>NC_092817.1:124711740-125311740 GCF_023375885.2 Dermacentor andersoni | reverse complement strand
ATAGAATTCCTGAATGTTATCAGCTATGTTCTTATTAATCAGGAATCCGACTCCTAGTTCTCGTCTCTCTGCTAAGCCCCGGTAGCACAGGACGTGCCCGCTTTTTAGCACTGTATATGCTTCTTTTGGCCTCCTAACTTCACTGAGCCCTATTATATCCCATTTACTGCCCTCTAATTCCTCCAATAGCACTGCTAGACTCGCCTCACTAGATAACGTTCTAGCGTTAAACGTTGCCAGGTTCATATTCCAATGGCGGCCTGTCCGGAGCCAGGGATTCTTAGCACCCTCTGCAGCGTCGCAGGTCTGACCGCCGCCGTGGTCAGTTGCTTCGCAGCTGCTGGGGACTCAGGGCCGGGGTTTGATTGGTGTGTTCATATAGGAGGTTGTGGCCAAGTACTGCACCAGGGTGGCCAATCCTGCTCTGGTGAGAGAGAGCGTTACCGGTTCTGGTCACCGGGATCAGGCCGCACTCCAGGCCTGTTTGTGCAATTTTCTCAACACACGGTATTTTGTTTTTTGTATTTTCCGGTGGAGAATTGTGCGGCACCGGGATTTGAATCACGGTCCTCTTGCACGGGAGGCGGATACTCTACCGTCCCCGCAGGAGCTAAATTAAAAATTAAATTATGGGGTTTTACGTGACAAAACCACTTTCTGATTATGAGGCACGCCGTAGTGGAGGACTCCGGCAATTTCGACCACCTGGGGTTCTTTAACGTGCACCTAAATCTCAGTACACGGGTGTTCTCGCATTTCGCCCCCATCTAAATGCGGCCGCCGTGGCCGGGATCCGATCCCGCGACCTCGTGCGCAGCAGTCTAACACCATAGCTACTGAGTAACCACAGCGGGTCCCGTAGGAGTTGTACGCCTCATTTAACCTACAGTGGTGCCCTATTTGATCAGTCAAGGTGGACCAATCTGAGCTCGGTTATACCGCACGGATGGCACTCGTCTAGAGAACCTGGTATTTATGACCTGCACATGTGTGGCCATACATAATTGAAGATATATATCTTTCTTTTTTTTATTTTAGGAGGGTTCCCGTACAGTGATAAAATAAAGGAAAAGACATTAAAAAGAAAGAAAGAGGAAAAATAAAGGAACATAACAGGTGATTTGAACTCGTGACCGTTGGATGTTGCCCGGAAAGATAGCTCAGTCGGTTGGCTCGTCAGGCCCCAGGTTACTTTAAAGCGCCATAGCTCCTGCTCCGAGCCTCATACTCACGTGTAAAGGGACTGATGTTGTCCGCGATAGTCGGTTTTCTTGGAATACTTTCTTGGAAAAATGGCCGCCCGAGGAGAAGAGCGAACTCGAGCGGCTTTAGAGACTAGGAAAACTGCCCTAAAATATTTAGACTTGAGGGAAAGCTTCGTTATCAAACGATAGCACGGCAATCAGCACTCCAATACGACGAGAGAAATTATTGAGACGTGGAAAATTCCCTTGAAATAAATATGGTTTGCGAGACAAATGCTTGTAAGTATTGAACCTCTTAAAAGATGAGGGGGGAATATGCGCTCACCGAGAGGGCATCGTCGGCACGAGACCACCACCAGGCACCTTACTGAGACGTGGAGGGCTTTGCGGCCGGAAACAAAGCCTCCCTTCTCCGCCGGCCAAGAGGGGAAAACGCGCTTTCCGATCGCTCAAGGTTGCGCGGACATAGTATAACTCTAGCGTCTAGGAACAGCTTAACCAGGGGCGGGGGCGGCACGCATAGCGTGGGAAGCTAGCCGCCAGAATAACTATCTCAAGGACTGCTGCCGACGAGGACGAAATACCTTCGTGTAAATATAATAACCCTAATAGGACTAATTTCGAAAGAAAAAAGGAAACGGCCCAGAGGGCTATACTACGAAAGCTATGACTGATAATTCTATATATATATATATATATATATATATATATATATATATATATATATATATATATATATATAATATATATATATATTTCAATTCCTTTCAATATTTATATAATTTCAATTCCTGAGAAAAGGTTGTTTTAACTGCATTACATAGCAATAGCAAATAGCCTCTCAAATTATCTTGAACTGTTCAGCACAATAAATGCGAATGAATTGAAACATTACGTGATATTAGTGCAAGTATTGAAACACCAATAATTAGCAAAACCCAATCCCAAATTTTATTTAGTGCACTGAAACAAACTCGCACAACTCTTTAGTAAAGAGCAGTTAAACGCTTGAATGCAGAAAGAAGTGCTCTGCAAGACAAAGAGCTTAAACATCATAATAATGAAAAGTGAAGACTTACAATGATTCATGCTAGTATAGAACTACAGGCGTCACATACACTGAGATTCCATGAAAAAACTAAGGAAAACATGAAAAGCAAGAAGGAACAATGAGGAGTGCACACAACTCAGCACTGCTGCACCACATGTGTCAGGTGCACTTGTGGTGGCAAGGTGCCTATTGAGGTGGCTTTGGTGTCCGACGGTTTGACAGCTTAAGTGGCACTGAAACGACCTCTCGCTTATGTGGGTTGTGCATGTGTCAGTTCAGTGCGAACTTCTGCAAGTAACTCTGAGGACATGAAGAGCCCTGACATGGCATCTCCCTGAGTGGATACACAGGTGATCCTTCACCACGGACTTTGTGTGGACGAGCAGGTGTCGGTTCAGTGCAGACTTCCATGACAAGTTCTCAGGACATGAAGGGCCCTGAATCAGCCTCTCACATTAGTGGAAGTGAAGTTCAGTGCAAACTTCTGAGTACCTCCGAGTACGTGAAGAGCACTGACATGGCCTCTCGCTGAGTGGATGCACACGTGATCCTTCAGTAAGGACTTTTGAGGATTGCTGAGGGCATGCAGGGCACTGAAATGGCTGCCCGCCTGTATGGATGCGAGGCTTTTGGTTTAATACAGACTTCCACAAAAAGTTCTCAGGACATGAATGGCCCTTAAACAGCCTTTCACATTAGTGGAAGTCCAGGTGAACCTTCCATATCGACTTTTGTGAGAAGCTTTGGGGGCATTAATGGCAATGAAATGGCTTCTCCTGTATGGGTGTGCAGGTGTCGGTTCAGAACATGCTTATACGAGAATCTCTGAGGGCATGGAGGGCATTGAAATGGCTTCTCGCCGGTGTGGGTGCGCAGATGTTGGTTCAGACTACTCTTTTGTAAGAAGCTCTGAGGGCATGAAGTGCAATGAAATGGCTTCTCTCCTGTGTGGATGCGCAGGGGTTGTTTCAGACAATTCGCATGTGAGAAGCTCTGATGGCACACAGGGCACTGAAATGGCCTCTCGCCTGTGTGGGTGCGCAGATTACTCTTTTGTGAAGCTTTGAGGGCACGCAGGGGACTGAAATGGCCTCTCGCCTGTGTGGGTGTGCAGGTGCTGGTTCAGAGTATCCTTTCGTGAGAAGCTTATAGGACACGAAGGGCACTGAAATGGTCTCTCGCCTGTGTGGGTGCGCAGGTGGTCCTTGAGAGCACTCGTTCGTGAGAAGTTCTGAGGGCATAAATAGCAATGAAATGGCATTTCTCTTCTGTGGATGCACAGATGTTGCTTTAGGTTAACTTTTTGTAAAAAGCTCTGAGGGCACTGAAATGGCCTTTTGGCTTTGTGAGTGTGCAGGTGTTGCTTCAGCTTGAACGTTCGTGAAAAGTTCCGAAGGCACAAATGGAATTCAAACACACGCTGGCCGGCATGGATCCTGGTGAGCACTTCAGGTCGCAGTTTATCCATCTCATAGACACAGGAGCCACAATGGGGCGGTATCCTTCCTGTAACTGCACCATCTGCATTTGCTGGACAGCTGGAACGCTTCAATGCTGCACCAAGAAAACAAGAGAGGTTACCCATGTATAATGCTTTTCACTTAAACTTAAAAATGTAATTATTAATGCCAAGGAAATGAAATTACATATGTGCTAGCTAGTGGTAAAGATCAGCCTTTTCTTCATTCAATGTGTTGGCAGTGATTTCAGATCAAATCAGAGCACAGCAGGTCAACCATTTTGATTTAGAAAATATATTTTTTATGGTTGTTCAATGGGCAAATTTATGAAATTCGCACAAATTTTTACTTAAATCATTTTTTATCTGTGAGATAAAGTGAGAAGACTAGGAGCATGGTTTTAGTACAAGCTGCCATTGCAGTCAAGTGCAACAGCCAACACATTCAGTAATACCATCATGGGCCTGATGACCAAATTAAGAACAGCAGCAGTTCAACTCGACCTAGGTTTCATGGTATTGTCTGTCGTGGTAGATAGCTACATTTCTGAAATTCATTTATAAATGCTGCCGCCTCACTTGAGTCCAAGGAGGAACGAATATGCAAATAATGTTATCAAGGGACAAAAACACAAACATTGGAAAACAATATTATAGCCAAACAATACAAATCACAAATATGACAACAATATCTACTTTCAACAATACTCTTAGGTATTCATTCCATTTTTTTACTAGAAAAAAATTACTATCTATAATCATTATTCACAGGACATAGGTCCTGTATCACTCTACTTTGGTACTGACAAATGCAGACACGAGAAGGAGGACACAGGTAAGATTATTTCATAATTCTGGACTCTGTTGTACACTAAATGCAAGAGTTGTAGCCTGTCTAGCATGTCTTCCCTGTAGCTATTCAAGATGGAGAGTACTCAGCACCTGCGTCACACTATCAGTTTTTCTGCAGAGATTGCAGATGAACCTAACTGCTATTCACTGTAATAATTATAATTTAACAATAGTTTATTGGAGTATGGATCCCGCAAAGCTGATGCATATCTGAAGCTGAGTCTGACAGCATGGTCATTCCCCTATACCTGTATAGGGGCTCCTTTGAAATTGCGGCAAAGGTACATGAACTTCTGAGAGCGCTCATGCAAATGTTTTCAATATGCTCGTCCCACCTCATGTGTTGTTAGAATTACCTCAAGGTACTAATTTATTTATTTTTTATTTTATTTATTTATACATACTGCAGCCTCGGTGAGGCTATTGCAGGAGTGGGCAGTGAAGAAAAAACAAGGAAAGCAAGAAAACGAGATACAGGCACAAAAAATATGAATATCAAGTATAGGTAATTGTTTTCAAAAATTCTTGCGTAGGTAAAGAGCGGATGCTTCCAGGCAGTGAATTCCAGAGTTCAATGCCCAATGGAAAGAAGATGTGCTTGAACATCTCCGTTCGGCAAAAGAAAGGGATAAGGTTGAGATTATGAGAACTCCTAGTGATAGAAGGTGGACTAAAGTTCAAATAATTATTTAGTGTGACAAGGCGCTCAGAATGAATCAGCATGTGTAAAAATTTCATGCATTCTGAGCGGCGGCGAGATGAAAGAATTGTAAGACCTGTAGCTGTATAATGGGACGAAGGGGAAAAATCTCGGCTATAGTTGCGAAAAATGAAGCGCACTGATTTCTTTTGGACTGATTCTAACTTTTTAATATCGGATTTCTTATGAGGATTCCATATGATGCAGCCATAATCAAGAATGGGGCGGATAAGTGTTTTATACGTCATCAGTTTAGTATCATTTGGAGCCTTACGCAATGAGCAATGGAGGTAACCGAGACGTCTAAATTAAAAAATTAAATTATGGGGTTTTACGTGCCAAAACCACTTTCTGATTATGAGGCACGCCGTAGTGGAGGACTCCGGAAATTTCGACCACCTGGGGTTCTTTAACGTGCACCTAAATCTAAGTACACGGGTGTTTTCGCATTTCGCCCCCATCGAGATGCGGCCGCCGTGGCCAGGATTCGATCCCGCGACCTCGTGCTCAGCAGCCCAACACCATAGCCACTGAGCAACCACGGCAGGTAAAAACCGAGACGTCTAAAAGCTTTGTTACATATGATGTCAATGTGTTTCGACCATGACATGTCATGAGAGAAATGAAGACCAAGGTATTTAAATTCGGTTACTCTTTTTAAATCTTGACCACGGAAAGTGTACGTGAAAAGTGATGGAGATGGGCGTCTGGAGAAGGACATAGAAACAGTTTTAGAGAAATTAATGTTCATTTGCCATTCCTTGCACCACCTACAAAATTTTGCAAAGGAGTCATTAAGTAAATCATGATCCATTGGTGTGTTAATACTATGATAGAGGACGCAATCATCAGCGTAAAGACGAATATTAACTGACACGCAATGCGGCAAGTCATTAATATATAATAAGAAATGAAGCGGGCCTAAAACGGAACCTTGTGGGACGCCGGATGAAACACTGACAGGAGAGGAAATAGAGCCGTTAAAGTGCACAGACTGAGAACACTGGGTTAGGAAGCTATGTATCCAACCAACCAGAGAAGGGTTGTTTAGAATGGAATTAAGCTTGTAGAGGAGTTTTGGGTGTGGGACGGTGTCGAAAGCTTTGGATAAGTCAACAAAAATGCCGTCAATCTGTCCGCCTAAATCCAATGACTGACAAATATCGTGCGTGAATTCGATTAGTTGGGTAGTGGTGCTATATCCTCGACGGAAATTATGTTGGTAATTGGATAGGATATTGTGGCTTTCAAGAAATTCCGTGATGTGTTTAAAAATTATATGTTCGAGTAACTTGCATGCGTGGGCAGTTAATGAAATGGGTCTGTAGTTCTGCAGAAGTTGAGCGTTACCGGATTTGTATATCGGAATGACCGTAGCAAGCTTTCAGGATTGGGGGACAGTGGAGGTGGATAATGATTTACGGAAGATAACGGAGAGGTATCTGCTTGTCCAAAGGGAGTAGCGAACAAGGAAGGAATTGGGTATGTCATCTGGGCCGCAGCTCTTATTAGTATCTAAATGGAGGATCATGTTCGGAACATCTGAACTAGAGACGACGATGTCTTCAATAGGAGGGTATGGGTCACAGCTAAAAGGTGGAAGTGAAGAGTTATCCTGTGTGCACACGGAATGAAAATAGATGTTAAAAGCGGAAGCAATCGTGAGTGAATCTGAAACTGCAACGTCCTTAACAACTAAACTGTTAGTTGTGCTCTTACTTGGCATTATCGATTTCCAGAACATACGAGGGTTTGTTTTCATTAATTTTGGCAAAGTAACAGCATGGTAGAAATCCTTGGCAGATGTTAGTTTCTGGCGAAGTTCCTTCTTGGCATCATTGAACTCTGCAGTTTTGTCAGGATTACCATTTCTTTTAGATTTGCGCAATCGCGAAACACGACGCGATAAATGCAGTAGTCCTCTTGTCATCCACGGTGTTCTAATATTTTTCTTTTTTGTTTTCAGGGGAACAAACTGGTTAATACATGTTTCAACAATGTTCTCAAAAAACCCTACGGCAACATCGACATCATTGTTCAAAGATAATTCATGAAACTTCTCAAACGATTCGCTAAGTGTGTCGGTATTTGCAGCATCATTGGCGCGGCTAAAATCACGAAAAGTTCAGTACTCGATCAATCCGCGGTTTGAGAACAATACAGCAAATCGAGAACAGTACGGCTTTGTGGTCAGAAATCCCGTCAGTAACGCAGCACTGGAAGCCACTTTCGAAAAGACTTGAGCCAAGAAAAACTAAATCTAGGACAGCCGTTTCCCTGGTGTTCTCGTGGACAATCTGTTTAAGACCGAGTGATAGGGAAAGGCGCAATAATTTTCTTGAGAGTGACACGTCGGAGCCAGTAATGGTGAGAGAGGGCCAGTGAATGCCTGGTGCATTAAAATCTCCCATAAGTATTATATTTGATGATTTCAAATCATGCAAAATGTTGATAAGAAAACCGAACTGATCACCACAAGAGCCAGGAGGCCGGTAAAACAATCCAATTAGCGCGGATGACCTTTCCAAATGAATCTTGCACAAAAGCAATTCAATTTCACATGGGGTTTCAAGAACTGAAAATTTCAGGTGGGACTGTATATAGAGGGCGACACCGCCACCTCGACCATTTGGTCTGTCAACTCTTACCAACGTGTATCCACTTAACGCAACTTCGGAGTCGTATATGCCGTCATGTAGCCATGTTTCCGTAATAGGTAGAAACATTGCTAGGTGTTGTTGCCAATAAAATAGGGAAAGTGTAAAGGTGTCTCCTTGCTGCTTATCTTCATAAGACAGCACTAATTAATGTTCAAGCTCATTTTCTACCCTTTACACCAGTGGCAAATCTTATCAAGGTTATTGCTGAGCTGAGTTTCATCAGCTTGTGATTTATCTACTGTGTACAATACATCCAACCATATTTGCTGTCAGTGACTATTGAACAGAAAAGGTCCCAAGAATGACCCCTATCCTATGCTACACCTGACGTGAAAGGAAGTGCCTCAAATACGATTGCCGACTTTGACTTATTCAACACGGTTTTCAATATAGGCTCTGATAAAATGCACAGATTTAGTGTCTATTCGACTGTGTAAAGCTTACATGGAACTTTATGTTCAGGCAAATTAATCAAATGTGTTGGCAAAATCTAAAAATATACCGCCTCTATTTGTTCCCTGTTATTAACTTCTAAGTCGTGATAAGAGGCAATAAGCTGAGTGACAGTAAAAGCCTTCCATAAATCCATGCTGGACTCCAAACATCATGTTGTCTTCATCTAGGCATTGTTTAGGGTGCCAACAGATCACATGCTCGAACGTACTGCTGCAAAGTTGGGTCAGTGAGACAAGACAATGATTTTACACGTTTAGGGGTGCACCCGCAGTGTTGGAAGCATGTGTATTTGGTAATGAATGGGTGGACACAATATGCTGTAGGGCCCCAACAATAGTATATACTTTGCGAATACTTGACCGGCAGTTTCGCGGAGGATATGTTCTTTTTCAAGACCAAGACCCAAGCCAATAAATGTTCCACAGTGGCCTGTAGCAGCATTCGATCATTCGATGATACGGCACACATTTCTCCCAATGCACCGACTGTTCTTACGATGAGTCACTTATTGCTTGTGAAACCCATCCGTTCACTACAACTTGGAATTGAAACCATGAAGCAGTCCTTTAGGGCACCAGTTGGAATGCTAGAGTATACTCGAGGCAGTGGAGCACAGTTTATGCTGCGTTGACTAGAAAACGTAAAGTACCTTGTGCAGTGATGAAACAGCCATTTGACATTCTGGCGCAGATCTTAGCACCAGCAAGAAGCCGATTTTTCACAGCAACTATATACTTCTGGCACAGTGTAGAACCTACATCAATCTTTCTCTTTCATTTAGATTATTGAAGGTGAATTCGGCACAAGACCATGTAGTGCAATTAAGATAGCTGACGCCAGTTATGCGCAAAATAAGGCATTCGGGATTAAAAGAACCCAGCTTTTAAAATAATGGTCAACCCTTTGCACATCACGCTATAAGGCTGTTTATTGATGGTATTGCTCAGCACTTATTAATAATTGGAAACTTTCATCATCAGCAGGTACTGACAATATTGTTACGTAGGAAGACGCAGACTAAAAGCTATATACAAGTATATTTACAAGGAAATACGCCGCACTTGGCCAAGAGGCAACAGCACGCGCTAGCCTCTAATCATCGTCGTCATTTTCACACTGCTCGCCTCTTCGTGATCGCAAATACTGTTCCGTAGCACTACTCCCGGCGGCAAAAGCGCCGTCCTGGAGCGACTAAAGCCGCACTCGGAAGCAGTGTAGTAGGCCTTTGAGCCTACTGACGTGCGCGACATCACTAGATGCCAGAGTAGAGGACGAGGTTGAACTCACAGGAGCAATTTCGTACGTCACAGGCGTCACTTGGCGCAGCACACGGTAGGGCCCTGTGTATCGCGAAAGACGATTCTCTGAAAGTCCGATGTGACGAGAGGGCGACCGCAGGAGCACGAGCGCACCAGGCGAAAACTGTACGTCACGGTTACGGGCGGTGTACTGACACAGCTGAGTGGTTTGCGAGCCCGTCAGTCGACTACGGGCAAGCAGGCGTGCATGGTCGGCGAGGGCAATGGCGTCGCGCGCATACTCGCTTGTTGAGATCGCAGCAGGAGGAAGTGCCGTGTCTAGGGGCAAGGTCGGTTCGCGACCGTACAGTAGATAAAATGGAGAAAATCTGGCAGTGTCGTTCCGGGAAGAATTATACGCAAATGTGATGTAAGGAAGGGCAATGTCCCAGTCGTGGTGGTCCTTGGAAACGTACTTGGACAGCATATCGGGAAGAGTACGGCTTAACCGCTCTGTCAGGCCATTGGTTTGAGGATGGTATGAGGTAGTCAGCGTGTGTTGAATGGAGCAGGAACGCACAATGTCGGCAATAACTTTCGAGGGGAAGTTAAGGCCACGGTCAGTAAGCAGCTGTCGCGGGGTGCCATGAAGCAAGATAATGTCACGCAAGGGAAAGTCCGTGACGTCAGTGGCAACACTGGTAGGGAGAGCCCGCGTGATAGCGTATCGGGTGGCGTAATCAGTTGTGACGGCTACCCATTTGTTCCCAAAGGATGACGTGGGAACGGGACCGAGGAGGTCTAATCCAACATGAAAGAACGGTTCCACAGGGATGGTGATCGGCTGGAGATGATTGGCAGCTAGCACCTGAGGTGTTTTCCGACGCTGGCAGGGATCACAGGCAGCAACATAGCGTCGGACGGAGCGAGCGAGATCAGGCCAATAGAAGCAGCGGCGGACACGGTCGTACGTGCGGGTTACCCCAAGATCTCCTACAGTGGGTACGTCATGCATCTCAAAGAGCACAGTCTGTCGTAGATGTTTTGGCACGATAAGAAGATTAGAGCCGTCAGGGAGGAAGTTCCTTCGGTACAGGATGCCACCCTGGAGGACATATCGGCGAACGGATGCGTCGGTAGGTGTAGAGCGCAGACACTCTATGAGTGCGCACAGCGATAGGTCTCGGTACTGGTCATCGGCGATGTTAGCGAAGGCAGACACAGAGAAAATGCCGTTGGTGGTACTACTGTCGGCGTCGTCAGGCTCGTCAACCGGGTAGCGAGACAGGCAGTCAGCGTCCTTGTGTAGTTGGCCAGATTTGTAGATGACAGAATACGAATATTCTTGGAGGCGTAAGGCCCAGCAACCAAGTCTTCCTGTAGGATATTTCAGTGAGCGTAGCCAGCAAAGCGCGTGATGGTCTGTGACAACGGAAAAGGGTCGGCCATATAAGTATGGGCGGAATTTCGCAACTGCCCAAATTAGAGCCAGACACGCATGCTCAGTGATGGAATAGTTGCGTCCGCGGGTGAGAGGAGCCTGCTGGCGTAAGCGATAACATATGGTCATGGCCGCGCTGGCCTTGTGCCAGTACTGCGCCAATTCCGTGACCGATTCTGTACGGACTTCGGTAGGCGCAGGAGGAACGAAATGGGCCAGAACGGGAGGCATTGTGAGAAGGTCGATAAGCAGCAAAATGCGACTTCGGCGACAAGCATGACCGCCTCCTGGGCGACAGGATCATCGTCGGCATTCGGGATGCAGCACTTCGAGAAAGGCTGTTTCGCGAGAGAGACCTAATACTGGAGAAAATTGTCGCGACGTGCCCAGTTGCGGAAATATCCAAGCAGCATGTGTCTTCGCTAGCAACGACAGCGGATGGACAAGAAGTGAATGTGGACAACTTGAACAGAAAACACAAGCAAGCTCGACAACAAGCACTCGACAAGCAACAGCCGAGAGGGCAACCATCGTTGTATCGAAGAAACAGTCAGCCTAGAGAAACAGTACCTCGACGCACATGCGGCAGGTGTGGAACCTTGCACCAACCCCGACATTGCCCCGCCTACGGCTCTACCTACTACGCGTGTGGGAAGTTGGGACACTACGCGAGTGTTTGCCGTCAGAAGCAACGAACAATGCAGAGAAAAGTTCGGATGCTTGGCGCCGACCAGGGTGACGACCCCGACCAAGAACTCTTCTTGGGAAGCCTCACCGTGGACATTGTGGAAAATGCATCATCAGACTGGTTCGAATGCGTCGAAGTTAATGGCCGCGACGTGAACTTTAAATTGGACACGGGGTCCGACGTGAACATTCTCCCTGAGCAGCTAGTATTGAAATGGAAGCCCAAGCCGACTGTGACAACAACAAAGGCAAAGGTCACAACTTACCTCAGTGAGCAACTCGACATTGATTATGAATGTGAGCTCTCTTGCTCAGTGAAAAACAAGCAAAGCATCCTAAAATTTTTGCTAGTCAAAGAAAGCCTCAAGCCTATACTTGGAGCAGCTGCATGCACAGCGCTAGACTTGGTGCACAGAGTCAGGAACATTAAAGCAGTGGAAAAGGCGTACCCCTCAGCTTCTCAACAGCTTGAAGCCGTGCTCCAAGAATTTCCTGATGTGTTCAGAGGCACTGGCAGGCTACCTGGAGAATACAGCATACACCTCCAGCCAGATGCTAAGCCTACAGTTACTGCCCCTCGCCGTGTACCTAGTGCACTAGAAAAGACTGTGAAAGCTGAACTCGAACGAATGGAACACAATGGCATAATCAAGCGTGTGACGGAACCAACAGACTGGGTGCATCCTACCGTCATAATCACAAAGAAAGATGGAAGTGTGCGAATCTGTCTTGACCCAAGGAACTTAAACGCAGCCGTGAAGCGACATCACTATCGCATTCCAGTTCCAGAAGAACTGCTCGCGCGGCTAAGTGGGTGTACAGTGTTCTCAGTTTTGGATGCTAAGAGTGCATTTTGGCAGTTAGCTCTTGACGAAAGCAGCTCGTATTTGTGCACATTTGCCACACCTTGGGCACGCTATAGGTTCCTTCGGGTACCATTTGGCCTCAATACAGCCCCTGAACTTTTTCAGCAAGCAATTGACAGTAGCTTTGAACGTCAAGGCCTTGTCACGCCATACTTTGACATCTTGATCGCATCAAGAACACTTGAAGAGCATGTGGCACACTTGCGTAAAGTGCTCAGCACAGCACGAGCTAACAACCTCAAACTGAACTATGACAAACTCAAACTGGGTTTGCCCTCGGTCACCTACCTAGGACATCAGCTGACACAGCAAGGCATCACCCCTGATCCCAGTAAAGTCAAGGCGATCAATGCAATACCAGCACCAACTAGCAAAGCTGAGCTTCTTCGCTTTCTGGGAATGGCAACATACCTCATGAAGTTCGTCTCGAATTTCTCAGCAAAGACACAGCCCCTTCGAGAACTTCTTAAGTCTGACATCGCATGGCACTGGACTCCTAAGATGACGGATGCATTCAATGAGATCAAGAACAAGCTGACAACAGCCCCAGTGTTGCACTATTTCGACCCTGCACAGGCTATAGCCATATCCACAGATGCAAGTTCCTGTGGAATCGGCAGCGTTCTGCTTCAGAATGGGCATCCAGTAGCCTATGCGTCAGCAGCACTCACACCAGCCCAGCAGCGCTATGCGCCAATTGAGAAGGAACCGTTAGCTGTGGTGTTTGCCTGTGAACAGTTTCATTATTATGTCTGTGGTCGCAGCATTGTGGTTGAGACTGATCACAAACCTCTCATCGGTCTTCAGTGGAAGGATTTCCACAAAGTTTCCCCCAGGCTACAACGCCTACTACTTCGACTGCAGCGCTACAATGTGAAGTTGGTGTACGTACCTGGTAAACACTTAACAGTTGCAGACACGCTGTCTCGAGCCCCTGATCCAGCAGCAACCATTAAGACCTCAGACCAAGAGTATCAGGTTCTGACCTGTACATTGGTGCAGGCCTCAACCCCAAAGCTAGCTGAGATAAGAAGCTGCACAGCTACTGATAGCACACTTCAACGTGTAGCCTGGTACATCCAGAACGGCTGGCCTGACAAAATCTCAAAAGTTCCGCCAACAGTGAAGCCCTACTATTCAATCAGGAGTGAACTGTACACAACTGATAGATTTCTCTGTTACGGTGAACGACTTGTTGTGCCCCAGGCATGCCAAAAGGACGTACTCTCAAGGATCCGTGAACCCATCGTGGCATAGTCTCGTGTAAGAATACAGCTCGTCAGAGTGTCTACTGGCCTCGAATAAGCCAGGACATTGAGGAGATGGTGTCTGGTTGTGAGCTCTGCCAACGCCATCAGTGAGCTAATCAGCGAGAACCGCTCCTTGACAGAGAACTGCCGACACATCCGTGGGAAAAAGTGGCAATGGACTTTTTCCACCACAATGGTGCCACATATTTGCTTTTAGTAGACTACTACTCCAAGTTTGTAGAGGTCAAGAAAATGTCAACAACTGCAGCCTCACTTGTGATCTCAGTGCTCAAGGACATCTATGCACTGTTTGGCATACTTTCAGAAGTCGTGACTGATCAAGGACCTCCATTTGACTCCACTGAGTTTAGAAACTTCAACAAGGAATGGGACATCGTCCACAAACCCACATCACCTCTTTTCCCTCGCTCAAATGGACAAGTTGAGAGAACGGTCCAGACCATAAAAGCAACAATGACTAAAGCGCTTTCTGAGGGCAAGGAACTCTCACTGGTGCTCATGAACCACAGAGCAACTCCGATGAATGGCCTCCTATCCCCAGCAGAGATGCTTATGGGAAGAAGGATCAGAACGTTTATTCCAGCCCATCCCAGAACCTTGTTACCACACTACCACCATAAGGTGCTCCAGAAGAAGCTTCAAACAAGGCAGCAGGCACAGCACAAGTACGCAGACCAGCATGCTCGAGACCTGCCACCATTGGGCAAGAACCTATCAGTGTGGTTCTGGCATAGAAAGAAATGGGAAAAAGCAGTCATAACCCAAGTAGTCCCAGACCCACGGAGGTACACAGTCGCAGCAGCCAATGGTCAAGCGTACATGCGCAACCGACACCACCTACGAGTGCGAAGCCACTCAAGGGATCCCCAGGAAACACCTGAAGACTACTATCCCGTTGAGGCAACAGGAGAAAGTGAGCCACACCATTCCTCACGCCAAAGTCTTCCGCCTGACCGATCCTCAGAACCGAGAACGGTGCCAACGCAAGCATTCCCGAAAAAGACGCGCTCGGGAAGACCAGTGAGACTTCCTTCAAGATTTCTCCTGTGATCGTCTTCTGTGTGTTATTTTTCTTGTCTTTTGTTGTCAGTTCTTGTGTGGCGGCGTGTTATGTAATCGCTAGCGTCCCCTACGTTTCCCTTTGCTAGTTGCACAATAAACGCCACTCCCAACTGGGGACAGGCCAGTGCTGATTCAACCCGCTCAACATGGCGTCCGTTGTCCTTTCTCTTATCTGTTGTAATCCACAGTAATCAAGATGTAACAGATATAACAGTCAGTTGCGACGATAACAAAGGGATTGCCTGCAGAAGTAGGATGTGGGCCCAAAATATCCATTCCGATTTGATCAAATGGTCTTCGAGGGACCTGGACGGGTTGTAGGAGGCCGGCTGGTTTCGTCGGAGGCGACTTGTGCCTCTGGCAGTCGAGACAAGTGCGAACGTGATGTTTCACGGCGGTGGTAAGTCTCGGCCAGTAGTACCTTTGCTGCACTCTGGCTAATGTTCGCGTGTAGCCTAAGTGACCAGAAGTCACCTCGTTGTGGCAAGCTTGAAGTACTTCCGTACGAAGAGCTGCAGGAATGACAAGCAGAGAGGGGGACCCGGTCGAAGAAAAGTTTTTTTTGTAAAGGGCCTTGGCCTGTAAACAAAACGACAACATTCCTCTTGCGAAAACTCTAGGTGGTTTCGCAGATCTTCCCTCCAAGTAATTGATTAGTTCAAGCAACTCAGGGTCGTCCTGTTCTTGTTGCGCGATGGCGGATGTGTCCATAACACAAAGAAATGCTGAGTCTTCTTCTTCGGCCGGAGCAGGTGACTCTATCGGCGATCGAGACAAGCAGTCAGCATCCGTATGTCGTTTCCCCGACGTGTACGTGACAGTCATGTCAAACTCTTGCAGCCTTAGGCTCCAACGCGCCAGTCGTCCAGAAGGATCTTTAAGGTTTGTCAACCAACATAGTGAATGGTGGTCGCTGATAACGGTGAAGTGGCGGCCATACAAATATGGGCGATATTTCATAACCGCCCATACCACGGCGAGGCATTCTTTCTCAGTTGTGGAGTAATTAGCCTCTGTACGTGAGAGTGTTCTACTTGCATAGGCAAGCACTCTTTCTGTGTCCTCTTGCCACTGCACAAGAACAGCTCCCAAGCCAACATTGCTGGCATCAGGAGCAATGTAGGGGCGGTCTCATCAAAGTGAGCAAGCACTGGAGGTATCTGGAGACGTTGCCGCAAGTCGTTGAATGCTCCTTGCTCTTCGTCGCCCCATACAAAAGCAACGCCGTCTCTCGTCAGGCGAGTTAACGGCGACGCAATGCGCGCAAAGTCTGCAATAAACCGCCGGTAATAGGCACAGAGGCCGAGGTAGTGCCTGACAGCCTTTTTATCGGATGGTACGGGAAAATGTGCGACGGCTGCATTATTTTCAGGATCCGGCCGGACACCTGTGTGGCTGACGACGTGACTGAGAAACTGCAGTTCTGCGAAGCCAAAGTGGCACTTCTGCGGCTTCAGGGTGAGGCCGGCGGACCGTATGGACTGCAGAACCGCTTCAAGCCGTTCGAGGTGTTCTTCAAACATTGCGGAAACACGATGACGTCGTCGAGATACACTAAGCAAATTTTCCACTTCAGACCCGAAAGTACAGTATGCATGAGGCGTTGGAACGTAGCAGGGGCAGAACACAAGCTGAAAGGCAAGACTTTAAATTCGTATAGGCCATCTGGCGTCACGAAAGCAGTTTTTTCACGGTCTCTCGGGTCTACTTCGATTTGCCAATATCCGCTTTTTAAGTCCATTGAAGAGAAGTAACGTGCCTGTCGAAGCCTGTCGAGTGAATCATCTATACGGGGAAGCGGGTATACGTCTTTCTTTGTCACCTTATTTAGCTTTCGGTAGTCCACACAGAAACGCAAGCTGCCGTCTTTCTTCTCGGACTCGTTGGTGGTTGGATCACGTCATCTTCAAGCATTTGTGTCACTTGTTGCTGTATGGCTTCACGTTCTTTAGGTGCCACACGATATGGATTTTGGTGAATTGGCCTTGCCGTATCCTCTGTAATTATTCGGTGCTTTGTTAGAGGCGTCCGACCGACGCTGGACGTCGACGCAAAACAGTCGTTGAACTTGGCCAATAGCGTAAGAAGCCGCTCTCGTTCGTGCTACGACAAAGCAGCGCTAACGTCAAGTACAGGAGCTGGGTCTCACGTAGGCGCTTCTTCGAGTAGTGAACAACAGCCACGAACATCCACAACGCCGTCAAAATAAGCCACAGCCGTGCCCTTGGGAAGGTGCCGTCGCTCTGTGCTAAAATTTGTCAGCAACAGGTTTGCGTGCCCGTCGGTGACATTCACGATTCCTCGTGCGACCGAGATACCGTGAGTAAACAACAACGTGGTTATTTGGCCGGCAACTCCGCAACGAAACAGTATGTCACATGCTACTGAAACAAGAGCACACGATCGAGGGGGGATGACGACGTCGTCTTCTGTTAGACGAAAGCAGTTGTGTTGCGGCGATAAGCAATGGACTAAACCGGAGCTCTTATAAAACGTCACCATGCGGTCCGGGATGTTAATTACGGCGCCATATTCTTTTAGGAAGTCCAATCCAATAATCAAATCTTTGCAGCATGCAGGAAGGACGATGAAAGCGGCCACGAATGAAGAATCCCCGATGTTAACTCTAGAAGTACATCTTCCAGTAGGCATCAGTAATTGGCCGCCTGCCGTTCTTATGTGAGGTCCCGTCCATGGCGTCTTTACTTCCTTCAGGCGGAGGACAAGTTCCTGACTCATTATAGAGAAATCGGCACCAGTGTCGACAAACGCTGTCACCGGTTGCCCATCCACGAAAACATCAATGTCGGCGCTCACAATTTCTTCAGTGTTTATCGGCTTCACGTTGTTCTGCAGCGAGAATGTTGGGGGCTTTTTAGTGTCTTGCGGCGGGCCTGCAACCTTGCCCCCAGAGGTGGCCGCCTTCAGTTTCCCCAACGGGGGCTGGGCGACCTTCATCCTCGGAGCTCCGCAAAAGTACGTCCAGTAGATGAAGCCACCTGACGTGGAGGGGTTGGAGAGCGCGACCGACGGCCGAAATCGGACCGATTATTGGACATGGATTCGTCACTCGGGTGCGCTATTGGGGGTCCCGAAAAGCAGCGTCGTCGCGGTGTAGCATGGCGTCGTCATTTGCACGTCGACCATAAGTACCACGGACGAAGAGGTCGAAATGATGTGTCACGATGTTAGCAATGACGCGAAATATGGCCGGCGCCTCCGCAGTGAAAACATAGTGGGCGCCTATCGACAGTGCGTCATACGTCGAGTTAAGTTCTGTTTTTTTCTCCTTGAAGTCGACCAAAGTCTCTTCAAGGTGATTATCGGCGTTGATGAAGCAGGATCGAGGCAGGTTGGAGGTAACAAAACATGAAGATATATTGGAACGAAAATATTTACACAGTCAAATACAGAGTTAGCGAAAGAACTCTGATGCAAAACACACAAGTAAACAGCGCCTTACTCTTCTACTTTTTCTTAAGTTAGAGCCTAGGACAACTGTCACAACATACGACAACCGAGTCTCACTGTTCTACCACTAAGTGGTTACGGCCCAGACTAGCATTGCATCGTACGGAGTCTTACTGGTCTATCAGGTTTAGTGATTACAGCCTAGACTGAGGAACAAGCACCTCGTCTCGATTGTTATATATGAAAGAGACAAAGAAAAAGGGCGGTAGGGCCGTTAGCCCATCCCACGGAAGCAGTTGCCAATGAGAGTTGAGTCTGCTTAAGCCACAACCCAAAGGGTTGGCCTTACTCTCAAAAGTAAATGTATTGGAAAACAACCCTGTTTTCCTTCTTCCCACAACTTCGTTTCCCTACTTATTTCCACGTGGTCAGTGACGGCCTCGGCAAACACGCCAGGCACGCACGATTTATTGAGGCCATCTCGCACCTAAGCCCCTAAGCGGCGTTTCTAGCCAGCAGGGGGCTCAGGCGCTTGTGTCCCAACACCGCGTACCGCAGTCCCCTTCAAGGTTTTTCCTCGTGGAAAAATAATGACCGCTGGCGGCATCCGGACTCGGTGTTCTTAAAACGACGTTCTCCGAACGCGGTCTCCGCATGCGCACCGCGCCTCTCTCTACGGCGCGCACTGCAAATTGTAACACGACACCAAGCGGGCTCTCCTCAGCGCTCAAAACAAGATGCACGTGGTTGCCGCCCGGATGCGTAGGGGCGTGGACCCCCCTCCGTACGCGCAACACGTACGTGGTCAACATTGCTAGGTGCCCCTAAACCTCGGCTGCGTCTCTAACCAGCAGGGAACTCAGGAGCCGGCGCCACAACGTCGCGTATACCGCCGTCCCACTCGAGGTTTGTCTGCGTGGACCTATTATGACCATCGGCGGAATGCCAACACAGCGCGCGTAAGAGCGCATTCTCCGAATCCGTTTTCCGCATCCGCACCGCGCCTCCCCGGCGCGCGCCGCGGCTCGTCAGCCGACACCACGCGGGCCGTCCGACCACTCAAAAACAGAAACGGTTGCTGCCCGGACGCGCTGTGGAGTGGACGCTTTCCTATTAACAAAACCCATGGGCAACTCGCGGCACTGCGAAAGTATATACAAAACAATCATGCAGTCCTACACCGTCCATTCTGCATGTTCGAGAGATGAGCGGCCTAATGGTACGTCCACACTAGCGACAAAAACGCGCGCGACACGCCGCGCGCGGCGAGCGGTGCTGACGCGCGCGGCAAGATTCACGAAAAGCGGCAGCAACGCGCGGCAAACGCGCGAATGGGTGCGAGACCCATTTTTCGCGGCAGACGCAAAACGACCACCAATCAGAAGCGAGCCGCTTTACGAGCCGCGCGGTTGTGGCGCCACCTGTCGCATAAGCAAAGAATCATAATCTATGGGCTCTGAGACTGAACAGTGACACGCGCGCCGTAAAATCTCAGAGGCCATTTCCAGTCAAGGGGGCTGTTTTTGTTAAGCCTTACCACACCACCACTGAGGCGTCGACGAAGAATTCGCCTCGCAATGGAGGCGCTTTTGGAAACCGTTCGCGGATATGCGTGCCTCTATGATAAATCGAGCATCGGACAAGGAGCTGCGCGCCAACCGCTCGCACATTATGGACAGCAGTTTGGCATGACAGGTGAGTAATTGGTGAAGGCGGGGAAGCAGAGTCTGCGCCTGGCCCTCAGTGACCCTGTACCGCACCCAAAACTTTCTCGTCCGCTTTCTGGCACGTCGGCGTCACACAAGTATAGAACAAACAAGTATTATAGTGTTCACAGTCACCAGTAGTTCCTCGTCCGTAGCCGGCAGTGGCGCAAAAAACCCAGACACTTCCGATGGAAGACGAAATGGGCAGAACGGAGAGCGCGTTGTCACGAGAAGTATCGAATGGAACGAGACAACGCGGGACTCCACGGGCCGTTGCCGCGTGCCGCAAAACGCGACTGTGGACTTGCCCGTACGCGTCTGCCGCGCGAGCGCTTGCCGCGTGCGGCGTGTCGCGCGCGTTTTTGTCGCTAGTGTGGACGTACCATAACACGTCGGTTCTCCGAAGTTGTGGCTGTCCCGTAGCGTCGTTTTGCGACGGTGACCAAGACGCGGCGAACGACGGCTGGCGGTATGAACGGCTGCGCGCTTCGAAGCTTCCTCTTGCGGCGGCGACCAAGGAGCGGCTGTCGGAGGCTGTTGGTACGGCGATGTGGTTCCAACCGGTGGTGGACATCGGACAGCGGTGGCGTAACTCAGTGGTCGCTGGTGGTCTTGAAGATCGGTTACCGGGAACGCCTGCAGGATTTTGTCACGCACCACTTCGACGATTGACGCGACGGGTCTATCTAGTGTCCGTGTCAGAATCTTTTGAATTTCCTCTCTGATGAGCTCTCTGACCAACTCACGCAAGGAGTTCTGATACTCGGCATTCACTGCGGCGGCATTGATTGCAATGCTGGTGGACAGTCGATCGTATTGCCTGCATCTTTGATGAAGCGCCCGCTCAATAGCCGTAGCCTCTTTGATAAACTCAGTGACAGTGACTGGCGGATTGAGCACAAGCCCCGCGAACAACTGCTCTTTTACACCTCGCATGAGGTAGCGCAACTTCCTATCTTCGGTCATGTTCAGGTCGGCTCTACGAAAGAGGCGGGCCATGTCCTAGGCGAACATTGTGACCGACTTATTAGGTTGTTGCACGCGTAGCTCCATTTGCTGGGCGCGGTCGCGTCGGTCGGCACTCGCAAAAGTATCCGCGATCTTCTGCCGAAAGTCATGCCAGCTCGTGAGACTACCTTCGCGGTTCTCGAACTCAGCTTCTCGAAGTCAGCTTTTAGCGAGTTCCAGGCGGCGGCACTCTTTTATAACTGCATTTACTGTCGCCACTTTGAAAACGAGCAAGTTGAAGGCGTCATCGGCAATGCCTTTGAGGATGTCGGAAACCTTGTCTGACTCAGTCATGTGTGCATCAACTTTGTGGCACGGAGCCAAGATGTCCTGAATGTACGTGATATAGGGCTTTGTTGATGTCTGCACACGGCCGGAAAGCGCCTTCTGCGCGGCAAGTTGGTGACCGTATGGGTTGAAGTCTCGGAGCTTTTGCTTAAGCGAATCCCAAGTGGGAGCTCATCTTCGTGCGTCCTAAACCAAACTCGAGGTGTGCCACTGAGGTGAAAGACTGCGTTGGCGAGCATGATAGTAGGGTCCCACTGGTTATTACGGCTGACGTGTTCGTACAGGCTGATCCAGTCCTTCACGTTTTCCCCATCTTTGCCCGAGAATGCGCCAGGATCACGGGGAGCGGGGAGAGTGATGTAGGTCGTCGAAGTGGCAGCAGGTGTCGGAGCCGGCGGAGTCGAGTTGTCGTCGCCGAGAGCCATGAAGGAAGGCTCGACGTACCGTCCACTGCGAAGCTCCATGACGAGGTACAGGGAACGTCCACCTCTACCAGATATGTTACGTAGGAAGACGCAGACGAAAAGCTATATACAAGTATATTTACAAGGAAATACACCGCACTTGGCCAAGAGGCAACAGCCCGCGCTATCCTCTAATCGTCGTCGTCTTCACACTGCTCGCCTCTTCGTGATCGCAAATACTGTTCCGTAGCAATATCAACTGTAAATTACTTAACAATACTGTCTGTGAGCAGGTTCTTTATTCCATATTTTTCATCAATCTTTAATGACTGATCAGATTCCACAAGATTGGAAACCGCCAGTCGTACAATCTTCAGACACGTCAACAAAAACATGTCTGAAAACTACCAACCGTTATTGCTGACGTGTATACGCTGTAAAATGATGCAACATTATGTCACGGTGCCACGGGAGGGACAAAGACGACGAGCACCAACAAGATGAAAGAGACGACGTAATGGGGCTAGCCTAACGTTCGGCCATACTGGTTTAACAGGCCATATCTTCTGCAGAATCACAGTCCCATTTAACCTTATATCTCTGCCCATTCCATTTTTGGTGGAGGTGCTGGGCATTGCAAAAGATGGAACTCCGCAGCAGGCTTGTACTCGGCCGTCCTATTGTGCTGACAGACGACCAGGCCTTGCGAGCATCACTGTCGGGTCCCATCAGTTGTGTGCAGCAACGCATTCATTTATGCCAAGCCATTCTTCGATGTTGACTTTGTCAGTGCCTTTACCAGAGAAGGTGCAGGGTCACGCGGATGGGTCAAGACGACTGACGGTTGCGGAGTCGCGGATGCTGATGGCCCAGGTACGCTGGGTGCTTACGCCAAGCACGGCAAAAGTTCTGGGAATTTGAGAGCTTGGAAAGTTTGACAGAAGATCGAGGCCAGTTTAGAAAAGCCCAATGCTTTTATCAGTCCTTGAACTGTTTCAAAGCAAAGTTGCTTAGTAACTCAGGGGACCAACTGCAATGCATGCTCACTGACCTGGAGAGGCAGAGCAGAAGGGTGGGACTAAAAATTAATCTGCAGAAAACTAAAGTAATGTTTAACAGTCTCGGAAGGGAACAGCAGTTTACGATAGGTAGCGAGGCACTGGAAGTGGTAAGGGAATACATCTACTTAGGACAGGTAGTGACTGCTGATCCGGATCATGAGAGTGAAATAATCAGAAGAATAAGAATGGGCTGGGGTGCGTTTGGCAGGCATTCTGAGATCATGAACAGCAGGTTGCCATTATCCCTCAAGAGAAAAGTTTATAACAGCTGTGTCTTACCAGTACTCACGTACGGGGCAGAAACCTGGAGGCTTACGAAAAGGGTTCTACTTAAATTGAGGACGACGCAACGGGCTATGGAAAGAAGAATGATAGGTGTAACATTAAGGGATAAGAAAAGAGCAGATTGGGTGAGGGAACAAACGCGCGTTAATGACATCTTAGTTGAAATCAAGAAAAAGAAATGGGCATGGGCAGGACATGTAATGAGGAGGGAAGATAACCGATGGTCATTAAGGGTTACGGACTGGATTCCGAGGGAAGGGAAGCGTAGCAGGGGGCGACAGAAAGTTAGGTGGGCAGATGAGATTAGGAAGTTTGGAGGGTCAACATGGCCACAATTAGCACATGACCGGGGCAGTTGGAGAAGTATGGGAGAGGCCTTTGCCCTGCAGTGGGCGTAACCAGGCTGATGATGATGATGATGATGAAAGCAAAGTTGGATTTGACGGTGGTCGCTATGAGGTAGCCTTCTCATGGAAAGGAGATTGTGAGTAGCTAGACAGCAATCAAAGAGGAGCTATAAAGCGAGTGCATCTCTGTGGGGAAGAAAATAAAGTTTAATAGGGATTTTGCTGCGGAATATGACAGAGCCATTAAAATTTATGAGAACACGCCTTGCTGAATGTAGACCGGAAAGAAGTGGTGCGCCACGTCTTGTATTCATTACATTCCACATCACGCTGTCGTACGTAGTGAGTCAACTACAAGAATATGGATGATATTCGAATAGTCAGCATATGAACTTCACTTGTCTCACCGAACAAATGCTTAGAAAAAGGACCTAAGCTTCCGACTGACTTTGTTACTCCTCTTATACATTTTTGGATTAATCAAACTGCTTTGACTGCTGATATTAAAAAAAGATCTTGGCAGATCGAACCACAGCTTGATATCTTTGAAAGTAATACCTTGTGCATTACAAGAGACCACTGCAAATTTGAGTGACTAACGTGCTCCTCAACCACCATAATAGATCCTACACAGAAAGCGGTACACTTATACAGCATAAGGACTTCCTCAATTATACGGCACAAAGTCTAACCTAACCTAACCTATCACTAATCTTGACTTAGCAGAAACCTGCCAAAGCATAACAGTATACTGAGAGATGTGCAGTGTATTTCTAGTTGCCCCAAGAATGGCTCATAACTACTACGGGATATTGGTCAGCAAGTACGCAGCTTTACAAGTGTTCGTAATATGACTGTTAAAAAAAGTACATCAGAGCGTAATGTCATGCACGACTGCATCCCGTAACTTCTTCCTCCATCGCCATCAGGAAGATATGCACACTGATGTTTTATAAAGTGTTGCTGTGCGACACGAAAATGCTGATTGCACGAGTTTATTTCCCTCTTTTCAAGCATGCATCCATGGTTTAATGGGTAGAGCATCGAGCTTCTGTTGCTGGGGGGCCACAGTTTTAAACTAACCAACGAACGTTTTTGTTTATTTGAGCCAGTGAGCCAAGCTGACCATAAATGGCCAGAAACTGACAAACTGCAAAGTGGGGGGAATAGGCAAAGAAAGCTATCACTTTAAAAGCCTTGCTACAGATGACTATCAAGAAAGAAGAAAAAAGATACTGAGCTGTAAGAAAACCAAGAACAGAGACAGCGCCCGCCATGAACTCTCTCAAAGTACTATGGTTGATTTACTTGAAAATTTGCTCTCGCAACGGCCATGATCATATTTTGTACTCTCGCCCCTTCAAGAGTGACAGAATATCTGACTGAATTAAAGAATTACCATACTTAAGAACAACAAGTCTGCAGAAGTAATTGCACAATAAGTGTCATGGATGCTACTCGAGGTACAAAAAGCCTGCCTAAACGTGTACCTGAAATCAGTGTGGAGAACATGCAGATGGAATGAGCCTCTGCTTTCTACTAAAACAAGACTTTAGCTTCTTCGTCCAGCTTTTCTAAAACTTATATTTTGGCTGCCCCATTATAGGCCTCACGCTAACCTTGAATCAAAAGGATATCAGCACCATACAGTCAAAATGAGGACAAGCAGAGATCTACAATCATTGTCATTACATGCCGATAAAAAGAACTTTATTTAGGACCACTTCCACAACTGGGAAAGCTACATGCTTGTCTATGAAAGTACAGACGCCAGCTCTATCCAATAGACAGATGTTGAGCGATAAGTATTTTCCACTGATGTATGAGCAGAGTGGCTGAGAGGCACAATCCTGGACTGCCAATCTGTTGACTTTGAGTTAATGTCATTCCAGCAGAATGAGAACATTTCTTTCTTTGTAGCTTCCTTAAAAGGATTTTGGGATAATAGTGATGGGCAGGCGGAGGCATCACAAGAGATCAAAACAAGCAGGGGAGCTCTATATCTCCTTGCATGTTAACATTTTGTACAGGTCAGCCTGCCTAAGACGAATTTTCACATACGTCACTAGAGAAATAGAC
The DNA here is from genome assembly GCF_023375885.2 of Dermacentor andersoni. Lineage (NCBI taxonomy): Eukaryota > Metazoa > Arthropoda > Arachnida > Ixodida > Ixodidae > Dermacentor > Dermacentor andersoni. The sequence continues at coordinate 125,286,203 of NC_092817.1, read as the reverse complement.
TCCACTGCAAGCTGCAGAACTGCTGGCACCGTAGTTGCAGCACTGAAGGCACGAAATCTGAAAATAATTTTTAGCACCTCCTTCAAAACTTATACAGCTGATGAATAAGTGTCACAATAGGTGCCATTGGATGACAATACAGTTAAATTTCGATAAAGAGAGGTTGGTAAGAGTGGCATTTCATCAAATAAAATATTTTGCTAAACTGAAATTCAACCTTTTCAGAAAAGTACTGTTGCCAAGCGATTCTTTTTTACTTGGGAGGGGCGTAATGATTCAACATTTCTCCGTTTTCCCATTCGCCCTTTTCCCTAACATACACCGGCGTGCCATTAACTTGCCTAATAAAGTTTTTTCCCGTTACATTATATTTTGAGTAAAATCATCTGATAAGTTTCACATTATTTCTCTGGGAATTTGTAATTTTGTTCAGCGTGTTGACGGCAGCTTCTCAAAACTTCAATCATGGAGAATGACCTCTGTGTAGTATTCGGTCATTCCAGCGACGCAGGCGGCCCCGCACGACCCTCCTCCAAAGCAGTCACTCGGTGATAGAAATCTGCGACGCACTTCGGCGGTTCGGTCAGGTGGGGTGCATGAACGCGGCAATGGGGAAAAAAGGGAACAGTAATCGCATATGCAGCATGCCGCAGCGCTCAAACCTCGCCGTAGCGAATGTGCACTGCTAAGGTATCTTTAAGATGTACTTCAAGACAGGCGTAACGACCTGAGGTACTGCAACCAGTTACAAAGCTCGTACTACATTTGCATAACACTGAATCGTGTACTGAGGGGATCCCACTTGTATACAGCGATCGATCCGAGCTCTGCGCAAAGAAACAAATTTTAAGGGAGCTAACGAGTTATGAAGAAACAACTCGAAACGCAAGTGGAAAAATGTGAAACCCGTTCAGGCACAAGTATTTTGTCATTAGTCAAACAGCTACGCTAAAGTTCAGTTCATTTGCTCCGCCATATGCTGCTCGAGGCTCTAGACGAGCGAGATCACCCCTGAACGCTATGAGTTTCGTAAATTGTTGCATTATACAGCCGTTTTTTTAGTTTGCATTCCGAAATGCACTAAAGTTTGTTTCTTACTGCACAGGATTAATTTGTTGAAAACAGGAGCGCTCGAAAAACAACTAACATCTGTTACCGGTATGCGTTTGCGTTTACTAAGTGCTTGCGAAAACACAAATATATGGCTTCATGCCCGTGGGCATTTTCAAGGCTATAGTAACGACATACTGATCTTTACAGAGCCTCTACCTTCACGAACTGCGGCGTTAACGCAGTGCCGTAGGCCCTTGATTGCACTCGTCTGCAGGCACAGCGATTCGACGCTGACTTCGGTTTCTCTAAATTGAATAGTAAGCTGTTGGGCTAGTTGGTTTGACATGATTTTTGCAAAGGGGATCGAGCGCAGAAATGTTACGGAAGAAGGAAACGTGGACAGGAAAGACGTTCACTTGCAACTAAGTATATTTTCAGAGACAAAATGATTTCACACAACCTAAAAAAGAATCTGGAAGAAACCGGCGCTGACCTTGTCTTCACAGCTATTCTCAAGCTTTCTCGGTTGTGCGCCTTTGCAACACGGCCACAAGAACAAGACGTGGAAAAAAACACTGCAAGAAACTGCTCGCCTCCTGTGCTACCGAAGTGGTATATAAGATACCAGTCGACTGTGGGATATATTACAATGGGCAGATGGGGCGCTGTCTAAATGACAGGCTAAGAGAACATTCTTCATGTTTAAAGGCCCTGCTGAGCAACTCTGCGCACCTTCCTGTGCACGGCAGGGATTATGGCTTACAGCCATAATCCCTGCCGATTTTCGGCAGCCCATTTTCGATGAAACCGAGATTACAAGCAGATCCAAAGGCACTCGAAAGGGAAATCCTCGAGGCAGGCCAGATTCACGCTCGTGCTAACCTTTGCATTGGTGCTCCGTCAGAGCATCTTATGGGTAAGGAATTTATGTCCCTCGCCCTTGGCATAAGTTTCTAGGCCACCTCCTCTGCCACTCTCCCCCGGAATGTTTTCTTGGAATGACTATTGTCAGGCCACTGGCACGTGCAGTTGTTGCTATCACGTACACTTATAGCTGTCATTATTGACGTAGTGATGCATGCCCAGTTGTTTGTCGAATTATATACATATAGTGTAAACATTTTTTTTACAATTCTCGGTGACAACGCATGCGCAATAACGTTCCTGGTGGTTTGTCTCTGAACATATACGTAGTCGCAAGTGAGCGTCTTTGCTGCCCACGTCTCCTTTTTCCGCAATGCTTCTGCACTCCCCTTTGCAAAAATTGTCTCTAATGGACTTGATGCCGCAGCATATGATGTGACCGCCGTTGAACGTAGGTTTGCCTTCATTTAAACACCTCTGCGTCTCTTTAGCGAGAGAGAAAGTATGGTTTGCGGCGAAACTAGTGCGCCTGACGTGCTTTGCTACTCGAGATGCACACGCTTGCGAGATTGCCTTATCACTCTCCGCAGCCATATTGACCTACCGTCGCGCCGCCTACAGTCGCTGCAATGACCGAATCCCATGCTGAATCCCGAAACGAGCGGCGAAGTCCTTTATATCGCTGTATATGGGCCCCTATGGAAGCTTCGCTACCAGGTATATTTACCTTAACGCATCCTTACAGTCCATCATCGCCGAAGTGCAATCGGGCTGCACTGACGGCACGTGCCGAATGTTCGTGCTGCATGACGGCATCCTTTATCGCCGCAATATCCACCATGACGGCCCTGAGTTGCTCCTTGTCCTCCCTCGTCATCTGCGATCCGTCGTTCTCGAACTTCACGATGCACCGACGGTGGGACACCTTGGAGTTTTTCGTACATACGACCGCGTACGACGCCGGTTCTTCTGGCCGGGTAGACTCTACCGCTCTGTGCGTCGTTATGTCGCTACTTGCGAATTGTGTCAAGCCGGAAGAAACCTCCCCTGGCACCTGTCAGGCGAATCCATCCAAATGAAGTTCCCTCTGAACCAATCTTTCGTGTAGGCCTTGACCTGCTTGGCCCTTTACAGACGATGACTAGAGGGAATAAGTGGATCGCTATCGCTTCTGATTACGCGACAAGCTACGCGATAACAAAGGCGGTGCTGACTAGTTGCGCAACTGACGTCGCCGATTTTCTCTTTCACGACGTCATTCTACAGAGTGGTATGCACCTCGACAGTTACTTAAAGACCGCGGCTGCTCGTTATTGTCTCGAGTTGTGGACGACTTCCTGCACTCTTGTGCCACTGAGCACCAGCTGTCCACCGCCTACCACCCACAAACGAACGGTCTTACGGAACGTCTCAACCGAACACTCACAGAGATGCTGTCGATGTACGTTTCCGACGATCACCACGACTGCGACGCCACGCTGGCCTACGTGACATTCGCGTATAACCCGTCCCGACATGACATCGCAAGATATTCACCCTTTTATCTTTTGTATGGTCGCGACTCCACTTTGCCCTTTGACACCATCCTACTTTGTCTGCCCGGCCTTGCCAGCGAGTACGCTCGTGAGCTCATCGATCGCGCTCACATGGCCCGTCAAGTCGCCCGATCTTGCTTATTAGCCTCGCGGCATCTGCAAAAGGAGCGTTACGACCGGTGCCATATTGCGATGTTCAGTTCGCCCAAGGTGTTTAGGTGCTGCTTTGGTTACCATGCCGTCGGGTCGGCCTCTCCCAGATGCTTCTCTCTCGCTACACAGAGCCTTATGAAGTCCTACGTCAAATTAACGACGTCAATTACGAGATCGTGCCGTTACAGTTTCATCCATTCTCAAGTCCGCCGCCTGTTGACGTCGTGCACGTTTCGCGGCTCAAGCCATGCTTCACTTGCAGCTCATTGCATACCATGCGCCGAGACGGCGCTTCACCACCCAGGGGTCCTGTTACGCAAGGATGAAAGAAGACAGAGAGGAAGATCGCAGGACGCTGGCTGCTGCGTGTAGTTGTTGGTGAGCCATCTTTTCTAATCTGACTCATTTTGTGCATATATTATAAATACAATCTTCTATACTCCCAACATCCCCATAACACACACACACAGATATATATATGTATATATATATATACGTCCTGAAGCAATAATATATGCAACAAGAAATAGAAATCAGAAAAGCGTATTCTGACAGGAACTGGAATCCAAACTGCTCCTTTCCATTCAGCATCAGGTGGCTTGGTAGAATACGCAGTCCACACACTGAAGGGTGGCCTCAAAAAGATGAAAGGAGAAAACCTCAAGCTCCAGCTCGCTCAATGGCTGCTCATGTACCACAGAGCGCCACACCCGAATGGACCAACCTCAGAAGACCAGATGCTGTCAAGGCTCAACCTCATTCCCAAGAAGGATGAAAAGGCAGCTGTTACACACTCCGAGCAGTGACCCTATTCCAAGGAACGCAGACTACACTAAAAGAAGGGTGGTACGGTCATAGCAGGCCTCCTTGAAAAAAGACCAAAATGCTGGCTTGATGACATTGACAACAACAGTGGGTTGACTATGGTAACTATGGACACATACACTGCCACTATGACCGAATCAAGCAACGATAGACACAGGCTCCAAACCAAGTGGAAGAATGCCCTGCAGTCGCAGCAAGCTGTGACCATGCGCCCAGTGGCATGTCCACAGAGGAGACTGGAGGTACAGTGCAAATTGGAAAACGTCCCACTCTAACTATCCAAAAACCACTGAAATATACAGAAGCTGCATTCATTAAGAAAGCAGGAGTGCTGTGCAAGTTTATCGGCGCCCCTATAATATGGCGTCGCTATAAAATGGCACCACACCACCAGCACGATTGCGCTCCTGCTCAGCTCGAATGTCTGCGCTGCTCGGGTGTCCGCATGCCACGCAAGACGCATTCCAACCATAGAAGCCGGCACCTGGCCGATCATGATTTTTGTACCTTTTCCTAAATAGTTTTCTAACCCAGTATAAAATATGTAACAGTTCGGTATATATGTCAATTCCTCCATGTAGAGATGTATTGATGCAGGTGTCACGGTGTAATGCCCCTTCAAATTATTCCACTTTCCAACATGTAGTCGCCTTCACATTGAACATGGGGCACATACACTATTCAGCAGTATGTAAGAAATTATTGCCACCATTTCACTCCTTAGTCACATGACATTGCAGGTGCAGAAGGATGTAGAGCCTGTGGCAAGGTCTATGTATATAGGAACAGCTGTAGTGTGTGTAGCTGTATTAAGTATGCTCCTTTCTATTGGGCAGACATGCTCCATAATACATCAGAAGATTCTCAGCAAGTTTGTCTTCAGTATTGCATTTCGAACCACCCCACGCATATTGAAAGGTTAGGTCACCAATAAAATTTACCTGAAAAGAAGCTGATGGACTATATTTCTGAATTAAAACCCTTCGAGTTACTAATCTATTTGTATGCATAAAGTAGTTATCTTGTTGACTAATAGTACCAGCTTGAAGTGGCATATGAAGGTTCACATGTGAACTTACAATAGACTTTTCTACAGTTGTCATTCCACTTGAGGGATAGGCAGAACATATGCAATCATTGCAAATTTCTCAAAGAAATTTGTGTTTCGGAGTGAGGTTAGCCTTTTGAATACAGAGTGCTATTTGCTTAAAATGGAATCAAATGTCGTCAGTATTTTGCAAGTGACCTCAAGCAGTACATTTTGCTGTTTAGGTTGCCCTGGAGAAACGGAAGAAAACTAAGAGCAACTGTTAGTCTAGGTGTTACTCAAAGTAAGCTGCAGGATTGTGTGGGGCAGTTACACAGATACTTTTGGCATGCCCAGCGGCATGCTGCCCTCTCGGCACTAATGCTGATAGGCTAGCCGCTACCTCCATAAGGCCAAGCAGAGCTGGAGGGGCTGGCAGATTGGTTCAGAAGAGGATGATTGCATCAAGACAATTTTCAACTTATGCTAGCTGATCTTGACCATACCAGTCAGAAAGGCCTTGGGATTCAGCGGGCCCTGCTCAGCAGTGTCAAGAAAGCCTACCTCCATGGGCTCAGGTGGAGCTCTGGAAGAGTCAGGAGCTGGAGGAGAAGGTGGTTGTCTTTCCAGAACAGTTTTTGTGAAATATTCCTTGTACCAATCAGCAGGGCTCCAGGAGGTGGACAGGGTGGGGTCAGCAAGGCCATACTAATGTCTCCCATCAACCAGAGATAATGCATACCAGCACCAGTGAATTGAATAGCCCTAGTTTACACCTGAAAACTATGCACGTCCTCTATGCACTGCAAGACAATTTTTTTTTAATTCTACCTAGACTACCTTGTCCCTTTTTTAATATTACACATGATCCAGAGTAGGCTGCATGCAGACTTCTGTAGTTATGGCACTTTGTTAATGCATTCGCACTGTTCAATTTATACTGATGTTATCAGCACATTGCACATTGAGTTTCCCATGAGAGGAATGTGAGCTATGCCCATATCGCTGCCTTTTGAAACATCTACTTGAGTTCAGAATGAATGGCCTGACTGGACAGCTGAGGAAAACTAAGCTGACTCTCTCATGCAAACACATTCAGTTAAGGTAAGGACTAGATCGCTGTGTTTATCTCCGTTGCTTGCCTTTTTTATTGTTATGCACACAACCGCAGCAAACACTTGGTCAAGCAATGCATCTAGAATGACTCTCATTTAACAATTCTCTTTTGAGTAGGTTATAGAAAACGAAAACACGAGTATGAGGATTATACGAAGAATGCACGTGCCATTATCCATGTCATTTCTTCCCTTCCAAATAACCGAAAATGTCACTGTTTTTCTATATTATCTGGGGAGAAGAAACGACATTGAAAGGGTTAAGGATGGCATAAAAATTAAAGGGCCTTCAATCCATGAGAACAATGTTTTATTATGAAGCGATTTTCAAAATTCTCAAATGTCTGCACGGATCGTTATGAGCAAAAGAATTTCATACCAGTGCATTTAGCATCACTGAAACCATTTGAATCATAGTAGGAATCAAAAAACCACATAATAATTGCATAATTTCAATTCCTGGGAAAAGGTTGTTTTAACTGCATTACATAGCAATAGCAAATAGCCACTCAAATTCTCGTGAACTGTTCAGCACAATAAATGCGAATGAATTGAAACATTACATGATATTAGTGCAAGTACTGAAATACCGTATTTACCCGCGTATAACCCGCCCCTGCGTATAACCCGCACCCCTAACTTTGAACTCGGCGGAAAAAAAAAAAAAAACTCGCGTATAACCCGCACGTTTACCTGAAAAAAAAAATGAGCGCTAGAAAGATGCAACTCACACTCAGTGATCATTTCGTTTTCAGAACATTTATTCAAACGACCGCCACCACGTCACTGGTTATCCGATTCTTAATCGTCGCCGCTCTCACTACTGCCATCCGAGGCTTCATCGCCACTCTCAAAGACGTAGTCGTCCTCGGAACCATCCAAACTATTACTGATCGCACATTTTTTAAAGCTTTTCCGCACCAAATCGGCCGGTATCGCTTTCCACGCATCCACGATCCACTGGCACAGCAATGGAATATCAGGCCTTCGCACGCGTCCCGTCGGTGTGAGGGCGTAAATGCCGTCGGCCATCCACTGGGCATACAGCCGCTTCACGTGTGCCTTGAACGGCTTGTTCAGGCACACGTCGAGTGGCTGTAGCATGGACGTCATGCCGCCAGGTATTATGACGAGGTCGGTGCTGGTCTCGGCAAGGCGAGCCTTCACCGCATCAGTGCAGTGGCCTCTGAAGGAATCTAGTACGAGCATCGACCGGCGTGCCAGCAAGGCACCTGGTCTTCGCTCCCCGATTACTCGAAGCCAGTCACCGACTAGGCCACTGTTCATCCACGAATTTTCTTCCGCACGCACAACGATTCCTGGGGGCAGTGGAATGCTAGGTAGCGTCTTGCGTTTGAAAATGACATACGGGCGCAGTTTCGTGCCGTCAGCCAAAGCGCATAGCATGACTGTGCAGCGCAGCTTGGCATTTCCGCCGGTCAGCACGCTGACTGATTTGGAGCCCTTTTTTTCCATGGTCGTGTCCATCGGCATCTCAAAGTACACAGGTGTTTGATCAGCATTTCCCACCTGAGACAGCAAATAGCTGTGCTCCTTCCGAAGTGCGATCACATATCGTTGAAAGTTCAACAACTTTTCCTCGTAGGCTTCAGGAAGCCGCTGGCACATGGTTGTTCGCCGCCGCATAGAAAATCCATGTCTTCGCATGAAGCGCTGAAGCCATCCACGGCTTGCACGAAACTCACGTGGAATGTTCAATTCCCGGGCCAACTTCAGGGCTTCCATTTGCGCCATCTCAGTCGAAACAGCGTGGCCACGACTTCTCTGCTCCTCAATGAACTTCGCAAGCTGCGTCTCGAGGTGGGGGTACGCGCCAGTCTTCGGACCCCGAAACGCTCGCCTGTCCCGGTTCGTTGCTTCGAGACTCTCTTTTTTCTTCCTCCAGTCGCGAATGCACGACTCGTCGACGTCATGCTGTCTTGCAGCAGCTCTGTTGCCGATTTCTTCGGCAGCGGCTATAATCTTTAGCTTCTCTTTCGCTGTGAAACACTGCCGTCGAGTCGCACTCATGATGCCAAAACAAAGCAGGCAAACAGTGCAAACTGGGGTAAGTACACTAAACAGCGCCTAACGCGAGGCTCAACAATGCTGGCCTTTCGTTGGCCCTTCATCGGCTTGACAAGCGTCGATGACGATGGGGATGGCGGACTACACGGGGAGGCCGCCGCACATTGCGGTGAAGCCGACCCCCCCCCCCCCTCCCAAGGAAAAAATTCGCAGATAACCCGCACCCCCACTTTTTAAACGCGTTTTTTCACATTTTGGTGCGGGTTATACGCGAATAAATACGGTATCTATAATTAGCAAAACCCAATCCCAAATTCTATTTAGTGCACTGAAACGAACTCACACAACTCATTTAGTAAAGAGCAGTTAAACGCTTGAATGCAGAAAGAAGTACTTGTCTGCAAGACAAAGAGCTTAAACATCATAATAATGAAAAGTGAAGACTTGCAATGATTCTTGCTAGTATAGAACTACAGGCGTACACATACGCTGTGATTCCATGAAAAAAACTAAGGAAAACATGAAAAGCAAGAAGGAACAATGAGGAGTGCACACAACTCAGCGCTGCTGCATTGCATGTGTCAGGTGCACTTGTAGTGGCAAGATGCCTATTGAGGCGGCTTTTGTGTCCAACGGTTTGACAGTATAAGTGGCACTGAAACGACCTCTCGAGTATGTGGGTTGTGCATGTGTCAGTTCAGTGCGAACTTCTGCAAGTAACTCCGAGGCCATGAAGAGCCCTGACGTGGCGTCTCCCTGATGGATACACAGGTGATCCTTCACCACGGACTTTGTGTGGACGAGCAGGCGTCGGTTCAGTGCAGACTTCCATGACAAGTTCTCAGGACATGAAGGGCCCTGAATCTGCCTCTCACAATAGTGGAAGTGAAGTTCAGTGCAAACTTAGTACCTCCGAGTATATGAAGAGCACTGACATGGCCTCTTGCCGAGTGGATGCACACGTGATCCTTCAGTAAGGACTTTTGAGGATTGATGGGGGCGTGCAGGGCACTAATGGCCGCCCACCTGTATGGATGCGTGGCTGTTGGTTTAATAGACTTCCACAAGAAGTTCTCAGGACAGGAACGGCTCTGAAACAGCCTCTCACATTAGTGGAACTGCAGGTGAACCTTCCATATCGACTCGTGTGAGAAGCTTTGAGGGCATAAAGGGCACTGAAACGGCTTCTCCTGTGTGGGCATGCAGGTGTCGGTTCAGAACACGCTTACATGAGAATCTCTGAGGGCACGAAGGGCATTGAAATGGCTTCTCGCCTGTGTGGGTGCGTAGGTGTTGTTTCAGACCACTCTTTTGTAAGAATCTCTGAGGGCACGAAGGGCATTGAAATGGCTTCTCGCCTGTGTGGGTGCGCAGGTGCCGGTTCAGATAATTCTGTGAAAATCTCTGAGGGCATAAAGGGCACTTAAATGGTTTCTCTCCGGTGTGGGTTTGTAGGTGTCGGTTCAGAGTACACTTATGTGAGAACCTCTGAGGGCATGAAGGGCACTGAAATGGCTTCTCGCCTGTGTGGCGGCGTAGGTGTTGGTTCAGAGTACTCTTATGTGAGAAGCTCTGAGGGCACCAAGGGCATTGAAATGGCTTCTCGCCTGTGTGCGTGCGCAGGTGCTGGTTCAGCTCACTCTTCTGTGATAATCTCTGAGAGCACAAAGGGCACTGAAATGGCTTTTCGCTTGCGTGGGTGTGCAGGTGTTGGTTCAGATCACTCTTCTGTGAGAAGCTCTGCAGGCATAAAGGGCATCGAAATGGATTCTCGCTTGTGTGGGTGTGCAGGTGTCGGTTCAGATCACTCTTCTGTGAGAAGCTCTGAAGGCATGAAGGGCATTGAAATGGATTCTCGCCTGTGTGGGTGCGCAGGTGGTGGTTCAGAGTACGCTTTTGTGAGAAGCTCTGAGGGCATGAAGGGCACTGAAATGGCTTCTCGCCTGTGTGGGTGCGCAGATGCGAGTTCAGAGTATCCTTTCGTGAGAAGCTTAGAGGACACAAAGCGCACTGAAACGGCCTCTCGCCTGTGTGGGTGCGCAAGTGCCGGTTCAGATGAATCTTTTGTGAGAAACTTTGACGGCATGAAGGGCACTGAAATGGCTTCTCACCTGTGTGGGTGCACAAGTGGTCCTTGAGAGCACTCATTCGTGAGAAGCTCTGAGGGCATAAATAGCAATGAAATGGCATTTCTCTTCTGTTGATGCACAGATGTTGCTTTAGGTTAACGTTTTGTAAAAATCTCCGAGGGCACTGAAATGGCCTTCTGGCTTTGTGAGTGTACAGGTGTTGCTTCAGCTTGAACGTTCATGAACAGTTCCAAAGGCACAAATGGAATTCAAACACACGCTGGCCGGCATGGATCCTGGTGAGCATTTCAGGTCACAGTTTATCCATCTCATAGACACAGGAGTTACAGCGGGGTGGTATCCTTCATGTAACTGCACCATCTGCATTTGCTGGACAGCTGGAATGCTTCAATGCTGCACCAAGAAAACAAGACAGGTTACCCAAGTAATGCTTTTCATTTAAAAATAAAAATGTAATTATACAATGCCGAAGAAATGAAATTACATAGATGGTAGAGGTAAAGACGAGCCTTTTCTTCATTCAATGTCTTTGCGGTGATTTTAGAACAAATCAGAGCACAGCAGGTCAACCATATTGATTTGGAAAATATATATTTTTATGATTGCTCAGTGGCCAAGTTTGTTAAATTTTCACAAATTTTTTGCTTAAAACATTTTTTATCTGTAAGATATAGTGAGATGCTTGGTATTAGTGCAAGCTGCCATTGTATAGTCAAGTGCAAGAGCCAAAACATTCAGAAATACCATCATGGGCCTGAAGATCAAATAAAGAACAGCAGCAGTTCATCTCGACCAAGGTTTCGTGGCATTGTCTGTTGCAGTAGATAGTTACCTTTCTGAAATTTTATTTATAAATGCTGCCTACTCACTTGAGTCCAAGGAGGAATGAATATACAGAAAATGTTATCAAGGGACAAAAAACACAAACATTGGAAAACAATATTTACCCAAACAATACAAATCACAAATATGACAACATATCTAATTTCAACAACGCTTTTAGGCAATTCATTCCATTCTTTGTTTTAGAAAAAAATTACGATTTAGAAGCATTATTCACAGCACATAGGTCGTGCATCATTCTGTGGTACTGACGCATGCTGGCGCGAGAAGGACACAGGTAAAGTTATTTATAAGAGCGAGAAGGACACAGGTAAAGTTATTTTATAATGCTGGACTCTGTTGTACACTAAATGCAAGAGTTGTAGCCTGTCTAGCATGTCTTCCCTGTAGCTATTCAAGATGGAGGGTACTCAGCATCTGCGACATACTATCAGTTGTTCTGCAGAAATTGCAGATGAACCTAACTGCTATTTGCTGTAATAATTTTAATTTAACAATAGTTTATTGGCAAATGGATCCCGCAAAGCTTATGCAAATTCAAAGCTAGGTCTGACAGCATAGCAAACGCCCCTATACATTTACCTGTATAGGGGCTCCTTTCAAATTGCAACAAAGGTCCATGAACTTGTGATAGCGCTCATGCAAATGTTTTCAATATGCTTGTCCCACCTGATATGTTGTTAGAATTACTTCGAGGTACTAATAGATAGAAACATTGTTAGGTGTTGTTGCCAATAAAATAGGGAAAGTGTAAAGGTGTCTCCTTGCTACTTATCTTCATAAACACAGTACTAATTATGTTTAAGCTCATTTTCTACCCTTCACACCAGTGGCAAATCTTATCAAGGTTATTGCTGAGCTTAGTTTCATCAGCTTGCGATTTAACTACTGTGTACAATATATCCAACCATCTTTGCTTTGTCAGTGACTATTAGGAAAAGAAAAGGTCCCAAGAATGACCCCTATCTTATGCTACACCTGACGTGAAAAGAAATGCCTCAAATACGATTGCCGACTTTGACGTACTGAACACCGGTTTTCAATATAGGCTCTGATAAAATGCATAGATTTGGTGTCTATTCAACTGCGTAAAGCTTACATGGAGCTTTATGTTCAGGCACTTAATCAAAGACGTTGGCAAAATCTAAAATATACTGCTTCTATTTGTTCCCTGCTATTAACTGCTAAGTAGTGATAAGAGGCAATAAGCTGAGTGACAGTAAAAGCGTTCCATAAAACCCAGCTGGACTCCAAACAGCATGATGTCTTCAACTAATTATTGTTTAGGGTGCTAACAGATCACATGCTCTAACCTATTGCTGCAAAGTTGGGTCAGTGAGACAAGACAATGATTTTGCAAGTTTAGGGGATGCCCCCGCAGTGTTGGAAGCATGTGGGTATAATAATGGGTGGACACACAATATGCTGTACAGCCCCAATAGTATATACTTTGCAAATACTTGACCGGCAGTTTCGCAGAGGATATGTTCTTGTTCAAGACCAAGAACCAAGCCAATAAATGTTCCACTTTGGCCTGCAGCAGCATTCATTCGATGATACGGCACACATCTCTCCCAGTGGCACTTACTGTTCTTACGATGAGTCACTTATTGCTTGCAAAACCCATCCGTTCCCTACAACTTGGAATTGAAACCATGAAGCAGTCCTTTAGGGCACCAGTTGGAATGCTAGAGTATACTCGAGGCAGTGGAGCACAGTTTATGCTGCGTTGACTAGAAAACGTAAAGTACCCTGTGCAGTGATGGAATAGCCATTTGAGCTTCTGGCGCAGATCTTAGCACCAGCAAGAAGCTGATTTTGCACAGCAACTAGCACTTCTCGCACAGTGTCGAACCTACGTCAATCTTTCTTTCATTTAGATTATTCAAGGCAAATTCGGCACAAAACCATATAGTGTAATTTTAAATGAAATAGGCAATTAAGATTGCTGACGCCAGTTATGCGCATGAATAAAGCATTCGGGATAAAAAGAACCCAGCTTTTAAAATATTGGTCAATCCTTTGCATACATCACGGTAGAAGGTTGTTTATTGATGGTACTGCTCATCACTTATCAATAATTGGAAAGTTTCATGGTCACAAGGTACTGACAATATTAACTGTAAATTACTAAGAAATACTGTCTCTCACCAGGTTTTTATTCCATATTTTTCATCAATATTTAATGACTGGTCAGATTCCACAAGATTGGAAACCGCCAGTCATACCAATCTTCAAAGACGTCAAGAAACACATGGCTGAAAACTACCAACTGATATTGTTGAGGTATGTATGCTGTAAAATGATGGAACATTATGTCACGGTGCCACGGGAAGGACAAAGATGACGATCATCAACAAGATGAAAGGGATGACATAGTGGGGCTAACCTAACATTCGGCCATACTGTTTTTACCGGCCATATCTTCTGCAGAATCACAGTCCCATTTAATCTTATATCTCTGCCCATTTCATTCTTCGTGGAGGTGCTGGGTATTGCAAAAGACGGAACTCTGCAGCGGGTTTGTACTCGGCTGTCCTACCATGCTGACAGACGACCAGGCCTTGCGAGCATCAATGTCGGGTTCCATAGGTTGTGTACAGCGACGCATTCGTATGTGCCAAGCCAGTCTTTGATGTTGACTTTGTCGGTGCCGTTACCAGAGAAGGTGCCCGAGGTCGCGCGGATGGGTCAAGACGACTGACTGTTGTGGTGTCATGGATGCTGGTGGCCCAGGTGCGCTGGGTGCTTATGCGAAGCACGGCAAAAGTTCTCGGAATTTGAGAGCATGGAATTTTGACAGAAGAGGGCAGTTTAGAAAAGCTCAATGCTTTTATCAGTCCTTGAACTGTTTCAAAGCAAAGTTGCATTTGACGGTGGTCACTATGAGGTAGCCTTCTCATGGAAAGAATATTGCGAGTAGCAAGACAGCAATCAAAGAGAAACTTTAAAGCGAGTGCACCTCAGTGGGGAAGAAAATAAAGCTTAATAGGGATTTTGCTGCGGAATATGACTGAGCCATTAAAATTTATATGAGAACATGCCTTGCTGAATGTAGACCGGAAAGAAGTGGTGCGCCATGTCTTGTATTCATTATATTCCCCATCACGCTGTTGTTTGTAGTAAGTCAACAACTACAAGAATATGGTTGATCTTTGAAGAGTCAGCGATGGACCTCATTTGTGTGACTGAAGAAATGCTTAGAAAAAGGACCTAATCTTCCGGCTGACTTTGTTACTCCTCTCATTCGTTTTTGGATTAATAAAACTGCTTTGACAGCTGATATTTAAAAAAAGATCTTGGTAGATCGAACCGTAGATTGATATCCTTGAAAGTAATAGCTTGTGCATTACAAGAGACCACTGCAAACTTGAGTGACTAACGTGCTCCTCGACCACCATAATAGACCTTACAGAGAAAGCGGTACGCTTATACAGCATAAAGACTTCCTCAATTTTACGACACAAAGTGCTTAACCTTGACTTTGCAGAAACCTGCCAAAGCATAACAGTATACTAGGAGATGTGCAGTGTATTTCTAGTTGCCCCGAGAATGGCTCATAACTACTACGGGATATTGCTCAGCAAGTATGCAGCTTTACAAGTGTTCGTATTAGGACTGTTAAAAAAAGTACATCAGAGCGTAATTTCATGCACGAGTGCATCTCGTAACTTCCTCCATTGCCATCTGGAAGATATGCACACTGATGTTCTATAAAGTGTTGCTGTGCGACACGAAAATGCTGAAAATGCTGAGTTTATTTCCCCCTTTTCAAGCATGCGTCCATGGTTTATTGGGTAGAGCATACGTTTTTGTTTATTTGAGCCAGTGAGCCAAGCTGACCATAAATGGCCAGAAACTGACAAACTGCAAAGTGGGGGGAAGAGGCAAAGAAAGCTATCACTTTAAAAGCCTTGCTACAGATGAATATCAAGAAAGAAGAAAAAAGATACTGAGCTCTAAGAAAACTAAGAACAGGGACAGCGTCCGCCATGAACTCTCTCAAAGTACTATGGTTGATTTACTTGAAAATTTGCTCTCGCAAAGGCCATGATCATATTTTGTACTCTCTCCCCTTCAAGAATGACAGAATATCTGATTGAATTAAAGAAAAACCATACTTAAGAACAGCATGTCTGCAGAACTAATTGCACAAAAGGCGTCATGGATGCTACTCAAGCTATAAAAAGCCTGCCTAAAAGTGTACCTGAAATCAGTGTAGAGAACATGCAGATGGAATGAGCCACTGCTTTCTACTAAAACAAGACTTTAGCTTCTTTGTCCGGCTTTTCTAAAACTTATATTTTGTCTGCCCCATTTCAGGCCTCACGCTAACATTGAATCAAAAGGATATCAGCACCATACAGTCACAATGAGGACAAGCAGAGATCTACAATCATTGTCATTACATGCCAATGAAAAGAACTTCATTTAGTACCATTTCCACAACTGGGAAAGCTACATGCTTTTGTATGAAGGTACAGACGCCAGCTCTATCCAATAGACAGATGTTAAGCGGGCATTGGACAGCCATGGCAGCTGCTGGCACCATCCTGCTCACCAAGATAAGTATTCTCCACTGATGTATGAGCAGAGTGGCTTAGAGGCAAAATCCTGGACTGCCAATTTGTTGACTGTGAGTTAATGTCCTTCCAGTAGAATGAGAACATTTCGTTCTTTGTAGCTTCCTTGCAGAGGATTTTGGGATAATAGTGATTGGCAGGCGGAGGCATCACTAGAGATCAAAACAAGCAGGGGAATTCTATATCTCCTTGCATGTTTACATTTTGTACAGGGCAGCCTCCTTAAGATGAATTTTCACATGCGTCACTAGAGAAATAAACTCCACTGCAATATGCAGAACTGCTGGCACCGTAGTTGCAGCAATGAAGGCACGAAATCAGAAAATAATTTTTAGCACTTCCTTCAAAACTTAAATAGCTTATGAATAAGTGTTGCAACAGGTGCCATTGGATGACAATACAGTTAAACCTCGATAAAGAGATGTCGGTAAGATCGGCACTTAGATAAAAAATTGTGCTAAATTGAAATTCAACCTTTTCGCGAAGTACTGTTGCCGACCGATCCTTTTTTACTAGGAAGGGGCGTAACGATTCAACTTGACTCCGTTTCCCCATTTCTTTTCCCTAACATACACCAGTGTGCCATCAACTTGCCTAATAAAGTTGTTTTTTCCCCGTTACATTATAGTTGCAGTAAAATTGTGTGATAATTTCGCATTATTTCTCTGGAAATTTGTCATTTTCTTCAGCGTGTCGAGGGCAGCTTCTCTGAACGGATGGATGGATGTTATGAGCGTCCCCTTTGAAACGGGGCAGTGGGTTGCGCCACCAAGCTCTTGCTATTATACTGCCTAATGTCCTACTTAGGTTAAATAATAAAAATAGAAAAAAAGAACACTATGAACTACCACACCCAAATTTTCTGATCCCCTATTGCGAACTGTGCTTTTGTACATCTCCGTCTTTTGTCGTTTCCCTACTTTTCTTCCACCAATCTTCCAGTCGCCTCTTACATGTTTGCTTTACCACTGCTCCCTCTGAACCCAAGGGCTTCAAGGAGGCCAGTGGTTCCTAAATCGACCGATGGGTAGACGTCTTCCCTTTCTAATAAAATATGCTCCATATTTTCCCCAGCTTTGGCGCAGCAAGCACATGCTTCTTCTTCCTTCTTATATCTCGCATTATAGGTGCGTGTTCTAAGGCATCCTGATCTCGCTTAGAAAAGTAATGAGCTTCCCTTTGAGTTATCATAAATGGTTTCTTTCCTTATTTCGTTTTTTCCTCTTGGCATGTTTGGCAGGTTTCTTTTCCATTGCCGCCACCCATGAGATTATTTCAGCCTCTCTCACTTTCCGCTTGATGTTCTTTGTTGCTGTGTTGCCCACCCTACAGGCCGCATACTTGCTGGTAAGCTTCCTAGTTCTTTTCCTCCACTGTGAATCAATGTTTTTCCTGTACAGATACCTGAACACTCTCCCAGCCCATTCACTTTCTTCCATATTCCTCAGGCGTTCTTCATACTCAATTTTACTGGGAGCTTCCCTCACTTCAAAACTAGTCCAGCCCATATCACCCTGCACAGCTTTATTTGTAGTCTTCCCGTGAGCGCCCAATGCGAGGTGACCCCCTGACCTTTGGTTCCCATCGAGTCCTGATTGCACCCCTGATTTAAAGCAAACAACCGCGTTTCCAAAAGTTAGTCTTGGAACCATTACACCTTTCCACATACCTCGGAGGACCTGGTACTTATTGTATCCCCATGGCGCCCTGTGCTTCATTATGGCTGCCATTTCTCTTCCCCTCAACTGTTATTTTTTCCTGTGTTTCCATATATCTATTGCCTTCGTTTCTCCATATACTAAGGTATTTATATTCTGTTACCCGAGGTATTTCCTGGCCGTGTATCTCCACTGTCTGTTCACCGTTTTCATTGAATACCATTACTCCTGATTTTCTAACACTAAATTTCAAACCTAAATTGTTGCCTTCCTGTCCAGATATTAGCCAGACGTTGCAAATCACTTTGCTTGTTCGCTAGCAACACAATGTCGTCCACATAAAATAAACCTGGGAGTTGCTGCTCTACTACTGTACCCGCCTGTTCGTATGACAGATTAAACCCGATATTACTTCCTTCTAGCGCCCTCTCCATCCTCACCATGAACGATGGATGGATGGCGGCTACACCCTTTGTAATGGGCGGCGGCTGGCGCCACCGAGCCTTTTGCTCCCCCTCCTATTTTTTTCTTTATATCCCCTTCTCCATAATCTAGTTTTCACTCCCCTCCTCCCCCCAAAATAAATATCTAATATAGTATAGGAAACATTAGCTCCTCGATTTATGGTATTACCTCTCCCTTGATTTCCTCCACCAATCCTCTAGCCTCCCCTTCGTTACTGCCTTTTTTTCTTGCCTATTTGCCCTCGTTCCCCGGGAAAACCTAATGCCCCTTCCATATCTATCACTGTTCCCTCAGCCAGAGTCGGACGAAGGTCTGTGCATCTCTGCACTATATGCTCTGTCGTCTCAATTTCGGCTCCGCAAGCTGTGCATAAAAGGTCCACGTCTTCAAATTTAGCCCTGTATGTTTTCGTTCTCAAAACCCCCGTTTTAGCTTCGAATAATAGTGAGCTGCCCTGCGAGTTATCAAATAAGAGCTCTCTCTTTGTCTCCTGTTTTTGTGTCCTATACATAGCTAGCACTGGCTTTCCGAGCATTCTTTCTTCCCACCTTTTTCTTTTGGTCTCCTTCACCTCCTTTCCCATACTAGAACCACGTTGGGCCCCCTCCCTCGGCTGTAGGTATCTAATCCTCAGCTTCCTAGTTCTGAGTGTCCACTTTGTGTTCAAACTTTTCATGTATAGATATTTGTACACTTTTACCGCCCACCTTTTTTCCCCCAGTGCTGCGAGTCTCTGTTCATATTTTAGCTTACTTATTGTCTCTCTACCTTCGAATGACATCCATCCCATGTCCCCCTGCACTCCCTCATTAGGGGTGTTCCCGTGCGCTCCTAAGGCCAGCCTGCCTACACTTCTCTGTCTTGTTTCCATGCATGCCTGAACTTCCGATTTCATGCACAGTACTGAATTTCCGAATGCGAGGCCAGGTACCATAACTCATTTCCATACCCCTCTAACCACCTCGTACCTATTATAGTTCCATAGCGCCTTGTGTTTCATTACAGCTAAGTTCCTTTTCACTTTTTCAATCATAATTTTTTCATGTTCTTCCAAGTACTTTTTGCCCTCGTTTACCCATATGACCAAATACTTGTATTTTTCAACATGATCAATCTTAGTGCCTTGTATTTCCAATGGTTCCCCCCTTTCTTCATTGTATGCTATTATCCCAGACTTCTCTCTACTGAATTGCAGTCCCAATTTTTCTCCCTACTCTCCACATATCCTCATTAGTTCCTGTAGCCCTACTCGGGTGTCAGAAAGCAGTACAATATCATCTGCGTACATCAGTCCGGCTAGTACTTGAGCTACCTTCTGCCCTTCCAGCATATAGCTTATGTCGGCGCCTATTGTGCTCTTTTCTAGCCTCTTTTCCAATTGGCTCGTGTAAATCATAAAAAGCAGGAGCGACAATGGACAGCTCTGCCTGAGACCACTTCTTAAATTAGGTGGCTTTGTAGTTTCCCCCTCCCATGTTATCTCTACCTCATTATCCGTATAAACTTGTAGGAATTCAACCAACTTTCTATCTAGACCATATTCCTTCAACTGGCCCCATAACTTTTCTCGGTTTGCATTATCATAGGCTCCTCTAATGTCTAAAAAAGCTATCCATAGCAGTTTCCCTCGTTCCTCCCATTATCATCCCCCATTGTGACCCTTTTTCTTCCCCTCTTCCCCTTCCCTTACGTAGAGTAGCAGGCCAGATGCTCCATTATCCGGCCGACCTCTCTACATTTCCAATCATTAAAATACTTCTTCTTCATAGCAGTTTCTGCCTGGCTGCCGCTATCTCTATGCACTGTGTTATAACAAATAAATTATCATCTAGCCTTCTGTTCCTTCGAAATCCATTCTGCAGATCTCCAAAGATCTTTTCCCATTCTGCCCATTCCTCCATTGTCATTTTCACCATCTGCAATGCTAGTCTGTATATGACTGATGTGACAGTTATTGGTCCGCAGGATTTAATGTTGTCCTTGCTTCCTCACCTTTGTAAACTAATATCATTCTGCTTGATTTTAAGTCCTGTGGTACATCTCCCCCTACAACTATTTGTTCAATAAGTTGTCATAATTTAAATTTACTTTTCTGGCCTAATATGCTTATCAATTTCATAGGCATGTCATCAAGTCCTGTCGCTGTTCCCATGGGGACCTTGTGTTCAATTCTGTCCCGTTCTTTACTTGTCAACCCTCTGTATACCTCTAATTCTGTCCTGCTGTTGTCATTGTTCTCAATTTCGCTACCCTCTGGCTCTGCAAATGCTGCCTCTATTGTTAACCTAATTTATTCCTGAGCTTCCTCTCCCTCTACCTTTGTTCCTTCTGGTGTGGTCAGTGAGTGCTGAACCACCTCTGTCTTCTTACTCTGTTGCCTTTTGTGTTCCCAGAACTTCTTAGAGGCATTTCTGTCTTTCTTTCGTATATCTAACAACCACTGTACCCGAACTTTTGCTATCTTGGCTTGAATTAATGCCAATGCTTCTCTTTTCATTGCAAGGTAATTCTCCCATTTTGGCTCCACCTCTTCTGGTGGGGCTCTCCTTTTCTTTGCTGCTCTGTGTTTTCTGCACGCATCTTTGCGTTGCTCTATGGCCTCCTTAACCTCTCGGTCCCACCAGCTTTTCGGTTTGTTTTCCCTGCGTACTTCCTAGTTTCCTAATCTGTCCCTTCTCTAGCTCTCGTTTAAAAATACCTATTAACTCGTCGTATGTCCATGCCCTTTGCGGTTGCTTGGATATTATGTTTTCAATGTTTTTCTCCACTTATTGTAGCTTCCCGTCATTCAGTTTTCTCATACCTTTCCTTTCTTTAGTTTCTATCAGTGGCACTGTCTTTCCGAAACTGATTTTGATTCGTTTGTGGTCACTCCTCAGGCTTTTTGTACCTTCCTCATCAATTTCCATACCTCCCAACCGTTCATACAGTTTGTGGGACAATAGGCAGTAGCCGATAGTCGAGTGGGAGTTATTTCTTTCCCATGTTATCTTCCCGTCGCATTAATTTCAGTATTAACCATAAGAAAATCATGGGCCTCACAAAAATGTACTAACATCTGCCCTGTTGCATCTGTCACCCCTTCAAAGTATTCCAAATGTGCATTCATGCCCCCTAGGATGATTATCTATCGTTTCATAGTTAACTCCCTGATGTCCTTGGTCATACAGTTGAAATGTTTTGAAATAACTGAAATGTTCTGATTTGAAATAACTTCAATCATGGAGAGCGACCTCTGTGTGGTATCCCGAAATGAGCGGCGATGTCCGTTATACCACGCCAATCGAGATCGCTTGCACGATGCTAACTGGCCTGGCTCACAGGCGAGTGGGTGTTGCATTTAGTCAAGGCGTTTAGTACTACCGCCTCTATGGGTACTCACGCTTGTCATGCTGCACACGAGGTAGGGAGCACTGGTCTTGGAAATTGCAGAAACCACCAGCAGCACACACCAAATCCGGTATCAAAAAACATCGAATTACTATACACCTAGAGGGAAATCTGGCGCCACCGTCTATGGATGGATGGATGGGTGGATGGATGTTATGAGCGTCCTCTTTGAAACGGGGCGGTGGGTCGCGCCACCAATCTCTTGCTACTATGCTGCTTAATATCCTACCTAGGTTAAACAATGAAAAAAGAAAAAAACACTATGAACTACCACGTCCAAATTTTCTGATCCCCTATTGCGAACTGTGCTTTTGTACGTCTCCGTCTTTTGTCGTTTCCCTACTTTTCTTCCACCAATCCTCCAATCGCCTCTTACTAATGTCTATTGCGGACATGTTTACTTTTCCACTGCTCCCGCTGAACCCAAGGGCTTCAAGGAGGCCAGTGGTTCGTAAATCGACCGCTGGGTAGACGTCTTCACTTTGTAATAAAACATGCTCCATAGTTTACCCAGCTTTACCGCAGCAAGCACATGCTTCTTCTTCCTTCTTATATCTCGCATTATAGGTGCGTGTTCTAAGGCATCCCGATCTCGCTTCGAAAAGTAATGAGCTTCCCTTTGAGTTATCATAAATTGTTTTTCCTGATTTCGTTTTTTTCTTCTTCAGCAGTTACTAATGGCAGGTTTCTTTTCCAGTGCCGCAACCCATGAGATTATTTCAACCTCTCTGACTTTCCGCTTGACGTTCTTTGTTGCTGTGTTGCCCACACTACAGGCCGCATACTTGCTGGTAAGCTTCCTAGTTCTTTTCCTCCACTGTGAATCAATGTTTTTCCTGTACAGATACCTGAACACTCTCCCAGCCCATTTACTTTCTTCCATATTCCTCAGGCGTTCTTCATACTCGATTTTATTGCGAGCTTTCCTCACTTCGAAACTAGCCCAGTCCCAATCACCCTGCCCAGCTTCATTTGTAGCCTTCCTGTGAGCGCCCAATGCGAGGCGACCCACTGACCTTTGGTTCCCATCGAGTCCTTTGATTGCACCCCTGATTTAAAGGACACAACCGCATTTCCAAAAGTAAGTCCTGGAACCATTACCCCTTTTCACATACCTCGGAGGACCTCGTACCTATTGTATCCCCATAGCGCTCTGTGCTTCATTATGGCTGCCATTTCTCTTCCCCTTAACTGTTATTTTTTCCTGTGTTTCCACATATCTGTTGCCTTCGTTTATCCATATACCAAGGTATTTATATTCTGTTACCCAAGGTATTTCCTGGCCCTGTATCTCCACTGTCTGTTCACCGTTTTCATTGAATACCATTACTCCTGATTTTCTAACACTAAATTTCAAACCTAAATTGTTGCCTTCCTGTCCAGGTATTAGCCAGACGTTGCAAATCACTTTGCTTGTTAGCGAGCAATTAATGTCGTCCGCATAAAGTAAACCTGGGAGTTGCTGCTCTATTACTGTACCTGCCTGTTTGTATGAGAGATTTAACCCCATATTACTTCCTTCTAGCGCCCTCTCCATCTTCACCATGTACACTGTCGTCCTTTATGAAAGGGAACACGCGAGCGCGTGGCCTGCGCTCTGCGCCGGCTGCCTACAGCGCCGTCAACCGACAGCTAAAGAAAGCGCGTCCGCTTTTGGCGTCATCTGTTGGCAAACAAAAATAACGATTCATGGCCGGTGGACTAGCGCTGCTAGATTATGCTCCCCCTCCGCTGGCGCAACGGGCGATGCCTGCACCGCGTCGTCTGCTGCCAACAAATCGAGCGCGGTGCGCGAGCGTGGTCGAAGCGTAGAATCTGTCTCTCGGCTTACGCCAGATGCGCTTTGCCTAAACTAGAGCTATTTAGATGAGAGCGATGCCCTCAGGGGAAGGTTTGGTTGTGGTGTGCTTTTTAGAAAGTGTATCACTGAATTCCGTGAAAATTTTCCTTCGAGGGAGAATCCCACTTACCTGGAAAGTACTGGTCTGTCGGCTGAGAAAGTTCTGTGTCGTTTAGTGTATCTGGGCCTGATACTATAACACCAAGCACAATCAAAGCACCCTGACCGTGATGACAGCGAAGGAGATGTTGCTACGTAAGAAACTTGAAGCAAAACAATGTTCCAAATGTTTGTAAACATTTTAATGAAATGTTGTATCTGTAATGTAAAAGAAGCAAGCACGAAATGCAAAAACAGGTATCAATACATTTATTGACGTAGATAATATACGTGAACTTTTCCTTTGTGTTCCGCACAAAAAAAAAAAGCTGAAATATGTTTTGTCGACGCACTTCTCAGTACCTCGTGGCGTCCCCATTTGCTGCAACGACAGCTGACATCCTTGAGGGCAGCGAGTCATACAAAGCGGCCGTTAGTGATCTGTTGCTTCTCAGCCGCTCCCTATCCTCCTTTATGGCCCCCCAAAGGTCATCGGCTGACAGTCCGTGCAGAGACCGTGCCGCCAACGCGGTTTTCAAAAGGCCCCACACGTTCTCAATAATGTTAATGTCTGGAGACTGGGGCGGCCACCTTAGACAGTTGATTCCACGTTCCTCGCAAAAGCTTGTTACCCTTCGGGATGTGTGTACGGGCGAGTTGTCTTGTTGGAAGAAAGAGATTATCGCACACACATAGGGACCATTTAGCCGAGAGGAATCGCCACCGCCGTTTTTTTAATGTCCACGCAGATCCCCGTGCGGACGGACACGCTTGAATTCGGGGGTTAGTGCCATGCAAGGTCGGTTTGAAATTTATCCTGGAGCGAGTCTAAACTGTCATTCGCGACGCAGGGACAATACAGCTGAAGCTAAACATGTTTCCATGAGCATTAACACCTTTATTTGCTGGAGAACTATAATGCTGCATATTGTGTTCTTGGAAATGTATTCGGTGGTGGCTTAAGCAAAAGCGCGTTCCACGACGAAGTCATGGAGCTCGCATGACACAGAGTTTCCCGAATGATACAGAGTATCATTCAGTTATAGATGAAGAACAACCAAACCTTGCCCTGAGTGCATCGCTCTCACCTAAATAGCTCTAGTTTAGGCGAAGCGCATCTGGCGTAAGCCGAGAGACAGAGATTCAACGCTTCGACCACGCTAGCGCACCACGCTCGATTTGTTGGCAGCAGACGACGCGCTGCAGGCATCGCCCGTTGCGCCAGCGGAGGGGGAGCATAATCTAGCAGCGCTAGTCCACCGGCCATGACTCGTTATTTTGTTTGCCAACAGATGACGCCAAAAGCGGACGCGCTTTCTTTAGCTGTCGGTTGACGGCGCTGTAGGCAGCCGCCGCAGATCGCAGGCCACGCGCTCGCGTGTTCCCTTTCATAAAGGACGACAGTGTACATCATAAACAGCAGCGGGGATAAAGGGCACCCCTGCCTCAGTCCCTTGTTGATATGAACTTTCTTCGCGCTCCTCATCCCTTCCCATTCAACGCAAACGGTATTTTCTAGGTAAATCTCTCTCAAAAGCTGTAGACAATCGTTACCTAAGCCCTCCCCTTCCAGAATATCCCACAAAATGTTGCGGTCTACGTTGTCGTAGGCTCCTGTAATGTCCAAAAAGGCCACATGCAACGGTCTGCTTTCTGCTTTTGATATTTCAATACACTGAGTAAGAACAAACAAGTTATCATCCAAACGCCTACCTATTCTAAAGCCATTCTGAAGTTCTCCCAAAATGCCATTATATTCTCTGCCCATGCTTGAAGCTTTAATTTAATTGCCTGCATTGCTAACCTGTATATTACCGATGTAATGGTCAACGGTCTATACGAGTGAATTCTGTCTTTCTCCCCCTTACCTTTATAAATTAAATTCATTCTACTTTGTCGCCAACTGTCTGGTATTCATCTATCTTTTAAAGTTTTTTCCACTGCTTTCACCAGAGCTTCCTTACTTTTTGGCCCCAGTTCATTTATCAGCCTAACGGGATAGCTCGTCTAGTCCTGTGGCTGTGCGCTTAGGAATTTTCTCTTCCGCTTTCTTCCAGTCTAAGTTTGTCAGCACCAACTCCTTTTCCACTTGGGTCTCTTTAATGCTCTTTTTTCTTCGAATACAACCTCGTCCTTGCCTTGGAAAGATTCGGCTGTTACTTTTTGGATGTAATTTATTGCCGCTTCTCCTTAGTCTGTTTTCATCTTCATCTAGGATATGTTGTTGTATAGTTGTTGACTTCCTGCCTAATAATTTTTTGTGATGCCAAAATATTCTAGGTGCGGCTTTCTTTTTCTCACGTATTTCTCACAACCAACGTTCACTTTCACCTTTTAATTTTGCTTGCACCAGTATTTGAACCATAGACTTTTTCTCCCGATATATTTCCCATTTACTGGTTACTTCATCCTATGGCAACTGCGCCTTCTTTGCCTGCCTGTGCTCTCGAGATGCTTTCTGTCGTTCGGCGATAGCTTCTCGTATCTCCTTGTTCCACCAGATTTTCGGTTTATTTTTTCCTTTTCAACGAACATGTTGTTTCTCTCTCCGTATTTCTGTCGTTATTACACTTAGAAGCTCACCATATTCCCACTCCTTACTTGGCCACTTGCCAAGTTCTTCCTCAACTCTAGTGACTATATTTGCTATTTGTTCAGCGTTCAAATTCGGACTGGCCATTGTGCTTTCCTTGCTCTCTTTCCCAACTACATATCCCATTTTCAAAATGATGCGTTTATGGTCACTCCCTATGCTGCTAAACCCTTCCTCATTGATGACCATTTCTCTCAACTTATCATGAATTCCTTCTGTCATCAGACAGTAATCAATGGTCGATTGCCGGTTTCCCACTTCCCACGTGATCTGTCCTTCACACTTAGGCCCTGTATTCACGATCACGAGGTTATGTTGCTCGCAAAGGTCTAGCATTGACTTCCCGTTATTGTCGGTATAGCCATCTAAATCCTGTATGTGGGCATTCATGTCACCTAATAGGACAATCTCAGCACCATTCCCGAAACCCTTAATATCAGCGCTTATGCATTCCACTAACTCTTTATTCTTCTCTGTGCAATTTTTTCCGGTCCACAAATACGTAATACCCCTGTCAAGCGGGCAAGTTAAGTGCACTTACGGGGAGTGCACTTCGGGACCTTGAGTCACACTTTAGGCAACGCGCTTCTTAACGGGAAAACAGAGTGCACTCGCAGTAAAAATAAAATGGCGACAGACTAAGAGCGCATTCTTAAAGATGTAAATTAACAAGAGAAAGCTGCTAAAAAGCGATTGTTTTAAGTAGAATTATATATAAAAACAAACTTCATCTATTTGTCTCAACAAAAAACGAAGGTGTTTTTATTATAAGTGTGTTGCAAGTCAATGCTGGCCAAGACGAATGCCTAGCCAATCCAAAACAACACGGCGGCGTGCGGCAGTTGATCCTGCTCATGATCCTGCTAGAACAGAATATGAGCGAGTATATCTGAGCAAAGACGGCGAGTTCGATATTTAGCTACACTGCAAAATGCCACGCACACGGCTCAAAGCACGACTAGCGTGGTCAGCACGCTTTCACACCAAAATAAACACGAACTGAATGAACATGGCGGCGCCGCAGTGCCGCATCATTCTGGCGCCGTTAGTTGCGTACATGATAAATTCGTTTTTTTATTGTGCTGTTTCGCTTCTCGCTAAACACAAATTATATTGTTAAAAGCTGTTCAATAACTGAAACGAACTTTTGTGTCCTTTTTCTATGCTTTACATTTTGCGTCGTTGAAAGTGGTTGAAAGCGTTGGTGGCGAGGCTAGGCGCACTCCTTCAAACCGTTGGCGGCGAGGCTACGCACTCGGCCAGCAAAGTGCGTTCCGTGAACGTACTCCGACTTGAGTGCACTCATCTGAGAGTACACTCCGCTGCGACGTTAAGATTTGGGAAAGTGGACTTAAAAACCGAGTGCACTCGCCGTAAGTGCACTTAACTTGCCCGCTTGACAGGGGTATTACTCCCAGCCAAGTTTCTTTCCCACTCATTGTACCTGATAACCAAAGATGCTCTTGACATTGTGAATTTACTCTTTTCCATTTGGCTCCCTGATGGATGAGCATTCCGACTCCCCCTCCCTTTCTTTCCGACTTAGTTCTGTTGCACCCTTCCCATACATAATTCTCAATAACTGGCGGCTCTTCTGAGTCTCTAAGGTGCGTTTCTGTGACCGCATACACCCCTATTTGTTCTCTATGTAACTGCTTCTCAATCTCTGCCCACTTTTCCTTTCTTCTGCCACCCTGCATGTTTATGTAGCCTATTGCATGGCGAGCTCTTGTTCTTGCTTACCTCCTTTTTCTCTTATCGACGGCGATGCTCTTCTGATGTTCCCCTAGGGGACCTTCTTCATTACTACCTACTCTGACCTCCTGAGCGCCCGCGGGCCCCCTAAAGAAGCAACAGCGCGACCCCCAAGTCGCCAGCCCACTTCTCGTGCTAGCCTGTAATTGAAGTGGATCCCATCTCGTTTAAAACCACCACAACTTCTCACTTCCCTGTTTGCTTCGACAACCTCGAAGCCTTTCTCTCGGCTCCCATGGGAGTTTCTTGAAAAGCGCCGTGCTATGGCCATGCCGTCATGGGTACAGTGTTCTTCTAGAACACTGTAGTCATTGGATTGACTGCGAGGCTTGTGTTGGCTGGTGTTGTAAGAGGCTTCGTCTAAAACGTGGATAGCAACGTGGACATGGCTACACAAAGCAAGCGTCTGCGTTCACCCGTTCGACGGAACGTCACCCAAACGTCACGTCCGGGATGTCGCATTCGTTTTGTTTTTCGGGTCCGTTCGGCTGTTCTGTGATGTCACATTCGTCTTTAGTTTTGGCGGCAGAATGGCAAGCTCAAAGTAGCTCCGCTCAAGCAACTCTGTAAAGACGTGGATCGTTTATTTTTTGGGGCTTGTGCAAGCATAGAGCTTAAGCTATCGTAAGTACTTTACTTTTCCATTCGATGTGCATCTACTATGCAAACCTACGCTTTCGGCTGCCTGATACTCCATTTCCAGGTTCCTTGCCAGCTTTTCCTTGTGACGCATCAAGCCTGTTTCACATGATGCGATTTTCGTCGCACCGGAAGTGCGATTTTTGTCGTTTGCGATGAAAATCGCAGTCGCAGTGCCGACCCCCCGATTGGCTCATTTCACATGATTGCGATTTCAACAATGGATGGATGGCGGCTATACCCTTTGTAACGGGCGGCGGCTGGCGCCACCTAGCGTTTTGCTCCCCTTCCTATTTTATTATTATTCTTTTTTCCCCTTTCTTTATATCCTCTTTTCCTTAACCTAGTTTTCACTCCCCTCCTCCCCCCAAAATAACTATCCAAAACAGTAGAGGAAACATTATCTCCCCGATTTATAGTATTATCTATCCCTTGACTTCCTCCACCAATCCTCTAGCCTCCCCTTCGTTACTGCCACTCTTTTTTCGTCTATTTGCCCTCGTTCCCCGGGAAAACCTAATGGCCCTTCCATATCTGCCACTGTTCCCTCTGCCAGGGTTGGGCGAAGGTCTGTGCATCTCAGCACTATATGCTCAGTGGTCTCAATTTCGGTTCCGCATGCTGTGCACCGAAGGTCCACGTCTTCAAATTTAGCCCTGTATGTTTTCGTTCTCAAAACCCCCGTCCTAGCTTCGAATAATAGTGAGCTGCCCCGCGAGTTATCAAATAAGAGCTCTCTCTTAATCTCCTGTTTTTGTGACCTATACATTGATAGCGCTGGCTTTCCGAGCATTCTTTCTTCCCACATTTTTCTTTCCGTCTCCTTCACCTCCTTTCCCACACTAGAACCACGTTGGACCCCCTCCCTCGGCTGTAGGTATCTATTCCTCAGCTTCCTCGTTCTGTTTGTTCAGTTTGACAAATGCGACTGGTGCGACGCCCAGGGTTGCTTACTGCCAGCTTTCGTGGCACACGCTGCATAATTCTTTTATTGAAGTTAATAAAACGTTTACACTATAATATTATTCACTTCTCTTGATAAGAAGCAAATAATATGTACGTTTACTAATTTAAAAACGTTAGTTAAGATTTGTCTTGGAATGCGCGACGGCGGTTTCTGTAGTTCAGTGCGACATCGCGCACGTAAACAGCTGTTCGCAGGTGGTTCAGCGATTCTTTATGGTTCAGCGCTGTGTGTTGTCTTATCTACCTTCTATGACCGTTTCGTTCTGCCTGCGCTACAACAATCTACAAGATGACCTATCGACAAGTTCATATAGCTACCCTCACCGCTTATGCAGTATTCGGAATTCGGCTGCCACGAAGTTGTCGTGTCAGCCCAACAAGATCCTCGCGCTACCCGTGCTCGGCGTCAGCTCCTGGAGAAATGATGCGTGTATATTGCCCGTAATTGCGCTTATGTGGTGCCTGCTCCTAGCCATATTCTTGCGCCAAAAGCTACAAGAAGCACCAACCCGAAAGCCCGCGTGTGCCCCTGAACGAAGCCTCAAATGATCTGTGTGATTACTGGACGTGGAATGAAAATTGTGTTGTGAAATTCAACCTTAGCGCTAGCCTGGTTCATCCATCGCCGTGCTTGCGCTGCGAATATATATATGGGAGCCCTCTCTAAACATTTCTAAAGGTGCAAAAGCCGACGCATCAAATGTTTCGAGCAGTTACCGTCACTTTTGTAGAAACCTGTACGTTGTAACACAGCATTATAAAAGACACGCTTCTCGTCCACTTTGTGTCTCGCGCTGGTAGTATACTCGGAACTTCTAACAAGAAGACCATATCAATACGCGCTATTCATAATGCAGGATCGTAGGCCCACGGCAGGCGCACTTGCCGTAGAACTTTTCGGCTTTCTGCTCAGCCTCGAACGCCGCTCACGGTTAGCCTGTTTTGTGGAAATAAATATTATTATTATATTAATAATGTTATAAAACATTATAGTTCCTTCGCTGTAATTTATAGCAATCATCCAGATTTCTTAAGCTAGTCATGCATTTAACATGTATTAGATCAACATTGTTACGACATGCTTATGGGAGTCATTTCAAACTAGGTTGCTCAGCCAGACAAAGTACAAATGCAAGTCTCAATGTTTATTCCAATTTAATATTCCTAAACAGATTATAGTGGCAGAATTTTATGCCTGCTTGCACTTCCTGCAATTCAATGTTCAGAGCTGGAAAAACTGAGTCCTTTTCTTGCTGTCGAAAGGCTGATTCAATGTCGATAGCAAGCTATAATGATTCATTTCGAGAGTGTTAAGCAATTACTATATCTCTAAGCTTATCAATGCGTTTTTGTTCCACGAACACAATTAAGTTTTCTGTCTCCCTCTCATTGACAGCCATGGAATGAAACTGTTCACTTTCATAAGTATCAGGATGCAAACATTCTGGAGTTTGTCCTGAGCATTTGTCTGCATCCTATAGTGTGCATGTTTGTATCAAGTTCTGGTGTTGCAATCGCAGTGATCTACGCATATTGTTATATTGCAACAAATTTATTTAACTTTGTTTTCAAATCTGCAATGTGGCCATGCAGTAACGAGCACATTAATAAGCAAAAAGAGAACTGCAGATGCAGTGTACGTGTTGGAATCTATGCGAAGTGAAGTTTTTGTCAAGTGGTCAATTAAATGCTGTTAAAGTAACTGCAATATACACAATTTGTCTTATTTTCAACATCCAACATGTCATCTTTTGCAAGGTTTGCTTATGCACCGCATAGGTCACAACCATAATGTCATGTAATCTTTATGCATTACACTGTTCACAAACCATACTGAAATGCAAACGGCAGTTAATGTAGATGCATGCTGCGAGACATCAACACAGTGACGTTTGTTGAGCAAGGAATGGTGCGAGGTGTATGCAGGTGAATGAATGACGTGCTTATGTACTTATTTATTTATATACCTTGCAGGCTGCAAGGTTGGAGTATTATGCAAGGGGGAATAAAAAAGTTGTTACAGAAGGAAGAAGGGCACAACATTAAGAAAAAAAAACAGCAATAAAAGCAGTACCAATACATTGCACCAACTAGCCCAACGTGTTTTACTGGCACAACATTATACAATACTTAACAACCAATAACAGAAAAAGTTACTGCCCATGCACACTGTACAGATGGTAAACCAGCGAAGCTGAAATGTGCGGCCCCGGTGTTTATCACTGGGTTAATTCCAATGGTTTATTCAGGTCTTTCTATATTATTGGCTATGTCTGTGTTTCTTAATGAGGTTATGCAGATGTTTGGCTTGGGTTTATCACATTGTTTATTTGGAATGCCACACATTGCACTTTGCAAGATCACCATCATGGAAAGTGCAATGAGTGGTTCATTGTGTTAATCCAGCGGGTCCATCAAAGTCTTTCTGAATTATGTTACGCACTTGTGTTTTGTAATGCGTTAATCATAATGTTTATGACTCAGTTATGCACTGTAGTTACCAAGTGACACACCGGGGCTGCACATTTCATTTAATTAAATGCAGGGACACATTTTCGAACCTATTGGGAAGTTGGAGAGAGACTGCTGCATGCGCGCTCTGCTGCTAGAGAGAAACGACGTCACTATCGGTCTAGCCA
This sequence comes from Dermacentor andersoni, assembly GCF_023375885.2. Classification (NCBI taxonomy): domain Eukaryota; kingdom Metazoa; phylum Arthropoda; class Arachnida; order Ixodida; family Ixodidae; genus Dermacentor; species Dermacentor andersoni. The sequence continues at coordinate 125,254,043 of NC_092817.1, read as the reverse complement.
ATGGCCCACCACACCTTTGCTGCGAAATAATAATGACATCATGATCTTGTCTTAACCCCATCCCCCTCTGTGTCCCTTCCCCGCAATAATACGCAGATAAATGTATGTTTGAAATGCATGAGCATTTCTATGTCTACCCAACAAGAAATTTCTCCGTCCATCATGCAAGGCGAATGCAATGGCTCACACCCCCTTAAACAATGGCTCATACCCCTACAGTAGGGTTTTTGGGATCGGACCATGAGTGTTTCGCCTAGGCATATACAGCTTCACTGTAAAAAGAATGAACACCTTTCTGCTAGAGACCAAGACAATCATGAGGTGTATTAACAAATGAAACTTTATTGAACATACCGAGTAAATGCTGGTCGACAAGCAATAAATCGAATTTACACAAAAAGTAGAAGCGAGATCTGATGTGTGTCCATACAGATCCCAACAGGAAACGCATCCATCTCTGAAAGTAACAGCGGCCATGCTGACACAACATTCTCCCAGTGTCTTTGCATCTACAGCTTCCATGATTTCTCTAGGCAGCCGATCTCCACAGAATGCTAGCTTCTTCCTTTACAATGCACTCTTCACATCTGAGCGTGCATTGTAGAGGAAGAAGCTAGCATTCTGTGCAGATCGGCTGCCTAGAGAAATTACAGAAGCTGTAGATCTAAAAATGCTGGGTTAATCTTGTCAGCACGGTCTCCGTTAGAAATGGATGCATTTCCTGTCAGGAAACGCACATGAATTTTGGTTCTCCTTTTTGTGTATGTTCAGTCTATTGCTTGTCAGCGAGCATTTACTCGGTGTGTACATTAAACTTTTGGTTGTTAGATCATCTCGATTTTCTTGTTCGTCCTATGTGTTCTCTGGTGCCATTTGCAGCCAGGCTATTCATATTTTTTTTAGACTGCAACAAGTCACTTTAATGGCCCTTATGATACCTTATAAAATATTTTATTTGGCCAATCTAGCAAGACTGTACAGTGTGAAGCAGTAAGAACAGGGTACGTTAATTTCTAATTAAAAGGTTTATTGTGAAAATGCAGTGATCTATAAAGGTTACCACAAAGTAGTACAGCAATAAAACCTGATAAAGACTAGTGCTTGATGAAACCAAACATAAAAGCAGGAAAGGGAGAAAATACATATAGATATACAAGTCCAGGGAAAAAAAACATTGTGATCACCAAGTGTGCATGTGGCTACCTTCCAGGAAACTAATTTTTTTCCCAATGGCATGGAACTGGAAGAATGTGCTTGCATCAGCAAGCTGTCAGTCTGTTTATTGGAATAACAACAGTGTTTCTTGAAAGGTGCTGGCATGCAGGATTGGCAATTGTAATGATTTTTTTCTGCACTTGGAATTTTTCTCTATTTTCTTTCTGTAGCATTTTTATTTATGTTTGGCTGCATCAAGCACCAATTTTTATCTATCCTTCAAAGATGTCTTTCTTTTTCTGGGGAAATCTGTTGCACTTTAGTTAATAATGAATACACACAAACTCATCTAGTTTTCAGATATCATGTCGGGCTTATAAGCCCGCTTGTCTCCTGGAATATCTGCATGGCTATGTATCCTGTAATTTAATTTCTGGCCATGTGCTTGCAAGTCGCGTGTCAATCTCCTGATTTTCCTGACAATTCTATGTGATGTGCAGGCCCAGACAGTTTCTGGTGAATCCAGGCAGGGTGTTGTGCAGGGTGTAATCTGCACTACAAGTGCTGCTTTGATTGCTTTCAGTTCAGCTTTTCTAGGTGTAGGATGACCTGGAATGGTACTCACTTATATGTGGTTTAGTTTTATGTAGTGTCATACTACTGTTACACTGCTATTGCCAGACCAGTGTACTATATGTGCCTTATGTTTGCTTGCATTTTCATGATTAGCAACCTCCTCTGGTGTTTGGCAGTTGCATATAGTCTCCTGGGCTAATTTTTTGCCCCCATATTTCACGGTATGGGCCTGTTGTGTTTCAAGTTCAGGTACTCCCGAGGTTGTTTCTGAAGGGAGGGGTAGTCGTCTTTGCATCTCATATGCTAGTTGGCATAGTATGTTGGGACGAGGTTCTGAGCTCTTGAGACAAGGAATTTTGCTGCAGGCTGCAACTCTACTCTATCTAGGTGCTTGTTCGTTAGCTCTTTCTCATAGAGGTCTTCAAGCATGGTAAAGTTGGAAAGACCTATTATTACTACCTGATGCCTGTATTCGATGAGCTGTCTTTTTTGTGTGCTGCTGGTAATTCATACCATACTATACCTTGGACACAAGCACAGCATCTGATTTTCCATAGTATCCACTCGTACACCCCCATTATTTCGAGATTATTCTTTTCACCAGGTGGGGAAGTTGCGTCCAGGCATTGCATAATTGTTTCACCCACGTGCTGGCTCTGCCGTCATGGGCTTACACTAGCTGAGGATTTGTGGATGTTGACTTGCAGGCATATTTGTCCAGCTATGTGGATCACAATGTGTAATCTGGGGCAGTTCTTGATTCTAGTCTTTTTTTTTTCCGCCGTCGATATGAGCCGACTTATCAGAAAGCGAGAGGCCAGACTGGCCAAGAAAGTCTGCAGTGTTGTTGAGGGCTTGTTGCATCATTCTTGATTTCTGTATAAGATAGCATTCCCACAGACTGTAATACACCATAGGCTGTAGTGTTTCTTGTAGTATGCCCGTGTTGTTGGTGTGTGTGGGCCAAATGTACCTCCAACTCTCACCTGGAATTTTCTGTCTTTCAGAAAGTTACTGTTTAAGTGCTCTACCAGAAATGTTTTTGCTCATCGTTCCTCTTATTAGAGTAGCATGAGGTACTGCTGTTAAAAGCCTCTTCACTCTCTTCATTCTTTCATAAGCGGTATTACACAATGTCCTGCAATAAAGTTTCTGCTGCTTATGGCCCACTCATATCTGCCAGAAGGGACAACTCTTGAAAAAGGTTTTCTTTGTGCTATGTGTGCGACGTAGTATGAGCATTCATGCCTTGACATTTATACATCTGTAGAACCAGCTTCCTACTTGCTATACCTGATCATGCTTATTTGTACAGTGCTGTTGAACAATACATATTGATCCAATGAATATTTACACACTCGAATTATCACGAAAGATGGTTGTTTTACAATTCTGCTCTTTGCTTTCTATTGGTGCATAAGCATGCCCCCCTATGCAATAGTATTTTGAAGTGTAAGGGTTCAATAAAAGGTGATGAACTAAATCTAAGTGCAAGAGTACTTGCTATACCTGATCATGCTTATTTGTGCAGTGCTGTTGAACAATACATATTGATCCAATGAATGTTTACACACTCGAATTATCACGAAAGATGGTTGTTTTACAATTCTGCCCTTTGCTTTCTATTGGTGCATAAGCATGCCCCCCTATGCAATAGTATTTTGAAGTGTAAGGGTTCAATAAAAGGTGATGAACTAAATCTAAGTGCAAGAGTACTTGCTATACCTGATCATGCTTATTTGTGCAGTGCTGTTGAACAATACATATTGATCCAATGAATATTTACACACTCGAATTATCACGAAAGATGGTTGTTTTACAATTCTGCCCTTTGCTTTCTATTGGTGCATAAGCATGCCCCCCTATGCAATAGTATTTTGAAGTGTAAGGGTTCAATAAAAGGTGATAAACTAAATCTAAGTGCAAGAGCTTTTTTTTTCACCTATGACTCCCATCGAAATGCGACTTCCATGGCTGGCAAATCAACCCCTCGCCTTGTGTTAGCAGCAGAATGCTATAGCCACAGTGGCAGGTGAACAAATTGAAGAACGATATGTCTATAATTTTTTTTCTTGCCTGTATGTAAGTAAAGTTTGGAATAAGTTTGTCATTGCAAAAAAGCCCAGTTTGTGGTCTTTTATTGAATAAACCACGTATTGTGTATAGTTGAAATGCAGAAATTTCTAAAATCCTCGGGTGATATATGTTCTTGCAAGTAGCATGGTATTTCATTACTTATAAAGATAGTAATCGCAGCGAATATCGTTACATGGGTTTACACACTAATATATGTGATCACAAACTTATTAGAAACTTACTAGAAACATGTAAGGCATGAATGTTTCTGCACACTTGATCAGCTGTGAACGTGCAAGAACTGCTTCTACTGGCCGACTTCACTGCACAGTTTTGATTTACTTTTCTTCAGCGTGTCGTTTTATACAGTTTTATCCCCACAAGAACAGGCCGTTTGCCTGGTTTTCGCATTGTTGCACGAGTTCTACATGATTGTGCAGGAGGGTACGTTGTCACTGTGCCACTATAGCAAGTAATTTACTTAATCTACTAGCTGTACAGTTAATTACGTTGCAGAGCAAGTGTTCATACAGATGCAGTAAGGATACAAAGTCCGCAACATAGTCAATGTTTATTGGTTTCTGTGCAAGAAAAAAAAAATTCTCCAGAGAAGAGGTGCAACTTAACGCGCATGTAATATTTTATTCAAGCCACGGATTTAATGCTACCGTAGCAGATTCATTACGATAGCCTACACTTTTGCTCAGTCAAATTTAATAAGAGGCAAGATAAGCTTTCAAGATGCATCGGGAAATTCATGCTTGAAAACCGACGAGAAAATGCAACTGAACGGTACCGCGTTCAGCGCAACGTTGAAACTTCGGGTACTTTGCTGTCTCGTCATTTGCCCTTGCCGAGGTTGAAATAATTCAAGCTGCTCCGTAAGCGCGATTTTTGCATGCTACTCAACAAAAGAAAATTGTGACGACCTCGTCGTCTGCTGGGGATCGAACACCTCCTAGCACTGACAACTCGCAAAGGCGTACGAAGCAAACGTGAAAATGCACTTCATTTGCTGTGTAGCATGTCAACAAACGCATAGCAATCGGAGAATGCAATCTGCGGTACAAGTTTTTTATTCTCCCTTCGCGTACGTACCGAATTCGACGATCCACGTCTCCGCGCATTGCAGTTGTCACGGAGGAAGGAAACTAAGGAGAGGCCCTACCCCCTCCGCGTGCTAAGAGAAAAGTGTGGCGGAAATGACGTATAGGTTCTCATTTCTTTTGCTGCTTTTTTATTTTTTTTGCTGCATGGCCACGCCTTTTGGGCCACAATGGCGGCGTTGTTCTGATTTTTTGAGCGCGCACACGTGTTGCTCTGGTAGGTTTCGTGCCGTGGCAAAGGCGCTGTGTGGGCGGGTTTGCGTTAGTCACCGTGTCTTGTTGCGCTGTGTTACCTGCACCGTGCTCTGCCCGATGTTGCGCGAGCGCGCGCGCTCCGCGTGCGAAACCACGCGCAGCGCGGCGTGGTTTCGCGAAAGATGTAAACAAGAGAGGAGGGTGGCACAAAAGGCGGAGCATCGCCATGAGCAACGCCAACTTCCGGCTTCACTTTTGCTTCACAAAGAGTGACGTCAGGGCCTCTCCTTAGTTTCCTTCCTCCGTGGCAGTTGTCGTGCGAGACGCCATTTTCCAAAACAAACCGGCGAAATAGTTCCGTTGACAGCTCTCCGCGCAATTTCGACGGAAAATCGCAGCGATCGGTGCGACAAACCGGTTGGTCGCAGCCGAAAATCAGGGGGTCGGGACTGCGACTGCGATTTTCATCGCAAACGACGGAAATCGCACTTCCGGTGCGACGAAAATCGCATCAAACAGGCTTGTAGGCTGTTTCACATGCTGCGACTGCAACGACGAAAATCGGTGCTGTCGCACGCGTCGCAATGCGATTAAATCGCATTGCGACGCGTGCGACAGCACCGATTTTCGTCGCTGCCGTCGCAGCATGTGAAACAGCCTTCACAAGGACCGCCGCACTGGCTAGCCAGTGCTACAGTGTACTAGCGCCGAGAATGCATATTAGACGAAACTGTTTATCTTAAGTTCCTTCAGACTTCTTAAGAGCCTTTTTTCAGAATCACTTAAACGTAACATTACCTGGTTACGGTGCTGCTACACGGCAGAATATGTAAATGACAGATAACGCAAGACCGGCATGTGCACACGGTTGTTTAGAGAAAATAAAGAGTATTCATCATTTATTTCCCAATAGAAACGCACATTCCTGACTCATGGTTCAGCTCTGCCGTCCGCTGACTACGGGCGGTAGTGAATGAAGTAAAATGAGTGCTTTGCGTCGTCATTGCACGCACGGGAAACAGCGTTCGTTTTACAGCTAAAGCAATATCGCTGCGCTGTCAACAGCTATGCTCTGGTAACCCTTCTCCGCAGCGTAACGCTCGAGTGCTCTGTGCAGATGTGACGGAGGTTCTGTGTGCGGTCGGTATGTGTGATTTTCTAGAAAGAAAAAGCTTCATTACAAAGTGCATGATGCGTGGTCGTCCGTTCTACTAGATCGGGACAATCAAACGATACAAGCATAGACATACACATGCTGTTGCCAAATAAACCTTAAGGTGGGTCCATTTAATACCGGTGATTTAATCATGGATGAAACACTGGGATGTTCTCTTTATGTGCTTACTTCAAAGTAGGATAAATCGAAACTCAGCCAACCAATTTTACTAGTGTTGTAAGGTTTTGTGTGAAAGGGTGTTGTTTATTGCTTTGTAACTAGTGACTTTAAGAGTGTGGCATTGTCTCCCATCGCACGTGTATTTTCCCGGGCTGTAAGTGATGTTCATGTTGTGCTCAACAGTGCTTCAGGAACTCTCTGAGCGCTTACAAGTTGATGTTACAACCACTTGTGAGTTCTGGTCCTAATTAGCACTCATCTTAGTGATAAATTTAGACGTTAATTCTATAGTGTGTATTGTTAACTGACAAGAGGAACTTGGTCTGGTAAGTGTTACATGATGACACTGAGAACCTGTGGCATGATTACGCAAAAGAACAGTGCAGGTGCCATCATATACATTCATTGTTTTTGCCTTGTTGTGCTCTGAGTCCTGAACATCACTGTCAGATCTTTTCCATCTCATCAAAATGTTAAAAGTCTATGGTAATTGATGTCTAAACATTGTAGCACATATGCCTTTGTGCTACCATCAGTGAGAAACAGGGGTCAAGGTTCCTGAACAAGAACAAACTTTAATTTGGCTTGTTTTCCATTGGGTGCACACTCAATATCTGCTGGAGAATCTTCCCTGAAGTCCACTGCGCAGGCTGCTTTGATAGCCTTATCGTGGAGTTGTCACTCAGTGATGTGCACAGCTGTGGCTGAAATGGCTGTGGCACTTTGGCATGCTGCAGACATGGTGGTTGATGTACTAAAAAAAAATTAAATTATGGGGTTTTACGTGCCAAAACCACTTTCTGATTATGAGGCACGCCGTAGTGGAGGACTCCGGAAATTTCGACCACCTGGGGTTCTTTAACGTGCACCTAAATCTAAGCACACGGGTGTTTTCGCATTTCGCCCCCATCGAAATGCGGCCGCCGTGGCCGGGATTCGATCCCGCGACCTCGTGCTCAGCAGCCCAACACCATAGCCACTGAGCAACCACGGCGGGTTTGATGTACTAAATAAGGTGTGTCGGATTTATGCACAGTTTACTGCACCATGTGCTCCAGTCATGGTGTGCTGTCCCATAGCCCTCAATTCTTTGGTGCAAAAGCATGCCACTGCACAACAGTTCTCAATTGTGGCATGGTGTAGGTGATGTGCCACTGCGTTTCAGGGAACCACTGCACCTGCTTGTTAGCTGGTGCTGCTGAGGTTTGCAGCACCACGCAAACGATGCTCATAGGGGTGATGTTTGCAGGTACAGTGGGCACTTCCAATGGGTGTGCATACACTCCATAACCTCTTTGAGAAGGCTTCAACATGCAGCCAGAGAAGTGTCCAGCACATTGATAATTACTTTAATTACTAATACGGGCACTGTTACTTTAAAACCTCGTTAATATGTAGTTGGCGGGTAACGTGGATCAGGTATGCACTAATCGATGTACTAATTAACCGCCGACAATCACAGATGAGCGGCTGTAGACTTACCGGGTAAAAAACATGTTAATCCTCGCTCAAACAAACACGCAGACAAGCTTTATTTGCGGGCAGGCAGCAAAAAACTTGCGCCTTTCACTTTCCGCCGTAGCGACCTTGCAGTGGTGACGGCATCCTAAAGCTCGGCAAGTCCGCCAGCCAGTTTCTCCATCAGTGCCCAATTCTCTGCAAATGCCCTGGTGATGGTCAGCACACTAGCCATGCCGGATACAGAAGGACCATCATCCATGACAACGACGTGGAAGTGCTAGAAGCTATGGGAGCAGGTAACACGTCATGGCTACCGTGTTTTGATGTCACTATCGGGGGCAACTACAGTATGGGAAAGGTCCGTGTACCACAATTTCGCTATTTATGGTCTGCAAGCACAACATTTTGTCAATGTCACACTTGTACATGCCGAAAAATGAAGTAAATACTACGCATTAACCATTTGGCATGCATCAAGTGACTACGGTTTCAGCAGTCATTCGTCAGTGTCATGCTTGTACTCTCTGAAAAATGAAGTAAATACTACACATTAACCGTTTGGCATGCATTAAGCAACTATGGCTAAGTGCTCAGCCAATACATCAGGTTGAATGGCGACAGGGCAAGGGATTCATCATGACTATATTTAAATTAGAATTGCTTATTAAATGGGTACATATTGATACACGCATATTGCATGTTTCTTCTGGACAGTGCATGTGAGCGCCCCAACGCAGACGACGAACGCTCTCGAGCTGTCGGATGAACTGGCCAGCACTGCATTATCCTTTGTAAATAGTCTCCAGTTCTTAATCCTTCGTTCGCTTAACATTTTGGTGGAGGGTGCTGTTCCCTGTCCTTGCCACAGAGCTCCGCAGCGGCCGCACCGTCCTGCTTTCCGCCCTGGCTCCCGGTGATGACACCACTCATTTGCTTCTACTCCTGCGACCCCGCCAACAACTTACGTTGCAGTTACTAACCCCCGTGATCCTGGTATATTCTTCGGCCAAGATAATGTCGACATTTAGAACTGGCTCAACCTGTATGAGCGTGTTAGCCAAAAGAACCGCTGGCACCCTACCATTATGCTAGCGAATGTCCTATTCTACTTGGGTGGAACTCCTCGTGTCTGGTTCCAGACACGAGGACGAGATCTCTAGCTGAGATGCTTGAAGGAGAAGCTCAGCGACCTCTTTGGAAATCCGACCGGTCGGCAGCTGGCTGCTACAAAAGAGCTTGTTACCCGAGTCCAGTCTTCTACTGAATTGTATGTCTCATACATACAAGCAGTGCTTGCTCTTTGCCAGAAAGTCGACGCCAAAATGTCCGAGGTTGAGAAAGTCGGCCACATACTCGAAGGGATCGCGGACGACGCATTCAACTTGTTGATCTTCAACAATGTGTCCATCGACGTCATTGTCAAGGTATGCCGCCGCGTCTTTCCACAGTTTTCCCAGCTCCCTAACATGGCTGCGACGTCGTCTTGCGTCGACCTTACCGCTTCACCACCCTTAAATGAGCACGTCACACTATTGTTCGCTGTGAAATCGAGGCTACAAGTCCTGCGCTGTTCCATCCATGCCTACTTGACCCCAACATTGACCAACTAGCCCCTGCGATCTCACTCATTCAGGCAGTTGTGCGGCAAGAATTTGCCAACCTCGGTTTTCTTGCTGCCTGCTCCGTCTCCCGAACTGACGCCCGACTGGTGCCGACAGCTATGCCTCACAGCGATCTGTATTCCCCTCCCAGATACCACAACCCTACCGATTGGAGAACTCTGGACGACAAGCCCATTTGCTTCTGTTGCCAACCTACATTGGCCACGTCGCTCGCCACTGCCACACCTCCTGGACATCGCCGTATTCGAGCTCCTTTTCCCAATCTCCTTGCCCATATGCCGACCCGCGCCGTTACTCACCTCACCGTATGCCTCCTACCTCAGGCGTCACCTCAGCGCCGTCGGTCCCCGTCGAACCAGCCACGCCGCTATTCGTCGCTGACCAATTATGGACCCTCCCAGATGGAAAACTAGACCATGCAGCTCCCGGGGGTACTGCTGCATTATCTTCGTCGCGTCGAAATCCTCCATTGATGCTCCCAACGAACCAGAACTTCATGTTCACGTCGACGGTGCCCCTTTTACGGCGTTAGTAGATACTGGAGCCCGTCGAACCAGCCACACCACTATTCATCGCTGATCAATTATGGACCCCCCTAGATGGAAAACTAGACCATGCAGCTTCTTCATCGTGTCGAAATCCTCCATTGACGCTCCCAACGAACCAGAAATTGCTTGATGTTCACGTCGACGGTGTCCCTTTGACGACGTTAATAGATACTGGAGCCCAGGTGTCCATAATGAGGTGTGAGCTCCGTAGGCGACTGAGGAAGGTTCTCACGCCTCCTACTGCTCGAGCCGTACGCGTAGCCGATGGTAGCACCGTTGACGTTGCAGGAATGTGTACTTCCCCTATTAGTATCGCTGACCACCACGTTCCTGTTATTCTTACAGTGCTGACCAATTGTCCCTGTGATCTAATCCTTGGACTCGACTTCCTTAAGGCACATTCAGCTTTCATTGACTGTTCTGCCGGTACCCTTTGCCTCGAACCTCCTCTGCTCATGCACATTCGTGCCGAAATGCCGAACAACTTTAGTATGCCCGCCTTCGTCCGCCTAAAGTCATGACTTTTGTCGATTTGCTATCACCTTTTCCTGTGCCCGATGGTGATTACGTTGCCACACCTGTTCCTGATGTCCCTCTGATGCGCAATATTGCTGTGCCCCACTCCGTCGTCACTGTCGCCGATAACCGGACATGCCTTCCCGCTGTCAATTTTGGCCTGACAAAGGAAGTTCTACTCCAAGGCATATCGGTTGTAACGCTGCTTGCTATAGGAGATGACCACATCACGACGTTTTCAGTAGACGTATGCTCAGATTCTTCACCATGTCTGCAGGATTCTATTTGCCCTGACACAACATTTTGTCACATGATTGCTGCGGACCTATTGCCTGAACAAGCAGCTGCTCTGTGTCGCCTTTTGGTTTCCTACCACGACATCTTCGACCTCAACAATCTCCAATTGGGCCAGACTTCAATTGATAAGCATCACATAAATACTGGTGATGCCAGTCCTATTCATCGCCAACCATATCGAGTTTCTGCTTTAGAGCATAAGATTATTCAAGATGAAGTGAACAAGATGCTTTCAAAAGGTATTGTTGAACCTTCGTCGAGCCCTTGGGCGTGGCCCATGATACTTGTTGAAAGAAAAGATGGAACATGGCGCTTCTGCGTAGATTATCATCGTCTAAACCGCATTACCAAGAAAGACGTCTACCCCTTCCCTCGCATTGACAATGCCCTTATTGTCTCCACTGTGCCAAATACTTTTCATCAATAGACCTTCGATCTTGGTTATTGGCAAATTTCTGTAGATGAAAAGGACCAAGAGAAGACAGCGTTCGTCACCCCTGATGGTCTATATCAATTCTATAACAAGGTTTTAATGTACAATAGTAGTATTTATAATTATTATTATTATTATTATTATTATTATTATTATTATTTATTTATTTATTTTTAAAGCTCTTGGCAGATTTGCGTGACTATGCTCCAGGCCAAGCAGGCAATGTCGTTTATGGCGCAACTTTGTGGAAGTGTTTTAGAACTTTACAGAAGGCATAAGAAGCTCACTGATTCAAAAAAAGCAACCATATGCACGAAGCCACTGAGTGATCCGATGAAGCAAATTACACGGTCTACACCTTATCGCTTGATCGAAAAGTTCAAGCAGCGGCTTGCGTCAGCATCCATAGCACTGTTTATCTGCTGCACCGGCACCACTGCCTCTTTTAAGCACCTGTTCTGTATACTGCACGAGTATTTATCGCATCAATAGCAATGTCTACATTGACAGCTTTCTCCATCACGTCTCAGCATCAGCACGGGGTGCCATTGTTTCTCAGAGTGCTTTGTTGAATCTTTCCATGTTGTCAAAAGTGGTTAGAAACAGAATTTCACTTGGAGTTTGGTTGTTCTTCATTCACCATATTTGCCCTGTCATTGTTTTTGTGCTTGTGTCATTTTATGGCTGTTTGATTCGCCAGCACCATTTGAAACCGTTCACATGGTGCTGAACCCTACCATTCATTTCAGTGCTTCATTGATAGTGCCTTCTAACCCTTGCTATTTATTTCAAAAGGTGCCTGGTTGGTTAACAATTTCTCAGCAACATCCCTCGGTGCAGTATGTTTCATGCATTGCTACCTTGGTGCAGAAGTATAGGTGCTAATCATCGATGCAGCAGACAAGACACCATCGAAACCCCACTTACACACGTCTTCTGCATCTATGCCATGCTCTGTGTGTTGTGCTTTGCATGCATGTACACTAGCATGTTCTGTATTTGCCGTTAGGCTGCGAATCAGCTGTCTGTACCGATCAACTCAATGCTACTTCAGGTTAAATATGCCTCTGTCAATACATCTGCATTGGTAGTTTACATCTGCATTGGTAGCTTTTAGCTACCAATGCAGAGCTACCAAGCTACCAATACATCTGCATTGGTAGCTTTTAGAAAATGCTGTCTGATCATCTGTTGCAAAAAAAAATGATATTTATGAACATAGAACATGTATTTAAACTATTTCTCTCATCGGCAGAACTAACCGTGCCGTTCCAAACATTTACTCATTTATCTACATTAATTTTTGCTTCCAGTACAAATGGGACTTTGCTTTCCACAATTTTTATGACCAATGAGCTCAAGACATAGACTTGTATCTGGAGCTCAAGACCCGTCACTGCACTGTACTCTGCCTGTTAAGCTTATGCAGACGAACTCGAGCTAAAGGTTTGTCTCACCTGCACCATCTGAAACAGTTTACGAGGTGCTGCACTCTTCCATTAATTTTAGCGGTGCAGCAGTGGTGCCCTGTGAACCCCATCATTCGTTTCAAAACGAGCAGGCATAGGCGCCGATTAAGGGGGGAGGGAGGGGTGGCTCCGGGGCCCGAGCCCCCTCCGGAGTTTCTGGGGGGGAGGGGTGGCTCAGCCATCACTCTTAGAAGCACTAGCAGTGGCTGCCTCATACATATTTTCTCCCTTCAACCTTGTTTTAAATTTCCACTTTAAACACCATGCATATACACCATATATTTAAATGTACACACAAAACAAAGTTTATTATGTATTTGAAAGAGATGGAGGTAGCCAATTCAAATTTACTTCTAAAGGTATGGATAGCCTATGCCTAGAGAATGAATATGTTGCTGTATGTTCATCACGCTTCAAATTGATTTGCATGCTGTTTTGACCATGAAGAAACCTATGGACTTCAGTGACCCATTCGGCAGAGTCTTTAATCAATGCCCGGTGAAATGCAATGAATGTTGTATGTGTCAGTATTCCTTCTCTTTCCACTAAGCGATGCTAACGACTCAAGAAAAAAGAACATTTCTAATAATTTACAACATATATTAGGGAAGGAAACATCGTCAGTTGCACGCCAAGGTCATAAATATATGCAGGGTGTCCCGATTAACTATCATGCACCAATATTTTAAAAAAGGGCAACGCATTACTTAAAGAAACCTAGTGCATATTGTTTACAGTACAGTGGAGTAGCTGCCAGTAATTTTTTGTTACTGAGATTTAATTAATTATAATTAATTATCTAACTTGAGACATACTATCCTAATTATCAAAGTGTAAATGAGGCATTTGAAGGCACAGCCAAGGGACATCTAACTACGGTGTTTTCAGCAATGTACTAATTGTGTAGGAATCTTTTTCCAACTGATAAATAAACCTCGCGAAATATGGAGAATACCAGGTAACTGCGCTCCCACCCAGACCATAAAGCAGCGCCCTCGGACAGGCTCCTTCTGAGTTATCCAGAACGAAATAAAGAAAAACATTGTGATTGAGCGAGTTCCTTACCTGCCGTGTCCCGGCTGAAGTAACACATGTTTGATGTTAGTTGGACAAAAGTTGTGATAGTTGTCATAGCATCGATGAAGTGCACGGATGTTTGATTTTTTTTTTGCCAGAAAAGCGAATTGACAACGTCAGTGCAAAGGTTTAAACGTGCATTTTGTTTTGTCCCAGTCTCCATGTCTTTCTCTATTGAGCAGAAGGTTAACATGATTCCTGCCTTGGGATCTGCAAATGGCAACAAGAGGAAGGCTGCAAATATATATATCAGTCATGGAAGGGTGGTGGCAGACCAAATACATCGACTATCGCCAGAATTTATTAATACCTGAGATAAACCGGCAGCTTCAAGAAACAGCAGCGGAGGACTCCATCTTTGAGTCCTAACCTACGCACAGGTGTTCTAGCATTTATGGCCTCAAACCCTCATGCTAGCATGCGAGAAGTGGCCACTCAGGTACCAGTTTCCAAGTCATCAGTTTTGAGGATTCTAAATGACGGCCTTTCGCCCTTACCACCTGAACCAGCGCCAATGCTTAGAAGATAGGGACCTGTAGAATCGTATAGATTTCTCGAATTGGGTCCTCAAGAAAGCCGATGAGTGTCTGGGCTTTTTGAGCAAGATCATGTGCACAGATGAAGCCAGTTTTCGCAGAAACGCCTAGGTAAATTTGTATAATGCACACTATTGGAGGCACTCCAATCTACATAAGTAAAGTGCAATCGTCGCCAGTACCAGTGGTCGCTCAATGTGCGGTTTGGAATTTACGCCAGTGCAATAATCGGTACCATCTTCTTCGACCACACACTGACTGGACAGCGTTGCCTGAACGAAATCCTTGAAGGAGTGGTGGAGGCGTTTCTCAGCAAAGTCCCGCTGTCACGTCCTCCACTTCTGCGATATCAGCAAGATGGGGCACCTGCATGCAGCAGCAGCTGAGCACGAAACTGGTTGGGTGCGACTTTTCATGCACAATAGATTGGAAGGCACGGACCTGTAAATCTGTGGGCTAGGTCATTTGACCTCTCTCCATTCAGTTTCTTTGGGGTTATTTGAAAGATTGTGCTTACGTGATTGAGACGGACGTCAGATTAGTTCAAGGGTAACGGATGTCTGCTGTAGAATTCTGGTGTCGGTCATTAAGAAAGCCACTAAAGGTGTGATAAAATAGACAGTACTGCGTAGCTGCAAAAGGAGACCTATTATTCATAGATAATAAGAGGACACGGTTTTGCGTGTGTGTGTATCTGACATTCTGATTGCCAGTTCGGCTCGTTTAGAAGTGGTATATTTAATTTCATGAATGCATTGGTTTTGCCTTGTCTCTACAAGTTGGTCGCTTTCCAGTGTGTTTATTTTGCTTTTATTTGTTGACACGAACCTGTTTTTGCAGCACGTATACACTTTCATGAAAAATAAAATGCTCACTTTATATTGGCTTTGGTCCGAAGCAAGTTTCTGGTGCGAAATGTAAATTCGTGCGCACTCTTTCGATGCGGCACCAGCAAAGGCTGGATTTTGAAACATTCTGTGCCTATTACATTGCTCTTCGCATTTCGTGTGTGGTCAGAGCTGCACTTCGGCTGCGTTATCAAGGGGCTTTTGTTATCATTGACCAGTCAGCCTTCAGAGAGGGATAATAAGTGTGACGAAGAGAGAAAGGAGTAGCTGCGAAGCTGCGAAACCTGCTGTTGGGGCTCGTTCCGTACCATTATCAAGGTGATGCGCTGTCTCTTTGGGTTTGCGACAGGCAGTTTAGTTGCTTTCAATCAGCCTTTTTGAGGGCACTGCTTTATGAGATGCAGGTGGGAGCGCACTGACATGGTATTTTTCATACTTCCTGAGGTTTTTTGCAAGTCAGAAAAATTGTACACAATTAGTATGTCGCTGAAAACACAGCAGTTAGATGTCATTTTGGGATACCTACAGATGCCTCATTGACACTGAAAATTAGGACAGTACTTCTCGAGTTAGATAATTCATTGCAATTACCAAATTAAATCTCAGTAACGAAAGAATTACTGGCAACAACTCCACTTTACTGGAAACAGTATGCACTAGGTTTTCTTTGAGTAATGCAACTGTCCTCTTTTTAAGTCTTGGTGCATGATAGCTGGGGAACACTCTCTCCGTCCCCATACCCCTTACCCCAATCCAAGGTAGCAAACCGGATGTGCACCTGGTTAACCACTCTGCCTTTCCTCTTTTCTATTTCTCTCTCTCTCTCTGTATAATTCACTCGGTAAACGAAATGCGGCCAAGCCGGATTCACTCTAAATGAGAATCAACAGCAGTCATGTGCGGTAGCGCTTATGCTCGGACTCACGGAAAAAAAAAAAGAGAGGCTGCAGTTTTGCTAGAAAGGCGAAGCAGTGTTAGTGATAGCCAAGTATGCGACAATTACACGAAGGAAGATTACACCATCAAGAGGTCTCAGGCTGTGAAATTGAACTGTCTCCTACTATGAGGTCTTTTACATGCTCAAAGCGCCGTCACTTCAGTGCTTAATTCTTCGAGGTCACACGAAGTTTCTTGAAGTGCAAGAAATATATATCGTAAGGAACCGCGTTATTTCCTGCCAAGCTCGGGCTACTACCTCAAGGATTAAACTGTGCTGCTGGTGATGATATACACAGATGAAGAAGATGTGCAGATGATGAAGTTGAGAGTCAGGCATGTGTTTCACCCACACTAATTCTCTCTCGCTGTGAAAGCGGCTGCCTGGCTGCGCGGAAGTACTATGAAATGCATCAAGTATTTGGTTTTAAGCGGGAGACATGCACTATCTCTGTCCCGCAGCAACGGGAATCGGATGGCGTTCTAACGAGCGAGACGTGGTAATTGACAGGTGATGTCTGCTCAATGACCGTGTAAAGTCGAATAAAATGCGTGAGAAATTTTTTTGCATAAGCCAGGAACGCGCACAGGAGTCCAAAGAAGAACTTCGTTACCAGGAGAAAAAGGCACAGCACAGTGGGTCGAGTCGTAACGAAACTTGTCCGCGAGGCGAAACGAGTCCGCGAGGCGAGACACAAACTGTTCCACTCAAGCTGATGGGGGTACAGGAGTCAAAAGGAACGATACGTCAATAACGAAACTTGGTGAACAGCCATAGCTGAAGAAAAAAGGTGAAAAGCTGGTAGTATGTTGCGTAGCCATGTTATAGGCGAATGTCATGAATGGCAGGATTGCATCCCAGTTCGTGTGGTCGGGGCGGATGTACATCGCAATCATGTCGGAGAGGGTACGATGAAAATGCTCCATCAAGCTGTTGGTCTGCGGATGGTAACCGGAAGTCATCTTGCAAATTGTGTTAGAGGCACGCAGAACTTCGGTAAGGATAGAAGAGAGGAAGACTCTACTGTGGTCACTGAGGAGAACACGCGGAGCGCTGTGGCGCAAGATAATGTTGTGTAGAAAGAAATCGGCGACTACAGCGGCAGTCCCGGATGGAAGAGATGCTGTCTCTGCATAGCGTGTTAGATGGTCTACGGCTGTGACAATTTAACAATTGCTATGTGAGACTGTGGGAAGAGGACCGTGCAAGTCTATTCCAACCACTTTGAAAGGCGAAGCGGGACAAGGCAGAGGTAAAGAGCTAGAAGGAGCTGTTGTTGGTCATTCGCAGCTTTGACAATGAGCATAGGATGCAACGTTCATTGCAAAGGCTGAAGATGGGCCAGGCCAGGAGCAGCGACTTCATATTCTGTTGCAAGTCTTGTGGTAGCCTAGATGACCGGCCACTGCATGATCGTGAAAGGCTTCGAGCACCTTACATTGCAGAGAACATGGTATGACTGGGACCCATTTGTTGCCATCAACGTCATAAATGTAGCAATGTAAAGCCACATTGTGCATCTTGAATTGATTAAGTTGTCGACAAAGCCGAGCGTTCGGAGGTGATGAATAATCTTCCCCGCGTTGGAGAATAGTTCGGTAGTATGGGTCGATGCATTGGTGGGACACAAGGACAGATGGGCTGTCGTGTCTTAGCCAATCGAGGGTTACGATGGGTAAAGCCGATGAAGAGAAATCGGGACGTACACAATTACGGAGAGGTGATGGTGAATCATCATGATTCGGCAGAGGGTAGTGAGAGAGAGCATTGGTGTCTTGATGCTTCTTTGCAATTCTGTAGGTGACATTGAAATCGTACTCCTGTAGGCGAAGCACACAGCGACCCAGGTGGCATGATAAATTCTTTAGCGATGAAAGCCAGCACAGTGTGTTATGGTCGGTAACAACTGTGGAATGGTGGCCATGAAGATATGGGCGAAATTTTTGCACTGCCCAACAGCAAGGCACTCCTGCTTGGTTATGGTTTAGTAATTCTCTCCACTGCTTAGTGCACGACTAGTATAAGCAATTACTCGTTCGCGGAATGTGTTGTCACGTTGCAGTAGAATGGCACTGAGACTGACTGCTAGCGTCGGTATGAAATATACAGGGCGCGGTCGGATCAAAGTGGCACAGTACTGGGTATGACGTCAGGGCATGTTGCAAAAGCAGGAAAGCATGTTCACATTCGTCGGAACAAACGAAGAGCTCATTACTGGCACGGAGTTGATGGAGCGGGGACGTAAGCATAGCGAAGTCGCATATGAAGCGCTGGAAGAAGCAAGTGCGAGAAAACTGTGCATGTCTTTTTGACGCAGTGGACATAAAATTCGAGGATGGCAGCAAGCTTCTCGGTGTCCGGTCAAATACCTTTGCTGACTATTTGCCCCAGAGCTTTGATGGTCTTGCTGGCGAAACTGCATTTTGTGTGTGTGTGTGTGTTGAGCTGCAGGCCAGCATTTGCAAGACAGGCAAGGACTTCATCTAGACCTTGCAAATGTTGTGAGAACATGGTTGAAGACACAATGTTGTCGAGATAGCACAGACAGGGTTTCCATTTCAAACCACGCAAGGCTTATCGAACATGTCTTCGAAGGTGGCAGGCACATTGCAGAGTCAAAAAGACATCGCGCTGAACTCGTAGAGCCCATCAGGGGCAGCAAACATCATTTTTTCTTTGTCAGATTTGGACATCGGTATTTGCCAGTAGCCTGATCTAAGGTCAAGGCTAGAAAAATATTTGGCACTGTGGAGCGAATCTAGTGCATCATCCATCCGTGACATGGGGTAAACATCTTTGCGCATGCTTTTGTTCAGCGCATGTTAATAGATGCAAGAATGCACCGAGCCGTCTTTGTGACAATTGCAACGGCATGAGTGTCAACAGCTCAAGTGACAGTTGATCCACGAGGCAACAGTTGGGGTTCGAGAGTTTGGTTTATTGCGGTAAGCAATGCAGACCCCTCAGAGAAGCGAATAAGGCCAGGGGTAAACAGAATCGCTCGAGATAGGGTATGGTCATAGGGTAGAATGAATATGTCGCCATCCACAATGTTACAGGAGTTGACCCTTATAATCTCTTCTCTAGGTGGCCAAAGAACGTAATCGGAAAAGGTGACGAGACTAATGTGTTCTTTGTGGTTAGGAAGAGAATTGCTAGTGGCATCCAGTTGTATGAGGCGCTGACGACAAGAGATAGAAGCGGATGCCAAAGATACGAAGTCTCACCCCAAGATGAGTTCATGAGTCACTCACGAAATACTGCAAAAACAATGTGGTGATGAATTCCGTCTATGGACACACGAACAGTACACTGTGCAACTGGATGAATAATAATCTTGGTTGCTGCACGAAGAGAAAGGCCAGAGTAAGGCGTGGTCACTTTTCGGAGGCGGGAACAAAAGTCAGCGCAAACAATCAAAATGGCAGCACCTGTATCAACGAGAGCTTCGACGTATATACCTTCTACAAACACTGACAGCAAGTGTGACGGTCGCTCCGGAGGAATTGTAGGCTGTCCAGTGGATGCAGTTTCCCCTCCTAAAACTACATCGGGAAGTTTTCCAAGAGGGCGTTCGTGATATGAGAAGCGGGTCGGAGAAGCGACACCAAACGATGACAGGGAGACGGCGACCTGCGGCGTGATTCACGCGAATTCACAGGCCTATCGCAGAGTAGGAAGGAGAAGGTGACCGGTGATAAGAGGAGTAAGATGTGCACTGATAGCCCAATGCTGAATGGACGCCTGTAAGTTCCTCCGCTGCGTAGCCACGTTGCTTATCCTGTTAATGGCGTCGACAAAATTGGGAGATATGCCCCTGATAGCCACAGTAATAGCAAATGGGCCTGGCAGGATGCAGAGCGTAGTGACGCTGTACAAGCACTGGTGGTGACAACGAAGCCACTGGAGGGTGGTCCCCTGGTATAGGCAGAGCGGCGGTAATGGCTGAAGAGAGCACTGCAACGTCGACATACATGGGTACCTGATCAGTGCAGGGACTGTCGGAGCACGGTAGACGCGATGCGAACGTGATCTCTTGCCGAATGATGTCGCGCAAGCCGGTCGGTGGAGAAGGGATGGTACTTTGTGGAGGGCAGGAAGAGCACTGCCCGTGAAGCTCTTCACGGACGATGTGGAGGATTAGCGTGTGCATGTCCATGTTCGAAGAGAGATGAATGTAGGAGATATCGATGCATAGCCGAAGACTGGAGCTCCTCAGGTCGCTGGCAAGTAGTTGTCGCATCGTGGATGGTAAGAGGATCTTGCGCAGCAGGGGCACTGAAGGCGACGGTGTTTATGCCTTTAATAATGTGGCATTTCGGTCACTGGGACATGGTGGCATTCACACGCTTGCACAATGCAAGCACATCCTCAATGTATGAGGTGTACGATTCCCCAGCGAATTGGATGTGCTTGCTGAGCTTCGCGGCCTCAGTGCAAACAGCTGGAGCACCGAAAATCTGCCGAAGCTGTTCCGTGAACGTCACCCAGTTGGGAACATCTGGCTCATGGTTCCAAACCCATGTTTTTGCAACATTGTACAGGTAGAACGAGACGTTCCGTAATTGTGAACTGTCCCAGTTGAAGTTGCTTACGAGGTCGTAGATTTAGAGCCAGTCCTCTACGTCACCCCCCGCAGACCACCGAAGACTTGGGGGTCGCGCTGGTGGCTGTTGATGGTCACGACGGAAGGTGAAGGCTGCAGTGGAGCAGCGGCCTCGGACATGCCTGGATTCGCTGAAGTGAGCATGGCCGGTGGTGTTGTGCCATGACCCCAGCGGAGGTCCAGTGAGAACGTGCGAGAGGTCTTGGGGAACGAAAAGAACCGTCCATCACTTGTAAGGAACCACTTTATCCCAGCTGAGCTCAGGCTACTACCACGAGGATCAAACTGTGCGGCTGGTGATGAAGATGTACAATGGATGATGATATCTGCAGATGATGAAGTTCAAAGCCAGGCATGTGTCGCGCCCACAGTACATATATATATTTATATATATATATATATATATATATATATATATATATATATATATATATATATATATATATATATATACATATATATATATGTATATATACTGTAGTGAAGAGGAATGCCCGGCGCCGCAGCCACATCGCCAGTCGCCCGGGAGGCGCGAGCTCGAGATTGCCTGAGCTGCTCTGGTTGAGACACACTGCCTGATGCTCTCTTGTGCAGTATTCATATTAGATTCTGGTGGCGGTGCTACGGTTTTCCCCAACCTGGAATTTCGCACCCAAACCCTGCCATCCGTCATGCCTGACGACCCCAGCCCGACATCCCCACCGGTTACTCCAGCCATCGTATGTGCCGGTGCTCAGCGTCAGCGGGATCCTGATAACTTTAGCGGCACCGATGAGAAAGACGTTGAAGATTGGCTGGAATCGTATGAACGCGCCAGCAACACCAACAAATGAGACGATCCCCTGAAGCTCGGCAACGTGATCTTCTACTTATTGGGCGTCGCCAAGCTGTGGTTCAAAAACCGCGAAGCCGATCTCCGCATGTGGGCTAGCTTCAAAACCAGCATCGCAGAAGTTTTTGGCCGCCCTGGCTTACGCAAACTTCGCGCTGAGCAATGCCTACGAAGCCGATCCCAGAAAACTGGTGAAACATTCACCAGCTACATAGAGGACATCATTGACCTCTGCCGGCGTGTCAACCAGACGATGGCGGAGGCAGACTAGGTACGTCACATCATGAAGGGCATTTCCGACGATGCCTTTCATATGCTCCTCTCCAAAAACCTAGGCACTGTCTCTCAGGTCATTGAGCTTTGCCAGAGTTTCGACGAGCTCTGCAGACAGAGCCTTCTCACGCGGTGCCCCCCTGCATCCGACGAAACCCTCGCGAGCATGACCGCGGCTTCTGAGATGGACTACCTGCTTGGCCAGATAAAAGAGTTCGTCCGTGCTGAGGTCGCTCGTCTGCTTTCGCTGCTATCCTCAGCCGCGCCACCACCTTCGCCCTTGCCGGCCAGCCTTCGCCTCATCCACAAGCAAGTGTGCGCAGCTCTCCCTTCTGCCCGCAAGACTCCGCCTGTGCCGACTCCCGTTGCTTTTCCCGAGGTGACTGCACCTCTCAGCTATGCCGAGGCTCTCGCACGGCCACCTCCTCCGACCTTTGAGCTATCCCCATCGGTCGTGCCACTGCGCCCACCTCTGCACTTCGTTCAGCCGCGGTACAGCAGTGTACAATGGCACACTCCTGACAACCGGCCAATATGTTTTGCGTGTGGTGTACCTGGCCGCGTTGCACGATTTTGTCGCCTCTACGCAACGTCCTACCGCCGTAGCTTCGACGCCGCACCATACATTTCCCCATACCCGTCATCCTCTGCGTCTCAGAACCCCAGCCAGACGTCTTCCAACTCGGACTATTGCTCTCTTGTTGAGTGCTGTTTGCCATCGCCTCGACGCCGCTCGCTTTCGCCGATGTGCCATTGTCCTTCTTCGCCGGAACGGGAAAACTAATCGTCGCAGTTCCAGAGGCAAGAACTGCATCACTCGCGAACAGACCAAGGCTTCTCCCTTCTCTGACTAATGTTATTGATGTATATGTGGACGGCGTCGCTGCACTCACCTTCGTTGACACCAGTGCCGCAGTTTGAGTTATTAGTGCCATACTTTGCCGTTCGCTCAGAAAAGTCACGACGCCACTGTCCAACGTGTCACTTTGTACTGCCAGCGCAGACCGCATCGCGCCTGCAGCTGCATGTACTGCTCGCGTTGTGATCCACGGCCTCCTCTACATCGTCGATTTTTTGGTGCTGTGTGCTTGTTCCCACAATCTTATGTTGGACTGGGACTTCCTCTCCGCTAATAAGGCAGTCATCGACTGTTCTCCTGCTGAAGTGGAATTTCAAACGCTGTGTAACGCCCCACTCTTTGATGCTCGTGAACTTGAAGATAAAGTATTTGTTGCCGAAGACGTTACAATTCCACCGCACTCATCTGCCCTTGCCACAGTGTCATGCGACATTGTTGCTGATGCCAGCGCACTTTTTATGCCATCTGCAATTTTTGCTCCTCGCAAATGTTCCCCGCTGCCTTTCACTCTTTTGGACGTTCATGCTGGCTGTCAGCAGATTGCTCGTCACCAACCAATTATCCTGTCCTCTCACTTTGCTTCGTGGGGAGTGCGTTGGCTGTGCCCAGTGTGTCGACCCTGCTACCGTCATTGACATGCCAACTGGTCCCATCGCCACTCATGAGGTCGCCGGAGTGGCCTGTAAACCCGCGCAGGAGCCGACTTTGCCCGATGTTTTACATACCTCCATTGCCGACACGTTGACTGTTTCTCAACGCGCCCAGCTTCTATGCCTTCTCGACAAGTTCCGTTCGTCTTTCGACTGCAAGCACGTTCCCTTGAACCTCACGTCAGCTGTTTGTGATCACATCGACACGGGTACCAGTACGCCACTGCGACAAAGACCATATCGTGTATCCACGACAGAGCACCGTGTTATCGACTACCAAGTAGCTGACATGCTCTAGCGCGGCGTCATTCAGCCTTCGGGCAGCTCCTGGTCATCTCCCGTTCTTGTTAAGAAGGATGGATCGATTCGATTCTGTGTCTATTACCGTCGTCTTAACAAAATAACTCATAAAGATGTTTACCCTCTTGCGAGATTGGACGGTGGATGGATGGATGGATGTTATGAGCGTCCCCTTTGGAACGGGGCGGTGGCTTGCGCCACCAAGCTCTTGCTACTATGCTGCCTAATATCCTACCTAGGTTAACCAATGAAAAAACAAAAAAACCCCACTATGAACTACCACGTCCAAATTTTCTGATACCCTATTGCGAACTGTGCTTTTGTACGTCTCCGTCTTTTGTCGTTTCCCTACTTTTCTTCCACCAATCCTCCGATCGCCTCTTACTAACGTTTATTGCGGACCTGTTTGCTTTACCACTGCTCCCGCTGAACCCAAGGGCTTCAAGGAGGCCAGTGGTGCCTAAATCGACCGCTGGATCGACGTCTTCACATTCTAATAAAATATGCTCCGTCGTTTCCCTAGCTTTACCGCAGCAAGCACATGCTTCTTCTTCCTTCTTATATATCGCTTTATAGGTGCGTGTTCTAAGGCATCCCGATCTCACTTCGAAAAGTAATGAGCTTCCCTTTGAGTTATCATAAATGGTTTCTTTCCTAATTTCGTTTTTTCCCCTTAAGTAGTTACTCATGCCAGGTTTCTTTTCCATTGCCGCCACCCATGAGATTAATTCAGCCTCTCTGACTTTCCGCTTGACGTTCTTTGGTGCTGTGTTGCCCACCCCACAGGCCGCATACTTGCTGGTAAGCTTCCTAGTTCTTTTCCTCCACTGTGAATCAATGTTTTGCCTGTACAGATACCTGAACACTCTCCCAGCCCATTCACTTTCCTCCATATTCCTCAGCCGTTCTTCATACTCAATTTTACTGCGAGCTTCCCTCACTTCAAAACTAGTCCAGCCCATATCCCCTTGCACAGCTTCATTTTTAGTCTTCCCGTGAGCGCCCAATGCGAGGCGACCCACTGACCTTTGGTTCCCGTCGAGTCCTGATTGTACCCCTGATTTAAAGCAAACAACCGCATTTCCAAAAGTAAGTCCTGGAACCATTACCCCTTTCCACATACCTCGGAGGACCTCGTACCTATTGTATCCCCATAGCGCTCTGTGCTTCATTATGGCTGCATTTCTCTTCCCCTTGACTGTTATGGTTTTTTCCTGTGTTTCCATATATCCGTTGCCTTCGTTTATCCATATACCAAGGTATTTATATTCTGTTACCCGAGGTATTTCTTGGCCCTGTATCTCCACTGTCTGTTCACTGTTTTCATTGAATACAATAACACCTGATTTTCTAACACTAAATTTCAGACCTAAATTGTTGCCTTCCTGTCCACAGATATTAGCCAGACGTTGCAAATCACTTTGCTTGTTTTCGAGCAACACAATGTCGTCCGCATAAAATAAACCTGGGAGTTGCTGCTCTATTACTGTACCTGCCTGTTTGTATGAGAGATTAAACCCGATATTACTTCCTTCTAGCGCCCTCTCCATCCTCACCATGTACATCACAAACAGCAGCGGTGATAAAGGACACCCCTGCCTCAGTCCCTTGTTGATATGAACTTTTTACGCGCTCCTCATCCCTTCCCATTCAACGCAAACAGTATTTTCTAGGTAAATCTCTCTCAAAAGCTGTATACAATCGTTACCTAAGCCTTCCCCTTCCAGAATATCCCACAAGATGCTGCGGTCTACGTTGTCGTATGCTCCTGTAATGTCCAAAAAGGCCACATACAACGGTCTGCTTTCTGCTTTTGATATTTCAATACACTGAGTAAGAACAAACAAGTTATCATCCAAACGCCTACCTAATTCTAAAGCCATTCTGAAGCTCTCCCAAAATGCCATTATTTTCTGCCCATGCTTGAAGCTTTAATTTGATTGCCTGCCTTGCTAGCCTGTATATTACCGATGTAATGGTCAACGGTCTATACGAGTGAATTCTTTCTCCCCCTTACCTTTATAAATTAAATTCATTCTACTTTGTCGCCAACTGTCTGGTATTCGTCTATCTTTTAAAGTTTTTTTCAACTGCTTTCACGAGAGCTTCCTTACTTTTTGGTCCCAGTTCATTTATCAGCCTAACGGGAACCTCGTCTAGCCCTGTGGCTGTGCGCTTAGGAATTTTCTCTTCCGCTTTCTTCCAGTTTAAATTTGTAAGCACTAGCTCCATTCCCCCTTGGGTCTCTTTCATGCTCTTTTTTTCTTCAAATGCAACCTTGTCCTTGCCTTGGAAAGATTCGGCTGTTACTTTTTGGATGTAATTTATTGCTGCTTCTCCTTCCAGTCTGTTTTCATCTTCGTCTAGGATATGTTGTTGTATTGGTGTTGCCTTCCTCCCTAATAATTTTATGTGATTCCAAAATATTCTAGGTGCGGCCTTCTTTTTTCTCACGTATTTCTGGCAACCAACGTTCACTTTCACCTTTTAATTTTGCTTGCACCAGTATTTGAACCATAGGCTTTTTCTCCCGGTATATTTCCCATTTACTGCTTACTTCATCCTGTGGCAACTGCGCCTTCTTTGCCTGCCTGTGCTCTCGAGATGCTTTCTGTCGTTCGGCGATGGCTTCTCGTATCTCCTTGTTCCACCAGCTTTTCGGTTTCTTTTTTCCTTTCCAATGAACATGTTGTTTCTCTTTCCGTATTTCTGTCGTTACTACACTTAGAAGCTCACCATATTCCCACCCCTTACTTGGCGACTTGCCAATTTCTTCCTCCACTCTAGTGACTATATTTGCTATTTGTTCAGCGTTCAAATTTGGACTGGCCATTTTGCTTTCGTTGCTCTCTTTCCCAACTACATATCCCATTTTCAAAATGATGCGTTTATGGTCACTCCCTATGCTGCTAAACCCTTCCTCATCGATGACCATTTCTCTCAACTTATCATGAATTCCTTCTGTCATCAGACAGTAATCAATGGTCGATTGCCGGTTTCCCACTTCCCACGTGATCTGTCCTTCACACTTAGGCCCTGTATTCACGATCACGAGGTTATGTTGCTCGCAAAGGTCTAGCATTGACTTCCCGTTATTGTCGGTATAGCCATCTAAATCCTGTATGTGGGCATTCATGTCACCTAATAGGACTATCTCAGCACCATTCCCGAAACCCCTAATATCAGCGCTTATGCATTCCACTAACTCTTTATTCTTCTCTGTGCAATTTATTCCGGTCCACAAATACGTAACTCCAAGCCAAGTTTCTTTCCCACTCATTGTACCTGATAACCAAAGATGCTCTTGACATTGTGAATTTACTCTTTTCCATTTGGCTCCCTGATGGATGAGCATTCCGACTCCCCCTCCCTTTCTTTCCGACTTAGTTCTGTTGCACCCTTCCCATACATAATTCTCAATAACTGGCGGCTCTTCTGAGTCTCTAAGGTGCGTTTCTGTAACCGCATACACCCCTATTTGTTCTCTATGTAACTGCTCCTCAATCTATGCCCACTTTTCCTTTCTTCTGCCGCCCTGCATGTTTATGTAGCCTATTGCATGGCGAGCTCTTGTTCTTGCTTTCCTCCTTTTTCTGTTATCGACGGCTATGCTCTTCTGATGTTCCCCCTAGGGGACCTTCTTTATTACTACCTACTATGACCTCCTGAGCGCCCGCGGGCCCCCTAAAAAAAGCAACAGCGCGACCCCCAAGTCGCCAGCCCACTTCTCGTGCTAGCCTGTAATTGAAGTGGATCCCATCTCGTTTAAAACCACCACAACTTCTCACTTCCCTGTTTACTTCGACAACCTCGAAGCCTATCTCTCGGCTCATTTTCCATATTGCCTCATTGGCAGCCATTACGGCTCTTTGTACGTGACTGTCACGCACAGGCACCTCCGGCACCGTGCTAACCACGATCTGCACCTGAGGGGATAGCTCGCGCAAGTCGTCCACCCCCTTCGCCAAGCGCTGGGCTAGTCCTGGCCCTTTCCTGTTCAGGACGTCATTTAGCCCACCTGCTACTACGACAAGGTTGCGCACGTGGGCATTTTCCGTGAGCTTTTCTTTTGCTCGCTCCATGACAGAACCCAGTGTCTGCCCTGGAAATGTCCCTACCGCCACTCTTTTGTCGCCTTTCACCCTCTCCACAATTGCTTTTGAGCACCCAGCCATGTTTGAGTCGCCAGCGATAATCACCCTTTCACTCTCTCCTACCTCTCCCTGCTTCCCGGCTTCCTGTGGCTGCAGCGTCGCCTCACTCGGGGCGTGTAGCGCTGCTTCGCTATAGCTACGCCGATTCACCGGCGGCGAGCTGGCGACCGCTTGCTTTGGCTCCCTGCCTCCCACATCGCCCTCGCTTTGGTGTCCTGACCCGACATTATCCGCTGCCCGAGTCTCAAGAGCGTCGAGCCGCCTTTGCAGTTCGGCGCTCCTTTCTTTCGCCTCCCCAAGCTCGGCCACAGTCCTCACCAACTGCGCGGCCTGGGCCGCCTCCACCTTGACGAAATTTTCAACCTTCGCCTGCAGTGCTACCCGCTTCTCCTGCTCCTCCCTCAGGTTTGCCTTAAGCTCTTCAAACTTAGCCGCCCAATTCCTTTCCAGTTTTTGGACGGCTTCCCTGACGCCCTCACACGACCTGCACGTGAAGCTAGACCCCACCGCGTCTGCTAAATTCTGAAATTTAGTCTCGTCGAGGAAGCACCAGCGCAGGCACTCGTCGCACTGCACTTGCTCCCCGTCCCCCGCGGCCTTCACGTTTTTCGATTTCATCGCTAGGCCTACGTCCCTAGGCCCAACGAGCAAGTTCGCCAAATCACTCACGCAAACCCGACCTCGACCGCTATCCCAAACAAAAACAAAGAATTATCACTCCCTACTCCATGTAAGAATCCGAAGAGCTAGCTGAAAGAAATACCCCCTAGGCCTAACGGGGGAGCCGCCAGACCTAGACAAAGCCGGTACGTTTCCTACTCCTACCAAAAATTCAAAATTTGCGCCCCTACTCCATGCAAAAGAAAACACTTCAAAACACTAGCTAATAAAGATAAAAGAGTACTTAGCTACGAACGAAGTCGCTGAAGCCTCGTCCACAGGAGCGTCCGTGAGCCACGACCAACCACCCGTGCGAGCTTCTTCCGTCGCAACTCATGGATGGATGGATGGAAGGTAGGAGCGTCCCCTTTGAAACGGGGCGATGGCAGTTGCCACCATGCTCAGATTTTTATTTTGCCTTTTATTTTTATCTGTGTTGTGTGTTATTGAATTTCTCGGTTTTCTTTAAATACGTCTTCCTACCCTTTTAACCTTATGTCACCTCTTTGCTTTTGAGCCACCAATCCTCCAATCGCCTTTTGCTAATTTCCACCGCACCTTTATTTACATGACTATCATTATCTCTGAACCCTAGGGCCTCGGGAAGGGTGACTGTGGCCGCATCGACATCGGGGTTGATACCATCACATTTTAGCATGAGGTCTTCCATTGTTTCTACATATTTACCACACACAGTACATGTGTCTTCTTCTTCGTTAAATTTCTTTTTATAGCTCCGCGTTCTAAGACACCCTGATCTAGCTTCAAAGAGTAGGGCACTGCCTCTTGAGTTATCATAAAACGCTTCCTTCCTGATCTGCTGTTTCCAGTATCGATATAGTTCTACACTATGCTTCTTTTCCATTGAATTTATCCAATTTTTACCTTCCGCATTTTTAACCTGTCGTTTAATGCTCTGTCCTTTTTCGTCCTCGTGTCTGGCATACTTACTGATTAGCTTCCTAGTTCTTTTCCGCCATTGTGAGTCAACGCTCTTTCTGTATAGGTATTTAAACACCTTAGCTGCCCACCTGTTATCATCCAATTTCCTCAGACGTTTTTCGTATAGGATTTTACTCTGAGCTTCCCGTGCTTCGAATGATGCCCAGCTCATATCTCCCTGTACTGCTTCTTTTGTGGTTTTCCCGTGGGCACCTAGTGCTAACCTTCCCACAGCTCTCTGATTTACCTCTAGTCTCGACTGAACCTCTGCCCTTAAACACAGGACCGCATTCCCGAAAGTAAGCCCCGGCACCATTACTCCCTTCCAAATGCCTCTCAGTACCTCATACCTGTTGTAACCCCACAATGCCTTATGTTTCATTATCCCGGCATCTCTTCGCCCTTTTGCTATTAGAGACTGTTCGTGCTTTTCCGTGTACATCTGCCCTTTGTTTATCCATACCCCGAGATACTTGTATTCGGCCACTCGGGGTATTTCGTGGCCTTGTATTGTAAGCTCCTGATCAGTTGTATCGTTGAAAAACATCCCACCGGACTTAGCTGCACTAAAACTGAAACCTAAACTGTCTCCTTCGTCCCCACAGTAATTAACCAGAGTTTGCAAATCTTCCTGGCTATCTGCGAACAGTACAATATCGTCCGCATACATTAAACCCGGTAGTCGTTGCTCAACAACCTTTTCGCCTAATCTGTACGACAGATTATACCCTAGATTGCTTCGTTGTAACCTTCTTTCCATGCTTATCATATAAAGCATGAACAGCAGCGGTGATAGAGGACAACCTTGCCTTAATGCTTTGTGAACCTCGACAGTTGTCGTACTCTTGATTCCTTCCCACGTTATTTCAACATTATTTTCTCGATATAGTTCCTGTAGAAAATCAATTACCTCATTACCGATACCTTCAGCTTTTAATATGTTCCACAGGAGTTCCCTGTTCACATTGTCGTATGCACCACTTATGTCCAGGAAGGCTAAATACAGAGGTCTATTTTCCGCCTTAGCTATTTCTATGCACTGGGTAAGCACGAACAGGCTATCATCTAAGCGCCTACCACTTCTGAACCCGTTCTGAAGTTCTCCAAGTATTCTATTACTTTCTACCCATGACTGCATTTTTAATTTCACCGCCTGCATCGCCAGCCTATATATAACTGATGTTATCGTAATTGGTCGGAAAGATTTTATGTTCTTCTTATCACCTTTTCCTTTATAAATCAAATTCATTTTACTCTGTTTCCAGCTGTGCGGAATTTGCTTATTTGTTATGACTGCCTCCAATGCTTTTATCAGCGTTTCCTTGCTTCTTGGGCCAAGTTCATTAATTAACTTGATTGGAATTTCGTCTATCCCCGCGGATGTGCATTTTGGAATATTTGCTTCCGCCTTTTTCCAGTTAAGATTGGTCAATTTTAAGCTGTTTTCTATTATGCTATTCTGTGTTGCTCCCTCACTTGGGGCGATTACCCTATCGTCTTTCCTAAATGACTCTCCTATAACTGAACCAATGTAGTTCACAGCGTCATCTCCCTCTAAACAATTTCCTTCGGCATCGTGAATCTGTTCCTCTTTTCTGTGATTAGCTTTACCCAGCCAGCTTATATGGTTCCAGAATTTTCTTGACCCCCCTTTAGTTGCATCGCGAGCTTCAGCCAGCCAGCGATCAGAGGACTGTTTTATTTTAGCCTGGACGAGGACCTGCACTTGTTGTTTCTTTTGTCGATAATATTCCCATTTTTGGCCAATTTCCTCTTCAGATAACTGCGCCCTCTTTGCTTCTCTGTGTTCCCTAGATGCCCACCGTCGTTGTTCGATGGCCACTCTAATTTCCTTATTCCACCAACTTCGTGGCTTCCCCTTTCCTCTCCAGCGGTTTACTCCTTTTACCTCTTTTATTTTTGTACTAATGAGTAGTTCTAACTGATTATAATCCCACCTTTCAATGGGATGTTTCTTTATTGCTTCCTCTATGCCAGCCGCTATTTGTGCTATTTGCGCGTCATTTAATTTTGCGTACTCTTTTTGGCTTCCCTGTATTTCTCTTTTGAGTAGGGCTCCCAACTGTAGACTAATACGCTTATGATTACTTCCGAGGCTGTACTTCCCCTCTTCGTCTATTTCCATTATTGCTAGCTTGCTATACAATCCCTGCGACATTAAGCAGTAGTCAATGGTCGTTTGTCTGTTACGGGACTCCCACGTGATTTGTCCCTCACACTTAGTTTCTCTATTTACTATAACTAGGTTGTGTCGTTCACAGAAGTCTAGCATCAACTTCCCATTACAATCTGTGTATCCATCCAGATCCTCGATGTGGCCATTCATGTCACCCAGCAGACAAATATCGGCACCTTCTCCAAACTGCTTTATATCGTCATCGAGACACTTCACTAGATCTTTGTTCTCTTGCCTGTATTTGTCCCCTGTCCCTAAATAAACTACTTCTAGCCATGCCTTTTTACCGGCAATTGTACCTGATACCCAGACATGTTCTTTGCAAGTTAACTTTATTCTTTGCCAATTTGTTCCTTGGTGTATGAGCATACCTACTCATCCTCCCTTCCTCTCCGTTGTTGTTCTATTGCTCCCTTCCCAGACGTAGCCTTCAATAAGCGGTGGGTCTTCTAGATCCCTGAGGTGTGTTTCGCATCGCGCGTATACACCTACTTCTTCGTCCTTTAACTGCTGTTCTATTTCTAACCACCTCGCTCTCTTTCTACCGCCTTGCATGTTTATGTACCTGATCCTGGTGTTAAATTTATTGGTAGTTTTCTTCCTGGACCTCCTAGTGGCCATTTTATTGGCGTCAGCCTCTATTGCACTTTCTACACTGTTTCTACCTACCCCTACGCCCTGAGGCGCAGCGGACCCCCTAAAGAAGCTACTGCCCGGCCTGCCAGGCGCCAGCCGATCTCGGCTCCTAGCCTTCCATTAAAGCCTTCCATCTTCAAATAGTGAGCGCCATCTGGCGCACAACATGCAAAGCTGCAGCGATCTGCGTGCGAGCGTTTGTGGTTAGAGCGAGTTTCATTTCTCGGCTTCTGCTTGGCCTCTGCCGCAGCAACCGTGTATGTTCACTGCGGCAAAAATAATTGAAGACGCCGTTACTCCGTTCTTTTCGTACGTGACATGACTTCTCGAAGCGTACCATTCAAACTGATCGCGGGTGGCAGTATCTGCTTTCTAAAACTGCCACTATTTGCCAGGCTCCTCTAGGCTCGGCACTGAAGAAAGAATACGTTAAAAATATCCTATATTCGGTGGCTGCTGACGCCAGCATGGGACTGATGCGAGCGACATGCACCCCTTCAACAAAGAGCAGAGTGCACGTCGTCGAAACACACTGCCGATGTGTCGCCAAGTGTCCACACTTGGTTTTGCAGACTGCTCGCCTTATTTGCTCTTTGCTTTATGATTGGGGGCCCTAGGCGGAGTGTTTTCATTTTTCCGGGGGGACCAGCTTTCTGAACTCTGTGTGTGTGTGTGCGTGTGCGAGCGTGTGTGTGTGTGTGTGTGTGTGTGTGTGTGTGTGTGTGTGTGTGTGTGTGTGTGTGTGTGTGTGTGTGTGTGTGTGTGTGTGTGTGTGTGTGTGTGTGTGTGTGTGTGTGTGTGTGTGTGTGTGTGTGTGTGTGTGTGTGTGTGTGTGTGTGTGTGTGTGTGTGTGTGTGTGTGTGTGTGTGTGTGTGTGTGTGTGTGTGTGTGTGTGTGTGTGTGTGTGTGTGTGTGTGTGTGTGTGTGTGTGTGTGTGTGTGTGTGTGTGTGTGTGTGTGTGTGTGTGTGTGTGTGTGTGTGTGTGTGTGTGTGTGTGTGTGTGTGTGTGTGTGTGTGTGTGTGTGTGTGTGTGTGTGTGTGTGTGTGTGTGTGTGTGTGTGTGTGTGTGTGTGTGTGTGTGTGTGTGTGTGTGTGTGTGTGTGTGTGTGTGTGTGTGTGTGTGTGTGTGTGTGTGTGTGTGTGTGTGTGTGTGTGTGTGTGTGTGTGTGTGTGTGTGTGTGTGTGTGTGTGTGTGTGTGTGTGTGTGTGTGTGTGTGTGTGTGTGTGTGTGTGTGTGTGTGTGTGTGTGTGTGTGTGTGTGTGTGTGTGTGTGTGTGTGTGTGTGTGTGTGTGTGTGTGTGTGTGTGTGTGTGTGTGTGTGTGTGTGTGTGTGTGTGTGTGTGTGTGTGTGTGTGTGTGTGTGTGTGTGTGTGTGTGTGTGTGTGTGTGTGTGTGTGTGTGTGTGTGTGTGTGTGTGTGTGTGTGTGTGTGTGTGTGTGTGTGTGTGTGTGTGTGTGTGTGTGTGTGTGTGTGTGTGTGTGAAGAAACCGTGTGACCTCCAAGAATTGAGCGCGGGAGTGATGGTGTTATATGAGTATATACAAGACCTCATACTAGGAAACAATTTCATTTCACAGCCTGAGTACTCTCGGTGGTGTAATCTTCGTTCGTGTAATTCTCGCATACTTGGCTATCACTAATACTGCTTTGCCTTTCCGGCGACACTGCAGCCTCTCTCTCTTTTTCGTTGTGAGTATAAGCGCTGCTACGCATGGCTGCTGTTGATTCTGATTTCGAGTGAATCCGGCTTGGCCTCATTTCGGTGAGTGAGTGAATTATACAGTGCTCCCCAACTATCATGCACTAAGACAAAAGAAGAGCAGATGCGTTACTCGGAGAAAACTTAGTCAATATTGTTTGCAGTGAAGTGGAGTAGACGCCAGTAATTATTTCGTTACTCAGATTTGATTCGGTAATTGCAATTAGTTATCTAACTCGAGAAGTACTGTCATAACTTTCAAAGGGTCACTGAGGCATTTGTAGGCACCCCAAAATGACATCTAACCGCGGTGTTTTCAGCGACGTAGTAATTGCGTACAATGTTTTCCGACTGTCAACGAAACCTCACGAAGTATGAAAAATAGCACGTGAGTGGCACTCCCACCCGCATGATAAAGTAGCGTCATCAAATAAGCTGATTGAAAGCAACGGCATTGCCTGTAGCAAACCCGAAGAGACAGCGCATCACCTTGATAACAGTACGGAAGGAGCACCAACAGCAGGTTTCACGGCTTTGCATCTGTTCCTTCCTCTCTACGTCACGCTTATTATCAGTCTCTCAAAGCCGACTGATCACATTGATAACAAAAGCCCTTTGATAACGCGGCCGAAGCGCCGCTCCGACCGCGCACGAAATGCGAAAAGCAATGGAATAGGCATGAAATGTTTCAAAATCGCGGCTTTGCTCACACCGCATCGGAAGAGCATGCGCGAAGCTATATTTCGTGCCAGAAACTTGCTTCGGACCAAAGCCAAGTTAATGTTATGATTTTAGTTTTCATGACAATGTACACGTGCTGCAAAAACAGGTCTGTGGCAAAAAATAAAAGTGAAGTATACTTACCAGCAACATACAAGCGCGCACACGCACACACAGTCAGATTTCAGTGTCCCTTTATATATATATGAATTTGTAAGCTCCGTTGAACACAGTTTAGAGGACATGTTAGAATAGGTCTCCTCTTGGAGCTACGCAGTACTATGTCCGTTTTATGACATCTCCAGTGGCTTTCTTGATGACCGACGTTAGAATTCTATGGCAGACATCTGTTTGAGGGCTCTGCTTTATGATCCGGATGGAAGCACAGTCACGTGGTATTCTCCATATTTCGCTGACTTTATTTATCAGTCGGAAAAAATTAGTATGCAATTAATACGTTGCTGAAAATACCGCAGTTAGATGCGTCTTCGCTGGGCCCTGAGATGCCTCATTGACAATTTGATAATTAGGATAGTACATCTCGAGTTAGGCAATTAATTGCAATTACCTAATTAGATCTCAGTAACGAAACAGTTATTGACAGCTATTCCACTCTACTGTAAGCAACATGCACTAGGTTTTCTTCGAGTAAGACACTGCTCTTTTCTTTTTTTAAATCTTGGTGCATGATAGTTAATTGGGACACCCTGTATATATTTATGACCATTGCATGCAACTGATGATGTGTGCATCCCTTATAAATGTTGTAAATTATTAGAAGATATTTTTTTATGAGGCCTTAGCATTGCGCATTGGAAAGAGAAGCAATACTGAGACACACAACATTCATGTGCATTTCACGCGCCATTGATAAAAGTCTCTGCCGAAGGGGTCACTGAAGTCTATAGGCGTTTTTCGTGGTCAACAAAGCACGCAAAGCAATTTGAAGTGTGGTGAACATACAGCAACATATCCATTCTCTAGGCACAGGGTATCCATACCTTTAGAAATATAATTTTAATTGGCTACCTCCATCTCTTTCAAAAATATAATAAACTTTGTCCTGTGTGTACATTTTAAATATATTGTGTGGGTGCATGTTGTTTGCAGTGGAACAATGTTGAAGTGAGAAAATGCGGATGAGGCAGCCGCCGCTGGTGCTTCCAATGTGCGTGTCCTCCTATTGTCAGGATTTGCAGAAATAAAGCGTTAGTGTGAACTTAAAGCCGTGGACGGCCGCACCAACGATGATGCACTAAGCTATTAGCTACAATAAAATTTCAAATGAATAGGTCGAGGAAAGTCAAAAGAAACTTGAAATGATGTGGGTGACAAAGCTCTGGTAATGGCACTTTAGGTGTGTGTGTTTTTTTTGGGGGGGGGAGAGGAAAGCTTCAGCATTGCCTGGGGGGGGGGGGGACTCAGCCCTCCGCCCGGAAAACTCCGGAGAGGGCTCGGGCCCCTCCGGAGTCGGGCCCCTCCACAAACCGTCGTCTCAAGGCGCGCTAGGGCTGCGTTGGTCATTCGTCTGCTTCTAGTGTCTAACGATGTAGAGGGTGCTCGTGACAGCCATGTTGGCGTATGCACAGCAGTATTTTTGCAAACCATCCATTGACGACGCCCTTCACTGTCTATAAAGCGCGGAGTTCTTCTCTTCTATCGACTTACTCAGCGGCTATTGGCAAGTCCCCATGGCATCTGACGACCAACCTAAAACGGCCTTTGTGACACCAGATGGCCTATATGAATTTCGTGTCATGCCTTTTGGGCTTTGCAACGCCCCCGCAACATTTGAGCGTATGATGGACAACCTTTTGCGTGGTCTCAAGGGGAAAACGTGCCTGTGCTACTTAGATGATGTGGTCATTTTCTCGCTCGATTTTTCCACCCAT
Source organism: Dermacentor andersoni (assembly GCF_023375885.2). Lineage (NCBI taxonomy): Eukaryota > Metazoa > Arthropoda > Arachnida > Ixodida > Ixodidae > Dermacentor > Dermacentor andersoni. The sequence continues at coordinate 125,217,435 of NC_092817.1, read as the reverse complement.
CTCTGTAGGCTGGAGGAAGTGTTGCAGTGCCTAACTGCCGCCGGCCGTCAGCTCAACCTGAAGAAATGCCACTTTGGCTCAAGTAAGCTCACCATCCTTGGCCATGTAGTATCTAAGCACGGTATTCTTCCTGGCGCCGCCAAGCTCCGTGCAGTTGCTGATTTTCCAAAACCTTTCTCCGTAAGAGAACGCAGCTTCCTTGGCCTGTGTTCTTACTTTCGGCACTTCATTTGCAATTTTGCGTCCATCACTGCTCCCTTGAGGCAGCTTTTATGGAGCGACTTGAATGACTACGCCTGGTCGTCTGCTTGTGACGATGCCTTCCAAGAGTTGTGTCGTCTCCTGACGTCGCCGCCTATACTGCATCACTTCGACCCGATAGTTCCGACTGAAGTACACACCGACGCCAGCGGCGTTGGACTCGGCGCTGTACTCGCGCAGAGCAAATCTGGATTCAATGAGTACGTCGTTGCATACGCAAGCCACACCCTCACCAAAGCCAAGAAGAATTATTCCGTTGCAGAGAAGGATTGTTTGGCCATAATCTGGGCACTTGGTAAATTTCGACCCTACCTCTATGGCCACCCTTTCGACGTGATTACAGACCACAATGCACTTTGTTGGCTGTGCACGTTGAAGGACCCCTCAGGTCGATTAGCTCGCTGGGCTTTGCGGTTGCAAGATTTCGACGTGTGCGTTATCTACAGCTCTGGCCGCCGCCACACCGATGACGACGCGCTTTCCCGTTCACCTGTGTCAACCGAAAGCGATGCCTACCTCTCTGCCATTGACCAAGTACTTTCGTTCCTAGCAGGCTGTGACATGGCTTCAGAGCAACGCAAGAATGCCTGGATTAGTACTCTTATCCGCTTCCTTTCAAACCCGTCGACTGTTCCTTCACCTTCTCGAGCTTTGCGCTGTCAAGCATCTCACTTTGAAATTCGGGATGGACTTCTCTATCGCCGGAATTACGTACCTGACGTCCGCAAGTGGTTGCTGGTCATACCTCGACATCTTCGTGGTAAAATATGTTTTGCCTTCCACACTGACCCGCAGTGTGCACATGCGGGTGTCTTCAAAACGTACACCCGGCTTCGCTCCAGGTTTTATTGGCGTGGCATGTACACCTTTGTGTGCAAGTATATTCGGTCGTGCCCTCAGTGCCAACGCCGCAAGGTTCCTGCTTAGCATGTCTCTGGTCCACTCCAACCAATCCCGTGTCCGTCCAGGCCCTTCGATCGCATTGGCATTGACCTGTATGGACCCCTTCCGAGCACGGCATCCGGGAACCGTTGGATAGTAGTCGCCATCGACCATTTGACGTCATACGCAGAAACAGCCGCTCTGCCTGCTGCCACCGCTCGCGATATAGCATCGTTCCTCCTGAAAAACGTTATTCTAAGTCACGGTGCACCTCGCAAACTTTTAAGTGATAGAGGACGTGTCTTCCTCTCCGAAGTTGTAAATGCGCTCGTTGCTGAATGTTGCATCGTTCATCGCACTACCACCGCCTACCATCCTCAAGCTAATGGTCCGACGGAAAGATTTCACCGCACCCTTGGCGACATGCTCTCCAAATATGTTGTCTCTGATCACACTGATTGGGACTTCATTTTGCCATTCATCACGTTCGCCTACAACACTGTACCACAGGCGACTACAAACTTCTCCCCATTGATCCTCTTGTATGGCCGACCTTCGACTATCCTCGACACCATTCTTCCGTACAGACCTGACTCATCCGAATGTACGCCCATCTCTGAAGCTGCCCGCCGTGCAGAGGAATGCCGTCAGCTCGCCCGTTCCTTTACAGCCGTCGACCAATGGAAATGAAAATCCAGACTTGACAATGATCACCCACATTGTCACTTTCTTCCAAACTCGCATGTTTGGCTTTGGGTTCCCGCCATTCCTGCTGAACTCTCATCCAAGATTGTCTCCAAATATCAAGGACCCTACCGTGTTGTAGTGCAGACATCGCCTGTGAACTATATTGTCGAGCCTGTCACGCCACCTACGGACCAACGCTGTCGTTGTCGTGAAACCGTCCATGTACAACGCCTGAAGCTGTACTACGACCCCATAATTCTATGTTCACCATGAGTCGCCAGGATGGCTCCTTTTCCTGTAGGGGGGGGGGGGGGGGCGATTGTAGTGAAGAGGAATGCCCGGCGCCGCAGCCACATCGCCAGTCGCCCTGGAGGCGTGAGCTCGAGATTGCCTGAGCTGCTCTGGTTGAGACGCTGCCTGCTGCTGCTGCTCTCTTGTGCTGTATTCATTTTAGAATATATATATATATATATATATATATATATATATATATATATATATATATATATATATGTGTGTGTGTGTGTGTGTGGTTCAGAAAGCTGGTCTCCCCCCCAGGAAAAAACTCTCCACCTATGCGTGCTGGGCTGGTTAACGATTTTGCTGTACCCAGTCTCCTGTTGGTGCCGAGTTGGTGCATCAGACAGGCACCATTGAAACCTTGTTTCGTGCATCTGCTGTGTCTATGTAAGTGTGCGGTGTTTTTGCACCTCAGAAACTGATTATACCCACAGTTCAGGAGCTCAGAAAATTACGGTGTACATTAATCGGACAAAAGCATAATGCGTGCACTGCGTCTGCACTCTGGCATTCGTTTGAAGTGTTCCATTGTGCCTGCGCCGCAGATATCAAGCTACACAATTTGTGAACTCTTGTGCACCGCCATGAACTAGTTCAGCGCAGTGCAGGCAAATCAAACGGATCTTAGATACTTTCTGAATCTCTGGCGTACCACCTTGAGCTAGCTTACGGTGGTGCAGGCAAATCATCTGAACCTTTTAAAGGGCCCCTCACCAGGCCACGTAGAAAATTTTGGTTATACGCTGGAAGTTGTTACGTGCCTTCTAGGGAGTGTTCTGCCGCAATAATTTTTCAAATTAGTACGTTAATAGCCGAGATAGAAATATTTCAGTGCCGCGAACCCATGGTTTCAGGAGGCGAGCGCCACTGCCACAAGAGACACTCCCTCCACTTGCCTCGTCTAGCCCACGCAAGCTAAATTCCTTCCCTGCGTTCTCCCATACCAGAGCCTGAGTATCGCATGCAGCACTGCCATGTACATAGCCCACTTATGCGATATGCCTCGACTCCCCAGCTGGGAGATGCCAGAGCTTTAAAGGTTGTGATCCCTACCTAGTACGTAAATTTAAACATCTTTTCTGCATGAGCGTTTTGATCATTATGAAGTCCTGCATGTGTAATATATAGAACAGAACTGCAGCTGATCGATCTGCGACAAATTCAGTGATGATAGCGCTGCGCCAATTACGCTGAACTGCGCCGAAGCGTGAACCCTGCTACATCCTGCTACATTTCCGCAAAATATGGTAAATCTGCGCCCACCCTGCGCCGAAGGGTCTGCTCCGGTCCAGAAACGAAACTAATTCATCGATGCCGCTTATGTCACCATCGAAAGCGGCATTGCTTGAGCTACCGCACTGGCGGCGCGCGCGGCAATCTGCCCTGCGTTGGATGTGCTAACCCTCACCATCGGACGTCGACTTCACGATGGCGCTTGCAAAGCTGTTGGTGCATCTGTTATGCATTTTGTATTGCTTAAGTTTGTAAAGGCATAGCCAGCACGTTGTCTGCTGCTGTTCTATATGTCAAAAATGTGTGCCAACAGCGTAGGCAAGAAAGCGGCAAACATGGCGGTATGCTGTTCAGGAGCAATTGGCGTTCACCGCACGCGCTTCTTCCGCCTCGGCTGAACCACATTGGTGCGATTTCATGTGTGATGACGGCTGCGCGATCAGTTTGGGCCGCATGTGGGGAGGCGTGTGCTCCGTCCAAAAAAAAAAAAAGCAACTTGTTTGCCGAAAGCTCCTCAGGTTAAATGTTTCACGGACAGAGGGAAGGTTCAATCAAGCAACCAGTCGCGTAAGCGAATAAAAAAAATTTCCGCATCATTAAAGTTTTAATTCCGCGCTGTTCTTCTAGATACATATTAAAGGCATACTGAAAAACCGTTGATTAAGTCAGTGAAACTCTAGTCGCTGTTTTCTCTCGGCGACGTCGCCCTGGCTGGTTCCAGCCGCGCTGCGATCACCAATGCTCGTCATGTCGTCGCTCGCATACATACAGCTACTGAAGATGTCACGTTAGCTTACTGTAATGTCTAGTACATGGAGTTGAGCGCTTTCTACCTTTTTATTTGACTGTGAGACATGTCTGCATTATGCTTTAGAACTTATAATTTTCGCTGCTTGCGTGCGCTATTTCAGTCAGGACTATGGAACTGTATGCTTGCTATGCCCGAACTTGCATGACAGCTAACGTATCGTGGCCGCTTGTGGCAATGATAATGCAAGCTGTTCACGGGGGCAGAAAAAGTTGAACAGAAAGGGAATCGAAAGGGCACTCAATAAAACCTCGTCCCTTGTCTAGCGTCTCGGCGGTCCTCCGTTGTTTTTCTGCCAGGTACAATTTGGACTTCTAGGCTCTGTTTTAATACAGGACAAAGGTTGAAGTGCTAAACTAACTGATGAAGCGATCTTGATAAACATTTGCACATGTGAAAGAATTAGTTTTATTTCTGGTATATCGTGTAATGCTAAAATGTCGGTAATGAGCAATTTAACCTTATTTTCTTTTAGCTTAGCGTAAATTGCAATATTTAGTAGAAATTAGAAATTGTCTTTTTTTTTGTGCAGGCCGCTTCACCAAGTTCAATCAGGACATTTTTCTTGAGACTGACCAAAATGGTGACAAAATATCACTGTGGTGCCGTCAAGCAAATGAAGCGACTGGCTTTTGTGTTTAGTGCGACAGCAGCATTAACTGCAGGCAGCACGGCGTAAGGGCAGCATGCCGACACAAAGCGCCACATCGACTCTGCCAGTCAGCACCGAGACACTTCAGGTGTCCTACAAAGACTGAAGACTACTCAGCCAACTCTGGAATTAGCAAGCCAATGAAACATTTCATTGAATGACCAAGTGACACGCAGAGACACTTTTTGTCCTTGGTATGACACTAAAGGGCATTCCGTATTCGTGGGCAGACACAGCAACTGACTTGTATCCAAAAATGTTCCCGGATTCAGAAATGGCCAAGAAATTTTCTTGCAAGAGGTCCAAAACCTCTTACATTGTTTCTGACGGCTTGGGTTCATACTTCAAGAAGCTTGTGGTGGACGAGCTCAACAAGGCAGACATGTTTTATTCTATTGCCCTAGATGAAACCCCTATTCCAAAGCAAAGGTGTCAGCAGCTTGATGTGGTGGTTAGATATTTCTCTGACAAAGCGCAGCAGGTAGTAGTGGAGCACATGCAGTCGTACCGGCTGGGTTCCGCAACAGCAGAAATTTTGGCAGGTGAGATCCAGAAAGCAATGATGGACCTTCCGCAGAACTTCATTTGCTTTTTTACCGATGGTCCAAATGTAATGAAAAGCTTGAAGAAAATGCAAAAGGCTTACTCGAATATCATCCACTTAGGAGAGTGCTGCCTGCACAAAGTGCACAACTCGTTTGCTTGAGGATTGAATGCCTTCGGGTCGGACATCGAGGGGGCTGTGATAGATGTTTATTACTTTTTTAAGAATTCAGCTGTGCAGAGCGCAGCAATGAAAGCGGAACAAGTGACACTTGGTCTTCCTGAAACTATTTTTGCGCCATGTGAGCTCAAGGTGGCTCACTTTGGGGCCTGCTGATGATCGCTTGATAGAGCAGTATCCTGCTGTGAAGAGTCATGGTGTCAGACACATCCTGTCGCACAGGAGGCCAGTTGCGTGAACGACTGAGGAAGGTGTTCTCTGACAAGACCTATGCCAAGCTCCTCTTCATTAGGAACATTTCTGAAATTTTTGTTTCATTCCTATCACTCCTACAGGGAAGTGAACCACTGGTGCATCGATTCTATGAAGAGATGGTGTTTCTCGTTCAGAAGCTGCTTGGTCGCTTTATGAAAACCGAAGCTTACCGTACAGTTAACGGCAAGGACTTGCCACGTTTGGATATTCACTATTCTGCAATGTGGAAAGCTGTTGTCGAAGTTGGTGGAGACACAGAAGCAGCTATGTCCCAAGGGAACCAGCCCAGAAAAAGGCTTTTTGGTTGGGTGCCCGAAGTTTCTACTTAAAAGCCACTGAACACCTGAACACCTGCTATCACGATTGCCCTTTGGGAACATGGCACTGCGGAGCCTACGTTGCCTTTCTCCTAAGGCCAGGGAGGAGGAGTCATCAGAAGCTGAAATGAGGTGCTTAGCTGCACGGTTGCCTCAGGTGATACAGCCAAGCGAAATCTCATCCCTGATGGATGAGTATACAGTTTTTCAACTGGAGACAGTTGAAAGTGCTCCGAGAATCGATAAATATTGGCAGGTCATCTTTGACTTAAAAAAGAGTGATGGCGCGCACAAGTATCCACTACCTAATAAAGTGGTAAAGGCTTTGCTCAGCATTCCCCATGGAAATGCAGGTGTCGAAATGGGTTTTAGTGAGAATCGTAGACTTCTTCATGACAGGGTGCAGCTAACGGCAGAGAGCATCAATGGGATACGTCATGTTGCGTCCTATGGCAAGCGCTTCAATTGTGACCCCAGCCGTTTCAGCATTACGCCTGAGGTAGTTAGAGTTGTGCGGAACGCAAAGAAACTCTACTCTGAACGCATTGCTTCTAAGGAAGAGCAGTCAGCGAAGCGGCAATGCAAGGCAGATGAGGCAGGCTCAAGCAGCGGTGATCAAGCAGACCTTCAAAAGGAAGTAGAAACCGCAAAAAAGATGCTAACAAATGCTGAACTTTTAATTAGCCTTGGCCTCAAGTCAGAGGACTTTGTTGACATTGAAAGTGGCAATTCTCTTCTGGCTGAGGGCAAATCTAGACTTGCAGTGGCCCCTGAAAAGATGGCTGAAAGTAAAAGAAGAAAAGTGGCTGCACGCACGTGAAGTACTTTTCCGGGGGTTTGATAGTAGTTTTGTGGACACAAGCCCGACTGATGTTGAAACTTGTGCGAATTTTCTTCATTGGACTTTTTAGTTGGCAGTTTATTAGAGCACATAACCAGAATTTTCTTCATATTCATTGCTGTGCTTCTGTATATTCATAATGTCTGTTTAAATTTAGTAGATATGCTTTCATGAATGGGATTTCCTGTCAAGGTGCTATTGTTCCCGCTGTGGTATGTTTAGGCCCGCACAGTCAGTCATGCAGTTTCACTCAAGTGAGTGTATTCTCTGCTTTCTTTTTTCTTTTTTTGTTAAAGGTTTTTTCGCTAGTCAAGCTGCTTCACTCATGACTATACACACAGTTGTTCACTAGTCCTGCTGTTTTACTCAAGTGAGTGTATTCTCTGGTATCTTTTGTAAAGGTTTGTTCTCTAGTCATGCTGCTTCACTTGGGTGAGTGTATTGCTTAGTTTTGTAAAAAGGTTGTTCTCTAGTCATGTTGCCTCATTACTGGGTTCCTTGCTTTATTATCAACAGGGTTTGCTTGCTAGTAATGTTGCCTCACTAGGATAATTGTATTCCTTGGTTTGTCTCGTAAGAGGATTGTTCTTTAGTCACACTGCCTCACTATTTTGAGTATTCCTTTTTGTAAAACGTTTGTTCACAAGTGGTGCTAGTTCCATGAGCATATATTCATTGCATTGTTTCATGACAGCTTTATCAGTCACATTGCCTCACCCATGTGAGTGTATTCTATTTCCTTTGTGAAAGGCCACTGTTGTGATATTTAATCATGAGATCTGTTCCTGTGATCTTTCCTGTACAAGTACATGCAAATATCCGCCCAAGCTGCTGTGATAGTGTTGTTGCCTTAAGACGTTTTATAATAAAATGCAATAATTGTATATTTACACATTGTTTGTCTGCTAACTTTAGTTAAAGCTAGACTAGTTCGTGGTATTAATAATTAAAATAAGTTGCATTTGTTATATTTTGGCTATAATAGAACACCACTCAGCACTTCTTGCTTTCTTATTATTTACTTGCTGTGAAAGCTGCACATACGTTTTGCAATTGTTTCAACAGACACCCGCTTCGAACGCTCGTTTTACTGCTCCGAAAAGCAATTTTGCCTGCTCCGAAAGCCCCATTTTACTGCTCCAAAGCATTTCTGCCTGCTCCGAAAGCCGATTTTACTGCTCCGAAAAGCATTTTTGCCTGCTCCGAACGCTACTCCGAAATGGCCAAGGCCAGTATCATCACTGCAAATTTCTACAACCAGACAAATTTTTAATCACTGATTTGCTTAATTTCAGCTCACTCATTCAAAGTGCAAATACAGTGTGAATGAAGCAGTCACATGGGCATACAGTTTAGTTAACGGCTTTGACAAACATCACCTTAGCACTATAGTGCTTTGATTTCTCTCATGCGGCATTTTCTTGTGGACAAAATGAATCTGGAGCATTGTATTTCATTGTATTGGGTATTTGAGGCCTGATGTTAAATGCAAGAGCAAATTGAGATTTGTTAAAGCACTTAGTTCAGGCTCGAAGTGCACATCACAACAAAAAGGAGGCTAAGCGTGGGTTTCAGTTTCAAATTAATACGTCTATTGAGAATGCCATGCGGAGGGATATTCAAAGCAAGACCCATTGGCATGGCTTCATTTATTCGTTGCAACGCATTCAAGTTTGCTGTTGATTAACAGGTGGATGAAGAAGGCAATCCTTGCGTTTTATAGAGTCCCGAACAGTCACATGGCAATGATCGCCAAGCCTCTCATAACATGGAGCCACCTCAGAATTGCACCAAAGGCAACCCTGTCGGCAACCCTGTCGTGACGATAACACCTAATGTGCCGCTCTTCGTGTAGATTGCCGCTGGATGCCTTGTTCTCACTTCGGCCTCGTGAACAACGATTTCGACAAGCGACGGATGCTGCTGGCGTGGCGCTGAATTGGGAACTCCGGTGCCGCTTCGTTTCGACGTTTTCGGTACCTTTTCTACGCCCCCAACAATCTCAGCTGCTGCACATGTGCATGATGCCTACGGAGGATCGCGCAAAGCTACGATGACGTCACTCACCGATAAGTGGATCGCCTCGCCGTTGGGTTTAAAAGGACTACCAGTGCCTGCTTTCTTCAGTGGACACGGCAGCCCTGTCGTGACGATGACACCTAATGTGCCGCTCTTCGTGCAGGTTGGTGGTCGAAAAACAGGCTTTTCTAGCAATTCCTTATGTCTTGTTGTGTTGCCGTGTCCACAAATAGTGCTGGATTGTTTGAATGATGTGTTTTAAATGGCAAGCCTGTTACTTATGCTTTCCGGAGATGCAGAAGAAAATCGACCATGGCGGCCGCATTTCGATGGGGGCGAAATGCGAAAACACCCGTGTGCTTAGATTTAGGTGCACGTCAAAGAACCCCAGGTGGTCGAAATTTCCGTATTCCCCCACTACGGTGTGCCTCTTAATCAGAAAGTGGTTTTGGCACGTAAAACCCCATAATTTTTTAGAAGAAAACCCTGGGCCTCCGCTGGAGGATATGGTTAAAGTAATGCTTCAGAACCAAAAAGAAATTTTGTCAAAAATTACCGAAATTCAACAAAAAACAGGTATCATAGGAATTAAACATAACGCAAATTCAAAGTAAACTTGTTTATATCGAAAAGAAGTTACAGAACATGGACCAAATTGAGAACAGACTTGCCAAAGTGGAAAGTTGTGTTGAGACACTAGATGTGCACGTGGCTGCTTTGAGAAGACAAACTGAGGACTTGGATAACTGCTCTAGGCGAAATAATCTTATAAGAGGAGTAGAGGAGGAATAACCCGAAACAGATGAAATTTTGATAAAAAAGGTGAACGAGGAAATCTTAGAAGGTATATTAAAACAAAAACTAAACTCGATCGAACGAATACATAGGTTAGGAAAAAAAATCCATGGTCAAAGTCGTCCAATTATTCTTAGAGTTATGGACTTCAGGGATAAAGATAGAATTTTGAGCAACTGCAGGAAACTCAAAGGTGCACAATTTAGCTATAATGAAGACTTTTCCAGGCGAGTCGTTGAAATCCGCAAGAAACATTGGAAATCATCGGAAGAAGAAAGAATTAAGGGTGCCAAGGTTAAACTATTTTTTGACAAGCTCCGAGTTGATAAAACTATGTACACTTGGAATGACGTAACAAACGAGCGGAGCAAGTGGCACGCCTCTCCCGATAAAACTACGGCATGAACTCATCACCCGGAACCCTCTGCTTTTAATATCATAAGTTTAAATGCCAGAAGCCTGATGAACAAGGCTGATGCATTGGAATGTGCTTCTTTGGAACATGACCCAGACATCTTGGTCATAACAGAAACACGGTCACACATGGACAAATGCGATGCGGAAATAACACCTTCCGGGTACATAGTAATAAGAAAAGATTGAGGGAGAAGGGGTGGTGGTGTTGCCATTATGATTAAAAGCAACATTTCATTCGCGATTCTGCCAGTTGAGAGTGATATTGAAGCAGTATGGATTAAACTAACTTAGGCAGTCGTACAGTTTTCATAGGTCGTGTGTACTGTCGTCCCGGTTGCCCCATAGATGCGTTGTTTCAACTTATGAACTTTATGGATTTGAATCTGCACCTAGGTGATAACATTCTCATCCTAGGTGACTTTAACTTACCACGGATTGATTGGCTGTCCCAATCCCCTGGACCGGTAGAAGCCGCCAGTTGTGAACTACTAGAGCTTGCGTTTTGTTACGAGCTAACCCTGGTTGTAATGGATTACACACGAGTATGCGGAACGACGTCCTCGATTCTTGATTTGGTTTTTGAATCGCCAGGCTTGATGTCTTCTCTTGTTTGCTTTGAAGTTGCAGAGGGTCTATCCGACCATAATATGGTTTTGTTATCTTTAAACGTTACTGCAGGCATGCCTAGTACTCATTCAAAGAAGTTCATTATAGATTTTCAAGCTGCTGATGACGTCGGTGCACTTGACTTCTTAGAACAGTCCCTCGACCAGTTTTTAATGCATTATCGTTCCGGAGCCAGTACAGACCTGCTCTGGAAAACTTTTTCAAACATTGTGCGACAGTGCATTGAACGTTTTGTCCCCAAACGCCGCAAAATTGTCAGGAAGAAAAATCCTTGGATGACGAGGGAAATTGTACATATTAAAAGGAAACTGAAAAGGAAACGAAAAGCTCGTTCGCAAAACCCCACCTCACAATATAAGGAACCCATTCGACAACTAAGTAAACAGTTAAAACAACTTGTTCGGGAGAGCAAAAGCAGGTTTTATAGCATCACACTTAAAAAATTTCTTGCAGAAGACCCCGAAAAATTTTGGCGCTACGTTAATCTTGAGGATAAGCGACCACACGTGGATGCGAGCCAAAATAACGATAAACAGGTTGACAGCTTTAGTGATTTTTTCTCGTCTGTTCTTACGCGAGATAACGGTACGGTTCCACACTTTGTAGATACCTCCGATAGAGTCCCAGTAGAGGATATAGCAAGTAGTGAAGAAGGAATTCTTAACTTGCTCCTCAACATTAATATAAAGAAATCGCCTGGACCAGATGAAATACCCAACGAATTTTTATACAGGTATGCTGAGTGGGTTTCAAAATATCTTGCCATTATATTTCAGTCATCTATTACTACCGGCTGTTTCCCCAGTCCTTGGAAGCGTGCCAAAATCGTACCCATACACAAAGGCGGCACAACAGCAGACGTCAACAACTACCGGCCAATTTCCCTTACCAGCGCATGTTCAAAATTACTGGAGCATATTGTATCAAAACATATAATTAAATATCTGGATTACCATAAGGTATTATACAGCCGTCAACATGGGTTCAGAAGAAAATTCTCCATGACAACTCAACTTATAGAAATTGTACATGACCGTTCCCAAACCATTAATTCACGTGGCCAAACCGACATAGTGTACCTAGACTTTGCAAAAGCGTTTAATAAAGTTTCTCATCCTAAGTTATTACACAAAATAGACGCCATATTAAAAGATCCCGCAATCACAAAATGGTTCACGTCTTACCTTCATTGCAGAGAACAGTATGTTCAAATTGGAAACTGCCAGTCTGTACTCTCACTTGTAGAGTCTGGTGTACCTCAGGGCACGATACTAGGACCACTCTTATTTCTCGTATTTATTAATGATATGCCTGATGACATCACCGTACCGTTGCGCTTGTTTGCCGACGACTGCGTCATTTATAACAAAATTCAATCGAGACAAGACCAAGAAGAACTTAACTAAAATCTACAAAAAATTAAAAAATGGTGCGACGATTGGCAAATGGTCATAGACCCTTAAAAAGCCAGTGTCTGTGTCTATTTAACGTACCCTTAAGTTACTCGTATTACATTGATGACAACAAACTCGAGAACGTTGAAACACACAAATACTTGGGTTTAACTTTTACATCAGATTTACGCTGGAATACACGCACAGAAAATGTGTGCATCAAATCGCTTAGAGCCCTGTGGTCTTTGAGGCGGAACTTCAATCGGGCGACCCCTGAAATTAGATGTCTTGCTTACAAAACTCTAGTTAGACCAATTATTGAATATGCTAAAATCGTTTGGGACCCCCCCACCATAACCAACTGTTCTAAACTTGACCGAATACAGAGGCTAGCTGCCAGGTTTATATTTAATGAATATCGTCACATCCATTCTCCAACAGAGTTATGTCAATTAGCTGATCTAGCACCACTTGAGCTCAGAATTAAATACGACAGATTAAAATTCCTCTTCAAAGTTATTCAAAATCAAGTAGATATTAAACCAGATGGTTATTTTGAGCTTCCTATGAACGCGTCAACAAGGCATCGTCATAGTATATGCATTCCTCCTCCACTCGCCCGCAATGGTTGCTTCAAGTTCAGTTTCTTTCCTAGGGCGATAAGAGACTGGAATTTGTTACCCGACTCTCTTGTAACGTTGATGTCCTTATCTGCCTTTTTGGAAAGCCTTAAAAGCACAATTTTTTGTAATAACACATTGTGAATTGCCCAATATGTATGCATTTACTTTTACATGGGTTTCTCGTACTAACTCTAGTTCTCCTAATTACTCTCTCACTAATATATCACTCGAATGTGTGACCTCGTATCGTTGTTTAGGAGTGACCATAACTAACAATTTGTCTTGGAAATCGCATATAGATATTATAGTGCCCAAAGCTAACCACACTTTAGGGTACTTGCGCCGAAATTTTTCTCATGCACCATCATCATTAAAACAATTACTGTATACCACTTATGTTCGCTTGCAACTTGAGTATGCTTCATCAATAGGGCATTCCTGGCATTCAACACTAATACACACGCTGGAAGCTATACAAAACCGCTCAGCCTGTTTCATTTTAAATAACTTAATCGGACAGCAAGCGTAACACACATGAAATGTTTATTAAACCTGCCTCTCTTATCCGACCACCGAAAACACTCGCGAATTTCTCTTTTTCACAAAATCTATTATCATAACACCTTTTTATACACTCTTCGGATCAGGCCAGCACCTTTCATTCCTTCTCGCCGTGATCATAATCAGAGAGTTAGCATATCGCATTTTAATACTATCATAGGCGCGAATTCATTCTTACCAGTGACTAGCAATGACTGGAACAGCTCATCTCCTTCATTAACAGGTGTAATTAATCAACTTATGTTTAGAAACGCACTTGAAAACGAACTTTTGTAATATACTTACCATTTGTCTTGCCTATGTGTATGTACCTGTCTCTGTTGGAGCATCTTCATCAGCACCATGATCAAATAGTTAACAATGCATTTTGTAAGTCTACTGTACGTCATGTTTTTCGAACCTCTTTACCATTGTGTACATCACATTTGTATTTGTATCTTTTGTACTTCTGTTTGTTTTCATCGGATGTCAACTCATAATTTGGAATTATTAATACTGCTATTTATTTTGTCTGAGTTACTTTTACCAATGTTTATTTTGTTTTCTCTTAGCCCCTCCCTTCTATAACGTACTATCTACCTTGAGGGTAAAATAAATGAAATGAAATGTGACTCTTATTGTGTCTATGGCGATGCGGTGCCAAATTGTGTATGGTTTCTTTATTACTTTCCCTTGTATGTTGTATTTCATGTGTCGTTTCCATTCTAAGACAAGCTTTGTGAGTCAAAGCTTGTAACTCGGTCGCATTCTATGTTTCGTTTTGTTGTTTTTATTCTCCACTCCTGTAATAGCCCGACGAGGGCTGACAGTATAAATAAATGAAATGAAATGAATGAATGAATGGATGCAGCCAGTCTTGCCAGATAACTGCATTTTGACTATTCTGTATTGTTTGCATTTCTTGTGCAAAAGGAATTCTCGCAGAGAGTTTTATCTTCAGTGGCCTTCAGTTGACGTCATCTGCTACAACTAGCGCATGAGTTAACTCTATAGCGCACCACTAGGATGGTGACACTGTGTCGTGGGATGCTTCCTTAAAAGTGGACAAGATTCTAAAGGAAAATGTGAGATAATCGCAGTAATAACCAAAGCATTTGGCATGGGAATGACCCAGCTATGAAGGTATTATCAAATGTGGACAGGCATATAATCCTAAATGGCACCTTGCACGAGTCCCATGTGTCAAATGTAATCAGTATTGTGCATTGAAAGGGCCAAGGATGTTTTGTACATGCAAGCGAACACTATGGGCATTTAATAGCAGTTGCTTAGATGTACCACATTAACTGGAACCAAACGAACCCCTTTAGACATAAGCATGCAGCAAATTCAAGGACTAGATGAAGCTTCAAAGAAGTAACTGCATTTCATGTAGGATAGGTGTGAATTAATTTTGTTAATGAGATCAGTGACAAAAACACTAAATGAATGCAGTACAGTGTCTGTATCATATATTATGCAGACCAAACTAGCCTGGAGTTTCAGTGTTCTTTATCAGTTCATTAAAATAGGTACTACATTGTTCAAAGTGCAATATTGCTCTACTAGGCATAACGTTCAAGATGTAGCATGCTAAGCGTCGTGGCTCAACAAATACTGAACCGAAACCTCAATGAGCAGTGAAGCTTCTTTGTCATTTTCATTGTAACCATACTTTTTCTCTTGAAAGTGAACCTCTTTAGTGAATTTGCTTGTGTATTAATTTTTCTTTAGGCAAGTATTTCTTTACATGTTAATGTCTCAATCCTGCTTTCTCTTTCCAGAGCTAAAACAAAATGTCTTTTATTTCAATTTGATCTTTTGACCTAGGAAGCCATCATCTGGTGCTGTGTACAGCAAGCACATGCTTCGGGCAAGGAGGGAGGTAGCCAGCACCATATCTACATAAGCAAGAACATCAGTGCTGAAAATAAACATTTTCTGTCTAAATACCTGTGTTTTTATACTGCCAGCATGGATTAATAAGTTTCTCTAGCCTTCAGATGCAGGAAGGTTTATAGAAATAAATAGTGACTGTTGAATGCCCAGGAAGAACCTTGAAGCCTTTCTACTTGTGCAATGGTAAAGTACATGCGTACTTGAACTTGATAGTACAGAAACGAAAGGCGAAATAACAGGCACAATGCTCAAGGCAGCAGTCATATAATCGGTAGATGAACACAACTAAATGCGCTGTTCAGTTTGACGAAGTGTCTTAAGGATTGCCTTCAAAATGCATCATTCAGTTTAGCCAGCTAAAGTCGAACTCGTACAAAGTTTGGAATGTCTGCTGAGAATTTTAGCATAAATGGTATGTGTGCATCCTTCAGCACCATTACAAGCCCAACAAGATTTTCATGTTACTGTCCTTGGTGTTATTGCAATATCTATTTCAAGTGCTTGAGGGTATAATGGAGAATGACTCCAATTTGTTATGAATAAGTGGAGTGTTGATGCAGAAATTAGAAAGTTATAAATATGCAGGACAAGAGATGGTGGGCCTGGTTATAAGCATAAAGTGAAGATTTGTAGACCGAATGCAATATGAATGCAATTTGTTAAATGACATTCATGTGTGGGAACTGCCTACATGAAAGGAGAAAAAGTGCAATACTTGCAACCTACCAACACAAAAATCACTCCAGGGAAGGATTCTGTAAGGGTCCACTAAGTGGACTATTTCAGCGCATACTGATTAGGTAGAGCTCTGTGCTGGTAGAGCAAGCGACGATCGTCACCGTGGGCTCTCTTGCTCTATTCATTCAGCGTGTACTAGACTGGACAGTCCACTTAGTCAACATATACAGAATAGCCCCCCAGGGCTGTGGAAGCAGGCAGTATGTTGAGCTTGAGTCTGTGTGGAGCGCTACCTCCAGCTTATATGCCAAGTACTCCTGTTTACCTGTTCCTTTCCACTGAGAGCTGAGCATGGCCTAGGTTAAGTCAGAAAAAGCAACCAGCATCCTTAGAATCCAAACAACTATTACTATTTGCCCTATAAAAGAGGACAATGAAGCCTAAAATTACACTTGATTTGGGCCATATTTTTTGCAATACGCCCGAGGATATTGGGATTTTCCATCAATTTTATCCTTCCTATATCACGTAGTGAACAACCTAGAAACTTAACACTTGCACAGAGCGATGAAGGGACAGCATGTGAGCGAGAAAACAGCATGACACCTGAGCGCAAACTATGGACTGGTTTATTTTTCTCCTAATGAAGCATACATAAAGCCTACACGCATGCACAGGAGTCCTCTTCCTGGTCTACCTACACCCTCTATTGTTTGTGATTACGCTGATCTCTATTGCTGAGTGAAATAAATGGGGCGCTGACACATGAGCCCTGTGGGCCCATCTTGATGTTGTATGCTTCCACGACTTCTCTTTTCCTTTGGTTCCTACTTTTCAGCAGAATCATTGTCTTGTGATAATCACCAATTGATAGTTTGTGCTCAGGTGTCGCGTATTGTTTTCTCGCTCAAGTCCTGTCCCTTCGTTGATCTGCACAAGTGTTAAGTATGTTCAATCAACTAGCCCACTGCACAATTTTTGTGAACCTATAAACAATTGCGAACCAAAGGCTGTGAGAAACGAAGTGTTCTGTCGTGACATACATATTTATGCATGATCACTTTGCTAAAGATCCAATTTCAGCCCATGGTAGTGAAGAGCTTCACTTTTGGAGTTCACTTGAATAATGTCTGTGATGAATCGTGACTGCACAAGTTGCCTTGGTGCTCCCAGTCTTAAAAAGGTAACACTTAAGCACTCTCTCATGCACGTGTTTACTCCAAAGCTACAGTTGCTAACCAAAGTAGCTCCCACACGAGATTCTGTAACTCTAGACCTAACTGCAAAAACGCGTGCAGTACTACCAGTCTGGCATGGAGTCCACATAACATGTGCACAACTTCAAATTTCGTAGTCAACATAACTGGTAACCTGTTAAAGTAACGGAATGGATGCCAAGGAAAATTCACCCAAGGCCTTAGGCAGGAAAATTAGGTGTTGTGGTGAGACAAGTAAATAATCGAATTTGATTGACTGACTCAAAGCTGGCTGGGGTATTGCATTTGACATGATTGAAACGAGCTGCAGCATGGCATGGAAACTGTGGGAGCCTTTATAATGTCGCGCTCTCTGCATTACACAGATATGTGCATCCATATACAGACCGGGATGTATGTTGCTCCGACCAACTGTTTTTACTCAAGAAAGCCAAGTTTGTGGTTCAGCACACGTCATATGCTGGCAAACTCATGAATCAACTCCCTCAGATCACCCCATGTGTCTGAGTGAGCCCAGCTGAGCAGTATTTTGGCGAGTTTGAGCCTGAGTGAGCCCTGCTGAGTAGAATTCTTATGAGTTCATGTGAGCAGCTAAGTATAATTTTGGTGAGTCTGAGTGAGTTGCGATTATTTTGCCAACATATATATGGTCCATGTACTTTTGAAATTCAGGTACGACAATAGCGCATAGGTTCAAAATTAAGCTTCTCGCCAACTGACTACTGCTGAAATAATCTTAAGCTAGAGAAGACCGATACGTGCCTTAATGATCGATGCACCGAGCCGCGCGGGATCCATATGTGTGCAGCGAGCCCGTGGATGGGTGCGTGAGTCGAAAATTAAGGGAGTTTCGACCCATCCACAGATAATTTCCATAATACATTTCTCTATAGTGTATTATTGCGATAGCAATTATTTGAACACCCTAGGCAAATTTTCGCTGTCGCCCTGATGTTCCGTTTCAAGTCAAGTGCAATAAATATTATATATAGAGCCCAGCTGCATCCCACATGCTGGGGTTAATTGCGAATGAAAGGGTGCGAGGGTGAGCCGAGAAGGATGGCAGCCTTATGCGCGCTGTCCACGTACCGTGATCAAGCGCGCTGGGGTAGGAGAGCGTGGGTTTCTTGCCCGGCCATGCCCGTGCATGGCTGTCCGCGCGCAGCTGAGCGCATACAGGGCCCATGCGTGCCATATTCTTTTAAAGTAATTTGCGGCCGGTGTAAAGGCGGCAAGCCGACGTGGCTTCTGGGTTCGCGAATGTTGGAAGTAGCGTCATCTAAGTTTCGGGTGAAACAGTGACTTCCTAAGAGGGGCCAAAATTTCGGGACACATGTGCGGCACGTACAGTAGACTGCAGTATTCCATTGTAACAAAATTTTGATGTGACAAAGTAGAGTGCTGAATGTTACGTCTTTGTTACATCAAGGTTCAACAAAAAGCCTGAAGAAAATAGAGAAAAATCAGCGCGGGACGCATATGCAACTCCTTACTCTACACTGAAAACATTTGAGAAAACATTTAAAAAGATACTCTGTACTTTTGTATAAATCCCTATCCTAATTAATCTGCTGCCTTGTTAATTTACTCACGCAGCGCACGTACCATTGCGAAATTTGCTTTCCTTTTTGGAAAGCAAATATTC
Organism: Dermacentor andersoni; assembly: GCF_023375885.2. Classification (NCBI taxonomy): domain Eukaryota; kingdom Metazoa; phylum Arthropoda; class Arachnida; order Ixodida; family Ixodidae; genus Dermacentor; species Dermacentor andersoni. The sequence continues at coordinate 125,198,621 of NC_092817.1, read as the reverse complement.
AGTTATTTAACTTTGCGAATACAAAAAAAAAATGCAACCTTCACTACAGACGCACTTCCTAGGCTATTAGATAGCTACAATGCTCAGGGAACACACTGTTTTCATAAGTGGTTTACTCACGCAGTAAAATGTACTGCTCCTGCACTTTGTAATAAAGCACGTACGTACATGCATCGACATATATATGTAGCAGTTGACATTATTGCTTATTTTCTCATCACAGAGATAAATATGGCACATGAACCTGTATGCTCATACAAATCAACGTGACCAACTACTGTGGAGACAGGCAACGAATCCTTTGTCCACTTTCTGCACCACAAGAGTGCGGTCTATGCATTAATTTGACTTCATGAAACTCTATTTCTACCACAGGCTTTACGGCAATTCTTGCGTGTAGTGCGATGAAGCGCTGGACAAAACTGCAGATATTAAGGTCTGCTCGATATTAACTCGAGATGCAAACGTTTGCGCAGGCAGCCAACCAATATGCTTTCATTCACGCACCACAAGAGCGTGGTATATGCATTCATCTGGTTTCATGACATCGCACCTTTGCCACTAGCCTTACGGCAATGTTTGCGTATAGTGCTGTGAAGCTTGCACATCATTACGGTGTGCTCGAAATTCACTCGAGTGCAAACGTTTGTGCAGGCAGGCAACGAATGCTTTCGTTCACGCAGCGCACCACAAGAGCATGACATATGCATTCATCTGGTTTCATAAAACTTTATTTCTGCCACAGGCTTGTCAGCAATTAATGCTCGTGCTACAGTAGGGGGCTGTGAAGTTCGACAGACCTGTAACAATATCCCACGGTCCACCCGATTTTTACCGAGTTTGTTTTAAAGGTCCCCTCACAGGCTAAATAAGAAATTTTGGTTATACGCTGAAAGTTGTTACGTGCCCTCTAAGAAGTGTTCTACCACAAGAATTTTTCGAATTGGTTCATTAACAGGAGAGAGAGAATGATTGAAGTGCCGCAAACCCATGATTTCAGGAGGCGAGCGTCGCCACGCCTATATAAACACTCTCTCGATTTTCCCATATCTCGCCTCCGCAAGCGAAATTCCTTCACTGCATTCTCCCATACCGGAGCCGAGGGATCGCGCGGCGGGCAAATTGGTACGGTATGGTATGGTATGGTGTTCCTTATGCGATGGCGCACACCCACTGTGGGGGATTGGCCAAGGTTTGGGTGAAATTAGGCAATCTTTATTAAACACTAAAATTGGTCAAGCTATAACTGGAGGAAACGAACAAAAATAAAATGTTTAAGAATTCAAGACAGTCTCTTTGTAGCAATCATAAATTCTTCCACGCTTGAGCAAATATCCCTGTGGCACTTTCCAAGAGAGGAGGCTCCTAGAGAAAGGAGATTTATAATTGAACAGCTTAAAACAAGCTGCGTAAATCTCGATTCCATATATTTTTTCTTAAAGTAAAACGGCGGCAGAATATGAAAATATGATCTATTGTTTCATCTTCGCCACAGACTGGGCACAGAGGGGAGGGAACCAGACCAGCCCTGTGACGATAGAAGTTTAATTTTGGTAGTCGACAACGTAATCGGGTAAAGATGACTTCAGTTTTTCTGGTGTGAAAGGAATTTTTGGGCCAAGGGAATAGGAGGTGTTGATATTCTGAAAAATTAGCTACAGCTGGGTTCAAAAAGTCTTGAATCCTCCTGCCAGCTTCTTTATTCACCGTCTTCTTCTTCCACGCCGTCACCGGCACACTTCCGGTGACGGTGTCGCACGCGAGCTATTGCGCCTGTCTCGTTTCCCGTAACGAACGATATTGCGCGCTCTGCACGAAAACACGTGATTAGCAGTATAAGTCAGTGCCCCAGCGCCCCAGCACTGAGGCAGACGCAAGAGGATGAAAGAGCATGATCGCAGTGCTGGAACACGGTAGAAAAATGACATATATTTCCGTTCTCTGCGCGCAAACGTCGGAAAGAGCAGACGAAATGGAAGTTCATCTCTCTTGCTACAGTGCGAAGTAAAACAAAAGCTACCAGATATTCGCTTTGCATTTTTTATCATTTCTCTAAACTTTAATTGGTCCACTGAAGCAAAAGATTCAACAAATAACTGATGCTGCCTTGAATCTGTCACGTGTCACTCTGAGTGACATCACAGCCATGTATGTACGTAGGCGCATTTGTGCAATAATTTCTCTGATATCGGGCGCCGAAGATTTTTTCAGGGGTGCAACGCTGCGTAAAGTCAATAAATTATGCAACGCCGCATACGTGTACGCCGTTCAAGAAATACGCGGCGAAGTTTTAGCGCGGTGTCAATCGCAAGTGAAGCGAGTCGCGTACGAAGTTGAACTTCAGGTAATGTTTGCACGCTGCTAAATTCAGGCGCACAAATGCGAGGAAATGCTTGCTGTAAACGAATTCACAGCAGCGATAAGCAGACGTCATGTGTACGGAACTGCTCGAGCGCACGACGGTACGCGCCGCGACGGCAGCGGTGTTTCAGCACGCCGCGATGTACTACGAGCTGCTCGAGCGCACGATCGTACGCGCCGCGACGTGAGCGGTCTTCCGACATGCCGCGAAACGGCGGGCGTCCTGCAATCTTTGCTTACTGCATGCCGCTAGACAAGTAGTTATGCCTGCACTGTAGTAGCGGCCATCTGTCCCTTTAGCAACTGCATGATAAATAACTGATGCAATGCATATGAGCTCGCAGTAACGTACATGCGAATCGCGCTGCAGCGCGAGCTCGTGCGCTACTTGCTTGATGTAGCTTTTAATGACAGCCCTCGAACGTCGATGTGCGGCAATCAATACTACCTTGCTGCGCTGCCTCAACGTGCTTAACGGTCTTGAATCGTGAATCACCAGCCATGCCTGCTGCTATGTCGGTCTGCCGTCGGGACTGTAGGTGCACAAGAGCGAATTTTAGAACGGTGATAAGCAAGGTTCAAGACAGGCGAAGCAGTCAGCATGGCGCGAAGTTTCGCTTAAAGGGAAGCTGAAAAATTTTCCAGAAAAAATGAGTGAAGAGCTGTACGTCATTGTTTTCAACCCTCCGATAATTCAAATATCGCATCAAAATTGCCGAAACATTCGGTAATACCATCATGGGCCTGATGACCAAACTAAGAACAGCAGCAGTTCAACTCGACCTAGGTTTCATGGTATTGCCTGTCGTGGAGGATAGTTAAATTTCTGAAATTCATCTATAAATGCTGCCTACTCACTTGAGTCCAAGGAGGAATGAATGTACAAAAAAATGTTATCAAGGGACAAAAAACACAAACATTGGAAAACAATATTATAGCCAAACAATACAAATCACAAATATGACAACATATTTACTTTCAACAATACTCTATTCAATACTCAATAAGCTATTCATTCCATTCTTTGTCTTAGAAAAAATTACTATCTATAAGCATTATTCACAACACATAGGTCCTGTACCATTCTACTGTGGTAATGACGAATGCTGGCACAAGAAGGACACAGGTAAAATATTTTCATAATGCTGGACTCTGTTGTACACCAAATGCAAGAGTTGTAGCCCGTCTAGCATGTCTTTCCTGTAGCTATATACAATATGCAGAGTACTCAGCATCTGCGACACTATCAGTTTTTCTGCAGAAATTGCAGATGAACCTAACTGCTATTCGTTGTAATAATTCTAATTTAACAATAGTTTATTGGCATATGCATCCTGCAAAGCTTATGCATATTCATAGCTAGGTCTGACAGCATAGGGAACAGCCCTATACATTTACCTGTATAGGGGCTCCTTTGAAATTGCGACAAAAGTCCATAAACTTCTGAGAGCGCTCATGCTCGTTTTCAATATGCTCGTCCCACCCCATGTGTTGTTAGAATTACCTCGAGGTACTAATGGGTCGAAACATTTTTAGGTGTTGTTGCCAATAGGGAAAGTGTAAAGGTGTCTACTTGCTGCTTATCTTCGTAACACCACTAATTAATGTTCAAGCTCATATTCTACCCTTCACACCAGTGCCAAATCTTAACAAGCTTATTGCTGAGCTTAGTTTCATCAACTTGTGGTTTAACTACTGTCTACAATACATCCAACCATATTTGCTATGTCAGTGACTATTAGGAACAGAAAACGTCCCAAGAATGACCCCTATCCTATGCTACACCTGATGTGAAAAAAATGTCTCAAATACGATTGCCGACTTCGACGTACTGAACACGGTTTTCAATATTGGCTGTAATAAAATGCATAGATTTGGCGTCTGTTCGAGTGTGTAAAGCTTACATGGAGCTTTATGTTCAGGCAAATTAATCAAAGGTGTTCGCAAAATCTAAAATTATACTGCCTCTATTTGTTCCCTGTTATTAACTGCTGAGTCGTGATAAGAGGCAATAAGCTGAGTGACAGTAAAAGCCTTTCATAAAACCCTGATGGACTCCAAGCAGCACGTTGTGTTCATTTATGTATTGTTTGCCAACAGTCACATGCTCTAACCTATTGCTGCAAAGTTGGGTCAGTGAGACAGGACGATGATTTTGCACGTTTAGGGGTGCACCCACAGTGTTGGAAGCATGTGTATTTGGTAATGAATGGGTGGACACACGATATGCTGTACGGGCCCAACAATAGTATATACTTTGCGAATACTTGACCGGCAGTTTCGCGGAGGATATGTTCTTGGTCAAGACCAAGAGCCAAGCCAATAAATGTTCCACAGTGGCCTGAAGCAGCAATCATTTGATGATACAGCACACATCTCTCCCAATGGCACCGACTGTTCTTACGATGAGTCACTTATTGCATGCAAAACCCATCCGTTCACTACAGCTTGGAATGGAAACCATGAAGCAGTCCTTTGGGGCACCAGTTGGAATGCTAGAGTATACTCGAGGCAGTGGAGCGCAGCTTATGCTGCGTTGACTAGAAAACGTAAAGTACCCTGTGCAGTGATGGAATAGCAATTTGAGCTTCTGGCGCAGATCTTAGCACCAGCAAGAAGCTGATTTTGCACAGCAACTAGCACTTCTGGCACAGTGTCGAACCTACGTCAATCTTTCGTTCTTTCATTTAGATTATTCAAGGCAAGTTCGGCACAAAACCATATAGTGTAATTTTAAATGAAATAGGCAATTAAGATTGCTGACGCCAGTTATGCGCACGAATAAGGCATTCGGTCAATCCTAGTGGTCAATCCTTTGCATACATCACGGTAGAAGGTTGTTTATTGATGGTATTGCTCATCACTTATCAATAATCGGAAAGTTTCATGGTCACAAGGTACTGACAATATCAACTGTAAATTACTAAAGAATACTTTCTCTGAACAGGTCTTTATTTCATGTTTTTCCTCAATCTTTAATGACTGGTCAGATTCCACAAGATTGGAGAGCACCAATCATACCAATATTCAAAGACGTCAACAAAAACATGCTGAAAACTACCAACTGATATTGTTGATATTGTTGACGTGTATATACTGTAACATGATAGAACATTATGTCACGGTGCCACAAGAGGGACAAACACGACGATCACCAACAAGATGAAAGAAATGACGCAGTGGGGCTAACCTAACGTTCGGCCATACTGATTTTACCGGCCATATCTTCTGCAGAATCAGTCCCATTTAACCTTATATCTCTGCCCATTTCATTTTTGTTGGAGGTACTGGGTATTGCAAAAGACGGAACTCTGCAGCGGGCTTGTACTCGGCCGTCCTACCATGTTGATAGACGACCAGGCCTTGCGAGTATCACTGTCGGGTACCACCGGTTGTGTGCAGCGACGCATTCGTATATGCCAAGCCATTTTTCGATGTTGACTTTGTCGGTTCCGTTACCAGAGAAGGTACCCAGGATCGCGCGGATGGGTCAAGACGACTGACGGTTGCGGTGTCGCGGATGCTGGTAGACCAGGTGCGCTGGATGCTGATGCCAAGCACGGCAAAAGTTCTGGGAATTTGAGAGCATGGCAATTTTGACAGAAGAGGACAGTTTAGAAAAGCTCAATGCTTTTATCAGTCCTTGAACTGTTTCAAAGCCAAGTTGGATTTGACGGTGGTCCATATGAGGTAGCCTTCTCACGGAAAGAAGATTGCGAGTAGCTAGACAGCAATCAAAGAGAAACTTTAACGCGAGTGCATCTCTGTGGGGAAGAAAATAAAGCTTAATAGAGATTTTGCTGCGGAATGTGACTGAGCCATTAAAATTTATATGAGAACATGCCTTGCTGAATGTAGACCGGACAGATGTGGTGCGCCATGTCTTGTATTCATTACATTCCACATCACGCTGTCATATGTACTGAGTCAACAACTGCAAGAATATGGATGATCTTCGAAGAGTCAGCATATGGACCGCATTTGTGTGACTGAAGAAATGCTTAGGAAAAGGACCTAATCTTCCAACTGACTTTGTTACTCCTCTCATACGTTTTAGGATTAATAAAACTGCTTTGACTGCTGATATTTAAAAAAAATATTGGCAGATCGATCCGTAGATTCATATCTTTGAAAGTAATAGCTTGTACATTACAAGAGACCACTAGCAACAACGCGACGAGTCCTTAGAGTCCATCATCGCCGGAGTGCAATCACTCCGGCAGCACTGACGGCACATGCCGCATGTTCGTGCCGCACAACGGCATCCTCTACCACCGCAATATCAATGCTGATGGCCCTGAGTTGCTCCTTGTCCTTCCTCGTCATCTGCAATCCGTTGCTCTTGAACAACTCCACGATGCACCGACGGTGGGACACCTTCGAGTTTTGCGTACATACGGTCACGTACGACGCCGGTTCTTCTGGCCGGGTCTCTACTGCTTTGACTGTTATGTCGCAACTTGGGAATTGTGTCAGCGCCGGAAGAAACCTCCCCTACCACCTGTCGGATGACTCCATCCAGTCGAAGTTCCCTCTGAACCGTTCTCTCACTTAGGCCTTGACTTGCCTGGCACTTTTCCGACGACGACTAGAGTTTACAAGTCGATTGCCGTCGCTACTGATTACACAACACGCTACGCGATAACAAAGGCGTTGCCGACTAGTGCAACAGACGTCATCGATTTTCTCCTCCACAACGTCATTCTCCACCACAGTGCACCTCGACAGTTATTGCAGACCGCAGCTGCTCATTCTTGTCTCGAGTTGTCGACGACCTCGTCCGCTCTTGTGCCACTGAGCACAAGCTGTCCGCCACCTACCACTCACAAACGCACGGTCTTATGGAATGTCTCAACAGAACAATCACAGAGATGCTATCGATGTAGCTCTCCAACGATTACCACGACTGGGACGCCACGCTGGCCTAGGTGCCGTTCATGTATAACTGGTCCTGACGTGACACCACAGGATATGCACCCTTTTATATTTTGTATGGTCGCGACCCCACTTTGCCCTTTGACACCATACTCCCCTCTGTGCCACGTGTTGCAACTGAGTATGCTCCTGAAGTCATCAATTGCGCTCACATGGCACGTCAAGTCGCCTGATCTCATTTATTAGCCCCGGACAGGCCGCCATTGGAATATGAACGTGGCAACGTTTAACGCTAGAACGTTATCTAGTGAGGCGAGTCTAGCAGTGCTATTGGAGGAATGAGAGGGCAGTGAATGGGATATAATAGGGCACAGTGAAGTTAGGAGGCCAAAAGAAGCATATACAGTGCTAAAAAGCGGGCACGTCCTGTGCTACCGGGGCTTAGCAGAGAGACGAGAACTAGGAGTCGGATTCCTGATTAATAAGAACATAGCTGGTAACATACAGGAATTCTATAGCATTAACGAGAGGGTGACATGTCTTATTGTGGAACCTAATAAGAGGTACAAAATGAAGGGTGTACAGGTCTACGCCCCTACATCTAGTCATGATGACCAGGAAGTCGAAAGCTTCTATGAAGACGTGGAATCGGCGATGGGTAAAGTCAAAACAAAATACAGTATACTGATGGGCGATTTCAATGCCAGGGTAGGCAAGAAGCAGGCCGGAGACAAGGCAGTGGGGGAATATGGCGTAAGCTCTAGGAATAGCAGAGGAGAGTTATTAGTAGAGTTTGCAGAACAGAATAATATGCGGATAATGAATACCTTTTTCCGCAAGCGGGTTAGCCGAAAGTGGACGTGGAGGAGCCCGAATGGTGAGACTAGAAATGAAATCGACTTTATACTCTGCGCGAACCCTGGCATCATACAAGATGTAGACGTGCTCGGCAAGGTGCGCTGCAGTGACCATAGGATGGTAAGAACTCGAATTAGCCTTGACTTGAGGAGGGAACGGAAGAAACTGGTACGTAAGAAACCAATCAATGAGTTAGCGGTAAGAGGGAAACTAGAGGAATTCCGGATCAAGCTACAGAAGAGGTATTCGGCGTTAACCCAGGAAGAGGACCATAGTGTTGAAGCAATGAACGACAATCTTATGGGCATCATTAAGGAGTGCGCAATAGAAGTCGGTGGTAACGCCGTTAAACAGGAAACCAGTAAGCTATCGCAGGAGACGAAAGACCTGATCAAGAAACGCCAATGTATGAAAGCCTCTAACCCTACAGCTAGAATAGAACTGGCAGAACTTTCTAAGTTAATCAACAAGCGTAAGACAGCGGACATAAGGAACTATAATATGGATAGAATTGAACAGGCTCTCAGGAACGGAGGAAGCCTAAAAGCAGTAAAGAAGAAACTAGGAAGAGGCAAGAATCAGATGTGTGCGTTGAGAGACAAAGCCGGTAATATCGTTACTAATATGGATGAGATAGTTCAAGTGGCTGAAGAGTTTTATAGAGATTTATACAGTACCAGTAACACCCACGACGATAAGGTGAGAGAGAATAGTCTAGAGGAACTTGAAATCCCACAAGTAACACCGGATGAGGTAAAGAACGCCTTGGGAGCTATGCAAAGGGGGAAGGCAGCTGGGGAGGATCAGGTAACAGCAGATTTGTTGAAGGATGGTGGGAACACTGTCCTAGAAAGGTTGGCCGCCCTATATACACAATGCCTCATGACCTCGAACGTACCGGAATCTTGGAAGAACGCTAACATAATCCTAATCCATAAAAAAGGGGACGCCAAAGACTTGAAAATTATACACCGATCAGCTTACTGTCCGTTGCCTACAAAGTATTTACTAAGGTAATCGCAAATAGAATCAGGAATACCTTAGACTTCTGTCAACCAAAGGACCAGGCAGGATTCCGCAAAGGCTACTCAACAATAGACCATATTCACACTATCAATCAGGTGATAGAGAAATGTGCGGAATATAACTAACCCTTATATATAGCCTTCATTGATTACGAAAAAGCATTTGATTCAGTCGAAACCTCAGCAGTCATGAAGGCATTACGGAATCAGGGTGTAGATGAGCCATATGTAAAGATACTGGAAGCTATCTATAGCGGTTCCACAGCCACCGCAATCCTCCACAAAGAAAGCAACAAAATCCCAATAAAGAAGGCGTTAGACAGGGAGATACGATATCTCCAATGCTATTCACAGCATGTTTACAGGAGGTATTTAGAGACCTGGAGTTGGAAGAATTAGGGATAAAAGTTGATGGAGAATACCTTAGCAACTTGCGATTCGCTGATGATATTGCCTTGCTTAGTAACTCAGGAGACCAATTGCAATGCATGCTCACTGACCTGGAGAGGCAAAGTAGAAGGGTGGGTCTGAAAATTAATCTACAGAAAACTAAAGTAATCTTTAACAGTCTCGCGAGAGAACAGCAGTTTACGATAGGTAGCGAGGCACTGGAAGTCGTAAGGGAATACATCTACTTAGGGCAGGTAGTGACCACGGATCCGGATCATGAGACTGAAATAACCAGAAGAATAAGAATGGGCTGGGGTGCGTTTGGCAGGCATTGTCAGATCATGAACAGCAGGTTGCCACTATCCCTCAAGAGGAAAGTGTATAACAGCTGTGTCTTACCAGTACTCACCTACGGGGCAGAAACCTGGAGGCTTACGAAAAGGGTTCTGCTGAAATTGAGGACGACGCAACGAGGTATGGAAAGAAGAATGATAGGTGTAACGTTAAGGGATAAGAAAAGAGCAGATTGGGTGAGGGAACAAACGCGGGTAAATGACATCTTAGTTGAAATCAAGAAAAAGAAATGGGCATGGGCCGGGCATGTAATGAGGAGGGAAGATAACCGATGGTCATTAAGGGTTACGGACTGGATTCCAAGGGAAGGGAAGCATAGTAGGGGGCGGCAGAAAGTTAGGTGGGCGGATGACATTAAGACGTTTGCAGGGACAACATGGCCACAATTAGTACATGAACGGGGTAGTTGGAGAAGTATGGAGAGGCCTTTGCCCTGCAGTGGGCGTAACTAGGCTGATGATGATGATATACAAAAAGAGTTATGACTGGTGCCATCAAGATGTTATGTTCGCGCCAGGTGCTTGGATGCTCCTTTCGTCACCATGTCGTCGGGTTGGCCTCTCCCAGAAGCTTCTCTCTCGCTACACAGGGCCTTATGAAGTCCGAAGTCAAGCTAACGACGTAAATTACGAGATTTCGCCACTTCAGCTTGATGCATCTTCAAGTCCGACGCCTGTTGACGTCGTGCATGTTTCGCGGCTGAAGCCATACTTCGCTCGCGATTCTTTGCCTACCATGAGCCGAGACGGCGCTTCACCACCCGGGAGTCCTGTTACGGAAGTATGAACGAAGAGAGGAAGAAGACCGCAGGACACTGGCTGCTGCGTGTTGTTGGTGGTCAGCCATCTTAACTACTCTGACTCATCTTGTGTATATGTTGTAAATACAGTCTTTCTATACTCCCAACATCCCCATAACAGTATGCTTCGCCTCTGGCATGTTTATGATCACCGATGGTATATAAAACAGTGATGCAGACTAAGCTTCACAGAGAATTAATGTTCCGTCTCTTCCTTACAGGCTGCTGTGTTTCAACCAAATCTGCTTTTCCTGTGTCCAGTGGCCTTGTCGCTCAATTAGTGTTGCCTATTTCTGTTACACTGCAATCCACGAATGTCGAAACGTGATACTTCTCCTCTCTTCCCTTGTCCTCCTGTCCTTTTACACTGCTGCAAACTTTTAGATTTCAGTGCTCGAATGATTAATACAAAGATTGATGCTACCATATTATGTGACGGCTGTCATGACGGCAATAATTTAGGTGGACCTGAAACTAAATGAAAAAAGAAACAAAAGACAAAAGCATGTGTGAGTAGGAATAACTTCCTTGTGACCAAACTGGCTCCATGCTAAACTTTGCCTCAAGGAAATTGGTCTTAAAAGTCTCAAACCCTTTTCGAGCTCATAGACAGTCACGGAAGTTGCACAAAAAGGAGTGCCTTTCTGTTGGAGAATTGTTTTTATCACAAGTATGCTATACAGCACTAGTTGTGCTATGAGCAGGCACAACTGCACACACAAACTATAGCCTGAACTTTAAAATAATTTCATATCTATTTGTGAACTTCCCAAGCCACTTTACAACTGCAAGCTGAATCTGATGTATGCTGTCTCAGGGTCATGACCTGTATTTTAGGGAAGACTAAGAATGCAGCCTGTGACTGAAGTTTGAGTGTTCTGAGCCCACCATTTCGAAATGCTTTTTATGTGCACTCAGTAGGAGACAGTTCTCCAAGCTTCTTGACATGATTTTCAGTGATACTAGAAGCAACACTTATTGAGTTGTATGCTGTGGCCACGATAACACCACACTGTTTAAAAGGCATTGAGAATAAAAAGCTACTTATTTACCCTAGTATAATGCAGAAATGGGCATTTTGCAGTCTGAAAAGTGAAAACAAAAACATTATCGTTGCGAGATGCACAGCCACTTTAGCTGCTCATAATATCATTGAAGTGCATGTAAAGAGCCTCTGTTGTGTCTGTTAAAAACATGCTCCATCCTGCTGCAGCATTATGCACATTAGCTTTGTGTGGAAGCCACAGCTGTTGCAATGTGCTGCACCGCAATTCACCTTGGTTATGTGGAAAAGCTACCATTGTTGCTACGCTCTTTACTGTTATACACGTCAACCTTGTGGCAAAGCGACTGCACTTGCAATGTGCTGCACCTCAAAACATTTCAGGTATGTGGGAATGCACACTTGCATGTGCTAGATTTGGGCATTTTTAATACAAAGAATTATTTCTTTATACCAAGCACTTTGCAGAAGGCAATTTTACGCCCCGACTTGCTTCGGTCTTCTGCATTGAAAACAAAAATATGTTACAGTGAGCTCGAACGTCTCTCCCAGCATAACAACCTGACGCTCTAACCATTTGAACACTGTCGTGCACATACTTCTTTCTCGCCAATGCATAGCTGTGTGTATGGGATAGCGGCACGTGTATTACAGTGCATAATACGTGTCAGAGCATGTGTGCATATCCAAGTCGCTTATCAAACTGAGAGCATGTCAGTCTCTCCCATTCTTCCTTTGTGGCTGGACTTCGAGGTGCTTTGTTAGAATGCACCACCTTGGATTCACTCACATTTCTAAGTCCCCCTCGCTGTAGCAGCTAACACAACATAGACACTGTGCAACATAGTACTACCTTTATGCTGTAATGTTTCTACACTGGAGTACAAAAAGGAATCATGTAGATCCAACGTACATGTTAAAATCTGTGTAAAGTGGTTAATCAGAATCCATGAAACATTCATATTTAATGCAGTGTTGCAATCCAAATGATGGAAAGCGTATTTGCCTAGGAAAGCTAGCAGTAGCAGATGTCACAAGCATGTTATGCAGGGAAGCCACCTTATCACCTGTAGCTGTTCTCTGTGCAGTGAGGATGAAGGTGACGTGCTTGTTTAGTGAAGAATGTTGACAAGAGGTGTATGCACAGAGACATATGACACTTATCTTAATACTATATGTAAGGCTTGTATACTTGTGTCGCAGCGACACATACCCGTTCTACGAAATGGGCCTAGAATAGGCAGGTGCCCATTTGCGCATACTGCATAAGCCAAGTTTTCCACTTGTCAAAACAGCAGCCACCACAAAGTGTTAGGAAAGAGGCAAAGAAACCATGCCTTTGCATTCGTACTCTCCTCACAAAGCTTGTGTCATATATGCAATCACTCGCCACACACAAACACATTGGTCAACACTGCAATGTTTGGAAAAACCCGAACCAATGCTACGTAGCCATTTACCTGCAATATGCCTCCTGTAACATAAATCCCCACTGTGTTTGGAATCTACATAATGTTTTTTAATTTCTCAGGCATTTGGTGGCAGAGGCCAGTGCATTAGACAGAAATCTTGCTAGACTGCAGCAATGTTCAGAATGTAGTATGAGGTACTCTGTCTGGCTGGAAGTTGAAGATAGAAATTATATTAGTAGTTAAAATATAGTAGCCAGTATTGAAACTACACATGCACTCAAACCTGAGCCACATCATGAGGACACGGAAGAGCAGGCACGCACGGTGGTCACTTGAGCTGGCATTGTGTAGTTTTACCAACAAGCCCAGCTGTACACTGAAGGCAAAAATTTAAACTGCGAGGAAGACGGGACATGAACAGAAACATGCACAAAGTGTAGGCTTCCGATTGGCTTTGTTTGGTGAAGGCAGAGAGTTTATAAGGTTCTTCAAAATGGCACAATAAAGAACATTCGCAAAGAAATTGTGCACGAGGCAGCGACGAAAAATAGCAAGGCCACCTATGCATTAAGAGCGCAGTAGAGTCCCAATGTTTCCATCTAAGAATTCTATTTCTTTCCTTGATAGGGATCAAGAAGGTGAGCTAACTTAATTGTCACACCTTTTAGCGATGTGGAATGCCTTGATGACTTCTCTTTCTGTTTTTGAGTTTGCCTTCGAAAGGAATTTATTCTGTTCCAGATAAGGCAGGCAGCTTTTGCTGTCGCAGCTCTTGCACTGCAAGAGGAGATTCTCGAGGAAAGAATTAAAGTCTTAAATGGGCACATTAAGACTCTTGCACTCTTAATGCATACATATGGCCTTGATATTTTTCGTCACTGCCTCGCGCACTAGTTATTTGCAATTGCTCCTTGTTTTGCTATTTTGAAGTACCTTATATATTCTCTGCTTTCACGAAATAAAACCAGTTGGAATGTGCTTTTTGTGCGTCTATGTTTCAGTTAACGTCCCGTCTTCCTCGCGGAGTTCAAAATTTTGCCTAACCAGCTGTATAGCTTGTGTATACGATGAGTAACTAATATTATGATGACTGCAGCACAGCAATTGTCTAGTGGCATAGTGTCGACATAGTATAGAGATGGTACTAAGTCAAAAATCTGGAAATGCCATAAATTGTGCAATAAACCCTTATCCCTCGGTTTCCTACAGCTGCAGAGCACTTGACCACTGCAGCAGTCAGGCATGCTGAATATTGGGGAGTGCCAGGAATTGCGAGATCGAGACAGGCTACCACTAGAAGTTCCTTGGGCTAGGTGATAACTTGAATGCATCCAAATATTTCTATATTTCACTATATAAACCTTTGTAGAATGAGGAATTTTTCAAGGATGAAGTTGTTTCACCCAAAAGAAAATTATTACTAAATAGTGACCAGTTTCCTTTGTTTTGTAAGCCAGATTGCATGTATTTGACATTGCTTACTGACTCTTACTTATTCTCGCTGTCCGATACAAGCATATGCACTCACATATGTTTTCAAACAAAACTATTGTGTGGAGCCATGTTTTTGGTGGAATAAAATTGGTCCCAATACAGAGCTTTGTGGCACACCGGATCTTACTAGCGATCATGGAGAAGAAAGTTCATTAGTAGTTACAAATTGGTACCGGTTAGTTAAAAATTTACTAATCCAATTCGTAGTCCTGTCAATTCGAAGTTTACTATCGTTTGTGAATCGGACCAAGCCCATGTCCTCTGGCCTGGGCCCTGGCGCTTCACCTAGTGGTGGCCTTTGAAAATAGCAGTGCGGCACCAGTGCATGGTTGCATCAGGATCTAGGCTCATGAAGATAAACAGCAACGTGCACAGGGCAAGGAGTTGGGTGGCCTGGTAATCATCACAGTTGTGGAGAACACTATGGTTTTTGCGAGTCTTAGCCCCTACCTAGGGTACCAGTCTGTGCACTGCGTATATATATATATATATATAT
Organism: Dermacentor andersoni; assembly: GCF_023375885.2. Classification (NCBI taxonomy): domain Eukaryota; kingdom Metazoa; phylum Arthropoda; class Arachnida; order Ixodida; family Ixodidae; genus Dermacentor; species Dermacentor andersoni. Next base: position 125,183,554 of record NC_092817.1, on the reverse strand, counting down.
ATATATATATATATATATATATATATATATATATATATATATATATATATATATATATATATATATATATATATATATATATATATATATATAAATATATATATATACATATATATATATATATATATCGATAGGTTGTGCAGGATTGCTCGTTGGCAGCACGTGATCATGCGGCAGCTCACGGGCCTTCGATGCGTTTCGCCCTGGTAGTGCGGTCGTCTTTGTGGGTCTAGAGCTGCGCTGGCATTGCCCAAGAACAGGATGTATCGGCATGGTGCAGAATTGCAGAGTGCATTCTATTCCCACTCCATTCCTTCAGAGTTGTGGTTTATGTGATTGCAGTCCTTATAACTCGTCGGAATTCTGACAGTTGGACCATTCCCGCTCTGAGTGGTCGAACTAATCTACTCCAATCCGCCAATTACAGTAAATAAAACGCTTCCTGTATAATTACTTACTACTTGCGCCCCGATGCAGCGATAGCGTAGAGGTAGAGCATACGCTTCACATGCAAAAGGACTGTGGTTCAAATCCCAGTGCCACGCAATTTTCTACCGGATAAAAAAAATCCACATGTTGATACAGTTGTATAAACAGGCTTGGTGGCCTGACCCCAGTGACCAAAACCGGTAATGCACTCCCTCACCAGAGCAGGATTGGCCACCTTGGTGCAGTACTTGGCCACAACCTCCTATATCAATACAACAATCAAACCCCAGACCTCAGTCCCCAGCAGCTGCGAAGCAACTGACCACGACGGCGGTCAGACCTGTGACGCAGCAGAGGGTGCTAAGAATCTCTGGATCCGTACAGGCCACCATTGGAATCTGAACCTGGCAATGTTTAACGCTAGAACGCTATTTAGTCAGGCAAGTCTAGCAGTGCTCTTGGAGGAATTAGCGGGCATTAGACGGGATATAATAGAGCTCAGTGAGTTTGGGAGGACAAATGAAGCATATACAGTGCTAAAAAGCAGGCACACCCTGTGCCACCGGGGCTTAGCGGAGAGACGAGAACTAGGAGTCGGATTCCTGATTAATAAGGATATAGCTGGTAACATACAGGAATTGTATAGCATTAATGAGAGGGTGGCAGGTCTTGATGTGAAACTTAATAAGAGGTACAAATTGAAGGCCGTACAGGCCTAGCCGCCTACATCCAGCCATGATGACCAGCAAGTCGAAAGCTTCTATGAAGACGTGGAATCAGCGATGGGTAAAGTCAAAACAAAATACACTATACTGATGGGCGACTTCAATGCCAGGGTAGGCAAGAAACAGGCTGGAGAAAAGTCAGTGGGGGAATATGGCTTAGGTCCTAGGAATAGTAGGGGAGAGTTATTAGTAGAGTTTGCAGAGCGGGATAATTTACGGACAATGAATACCTCCTTCCGCAAGCGGGAGAAACGAAAGTGGACATGGAGGAGCCTGAATGGCAAGTGTTACGTTTCGCCTACAACGCGCGGTAATGCCGGCGCGGATGCAACGGACGCCGGGGCTTTGTTCAAAGCGGCGGACATTTTGGCCCGTTCAACGCCGCCGAAACGCCTACCCGCCAAGCGTGTCCAGGCGTGTTTCAGTGCCACGTGTCTTCGTGTGTGCGTGTGTGTGTGTGTGCCCTCGCTTGTCAAAGCGCGGCAGCCGGGGAGCGGATTTCCCCGAATGAGGGGCCTGGAGGTCTCTCGGCCCAACCGTTCGCGCCGTCGTGGGCTCATGCTCCGCCGTCCCGTGACCTTCATCCCGTGACCTTCATCCCGTGACCTTCCCTTTTGGACCGCGACGCCGAGAGTATAAGAGCAGCTGCCCCCGGACGCCAGGAGAGAGGCTCCGATTTGTTCTGTTGAGTTACGTGCTCTCCCGTCTCTCCACTTCGGTCGAACTGACCGGCCGCTCTTTTGCTATGTTAGAATAAACAAGTTGTTTTGTTACCAGTCTTCTCTTGCTTTGCCGGGACCTTCGGATGCTTCCAGTGCCCCAGGCCGCCAGGCCAACGCTACCCTTGGGGCTTGCGACCCATTGGCAATAACGGGCGTCAGCACCGAGACCCCAACAACTCGTGCCAGCGGTACGATTCCAACATCTGGTTGCCAGCGGTGAGATCGCGACAACGGAGGCCAGCAGCGAAGAGATGCGGTTGACTGTATGCTGAGCAGCTCAACGACCATCCGGGAGCAGTGCAACGAGCCCTGTGTGATGACTGGTTGCCTGCAGCGGAACGACTGCGCTGAATTCTTGGCTGCGAGGTTTGGTGAGTGCGGGACTTTCTTCTTCTGAGTTTTGCCAGGCTTTTGTTAGTGTTAGAAACAGAGCTGGTAATTGTGGTTGTCGTTGCTACCGGGTTAGTTTGCGGCAAGACAATAGTAGGCAGTAGAGAAAGCAGCATTCAGAGCAGCCATGGATTTGAAGTCGTTGCGCAAACCGAAATTGTTGGAGCTTGCGAGAGAGTTGGGTCTGGATGTCTCAGACAAACTCAGAAAACCAGAACTGCTAAGGGCTATTCTTGAGTTAGAAGCTGAGGATGACGAGCTGTCGGAATGCCTTGAGACCATTGAGGAGAGGGAGACGGCAAAAAGACAGGAGCGCGAACTTAAAGAGCAAAAAGAGAAACAGGAGCGCGAACTTAAAGAGCAAAAAGAGAAACAGGAGCGCGAACTTAAAGAACAGAAAGAGAAAGATGAGCGTGAACGAAAAGAACAGAAAGAAAAAGAAGAGCGTGAACACGCTTTGGAAATGAAGCGCCTCGAGTTAGAGATGGAACGCGCTCGTAATGGAAGTCAGGCACACGGTGCAGGAGAACGAGTATTGTTCAAAATGACTGACCTGATGCGGCCGTTTAAGCTTGGAGAGGACATTGGTTTGTTCCTGGTTAACTTTGAGCGAACGTGCGAGAAGCAGGGGTTCTCTCGAGAAACGTGGCCACAGCGCTTGCTCACTTTGCTACCCGGCGAGGCGGCCGACGTAGTCGCTCGCTTGGAGAGAGAGGAGGCAGAGGATTTCGACAAAGTGAAATCGAGTCTGCTAAAAAAGTACCGGCTGTCAGCGGAGGCGTTCCGTCGGAAGTTTCGGGAAAATGAGAAAGGCAAAAGCGAGTCATATACAGAGTTTGCGTACAGGCTTATGTCAAACATGCAGGAGTGGCTCAAAGAAGAGAAAGCGTTTGGTGACCACGAGAAAGTTCTGCAGTGTTTCGGGCTAGAACAGTTTTATAGTCGGTTACCTGAGAACGTGCGGTACTGGGTCTTGGATAGGCCAGACGTTAGTACGGTGGCTCGAGCCGCTGAGTTAGCCGAGGAGTTTGTGACGCGTCGGGCTCGTGGAGCTAAGGACGGTCAAAAGGGTGAATTTGGCTCCAAGTTTGAGAGGCCAAAGTTCACGCCCATGAGAGCAAAGGGGGATACACGTAGTGCGGATGCGAGTGAAAGCAGTCCGACCGAACGTAAGGAGACGGCGGCAACCGAAGCCGAACGCAGAAGGCGGTTCGAGATGAGGCAAGCGCGCGTTTGTTATACGTGCCAGAAGCCGGGTCACTTTTCGGCGCAGTGTCCGACCGAACGTAAGGAGACGGCGGCAGCCGAAGCCGAACGCAGAAAGCGGTTCGAGGCGAGGCAAGCGCGCCTGTGTTATACGTGCCAGAAGCCGGGTCACTTTTCGGCGCAGTGCCCAGAAACAAAACCAAAAGTCGTGTTTTTTTCATTAGGCAGCACTGACGAGAACATCAAGCTTCTCGAGCCTTACATGCGAGACCTCCTCGTGAACGGGAAAGAGTGCCGAGTGCTTCGCGATTCCGCAGCTACAATGGATGTAGTTCACCCCTCTTACGTAGAACCCGATATGTTCACGGGCGAGTGCGCATGGATCAAGCAAGCAGTGGAAGCTCATAGCGTGTGTCTGCCGGTAGCAAAAGTGCTTATTGAAGGACCTTTCGGAGCACTTGAGACGGAGGCCGCAGTGTCATCTATGCTGCCCCCACAGTACCCGTACCTATTTTCAAACAGGTCCGATCACCTCCTGCGCGAGAAGGGGCTTTTGTTTGGTGAGGCTAGCGTTCAGGCCTTAACCAGATCGAAGGTTCGGGAGCTCGCTGCAAAGGCGGTAGTTGCGGGGCCGACGTTGTTGAACGATGAGAAAGGGTCAGAGGCACAGCAAGCTGGTATTCGGAGCACGCCCGAACGGGATAAAATTGAGCCTGTAGCGTTAAGGGCACCAGATACTGGAGAGGAAATTCCCGATGCGGGAAAGTTAGAAGAGCTTCCGGTCGAGCTTCCGGGACTAGGCTCAGTGACGAACAGGAAAGACACCGATCAAGTCATTAGTGACTTAATAAGTAAAGCATCGCTGTCGCCTGAGCAGAAAACCGAACTACACCAGCTCTTACAAGAGTTTCAAGGTCTGTTCTCTGAGAGGCCTGGTAGGACTTCTGTCCTTACTCATGACATAGAACTTACCTCCCCAGAGCCAGTACGATCCAAGGCGTACCGGGTGTCACCCCGCCAGAGCGATATTATGGAGGCTGAGGTAAAGAAAATGCTACAGCTCGGTGTTATTGAAGCGGGTGAGAGTGATTATACCTCCCCTTTGATTTTAGTTGAGGTACCGGGCAAGGAACCTCGTCCTTGCGTCGACTACCGCAGGCTTAATTCCATCACTAAGGATCAAATTTATCCGATCCCTAACATCGAGGAGCGCCTTGAGAGAGTGAGTAGCGCTCAGTTTATTTCCACCCTAGATCTTGTCAGGGGTTATTGGCAGGTTCCACTTACAGAAGAGGCTAGTAGGTATGCGGCGTTCATTTCACCAATGGGGACATTCCGTCCTAAAGTTTTGAGTTTTGGTTTGAAGAACGCGCCATACTGCTTTTCAAGCCTCATGGATAAAGTGTTGCGGGGACAGCAAGAATTCGCTTTACCGTATCTAGACGACGTAGCGATATTCTCCGCATCCTGGCCTGAACATATGGCGCACTTGCGGGCAGTGCTAACCCGCCTGCGCGATGCGGGCTTGACAGTCAAGGCTCCCAAGTGCCAGTTAGCACAGGCCGAGGTTGTCTACCTCGGACACGTGATTGGTCGGGGTCGTCGCCGCCCCTCTGAAATAAAGGTGGCCGCTGTGCGAGACTTCCCGCAACCGCGCACGAAGACCGATATTCGGTCGTTCTTAGGTGTCGCCGGCTACTATCAGAGGTACATCCCCAGGTACTCTGATATCGCGGCTCCCTTGACGGATGCTCTAAGAAAGACAGAGCCGCAAACAGTCGTCTGGGATGAGACGAAGGAAAGAGCTTTTAGCGCCCTAAAGAGCGCCCTAACAAGCCAGCCTGTGCTACGATCGCCCGACTACACAAAAGGGTTCGTTGTTCAGTGTGATGCTAGTGAGCGAGGCATGGGCGTTGTACTGTGCCAACGGGAAAATGGAGAAGTAGAACACCCCGTCCTGTATGCTAGTCGTAAGCTGACCAGTCGTGAGCAGGCGTATAGCGCCACCGAGAAAGAGTGTGCGTGTATCGTGTGGGCCGTTCAGAAATTGTCATGTTACCTAGCCGGCTCGAGGTTTATCATTGAGACGGATCACTGCCCTCTCCAATGGCTGCAGACCATCTCTCCCAAAAATGGCCGCCTCCTGCGCTGGAGCCTCGCTTTGCAACAATATTCCTTTGAGGTGCGTTACAAAAAGGGGAGTCTCAACGGTAACGCCGATGGCTTAAGTCGAAGCCCCTAACGTGAGAATCAGCCTCAAAATTGCTTGTTACTGATGTTTTTCTTCCCGAGGCAGGATTTTTAACTTATTGCTTTTGTGTAGTGTTTCAAAGTGATGATGTGCTTTCTAGTGCAATTTTCCGATTTGTGGACGCGTTCTGAGTGCTGCTAAACTACTGTAAGGAACTAGGCAGCAGTATAAAAGGGGAAAGAGCCTGGCAGGGCTTAGTGAGGGTTGTGCCGTGTTTGCTGACTGAGCGGTTGACTTTCGGCGTAGTTCTAACGCTTGCCGGAAAGGAGAACAGAAATGTCAACTCTCCCGAAGTCACTTTGCAGTGTCCTGTGTGAACGTGAACGTGAGAACGAGGCCTTCTCTGTGCGCTGCGCTCAAGAAACGCCAAAGGACGCCCGACTTCGGTTATGAGCATCATCGAGCGACATCCCTCCGGACAGCGGATGCAGTCCCCTGACCATCGGGATCTCCTTCCCCCGGCGGGGCGGTCTGTTACGTTTCGCCTACAACGCGCGGTAATGCCGGCGCGGATGCAACGGACGCCGGGGCTTTGTTCAAAGCGGCGGACATTTTGGCCCGTTCAACGCCGCCGAAACGCCTACCCGCCAAGCGTGTCCAGGCGTGTTTCAGTGCCACGTGTCTTCGTGTGTGCGTGTGTGTGTGTGTGCCCTCGCTTGTCAAAGCGCGGCAGCCGGGGAGCGGATTTCCCCGAATGAGGGGCCTGGAGGTCTCTCGGCCCAACCGTTCGCGCCGTCGTGGGCTCATGCTCCGCCGTCCCGTGACCTTCATCCCGTGACCTTCATCCCGTGACCTTCCCTTTTGGACCGCGACGCCGAGAGTATAAGAGCAGCTGCCCCCGGACGCCAGGAGACAGGCTCCGATTTGTTCTGTTGAGTTACGTGCTCTCCCGTCTCTCCACTTCGGTCGAACTGACCGGCCGCTCTTTTGCTATGTTAGAATAAACAAGTTGTTTTGTTACCAGTCTTCTCTTGCTTTGCCGGGACCTTCGGATGCTTCCAGTGCCCCAGGCCGCCAGGCCAACGCTACCCTTGGGGCTTGCGACCCATTGGCAATAACGGGCGTCAGCACCGAGACCCCAACAACTCGTGCCAGCGGTACGATTCCAACACAAGACTCGAAATGAAATAGACTTTATACTCTGCGCTAACCCTAGCATCATACAAGATGTGGACGTGCTCGGCAAGGTGCGCTGCAGTGACCATACGATGGTAAGATCTCAACTTAGCCTAGACATGAGAGAATGGAAAAAACTGGTACATAAGAAGCCGATCAATGAGTTAGCGGTAAGAGGGAAAATAGAGAAATTTCGGATCAAGCTACAGAAGAGGTATTCGGCTTTAACTCAGGAAGAGAACTTTAGTGTTGAAGCAATGAACGAAAATCTTATGGGCATCATTAAGGAGTGTGCAACAGAAGTCGGTTGTAACTTCGTTAGACAGGATACCGGTAAGCTATCGCCGGAGACGAAAGATCTAATTAAGAAACCAACCCTTATACATAGCTTTCATTGATTAGGAGAAAGCGTTTGATTCAGTGAAAACCTCAGCAGTCATGCAGGCATTATGGAATCGGAGTGTAGACGTGCCATATGTAAAAATACTGAAAGATACCTACAGTGGCTCCACAGCCACCGTAGTCCTCCATAAAGAAAGCAACAAAATCCCAATAAAGAAGGGCGTCAGGCAGGAAGATACGAACTCTCCAGCGCTATTCCCAGCGTGTTTACAGGTGGTATTCAGAGACCTGGATTGGGAAGAATTGGGGATAAGAGTTAATGGAGAATACCTTAGTAACCTGCGATTCGCTGATGATATTGCCTTGCTTAGTAACTCAGGGGACCGATTGCAATGGATGCTCACTGACCTGGAGAGGCAAAGCAGAATGGTGGGTCTGAAAATTAGTCTGCAGAAAACTAAAGTAATGTTTAACAGTCTCAGAAGAGAACAGTAGTTTACGATAGGTAGCGAGGCACTGGAAGTGGTAAGGGAATACATCTACTTTGGGCAGGTAGTGATCGCGGATCGTGACATGAGGCTGAAATAATCAGAAGAATAAGAATGCTGGGGTGCGTTTGGCAGGCATTCTCTGATCATGGACACCAGGTTGCCATTATCCCTCAAGAGAAAAGTGTATAACTGGTGTGTCTTACCATTACTCATCTACGGGGCAGAAACCTGGATGCTTACGAAAAGGGTTTTACTTAAACTGCGAACGACACAACAAGCTATGGAAAGAAGAATGATGGGTGTAACGTTAAGGGGATAAGATGAGAACAGTTTGGGTGAGGGAACAAACGCGAGTTAATATCTTAGTTGAAATCAAGATAAATGGGCATGGGCAGGGCATGTAATGAGGAGGGAAGATAACCGATGGTCATTAAGGGTTATAAACTGGATTCCAAGAGAGGGTGAGCGTAGCAGGGGGCGGCAGAAAGTTAGGTGGGCGGATGAGATTAAGAAGTTTGCAGAGACAACATGGCCACAATTAGCACATGACCGGGGTAGTTGCTGTTTATGCAAGCATTTTGCAAATGCGGCTCGCTTTTAAGCACCCCTTCTTATGTCTAAGAAAACAGAAATAAACATCCAGTATTTTTTTTAACTTTTACTAAGCTTATCATATAGCTCAGTGTTAACATACAGTATTTACAGGTGAGGTTACAGAAAACAGTAATAATTTACAGTAAACACTGCTTGGATGGTGAAAAACATGGGAATCATGTCATTTTATTTTTGACCTTTTTTGGCATAGGAAGCTAAGCAAATGGTGATGTAGCAACACTGTAAAGACTGAATAAGATGGATGTGGAATGACTTGATGACTTAATTCTCTTCCTGTTTTTGATTTTGCCTTTGAAAGTAATTTATTCTGTTCCAGATAAAGGAGGCAGCTTTTGCCTCTGCAACAAGATATCGGTGGATCTTGTGTGAAGCACTTTTTCCATGCTTTTTCACTACTTGAGCAAGGTAACTTTCTTGGTGCTTCATCACGCGATTTCTAGTCAACTTCCATTAATTCTACCCTCACGAGACTGACGGGTCGAATTAAGATGCAAAAACCTGCTGAAACAACGCTGATTCATTTGGCAATATGTGCTTGAGTAACACGCCTCTAAAACGAACATGCATCAACTTTCGGTTTGTCCAAAGTAGAAATGACTTAACTCCAAACCAAAGTAGAAACCTACGCGTACCTGATTTTTTAAAATGGCAGCCGATTTTCTAAACTCAGCTTCGCCGTATTACAGCCGTGATATGTGGTAAAGCATATGAATGCTACAACCACGGTTTTAGTTTCGCAATGTACTGCACAGCTAGGCAATTTTCGGCTCAATGTCCTTGGAAAACAAGTGTTCGTTAGAATCAGATACGTACCACAATCGGACATTGTCAGCTACCGTTACTGCTTGAAAATCTTTCTCGAGTGGGAAAAAAATAGGCATCTCAGAGAGGATATGGCATTTGTTTAACGCATTCAGTGTCCCCTGAGCTCTGCTGAGGCAGACGCTGCCACTAAGAGGGGTCGTTATTGGAGTCTGGTCAAGTTGGCATTATCCGGCTAATGCCAGTTTTAGGATCGAAATAATGAATGTTTAGGCCCATAGAAATGCATGGGCGCCGACCAGGACCTTCGCCCATGATCGAATTAGCTGAAAATTTAAAACTACTGCAGTAATATAATTAGAAGCTTACTGTACACATTTTTCTGTTCTACAAGGACTTGCCATTTTAATATGTAGTTTTCTTCTGTGTGTCAATGGTGCTAAATTTAGCATTTGTTCAAATCATCCATTGTTCCAAGGACAAGTTAAAAGTAGGGGCACACTTTGAGACTTCAAGCTTTTGCGCATGTAAAGGCAGGACACGTTAACTGCTGTCCAATTAACGTAAGTTGGCTGTATTGTCTGCATAGCATGTGGTTGGTTTTTTTAAATGTGGTCATTCTGTAAAATAAAGTTGCATTTGTTTCAAATAAATTGCTTAACTATTGCTTGTGTGTTTTCCTGTGCTCCCTGTGCTGATTGCGCTTTTGAAAGTGCAGTGCGCGACTGCAGACTGAAATGCACAAGGCTTCACTTTCTCATGCCAGGAAGCATTTTTTGGCTTTACAAAGGAGCCTTAACCTCTTCCATGCTACACACTTTTTTTGTATAAATACATCAAATGAAACAGAGTGACCTCATGTATTTTAAAGCCTGGCAGTGTTAGTGAGTGAAGTACAAATACAATTTGGTGTTAAGAGGAAGCTTTAGGTCGGGCCCAACTCCGACGTGGCCTATTCAAGTACATGTAAAACGCAAGAACGTTTTTCTGAGAACCCCTGGACCGATTTTAATGAAATATGTTGCATTTGAGACTGAAAGTTAAATTCTAGTGACATGTATTTGAATAGGCCGCGTCGGAGTTGAGCCCGAGCTAAAGCTTCCTCTTAACAGCAAATTGTATTTGTACTTCTCTCTGTCTAACACTGCCAGGCTTTAATATACATGAAGTGGAGTTTCGATTTAGGGCCTGAATTTTGTTAAAGAGATTTTCAAATATTCAAATTTCAATTCGATATGTCAGTTTACATCTTACGTGAATTTGTTACGTTGGTTACAACGGTTCTGCAAAAGTTATTTCCATATTACTAAAATTTCCATATTAATAAAATACATATCCATTTTGTCCGCTTTAGATGTACTATTAGATGCAATTCACAGAATTGTATTATCCTTCTTCGTTGTTGAGTTGCAGAGTTGTAAACTTGATAGTTCCGTTCTTTTAAAATTTTCTATTTTTGCCAATATTTAATAAAAAATTGACGACCTAAATCGAAAATTCTAAACCAACAGTCACAAATGCAACAAACCTCGTCAATTTCGGTGCAGTGGTTGCCGAGAAAAATCAATTCTCCTTTTACATGTATTTAGATAGAAGCACCCAAGCTAAAGCTTCCTTATAAGTATTGCTGCTAAAACGTCATGTTTGTGTATAGTATGCACATGCAGTGCTGGCAATGCTGTGGTAGAGCGCTGAAACAGCTTTCACTACGCTGCTTGCTATAGCATTGCTGTGTTCTGCAACCTGAGGACAAAACTAAATTTCTAGACGTTCAGCAGCGCAATTGACAGCTATTTCCGTATGTTTGATGCACCCCTGGCCAGGGACTTTTCGTCCTGTAGGCAAAATAGATGGCTGCCTCTGATGCTGTTTTGGGAAGAGTGCAGCGTACCTCGAAAGCTTCCTCGCAATGCTTCACCAGCAGGTTTTGCCAGCGAGAGTGGAGGGGGGCACAATAATTTGGCTACATGGTGCGGCACAATACCTTAAAATGCTGCTGCTTCTGACTTCCATTTACTATGACATGCTGGTGCACCTCAACATGGAGCAACCCCATTTTACTAAAATTCTGAATTCTTCTACCAACATAGTGCGGTGTGGCTATCTATGATCACTGTATAAAACCAGAACGAACAGCATATCTAAAAAGTACAAAGGCTGGTATAACTGTAATGAATGACCTGCAGGCATCTGAAATGTGTAAAATCGCAAGAATTGGTCAAGCTCAAACACTGCAGAGTTTAAGTAGTCCTAACACAATTCTTTTTCTTATGCGTGTGTAGCTGTCATTCAGTTAATTACACTACGAAACTTTAAATTCATTCCATGCGCAACAAATATATCGTTAACGCAAACATTTAAACATGTGCCAAAGGCAGTGTGGCCCCGTAATCTGGTGACAACATTGCATGGTAGGTCACAAACAAATGATGCATGCTGCAGTTGTTCATCAGTAAGCCATGCCATTATTAGGTCATTGAAAACTGAGCATGTTAGGACCACTATGAAGCACAACATTGGTCTTTCCTTTCTGTCTTGGCGCACACTGTGGAGTGGATGCATGTTAAAGATTTCAGGCGATTAAAGTTAAGCCGGAGTCCGCGACTATGGCATGCCTCGTAATCGTATCGTAGTTGTGACTTATAGAACACTAGAATTAAAGTAATTTTAATTAAGATGTTTGAGAAGAGTCATAAGAAAGTTTATTTAGTGAAGCAAGTCTTGGCACACATTACGAATTGCTCAAAGCGCCCGCAGCTTTCAGTGGCATGGTGTGATCATAAAAGCTGCCATGTGGAACCAGATTAATATAAAAAAATTCAGTCCAAAAGTTTAATGTGAGTGCTCCTCTGCATGTAAGCATGAGGAACACATCTTTAAAGGCATCATCTAAATCCTGTGTAAGTATTTATTTGAGAATATTAAATGGCCCTACATCTAAGGAAGTTATAGGGTGTTATGATATCAGGAAGCCACAAGATTTTTGTTGTGCACTCTTCCTATAGAGACAATATAGGGCAGCAACAAAATAGTTGGGCCTAGTGAAGAATTCATTCAAGACCCTTGCCAATTTGGCAGGTTCACTGTTACTAGAGATAACGAAGGCCAAGCACCTTGAAATGCATGCCCAAAACTCATCAGCATTGCATCACTTATTTCAAATAACTTTCATTTTGTCATTTTGCCAGATTAAATGTTCTCGCAATCCTGCTTGGCTGGTTTCAAGAACTTTTCGAGAACAGTTTGGTTCAATTCGAATGCAGCATTGTCAGTCTTTAGTGAACTAGACCCATCTTTACTGATATGCAATTAAGTAGATCAAAGATGCTGTCAAAGTGCATGTGACCGAGTGTTTGGAGTGGGCATTCCTGGGTGATGTTGCCAAGAAGGGAGTTGTGAGCTTAATGCACACAGCAGCTATAGCATATGAAAACCAGCACTTTACTAATTTTTTAGGTACCGCAGGGCTTGGACTAATGCTGGTCATAGTCTACTATAATTTCCATAATATATGGCCCTTGTCATCACAAGTTATTTTTATTGTCCTACAATATATTCCCTCTGTGTACAATCAACATCTCTGCCAAGGACAACAGAAACAGTACCATTGGAAACTGCAGAATTCTCCATCTGCGGAGGTGGCTGGCTGATTGCCGTGTAAGATGCTTTGTGAGCTGGCATTGATGTCTAAATCTCAACTCATCTGCAAGCGTGCAAAATAGGCTTTGGGATACTTTTACCACAAGCAGAGATACTAGAATGACTGTTGCCTGTGACATATGACACATACCCATGACAAGGGATCGGCTAGGATTCCCCATGAATACAACATCAAATAGCTTTATATTCCCTCTAACTTGATAGTACATAATACTGATATGTAACAAAAATAAACAACAAAGTAACTGCAAAACGAACAGGTCTACTACGATTTAGCCACAAGGGGAAAGATGGAAACATTTCTGTTAATTGTATGAAAAAAAATGTGCCTAAGATGTCATCTTCCCAGCAGCAACAATATGATCATGCACAAATTAGCATTACTTTTCAGGCACACCCCAGACTGCTCACACCATTTTCTACAATATGTGAAGCCCAACAGGCAAAAGGGGTAGCTGTCAAAATTATTTTTCGCCTGAATACCTTCAGCATAGAATAAGAAAGTTATTCTATTCCATATCCTCACATGAAACATAGCAATATTGTTACAAGCCATTTTCACACATTGCAGAAGGCATCAGCAATGTGATGAAGACAATTGAAGAAGCACATGTTCTTAGTTCCATTGCAATACAAACCTAAACTTGGTCATTTGAAGGTGCATGTGCCAAATTCAACCGTGCACTGTTATGAGGCACATGAACAGACATTCCAAGTAAGTGAAATATTTTTAATGCAGTTACTGTTGGTGTCTAAAGAATTTGGCCAGTCAGAAGGGCAATGCGCTAAATACAAAAAAAGACCCCTACAGGCCCACTATGCAATGCTTTTGCCAAACTATCCAAAACTTCAATGTGTGCAAGTCCACAATGACCAGGAAAAGAAGTAAACACATTTCTTGAAGATGGAATAAAAAAGAAATGTTGCGACAATTGAAAAATTAATTCTTTGTACTTTCTAGAGGCACACGGATACACAGTCGGTGGGCACAATTTGAACTTGAACTCATGGCAGTGCTGCAGGGGCAAACAAGAGTATGAGGTCCATACGAAGAATGCATGTGCCATTATCCATGTCATTTCTCCCCTTCCAAATAACCGAAGATGTCATTGTTTTGCTATATTATCTGGGGGGAAGAAGCGACACTGAAAGGATTAAGGATGGCATAAAAATTAAAGGGCCTTCAATCCATGAGAACAAGGTTTATTATGAAGCAATTTTCAAAGTTCTCAAAGGTCTGCATGGATCCTTATGAGCAAAAGAATTTCATACGAGTGCATTTAGCATCACTGAAACTATTTGAATCGAAGTAGGAATCAAGAAAGCACATAATTGCATAATTTCAATTCCTGGGAAAAGGTTGTTTTAACTGCATTACATAGCAATAGCAAATAGCCACTCAAATTCTCGTGAACTGTTCAGCACAATAAATGCGAACGAATTGAAACATTACATGATATTAGTGCAAGTACTGAAATATCTATAATTAGCAAAACCCAATCCCAAATTTTATTTAGTGCACTGAAACAAACTCACACAACTCTTTAGTAAAGAGCAGTTAAACGCATGAATGCAGAAAGAAGTGCTTGTCTGCAATACAAAGAGCTTAAACATCATAATAATGAAAAGTGAAGACTTACAATGATTCATGCTAGTATAGAACTACAGACATACACATACGCTGAGATTCCATGAAAAAACTAAGGAAAACATGAAAAGCAAGAAGGAACAATGAGGAGTGCACACAACTCAGCGCTGCTGCATTGCATGTGTCAGGTGCAGTTGTGGTGGCAAGATGCCTATTGAGGCAGCTTTTGTGTCCGACGGTCTGACATTATAAGTGGCACTGAAACGACCTCTCGTTTATGCGGGTTGTGCATGTGTCAGTTGATTGCGAACTTTTGCAAGTAACTCTGAGGACATGAAGATCCCTGACATGGCGTCTCCCTGAGTGGATATACAGGTGGTCCTTCACCACGGACTTTGTGTGGACGAGCAGGTGTCGGTCCAGTGCAGACTTCCAAAAGTTTTCAGGACATTAAGGGCCCTGAATGAGCCCCTCACATTAGTGGAAGCGAAGTTCAGTGTGAACTTCCATAAGTACTTCCGAGTACATGAAGAGCACTGACATGGCGTCTCGCTGAGTGGATGCACACGTGATCCTTCACTAAAGATTTGAGGATTGCCGAGGGCATGCAGGGCACTGAAATGGCTGCCCACCTGTATGAATGTGAGGCTTTTGGTTTAATACAAACTTCCACAGGAAGTTCTCAGGACATGAATGGCCCTTAAACAGCCTCTCACATTAGTGGAAGTCCAGGTGAACCTTCCATATCGCCTTTTCTGAGAAGCTTTGGGGGCATAAAGGGCACTGAAATGGCTTCTCCTGTGTGGGTGTGCAGGTGTCGGTTCAGAACATGCTTATACGAGAATCTCTGAGGGCACGAAGGGCATTGAAATGGCTTCTCGCCTGTGTGCGTGCGCAGATGCGAGTTCAGAGTATCCTTTCGCGAGAAGCTTATAGGACACAAAGGGCACTGAAATGGCCTCTCGCCTGTGTGGGTGCGCAGGTGCTGGTTCAGATTAATCTTTTTTGAGAAGCTCCGAAGGCATGACGGGCATTGAAATGGCTTCTCGCCTGTGTGGGTGCGCAGGTGGTGGTTCAGAGTATCCTTTCGTGAGAAGCTTAGAGGACACAAAGCGCACTGAAACGGCCTCTCGCCTGTGTGGGTGTGCAGGTGCTGGTTCAGATCACTCTTCTGTGAGAAGCTCTGAAGGCACGAAGGGCATTGAAATGGATTCTCGCCTGTGTGGGTGCGCAAGTGGTGGTTCAGAGTACGCTTTTGAGAGAAGCTCTGAGGGCATGAAGGGCACTGCAATGGCTTCTCGCCTGTGTGGGTGCGCAGATGCGAGTTCAGAGTATCCTTTCGTGAGAAGCTTAGAGGACACAAAGCGCACTGAAACGGCCTCTCGCCTGTGTGGGTGCGCAAGTGCCGGTTCAGATGATTCTTTTGTGAGAAGCTTCGAGGACACGAAGGGCACTGAAATGGCCTCTCGCGTGTGTGGGTGCACAGGTGGTCCTTAAAAGCACTCGTTCGTGAGAAGCTCTGAGGGCAGAAATAGCAATGAAACGGCATTTCTCTTCGGTGGATGCACAGGTGCTGCTTTAGGTAAACTTTCTGTGAAAAGCTCTGAGGGCACTGAAATGGCCTTTTGGCTTTGCTAGTGTGCAGGTGTTGCTTCAGCTTGAATGTTCGTGAGAAGTTCTGAGGGCACAAATGGAATTCAAACACACGCCGGCCTGCATGGATCCTGGTGAGCACTTCAGGTCACAGTTTATCTATCTCATAGACACAGGAGTTACAGCGGGGCGGTATCGTTCATGTAACTGCACCATCTGCATTTGCTGGACAGCTGGAATGCTTCAATGCTGCACCAAGAAAACAAGACAGGTTACATATGTAATGCTTTCCATTTAAAAATAAATATGTAATTATGTAATGCCGAAGAAATGAAATTACATAGATGGTAGTGGTAAAGACAAGCATTT
This sequence comes from Dermacentor andersoni, assembly GCF_023375885.2. Taxonomy (NCBI): domain Eukaryota; kingdom Metazoa; phylum Arthropoda; class Arachnida; order Ixodida; family Ixodidae; genus Dermacentor; species Dermacentor andersoni. Next base: position 125,167,295 of record NC_092817.1, on the reverse strand, counting down.
TCTTCATTCAATGTTTTGCGGTGATATTAGCACAAATCAGAGCACAGCAGGTCAACCATATTGATTTAGAAAATATGTTTTTATGATTGCCAAGTTTATGAAATTGGCACAAATTTTTGCTTAAAACATTTTTTAACTAAGATATAGTGAGAAGGCTAGGAGCTTGGTATTAGTGCAAGCTGCCATTGTATAGTCAAGTGCAAGAGCCCAAACATTCAGTAATACCATCATGGGCCTGAAGATCAAATAAAGAACAGCAGCAGTTCATCTCAACCTAGGTTTCGTGGTATTGTCTGTTGCAGTAGATAGTTACCTTTCTGAAATTTTATTTATAAATGCCGCCTACTCACTTGAGTCCAAGGAGGAATGAATATACAGAAAATGTTATCAAGGGTCAAAAAACACAAACATTGGAAAACAATATTTACCCAAACAATACAAATCACAAATATGACAACATATCTAACTTCAACAACGCTTTTAGGCAATTCATTCCATTCTTTGTTTTAGAAAAAAATTACAATTTAGAAGTATGATTCACAGCACATAGGTCCTGCATCATTCTACTGTGGTACTGATGAATCCTGGCACGAGAACGACACAGGTAAAATTATTTCATAATGCTGGACTTTGTTGTACACTAAATGCAAGAGTTGTAGCCTGTCTAGCATGTCTTCCCTGTAGTTATTCAAGATGGAGCGTACTCAGCATCTGCCACATACTATCAAATTTTCTGCAGAAATTGCAGATGAACCCAACTGCTATTTGCTGTAATAACTTTAATTTAACAATAGTTTATTGGCATATGGATCCCGCAAAGCTTACGCATATTCATAGCTAGGTCTGACAGCATAGCGAACACCCCTATACATTTTCCTGTATAGGGGCTCCTTTCAAATTGCAACAAAGGTCCATAAACTTCTGAGAGCGCTCATGCAAATGTTTTCAATATGCTTGTCTCACATCATGTGGTGTTAGAATTACTTCGAGGTACTAATAGGTAGAAACGTTGTTAGGTGTTGTTGCCAATAAAATAGGGAAAGCGTAAAGGTGTCTCCTTGCTGCTTATCTTCATAAACACAGCACTAATTAATGTTTAAGCTCATTTTCTACCCTTCACACCAGTGGCAAATCTTATCAAGGTTATTGCTGAGCTTAGTTTCATCAGCTTGCGATTTAACTACTGTGTACAAGATATCCAACCATCTTTCACTTTAAATGCCTTGCTACAGATGACTATCAAGAAAGAAGAAAAAAGATACTGAGCTCTAAGAAAACCAAGAACAGAGACAGCGCCCACCATGAACTCTCTCACAGCACTATCGTTGATTTACTTGAAAATTTGTTCTCGCAACGGCCATGATCATATTTTGTACTCTCTCTCCTTCAAGAATGACAGAATATCTGATTGAATTAAAGAATTATTGCACTTAAGAACAGCAAGTCTGCAGAACTAATTGCACAAAAGGTGTCATGGATGCTACTCAAGCTACAAAAAGCCTGTCTAAAAGTGTACCTGAAATCAGTGTAGAGAACATGCAGATGGAATGAGCCACTGCTTTCCACTAAAACAAGACTTTAGTTTCTTCGTCCAGCTTTCATAAAACATATTTTGGCTGCCCCATTATAGGCCTTACGCTAACATTGAATCAAAGGATATCAGCACCATACAGTCACAATGAGGACAAGCAGAGATCTACAATCATTGTCATTACATGCTGATGAAAAGAACTTCATTTAGTACAATTTCCACAACTGGGAAAGCTACATGCTTCTGTATGAAGGTATAGATGCCAGCTCTATCCAATAGACAGATGAGTGCGCATTGGACAGCCATGGCAGCTGCTGGCACCATCCTGCTCTCCAAGATAAGTGTTCTCCACTGATGTATGAGCAGAGTGGCTGAGAGGCAAAATCCTGGACTGCCAATTTGATTACTGTGAGTTAATATCCTTCAAGCAGAATGAGAACATTTCGTTCTTTGTAGTTTCCTTGCAAAGGATTTTGGGATAATAGTTATGGGCAGGTGGAGGCATCACTAGAGATCAAAACAAGCAGGGGAGTTCTATATCTTCTTGCATGTTAACATTTTGTACAGGGCAGCCTGCTTACGATTAATTTTCACATACATCACTAGGGAAATAAACTCCACTGCAATATGCAGAACTGCTGGCACCGTAGTTGCAGCAATGAAGGCATGAAATCAGAAAATAATTTTAGCACTTCCTTCAAAACTTAAATAGCTCATTAATAAGTGTTGTAACACGTGCCATTGAATGACAATATAGTTAAACGTCGATAAAGAGATGTCGGTAAGATCGGCACTTTACTTCGTTAGATAAAAATTGTGCTAAATTGAAAGTCAACCTTTTCGCGAAGTACTGTCGCCAGCCGATTCTTTTTTACTAGGAAGGGGCGTAACAATTCAACTTGACTCCGTTTACCCATTCCCCCTTTTCCCTAACATACACCAGCGTGTCATCAGCTTGCCTAATAAAGTAGCTTTTTTCCCATTACATTATATTTGCAGTAAAACTGCCTGATAAGTTTCGCATTATTTCTCTGGGAAATTGTCATTTCCTTCAGCGTGTCGAGGGCAGCTTCTCTGAATGGATGGATGTTATGAACGTCCCCTTTGGAACGGGGCGGTGGTTTGCGCCACCAAGCTCTTGCTATTATACTGCCCGATGTCTTACTTAGGTTAAATAATAAAAAAGAAAAGAAAAAAAGCACTGTGAATTACCACTCCCAAATTTTCTGATCCCCTATTGCGAACTGTGCTTTTGTAAGTCTCAGTTTTTTGTCGTTTCCCTACTTTTCTTCCACCAATCCTCCAATCGCCTCTTACTTATGTCTATTGCAGACATGTTTACTTTTCCACTGCTCCCGCTGAACCCAAGGGCTTCAAGGAGGCCACAGAGAGAGAGAGTAAAACTTTATTCAATCTAAATAAAATAAGGCACGATGGTTGGAGCCCCTATTCCAGGGCCCCACTGGCACGAGCGGCTCGCTGGGCTTGGTCCAGAAGAGCCAACTGGCTCTCCCGACCCTCGTCCGCAAGCCATGCCTCCCACTGCCTATTCCTCATTAGTGGATGTTGGTGTAATATGGGACTGTCTATGTGCGGCGGCCTCCTGGGGCACTCCCATGTGATGTGTTTTAGTGTGGGTGTGTCCGTGCACCACGGGCACTCGTCAGTGAACCTCGTGGGGTGTATTCTGTGTAGGTGGTGCAGGTTGGGGTATGTATTCGTCTGAATACGACGCCAGTCCCTCTCCTGTTCGCTGTTTAAATCGGAGTGAGGATGTCCAAAACGTCTCCGCTCCTGCCTTTGCTGTAGGAGGATGTCACGAGAGTTCGGTGGAAGGACGTCGCTAGGCCATGCCGTTGCTCGGACGTTCAAACCTCGAGCAATACGGTCTGCCCTAGCGTTTCCTGCCAGTCGCTCGTGTGCCGGACACCAGACGATAGTGTGGTGCCCCTCTAGTTGAGTGCCTAAAATTTTGATTATTGATTTGGGTGCCGTTCCTTGTAAAAACAGGCGGCAGGCCGCTTGTGAATCGGTTAATATGACAGCCGAATTGGTTTGGCGCTCGGCGTCCTGAATGGCCAAGGCGATGGCTGCAGCCTCTGCCACGCATGCCGAGGAGGTTTTGAAGGATGCCGTTGTTATGTTGTTGTTGCATGTAGAGACTATGCTGAAAGTGTCTGAGCTGGCTCGACTGGCATCCGTATAATACACCCCCGGTCCCATTCCGAAACGTTTGTGAAGGGTCTTTGCCCTTGCTCTGCGTCGTCCGGGATGGTACTTGGGGTGCATGTTTTTGGGAATTGGGGCCACCGCGATGTGCGATCGAACATTGCGGTCTATCTGTGCCGTTTCCTCTCCGCAATACTGGGGTCTCAGGGGAAAGCCTAACCTCGCCAATACTTCCCTGCCCTGAGTTGAAGAACAAAGTCTTTCTTTCTGGGCATATAACGTCGCGACTGCGTACTCGTCAAAAGTATTGTGCAGGCCCAGTCCCTCGAATCTCTCTGTGCTAGTGCATTCGGGAAGACCAAGGGCGGCTTTGAAGACTTTTCTTATTATTGCGTTTGCCTGTTTAATCTCTTGGTTTGTCAAGGCCTGATACGGAAGGGCGTATGTGAGTCGGCTAATTACGAATGCGTGAACCAGGCTGATGGTCTCTCCCTCAGTTAGGCCGTCTCTGCTTCTTGCCACTCTCCTTATCATTCTTGCCACGTTTCCTGTGACCGCCTTTAGTTTTTGTAGGGTGTGAGATGTTCCAGCGTTCTGCTGTATCCACATCCCCAATATTCTGAGTGTCTCCACTTCACGAATTGGCACCCCGTCGAGAGTCAAAGTGAGCGGCACCCAGTCCTTCTTTCTTGCGTACTTCGCACGCACCTGAATGAATTCCGATTTTTCGGGTGCGCATGCCATGTCCGCCGCCCTCGCGTATTCCACGACTGCGTCTATGGCCTTTTGAAGGGTTCTTTGCTTGTCCCCGTAGGACCCCTGGTGAGCCCAGATCGTGATATCATCGGCATATATCGCACAACCGAGATTCGGGTGCTTATCTAGCTCCAGGGCTAGCTTTCTCATCCCTACATTGAATAGCAGTGGAGAGAGTATAGCTCCCTGAGGGGTACCTCTGTCGGGACAGTTGAAGGTGTCGGACCTCGTGGAGCCTAATCCGATTGTGGCCGTGCGGTGGCTGAGGAACGAGCGCACTAGTTATAAATTCGCGATCCGCAGTTCACCGCTTCCAGTCCCTCCAGAATAGCGTGGTGGGAGATGCTGTGGAAGGCCTTTTTGATGTCCAATGCCAGTACAAATTTATCTTCCGACCCTCTGTTGGGGTGCAGGACCTCGTGCTTTAGTAGTAGAAAAATGTCCTGCGCTGACACGTGGGGTCGGAAACCGAACATGTTGGAGGGGAACATGTTGTTTAGCTCTATGTGGTTCGAGAGCCGGACCTGCACAACCTTTTCAGAGTTTCCCCGCGCACGACGTTAGGGAGATGGGTCGAAGGTTGTTGATGTTACGAGGCTTACCTGGTTTTGGAATAAGAATAATTTTTGCTTCCTTCCATTCTTTTGGAAGGACGCCGTCCTCTGTCCAGACCGTGTCGTTAAAGAATTTGGTCAAGCTCTTTAGCGTGTCGTCACTTAGATTGCGAATCATTGCGTTCGTGACCTGATCTACCCCTGGGGTCGTGTCAAGGAGGCCAGTGGTTCCTAAATCGACCGCTGGGTAGACATCTTCACTTTGTAATAAAACATGCTCCATAGTTTACCCAGCTTTACCGCAGCAAGCACATGCTTCTTCTTCCTTCTATTTCGCATTATAGGTGCGTGTTCTAAGGCATCCCGATCTCGCTTCGAAAAGTAATGAGCTTCCCTTTGAGTTATCATAAATTGTTTTTCCTGATTTTGTTTTTTTCTTCAGCAGTTATTCATAGCAGGCTTCTTTTCCAGTGCCACAACCCATGAGATTATTTCAACCTCTCTGACTTTCCGCTTGACGTTCTTTGTTGCTGTGTTGCCCACCCTACAGGCCGCAACTTGCTGGTAAGCTTCCCAGTTCTTTTCCTCCACTGTGAATCAATGTTTTTCCTGTACAGATACCTGAACTCTCTCCCAGCCCATTCACTTTCTTCCATATTCCTCAGGCGTTCTTCATACTCAATTTTGCTGCGAGCTTTCCTCACTTCGAAACTAGTCCAGCCCATATCACCCTGCCCAGCTTCATTTGTAGCCTTCCTGTGAGCACCCAATGCGAGGCGACCCACTGACCTTTGGTTCCCATCGAGTCCTGATTGCACCTCTGATTTAAAGGACACAACCGCATTTCCAAAAGCTAGTCCTGGAACCATTACACCTTTCCACATACCTCGGAGGACCTCGTACTTATTGTATCCCCATGGCGGTCTGTGCTTCATTATGGCGGCCATTTCTCTTCCCCTTAACTGTTATTTTTTCCTGTGTTTCCACATATCTGTTGCCTTCGTTTATCCATATACCAAGGTATTTATACAGTATTCTGTTACCCGAGGTATTTCCTGGCCCTGTATCTCCACTGTCTGTTCACCGTTTTCATTGAATACCATTACTCCTGATTTTCTAACACTAAATTTCAAACCTAAATTGTTGCCTTCCTGTCCAGGTATTAGCCAGACGTTGCAAATCACTTTGCTTGTTAGCTAGCAACACAATGTCGTCTGCATAAAATAAACCTGGGAGCTGTTGCTCTACTACTGTACCCGCCTGTTCGTGTGAGAGATTAAACCCGATATTACTTCCTTCTAGCACTCTCTCCATCCTCACCATGAACGATGGATGCATGGATGGATGGCGGCTACACCGTTTGTAATGGGCGGCGGCTGGCACCACCTAGCCTTTTGCTCCCCCTCCTTTTTTTTCTTTATACCCCTTTCTCCTCACACTAGTTTTCACTCCCCTCCTCTCCCCAAAGTAAATATGTAAAATAGTATAGAAGACATTAGCTCCCCGATTTATGGTATTATCTCTCCCTTGATTTCCTCCACCAATCCTCTAGCCTCCCCTTCGTTACTGCCTCTTTTCTCGCCTATTTGCCCTCGTTCCCCGGGAAAACCTGATGCCGCTTTTATATGTGTCATTGTTCCCTCAGCCAGAGTCAGACGAAGGTCTGCGCATCTCAGCACTATATGCTCTGTGGTCTCAATTTCGGCTTTGCAAGCTGTGCATAAAAGGTCGACGGCTTCAAATTTAGCCCTGTATGTTTTCATTCTCAAAACCCCGATCCCAGCTTCGAATAATAGTGAGCTGCCCTGCGAGTTATCAAATAAGAGCTCTCTTTTTGTCTCCCGTTTTTGTGTCCTATACAATAGCTAGCACTGGCTTTCCGAGCATTCTTCCCACCTTTTTCTTTTGGTCTCCTTCACCTCCTTTCCGACACTAGAACCATGTTGAGCCCCCTCCCTCGGCTGTGGGTATCTAATCCTCAGCCTCCTAGTTCTGTGTGCCCACTTTGTGTCCAAACTTTTCATGTATAGATATTTGTACACTTTTCCCGCCCGCATTTTTTCCCCCAGTGCTGCGAGTCTCGGTTCATATTTTAGCTTACTTATTGCCTCTCTACCTTTGAATGACATCCATCCCGTGTCCCCCTGCACTCCCTCATTAGGGGTGTTCCTGTGCGCTCCTAAGACCAACCCGCCTACACTTCTGTCTTGTTTCCATGCATGCCTGAACTTCCGGTTCATGCACAGTACTGAATTTCCGAATGCGAGGCCAGGTACCATAACCCATTTCCATACCCCTCTAACCACCTCGTACCTATTATAGTTCCATAGTGCCTTGTGTTTCACCGCATTCCTTCATTTGGTTCCATAACCTTTCTCGGGTTACATTATCATAGGCTCTTCTAATGTCTAAAAAAGCTATCCATAGCGGTTTCTGCCTGGCTGCCGCTATCTCTATGCATTGTGTTATAACAAATAAATTATCATCTAGCCTTCTGTTCCTTCGAAATCCATTCTGCAGCTCTCCAAAGATATCTTCCCATTCTGCCCATTCCTCCATTCTGATTTTCACCATCTGCAATGCTACTCTGTATATGACTGATGCGACAGTTATTGGCCTGCAGGATTTAATGTTGTCCTTGCTTCCTTACCTTTGTAAACTAATATCACTCTGCTTGATTTCCAGTCCTGTGGAACATCTCCCTCTACAACTATTTGTTCAATAAGTTGTCATAATTTTAATTTACTTTTCTGGCCTAATATGCTTATCAATTTCATAGGTATGTCATCAGGTCCTGTCGCTGTTCCCACGGGGACCTTGTGTTCAATTCTGTCCCATTCCTTATTTGTCATCCCGCTGTTCTCCTTCTCTAATTCTGTGCCGCTGTTGTCATTGTTCTCCATTTCGCTACCCTCTGGCTCTGCAAATGCTGCCTCTATTGTTAACCTAATATATTCCTGAGCTTCCTCTCCCTCTACCTTTGTTCCTTCTGGTGTGGTCAATGAGTGCTGAACCACCTCTGTCTTCTTACTCTGTTGCCTTATGTGTTCCCAAAACTTCTTAGAGGCATTTCTGTCTTTCTTTCGTATCTCTAACAACCACTGTACCCAAACTTTTGCTATCTTGGCTTGAATTAATGCCATTGCTTCTCTTTTCATTGCAAGGTAATTCTCCCATTTTGTCTCCACCTCTTCTGGTGGGGCTCCCCTTTTCTTTGCTGCTCTGTGTTTTCTGCACGCATCCTTGCGTTGCTCTATGGCCTCCTTAACCTCTCGGTCCCACCAGCTTTTCGGTGTATGTTTTCCCTGCTTACTTCCTAGTTTCCTAATCTGTCCCTTCTCTAGCTCTCGTTTAAAAATACCTATTAACTCGTCGTATGTCCATGCCCTTCGCGGTTACTTGGATGCTATGTTTTCAATGTTTTTCGCCACTTCTTGTAGCTGCCCGTCATTCAGTTTGCTCATACCTTTTCTTTCTTTAGTTTCTATCAGTGGTACTGTCTTTCCAAAACTGATTTTGATTCGTTTGTGATCACTCCCCAGGTTTTTTTTACCTTCCTCATCAATTTCCATACCTCCCAACCGTTCATACAGTTTGTGGGACATTAGGCAGTAGCCGATAGTCGAGTGGGAGTTATTTCTTTCCCATGTTATCTTCCCGTCGCATTTAATTCAGTATTAAGCATTACAAAATCATGGGCCTCATAAAAATCTACTAACATCAGCCCTGTTGCATCTGTCGCCCCGTCAAAGTATTCCAAATGTGCATTCATTTCCCCTAGGACGATTATCTCCCGTTTCATAGTTAACTCCCCGATGTCCTTGGCCATACATTTGAAATATTTTGAAATAACTGAAATGTTCCGATTTGAAATAACTTCAATTATGGAGAGCGACCTCTGTGTGGTATACCGAAATGAGCGGCGAAGTCCTTTATACCACGCCGATCGAGATCGCTTGCACGATGCTAACTGGCCTGGCTCACAGGCAAATGGGTGTTGCATTTAGTCAAGGCGTTTAGTACTACCGCCTCTACGGGTACTCACGCTTGTCATGCTGCACACGAGGTAGGGAGCACTGGTCTTGGAAAATGCAGAAACCAGCACACACCAAATCCGGTATCAAAAAACGTCGAGTTACTCACTATAACATCTAGAGGGAAATCTGGCGCCACCGTCTATGGGAGTTTCGTAAGAAGCGCCGTGCCGTTATGGAATTGACTGCGAGGCTTTTGTTGGCTGGTGTTGTAAGAGGCTTCGTCTAAAACGTGGATATGGCTACACAAAGCAAGTGTCTGTCGGCCGGCGTTGCGCGTACCCGCTGGTTCGAACGGTTCGAACAGGTGCGTTGCGTTCACCCAAATAGCCAAGTAATGCTGATTTGGCTTGGCTCCCGTTGGATTTTTAAAAGGCGGCGGTAGTGCGTTTTGGGCACTTCTTGTGAGCAACTGTGAAACAGGGTGTAACGTTTCTCTATGGTGAAACCTTTTCGAGGTGTTTCTGCGTTGTATTTTCGATTTAAGTGGTCTTCGCTGCCGTGGTTAGTTTGTTTGGCTGGTTAGTACATGTGCAAACGGTCTTTGCCTATGATTGTGATGTTCTGGAGTTGTGGAAGCTCGTTGCCCCTATTGCAAGTACTTGCGTTGTCGCGGCATCATTCGAACACTATACGATCAGAGCAGAAACAAGTGCTATAACCTCCCCCGGTGGTCGTGTAGGCGTCAGCTCTCGAAGTATTGGGCAATGCACGGTGGGAACCCGTTTTATCTGCGGATGCGTGCTTGCACTAACTCTGACGAAACTCTGATCATTCGGGACCTATGAAAGCAGTGCTGTATTGTGTTTGTTCCCTGCTTAGTTCGCCTGTTTACATACTCGCCTGAATGTGTGCTGTTGTGATTTGTAAGTTTTCCCCCGTCGGTCTGTACCAGATACCTCACATTCAGCTGCTTATCGCCTGTGGTCGTTTCATAACTTTGCTGCAGAATTTTGTCCTTAAGTCGAACAAACTTGGGAAGGAAATCGTGAAGCTTTACTCCCGAAAAGCACTTGTACGTCCATAGAATTTACAGTTCAAATGCAACACATATCCTCATTAAGTTTTAGAAGAATTTATGATTTCATTAAATTGAAGTTGCAGATAAACAGAATTCAATAAATTGAAGATTTCTATATGCACACCAAATAAGTTCTGCAAAGTAAAACGGTTTGTTACATTAAAGTTCAATATATGGAGGTCTAATTGTACAAAATTGATTGATATAGGGGTTGATTGGATACAGGGTGTGCATATTCACACGCCTGCTTCCTTGGTCAGTCGTTACATGCCGGTCTACTTGGGCAATAAACCAAGCAAGAATGTTAATGTTTTCGAACTGTTAACTCACCAAGAAGGTGATCTGAAACCTCCAGGCATATGGTAATCTTCTGTTCCAAAAGAAAAAAAAGTAATACTAATAATGTGTACAGTGGCATAGCAGAGTAAACAAAAAAGCTGTCTTTTTAAGACAATGCTACATTCTTTTTCCTAATTATAGCAGCTGTCCAAGGTGTTCTAGATCAGTTACAATGTTTGTTTCCCCTAGTGTTATAATGGCCTCATATTCTTGCAAAGCTAATCATATTACTCATGTATCCTTTCTACATTGAACTCCTGAAATGTTTTATCACGGCCACTGCACCTCATCCACCATGCTTTTTCTGCTTAAAAGTTCTCAAGGCAATTATATTGCCCTCCTCTCCCTATTATTCAGGCATAGAAACTGAGATCCACATGGCCATCACAAACTAATTTTCACTTGCACATGCCGACATTCAAAACATTGCAGTTAAGCTAGAAGCTAGAGGGAAGCTAGAATTAGCCCTAGTGAAATGTGAAGGTTGTTGGTAAAGGCGCCCACAGTGTGCGAGGCCACAGTTTATGCGAATAAAAGTTTTGAGAAAAATTATATAAATTTTGCCTTTGATATTGTTGTTTTATTAATGCTGCTCTTGCTTTAGTTATCCTTTCTTTTAGTCACCATATGTGTTAAATGTAACAGCATTTGATATTATAGCATAGCATTAGTATTTATTATTTATAGCATTTTTGACAATATATCAGGGGGGCGGGGGGTACTCATCTGGATATTTCATTTCTAATGCATAAACTTTGCATGGCTTGTTCGCGTTGCCAACACCTACTGTATTACTTTGCAATTAAAACCTTCACAATTGTTTTTCACGAAAAAATAAAACAAGCAGTCTAAAAATGTTCCTTTGTATCATGCAATATAGTGCTCCTCTCACCTAAAGCTGTATGTTCTCGAGACACAAGTAAACAGCTACATGTTAGCTGCAAAACCTCTTAAATTTGCAGCAATATCGAATATATTGAGACAAAAAAGCTATCTTGGTGAACATATTGCTGCAGATGCTGACCAGCACATGAGTAGTGCTTCTTTTATTACAAACATTTAATTCCCTTGCAGAGTGTGCGTACCACTTGGATCACAATCATTTTATTGAGATGTTTTTGTATCATTTGCATGTGGCAGAAGCAGGAAATAGTAAGCTGACTCTGCCTTAAAGCAAACATACGCATCAGAGAGCGCTTAAAGCATTACTTGTTCACTAGACTTCACGACGAAGAGAGTAAAATGCGAGGTCACTTACCCTGTATTCTGAAACCATCTACGACTGGAAGCTTCATTCCACTGAGCTGAGCGCAGTGCCACCCCTCGACTGAAGACGACGCTGTCTTTCACAGTAATTCAAATGAAGTTTAATTAAACCTAAGCAACCGCTTCTGTCAAGGAGCGGGGCTGCTGTGCACTTGAGCCCAGGTGGAGTGTTGAGTGGAGAACACGGGATTTAGTCATCTTTACCTATCCTCGAGCCTCTTAAGAGATTTCCTACAGCATTTAAGTTCAGCCTTTCTGTTTTCTTACAGCATAGTTATTACAGGTGGTACAAGACATTCCATTGTACAGTTTCTGTAATTCTTTGGGAAAACATCCATCACCTCACTAAACAGGAATAGGCTCAATAGGTTCACTGGTATCATCTATAGTGTTTCCATCTAAGGCCTATTGCTATTACAAGGCATTACAGACATTCAGTGACGTAGCCAGAAATTTATTTCAGGGAAGGATTCTCCACTGGCCACTACCACTCCCCCTTCCCCATCACCTCTCTCTCTCTCACTATATAAATATGGGGAGGGTTTTACATCACGCCAAGAGAAACTCCTAGCACTGCCCAGACAGGAATGCTTTAACAACGAGGATGCACATTTTTACGTTGCCAAAACAACCTTGCTTCACTTCTGAAAAGTTTTTCATTATTAAGGCATGCAGCCACTACGCTTAAAGTTATGCTATCATCCTTGTGCTGTTTTTAAAGATGATTATATTAAAAATAACATTTTGTTTACAAATTGATGTGCTTATATAATGTGTATTATGAACTAGTTGGTACATTACTTAGGAAAGTGAACTGTGCTAAAAACATGACAGCGCTCTGTCTTGTGTCTTCTTGTTTGCAGCCCAGACTTGTTGCAGCCCAAGTAACAGTGGAGGTCAGCGTTATTTTCTTACCAGATTTGCTAGTGAGTGGTTCAGCCATGGCTATGTATGGAAGAGAGCAGGCACTATTTTGCAAGTCGCCTATTACTTAATTGCAGGCATTATGGGCATGCTGCCTTTACGACTGGCTATTCTGAAGACTGGAGAGCAGTAAGCACAGCATGTGCTATGACAGGGTAGGTGAACCTCAGCTAAGGCAACTGGCCACGGCCATCTAATGTTGAGCGATCGAACAGTGATGAGACAATCCCCCTATTTTTCAGTTAACATCATTCTTGACGCCCTTAATGCGCGTCACCAGCCCGGCCCCCTTATCGTATCCACCTCCCCACTCCCTGGAGCTCACTGAAACTCTTTTCAGCCAATCACTGTCACACTCTTCAACATTCATGGGGTTGTTGAACAACACAGCGTCCTCTAACATTCCTATATTTCTGTTTCTGTGTGGACATTGAAGCCATTCACCTAGCTCCCCTCCCACCTGTTTGTTGTGGCAGCTTCTTAGCTTCCCTGGCCCAGCACTCCCGTCCTTGATATAATTTGCCACGCGCAAATCAACATTCTGTAGGCCTTTCTTTCTTGTCCCGCTTTCTTTCCATGTTTTCATTCTTAGCAGTGTGTACAAACTAGCCTGAGAGCAAGCTCTTCTGAAGTTTATTAACATAATGAAATTAAGTCAATGGAAAGTAAGAGAAGAAAAGAAAAGGCGGGGGGAGTGCTTTTTATGAGTTTTCTAAACAAGCAAGTTGCAATATTTTTGGAATGCTTTCCTTCTGCTCAGTGTGCTCGATGATTCGGGGGAGTACCAGAAATTAGAAGCTCTTCGACGACACGAAGGCCTGATCCAAGTTTTAAGCATGTGCTTGTCACATTTTTGTCTGTGTAGAATTTTAATGCCCATCCCTCTCAGTAGTTATGGTTAACACAATCTGGAATGAGGTAGAGAGGCACCATGGGTGGGGCCACAATGTTCTGCCTGCCACAGGCACTGGGCAACCTCTTTCTCCTACTTTTCTCTCCAAAAGTGGTGCACTCCTTGTGCCCATTTGGCACAATGAGTGTGGTCCTAGACATAGCAGTCCTAAACATTGGATTCAGGGGAGAGAAGTTCTACAGCTGAATTTTTTTTTTTTTTTTCATCGCCTCTGTGTTTGCACTTCAAATATTCTTGCAAGGTCAGGCTGCGCATCTCTTATCCACTGAGTATCTCATCAGTGGTGCACTTTGCATGCACAATCAGTGATTGGCACAAAGCAAGGGCTCAGAGAACAATAAAGTTAGGATTGTTTCAAAAAAGAAAAATGTGAAGTTGCTTGAGACAGTGTTTTGCATGCTTGTCGATTTTAACTTCAATAAAGCATTTCTCTGCTCCCGTAATCACTATGTGCCTGTCATAGGCATGCATACCTGGTGGGAGCAGCGATGTGGATGAACTTGTGTGTTCACTTCAAAAATGCCTTTATACTGGCCGTGAACGAAACTAAGGCCCCCAGAAATTACTCGAATTTTACTATGTACAATACGCAATAGCCCGCAGGGTTACACCTCTTTAAATGGGCTCTCTTAATTGCCCACTAGCCAATGCATCCCCTGCATGGCAGGCTAAATATCTGAGTAAATTGCCCTAAGATTCACTATTGTAAGTTCTGTAATTATTGTAAATATTTTCTCTGTGCTTGTTGCTCCCCACTGCATGCTTTTTCCAATTCTGTTCCCTCATCATTGCACCATCCCCCTTTCTGGCCAATGTTCAGGTGTCTGCCATCGCCAATACGGCCAGCAAAATTGTCTTTCATTCTTCCAACAAGCACAAAAGCTTTTTCACTATCAGATGCGAGCTGATACGGATGCTTAGTAAGCTAAACATTTAGCCTGTTTGTTCTCAACGGGACAACATGGGAGAGGGGATCGCCCTCCATGACATCCTCCCCCCCCACATACACACACACTTCGGACTGACACTAGCCCTCAACTTGCTTTCACATTCAACATTTCCCTTTCATCGATGTCGCTCTTTCTGAGCCCGTCTCCTGAAACTTTCAATACCATGGGAGAGGGGATACAGGGGAGTAATTCAACCCCTCAAACCTTCCCACCCTCTGGCTAAGCCGATGCAGACATTATATTAATGAACTTAAAAGGTAAATTTATCCGCTAACATTTTCTAAAATTGTATTTTTAGCAAAATGCTCATTGCATAAGTCAGGTATGTCATGAGAGAACACTTGATCTTTTCCGACAGACTTTCAGCTTCACTATGTGATGTATGTATGAAAGGCCCCAACAATCTTCGACTAATTGTAAGAAGTATGCCCTAAGTCAAGTTTCATTTTAGGCTAACTGTCCTCTTTTATGGGTCAAATAGTAACGGTTGCTAAGGATGCAGGTTGCTCTATCTGACTTAACCTTGGCCAACATGCATGTTGGCTCTTGCTGAGAACAGGTAAAGAGGACTTGCCCCATAAGTTAAAGGTATCGCTCCAAGTGGACTCGAGCTTATTATACTGTCTGCTTCCACTGCCCAGAAGTAATCTTTGTGCTGGTAGATTGCAAGTATTACACTTTCTCTCACTTCATATAGGCAGTTCCCCCACTTGGATGTTATTTTGCAAATTGTATGGGTATCGCATTTGGTCTGTGCATTTTACATTCATGCTTAGTCAGGGCCACCACAACCAGTCCATTTACAACTTCTTGTTCTGCATGTTTATAATCTTCATGCCTCCATCAACTTTCTGCATCGCTATTGCACACCTTCTTAGAAAATGAAGTACTTTGAGACTAGGACATGCAAACTTTGTCGAACTTGTAGTGTGGCTGAAGGGTGCAAGTACGACATTATAGCATTTATGCTAAGATTCTTAGCACTGACATGCATACATTTATGTGTAACTTTATCTGGCTAACCTGAGTAATGCATTATGAAAGCATTCGCTATGTTAATCTTATGCATCTTGGTAGAACCAAGTAATACTGGGCGACACAATTGGTTGTGTGTCCATCTACTGCTTCCTTGAGCACTGGTGTATGATATCCTAAACTATGTTTCTGTATCATCATGTTCAGGTACAGTACACATGCACTTCACTATTGCACTAGTAGAAAGGCTTCAAGGCTTTTCCTAGGCATTCAATAACCACTCTGTTTGTATCCCTACAAACGTAAATGAGGAAGCAAATAAAGCTTAATTCAACCTTACACTATAAAGACAACCGCGCACATTTTGGAAGGAAATGCTTATTTTCAGCATTTATGTTCTTGCTGGTGTAGAAATGATGCTGGCCCACTCTTTGCACGAAGCATGTGCTTGCTGTACACTACTGAGCACTCCACGCAGTGTCGGAGGACGACCGCCTGGGTCAAAAGATCAAAGACGGCAATATTGTGGCATTAACCTGTAAAAAACATGCCCACAGAAAAGACAAGTTGCAAGTAAACTCATTAAATGAGGAAATACTTTTTGAGAGATACTTTGAGTTTTGGTGTTGATGGTGTTCTTCTGTTCTAAAAAGTATTACCCAATGCAAGAATCTCGCATCTTGCTAAAATTATTCTATACATCTAATCAACTGAATATTGGTAGCTGGTGCTATCATATGGTTACAACTCCATTTATTTTCATCGTGGCAGAAAAAAAGGAAAGATGTGAACTCATTTACCCTCATCACCATATTTATAGTCACTTGCACAAAGCTTTATAACCGTGAATGCTTTCAAGCTTCATGAAAGCTGCCCTAGGACTGTGAGAAACGCCATAATTGTAGACTCGGTATTTTCACCACTGAGTTACCCTCCTCCTGTCTCCCCCAAACCATAGCTAAGAATGAAATATGCGACCATGTGCTCAGCAGCAGAGTGCTACAATCAAGGCACCATTGCAGGAGGTATCAGCAGTGGCTTCATTCAAAAATTGTTAAAAGCAAAGGCCACAGATACAGCAACACCAAACATGAACATTGTTGTGAACTACTATAAGTGCCTGTTGGTCCGTGGGCATAAATGCCTGTCCCATAAAATGAAGACGCTTTGTGCAACTTCATATCTTGGAACGTTTCTCTATCCGCCACCCGAGGATGCGCTCTCTAGTGGTCAGGCTCCACCGAGAGACTTCCAGTACTGTGAAAATAATGCAGGCTGTGTTAAATAGTTGATTACAATTTATGCCAGTCTAGTATCATTGAATTAGTTCCAATCTATTTCCCAGTAAGAACGGATATTTGTCCTAATAAAAAATTAGCAAACCTAATTTTTGTTTTAATTTATCTCCATTGGCAACAGCAGTTGGCATGCTGACCTTCTGCCTGCATTAGCTTCAAAGTACTGCTTTGTACTAGCTAAGGGAGTGGAGTTAGCATGTGCGCAAAGAACAAAACTGCTTATGAAACTTTGAAGACATTGGTAGAAAACTGTAAGAGGCAGTAACCAAAGCTAGAAGATGAGCAAGCCAATATCGTCGAGATAAACAACAGTCTCAGCCGAGATAAACGTTGCATCCTGAAAGACTACTGTTCTTGAATTTTTTTATAAAAGTACTTTTGAATATGTAGATTCAATGTTCAGCTTAATTGTTGTGCACAACTTATCACAAGATGCTATACATTTAGCAACATCTTCTAGTTATACTTAATACATCACCAGGTTCATAATAATTGTTTTGAAGCATGTTAGCTTATTGGAATAATGAGCATGATTGAATTAAAATACATGTAAAACAGAAAATTCAACCATATGTCTTTTGAGTGCCTCCAGTGTAGAGGAGAGGCACAGTTTGTTCTAGCACATTCATAAAGTTCTGAATAATTTTTAAATGAGGCTTGAACATCAGAAAAATACATTTACATTGTCAATATAATGCATAGGCTCTTTTGCTGGATGTGAACCATCCTTTTCATAGTAATAGTATTCTGCTACCAGCGACTGATGCTATAGCATGTCACCTCTAACTGAACTGCAGCATCACTGACAAAATGTTGCCCAGCCAGAAATCGTGACGAGTTTATGTAGCAGTGAGTGGCTGATATATAAAAACTGAGAGGAAAGTTAGAAAAATTGTGAAGCATTGATTTATTTAGTGGCTTGCCACACTGTTGCGGCTCAGGGTAGCGTTTAAGCCAAGAATCCTCCACGTAAATTGACGAGTGCATCCGGGAGTAGGAGCAAAGGAAAGAAAGTTTATTTCACATATTTTGCACTGGCTCCATATATGGAAGCCCACTCCACGTAGGAGCACATTCTATGTCTGAGCTCACATCAGGAGACATCAGCCTCCCTGCACCAAAGGTGTCTGCTTTTTAAAACAGCCGTTTACTCTAGAAGACTAGATTGGGGAATCCAACGACTGTTTCTCGGCCAATCATGATCGTCAAATTGTTCACAATATCCCTGCCCTGATGTCGCACCGTTCTGCCGGACTCTGCCTACAATGTTGCACAATCGCCACCACACATGAGGCAACCACGTGGAAATCTGGGAAACTCAAGTTGACACAGTTTCCACAGTAGTCCTCGATGTTGGCCCCTTTCATCAATTAGTGAGCTCTCAGTGACGGTCAGCTTGCAGTGACCCTTCGCGGTTGTTACGTCTACAGAATCCGGTAGTCGTTGTCACCTTGAGGAAAGCTCCTTTGTTGACCCGTCAACAGCCAGTGTCAGGGTTCTGCGTCAGTGTCTGGATGGGTGCCTTGTGGGAAACACTAAGGAATGCCATTTGCCGTGTTGAGATGTAACAACACACTTTCCGTTGGTTCCACCATAACAAGTGATGGCTGCAGCCAGTGCAATTTTAACCGTTCACTTTCGATCAGCCTGCTGTTAACTGCCTGTGCCATTGCTTGACCATACCTTCACTTGTGACGTCTGGTTTGACGACTTCATATAACTGTTGTAGGACATGTACAGCTGTCAGCTTCTTTGTATGCAATAACCTAATTATGCCACAACCTTCGCAGCCACTGGGACTCTACCAGAGCAGCCATCTATTATTCTGCATCATTTAACAGAAACTGCTTCTGTCACACGGTGCTCAAACGAAATTCATGCCAATACAAGCTCTCCCCGATCGGGCAACTAGTGCCGTCATTTCGGTCTTCCAGAAATATAGCTGGTAAGAAGAGTTTAGGCCAAAAGACATTCTTAGTTAATGAAGGTTCCAGTCGAGCAACAGTTTGTTGCAGTTCAGACAGGATGTGACATTCTGGTTTTTGTGACTCTTGGCTGATAGCATGACACTGACCACCGACATACAAAACTTTATACTGCGCTATGGAGAATTCCTAAAAAAGCATACATTGTCACATTAGAAGAAGTAGCCTATGCATCACTGTAATATAGGGACACATTTCTTTTCACTGAAAAATTTATTAGAGCATACTTTCTGGGCAGTTCTCATATGCTATTGTTGTGCAGCACGAATGCATAAAAAAGAGTAATTATCCAAAAATAGTAGTCTTACATCTGATCTGGTAATTATTAACATCATTGTTAATGTTAATAATATTCACATGTTGTAATATTAATGTTAAATGTTGTAATATTAACATTAACATTAAATTATTAACATAAGCATAAAGTGAATGTTATTTCTGCTATTAGCTAGCTTACATAACCTGAAATTTTTTTAGAATTATTCAAGCAAACTGAAGGTCTATATAAACGTTCTGCTTTTACAATGAAACTTTTATTTTTGATCAAGTTTCCCCCAATTTGGTGCAATAATTGTTTAATCAAGGCATTTGACAGCCAAAGTTCACCCTCACATCAAGCCAGACCCATATGTCTGTGCTTTCAGACATGTAAACTAGGAAGTACTCTCGTAGGATACTGCCGAGATGAATTCAGTGAAATTTGTTTAATATAAACAAAAATGTCTGCTTAGTAGGTCTCCAAATCTGTCTTAAATGATTAAAATTTCATTGGCAAGCTGAAAATTTCTGTGTAATAAAATGTATAACAGCTAGGAAATAAATGTGTTGAATTATAGCTTACAATGATCTGTCTTGTTGCATGAGCTTTTAGAATAAAAGTAGTATTTGCCAAATGTTAGAACAATTCATGTGAATAAGTCGTATTTCATCACTTTGATGGTTTTATCAAGTACAACTTGTAGGATTTCAATATAAATCTTTGTTACGAAATTAGCTTTGTCACGTTTTGTGTTAATTTTTCATTCCTATTATTTTCTACACTTCAAATTATGCCACAATCAAATTTGGCTCACATTGGCAACCAGTACTAAGTTTTTGCAATCGTTAAATGTAATGCATTTTCTTTAAATCTGTTTAATGCCTGTTTAAAGACCCTTCCTGCTTTTCACTTGTAATTAAACAGAGTCATTAGAATTGGATGTTTGCTAGATGTTCATATTTGAACACGATCGTTTTCAAACATGAACATCTAGCGCTCATCTAATCCTAATGTCCCTGTTTAATTACTAGTGAAAAGCAGAAAGGGTCTTTAAATAGATGTGTAACTGATTTAAAGAAAATGTTAGAATTAGATCTACGCTAAATATTCATGTTTGAACTAGATGGGGTTCTAAAATGAGGCACATGTGGCATCTGATCATGTTTGTTGGTGTTACTTCCCTAGGTCTATAGGAAACCACTGCTTGATCTTTATTTTAGTCAGTCAAAAGTCGTAAAGCAAGGGATAGCACATTCAGCTCTCAGATGAGCTGAAACAAAGTCATGTACATGTAATTCATGCAGCCAAGTTTCTTGCAGAAGATCGAGAGGCTAAAGCAAGCTGATTTTCCCAGTCAAGCGCTGTCCAGAACTTGTGAGAAGTTTTGAAAAGGGATAAAAAGTCAGGTTAGTACAAGTGAACAGGAAAATAAACAAAAAGGAAAAAGGTTTGCTGTGGTGCCGTACATTCACAACTTGTCACATTGCTTGAGAAATGTTGCCACTAGATATGGCGTAAACACAGTGTTCTCAGCTTAGGAGAAGCTGTCAAGGATTTACCCACTCACTAGAAGGAAACTAGAGTGGTGTAATAATAGACAATGTGGTTGCAACACAAAGCACTTGTCAATGGTTGTACTTTGCGAGACTGGGATTGTTCATCAGATTTCACTCACATGTGGAAAATCGTATCTCGGACAGAGTAGCAGATGCCTCAATATTCAACCACAATAAATATTTAAAGAAGTCTAGTGCATCACATATATTGCCACACTGTCACACATGCAGCTGTACACCTATGTTGGTAGGTACAGAGGTCCTTTCTAGACATAGATACTAAAGAACTCGCAAAATAATCGGAGCTTTTCATATTAAAAGAATGAGAGACGCATGCGTGAGCCAGGCTTCAGTTTTGTTGTCAGACAATGAATACGCATATCTGCTTAGTACGTGTGCTCACAATACATAATCTGTTACATAATTTTTTTTTTTGCCTTTCTGGTTTTGTTTTCTTTTTCCGGAAGATTTTAATGTTTGAATTTGGCTTTCTTTTAACTTTGATGCTTTGTTAACCTTCATATTCTTGTTTCACCACGTCTTCCTTTGGATTCTACGTGTCTTAATTGCTATCACTCATATACAATCTTTTTCAATAAAACCTTCCAATTGAAAGTCAGTGCTCGATTGTCTTGTGTATGTTGTCTGTGTCTTCATCCATTTGTGCTGCAACAAAATTATGTTACCGTACCAACTCGCCCAACTATCAATCCTATTACTCTTGATGTTTCTCATACGAGGCAGATTTTTATTTTTTTTAACAATGCGACTCCACTTTGGCTTCACTCTTGAAATTAGCAATGTAGCTAAAGGGAACGGCGAAATTTGACCATCTGCTAGACTTGTTATAATGTGCCAACGCATTAGGCACTTGTCGAAACTAACTGAGCACGGGTCAGCACCAGATGCAATGGAGTAGTATGCATTTGCAATAGCAAAAAATGCCACAGTGATAGCCATTCCCTTGGAATTGTGCTGCTTTTGCATCCACATCTAGATAGCTTGAAGAGAGATTCATTATATTCATTACCTGGTGCACTATGCTAAGTAACAATCAAGTGAATCATGCAGGAAGATGGTCTTCTGGGGCTCCGTAATTTGTCACTGTGACCCAGTGCCCAAGATTTGGAATGTGTAGAATTTGGACAAAGGTACTTTGCTTCTTGAACTTCAGTTTCTGCCCAAGCAGAACATCCTGAAATTTGCATCCGTCAGGAGATTGCCGAGAAATAATGAAGTGTGCTGCATTCACGATTGCATCTGACAACCAACCTGTGCCTTGCAAAGCATTTAGTTCGGAGGGAGTGACCTTGTAAGTGTTGCAAGTAGAAGAACCACAGATAGCCTGTGTAATTGCATTGTTACGTGAGAACACTGTTTTACATTTGACATGTTGCAGTGAGGCTTGCTGTCCCACACTAGAGCTGTTTGTAACAGCTAGACATCTCTTTTTTTTCCGACTGCTTTGTATTAAGCACTGTCCTTTTCTTATGTGGTCGACCACCAGCCGATTCTACAAGAGGAATGGTGAGCACTGTTGCCTGCTGTGCAGTATTAGTTGCTGTTGTGGTAGCCTGACATATTGCGTGATAATTTGAAGCTATTAGCAAATCTACATTTTGTTCGCTTTGTAATTCATCAGTACAGTAATCACTCGCTGTTATGTGTTCTTCTGCAGATGACACTGGAATGCTATCATGTCTTTCTGCCTCACCCTGCAAGATGGTTACCCCTTGCAAGCTTGTCACTTCTTGTTCACTGCTCTGTACTGTTTCAGTGAAACTAGAAAGTTCTTTCTTATTTGTGCCATAGGTTATAAGGTTGTGAAAAAAGTTCTCGCACTCAGCTAGTTTTTCCTCCAGCTTACTTTTGCTATACTGCGCCATTGCAGTTGCAGCCCCTTTTGATATTTCTACGAGATGTGCATATGCACATTTATATTTGGATTCTAATGTATCAAGCTTTGGCTCTGCTTTTTTCACTACACTCAAAGTTAAAATGTTCTCTTCATCTTGTGGCTCATCCATTTCAGTCTCCACAAAGTCAGATTTGAGCCAGCGTTGTGGAATACATTATCAAAAAGATTTTCGTTTTGCTTTGACCTGGCTGCAAGAATATACCTGCAAGGCAGCCCATACTGCATGTTAAATGTACATGTGCACATTGCCATCCTCTTTGTGACTACACAACATTTATTGTTCACAGAAACAACATGCTGATCATCAGACACTGAACATGTTCCAGGATTTTGTAGGAATGTTTCATATTCTTTACAAACCAATTTCCTAGCATACTGTGTATATATTGTAGACATTTCCATGTAAAAATTGCTCACTTTAATTGTGTTGACGCAAAACTTGGTTTCTTTATATTGCGCATGACTGACTGCAAGGGCATTGCGAGTTGCCTAATCTATGAGAGCTTTCACAGCTTTAACTAAGTGCATTCCTCGTCTTAAATATTTCTTTAGCTTTTGGTAGTGGCTTTCCATTCTATTATTAGTATTATTTCCTAAACTGTACACATCTGAACGATAAGCATTTTATCTGAACAATAAGAACGATATTTTTGCAGCTGTGCCAGTTTTTATAAAAATAATCCAGTAGAGCGCTGTCATTCTTTAGGGCTTCTTTCAAATTTAGTGAGTGTTGTTCATATATGTCAACATTATGTGCAAATACTAGTTTGGAAATTGTATCTTTTACATTATTCTTGTCTAGGCTATTTAACTATGTTGTGAACTTCGTAGTGGAGATATTTTAGCACATGCCATGAACATAATAGAATCCTACAGTCAGGCAAGAGTTGCGTAACTATGTTCATTTCCTTTAAGTCCTTGTCCATCACAGCAACTTTACACTTAGCCTTTATAGCAGGGTTTAAGTTCAGAAATGTTTCAAGGAAGGATTTTAGAATTTCAGATGTTTCTCGCTGGACAACGGCATAACATATAGGTCTGCCATGACTACTTCCATCTTCACACAGAACACAATGTAACACACACACACTTCTCTGTTAAGGTTATAGGTTCCATCAAAGAACAATACCTCTGGATACTTTTCGTCTAATTGAGCCATATGCTGCGACTGTAACATAATGTACAGAAGATCATTCTGTGAATTTTTTTTCAGCATGGAGTTTCCATCCTGCAGTTTCAGAAAATAATCTGTCTATTTCCTGCAGAAGGAGCGCTCCATGATGTGTGCTGTCTTCTATCTTTTGAACTAGTGCATGCTTTAGGTTTCTCACGTCCTGTGAAGTAATGTGCTTTTTCGTTTTCTTTAGAATAACTTCCTTTATATCTTTGGAATTTGCATTATAAGAAATCATTTCTCTTAGTTGGTCTTTCTCCGATGGAGTTAATACATACGATTCATTCTGTACCACATGAGAACTTCGGGACCTCTTTTAAGGTTATGAGCCTCTGTCATATTCACAATTTCATAGAATGGTTGTGGTGTAGAACGTAGTACAAGTTTCAGTTCAACTTTGCAACCCGTTCTATTGAAGTGTTGGTTTGGACAAATACTCTGCCCTCTTGAACTTGGGTACCCTGAATGGCAACAGGCAAAAGTAACACGTATGTATGGAAATTCTGCTTCGTTAATATCTTTGTCAAAGCAAAATGGATTCTTATCTGACCTTGAGATACACATGGGATGGAACGCGTTATTTTTCCATTCCTCATAGCTAGCTGAAAATTGTTTCTAGTTGCTGAACTTGCTACCTATAGAAAGACTTCCTCCCCTTTGAGATTACAGCCCTGTGTCGATCTCACAAGCTTACATTTTTTCCTACGGTGACCTTTAGCTCTCTTGCTGCAACCCAATGGAGGGCTATCTTGTATGGTCACTTTGGCAGTTGTCTCCGCAAAGCTTCCATAAGGCATGGAGTAGCTGGTAATACTTACTACTTCCCTGCTTTGAACTAAAGTTTCAGCTGCTGACTGTGTGCTTATTTGTTTTTCTGCAGTGCTTTTGGCCAGCGATACAGCATTGGAATGTTCAAGCATCCAACAGACAAAATCTTCTGTGGACTGTAAAACTGTACTTCTGGCATTCATGTAGACCTTATGGTTTTTAACAGTGCCAACTTCAGAACATTGTGCCATGTGATCCGGTGGCAGTGCAGCATGGCCTTTAAGACCAAAGCTATTTTTCTGTCTCTCAGGTGCCTCTAAGTTACCTTGCTTTATTACAGCATCAGAGTTTTCCGTGTACTCTTCAGCTTCCGATTTCAGGAGGACTTTCACTTGCCAAGTGGCACTGCTCTGAGGGCAGAGATTCTGAGAGCTGTGCCACACTGCATTGTTGAAGCCTCCTGTAGCTATTAACTAGGGCAGATTTAGAAGCAGCAGCAACAACTGGAGTCTTGCACACTTTGTGTACCCAGGCACCACCCACAAGTGCAGGAGCACATGGAGTGCTTTTTTTCACCTGATGCTTTTTGGTGGCATGTCGTGCTGAAGTGACACCCGTTTCTTCATTCTTCAGTGCAACTTGGCAAACCTGTGAACTTGCGCAGTTTTGTTCAGCCTGATCTGTTGTGCGAGGTTCGAAAAAGTTGGCTGGTGCTATTTCACTGCTCTCTCTCCAAGTTCTTTAGCTTCTCACTGGAGGATCACTTCACATGCCATGCAGCAATGCTCTGCAGCTGCCATCTCTGGTAACTGCACCATGCTGTGAGCCTTGAGTACCTTACAGCTAGAATCTGCTGTTTACCAGCAGGCGAGGGGTGTGGCACATTGGCAGGCACAACCTTTTGCACCTTGTAGCGCACACACACACAGAATGCCTGTTTGCTGGTCGCTGAGCCGCAGCAATCACCGAGGGTGTGATGTATGCACTTGCACATGTCGAGAGGGCAGAGTATGCGACTGCGGCGTCCAATTCTGCCACCCTTGATGCCACTTCAGTTTCCTTGCTCTGGTGGATGGGGGCAGAAACTAACCTCTGTACAACTGCTGCCCAGGTCTCACTGGCGTTGCATTTTTGGGTGACCACATCACCTGCTGAGCTTCCAAGAACAGGAAAGTTCTAACTTTTCCAGTATTCAAATAGTGCACTGGCGTGGTCACCATAGAAGTGCCGCACCTTCTCGTGCTCCTTCTGCATGCACTTTGTACTGCCGCCACACCTCCTCCTCATGGCTTTTATTGGTGCCCTTGACCATGGTCGGTTGGTGTCACACTGCAAGTACCCCAGATGCTGAATACACAACAACTACATGTTCACTTTACTGCCACATGCATCATTTGAAAGGGAGTGTGTAAATTTGTGTGTGCAAGTAAAACAAAGCTATCCAATACAAAAACTATATTCAGTCACTCACCTTTATGGAAAAAAGAAGTTTGCTATTGTTAAGCTTCAGTATTTCTTTTACCGATGATTTGTCTAATGTGTCACTGTTTTATGTCATTTTAAAACAACAAAATGGCAGAGCAGTGAATGAATAACACAATGTAGAAATAGCGAGTACTAAAAGGCAGTATGCCTTGCGCACAACTTGATCATCGGTGTCACTTGTGCAAAAATTGACTAAAAAGATTTTTTTACCGAAAGCTTACCTAAAGAGCCATATAACTGAAATATGCCCTGCTTATATTGGAGATTAAACATGCCCACCTTCCTGTCATGCTGTTATAGCTACGGCCTGGTAAGGTGGCTTTTGCCGACGTGAAGCAGCACTTATTAATGTATTACTTTTGGGTAGAGGGAGGTATTTACAGTGCCTGCATGGGGCATTACAGTAAGGGAGTGAAAGTATGATCAACAAAGAATAAAGAAGTAGATGTAATTCGTAAAGAAAGCACACTGGCATGCAAGCATGCAATAAACCGAAAAAGTTTAACATGTAACATGTAATTCCACTCAGACAGTATTATACAATAGAAAACAAAAACAAGCAAGCACTGATAATGTGAGTCATATGGATATCAACAAGTGTACCATTTGAGGTACTACAAATTATATTTTATGATGATCTGTTTGATCGAGTCACAGATTGTTCAAGAAATAAAAGACATCCGAAATACATAAGTTGCCCTAGTTGATGTTGTCAAAGCATGCAGAAATATAGTCTGATTTTGACATGTATTTATCACAGTTTGACAATCCATCATTAGAAAACATTATCGTGAAATTTCAGAAGTTCAAATGAAGTTTTTTCCTTTATTCCTGAAAGGGCACTAAACCAAGGTGACACTTTGCTGCAGTCATGATGAAATCTCTATCATAAGTAGAGGGTATAAATTGCAAGTACACTACACCATGAAATCATGTTGTAGTACGGAGCTTCTAGTATATAAATAACATGTATGCTTGTTTCAAACAACACTATTTAAAGCGACGCTTTCCTTACTTATCCTCCAATGTTTGCTGTATGTGGCCGCTGCTGTCTCCGGCCTAGTCGCCGGTACCTCGGCAGATCTATTTGTGGATATAAGTATGAAGAATATGTGCCCCAAATGCACTGGCAAACAGGCTGATATGACTCTGAAATGCTGGCCGACGCGAAAAGCGGAGGAGGAGGATATGGTGAAAGCGTGAGAAGGAGAGCGTAGTGCCACGTAAGATGGGCTCTGCTGATACCACGGCTACAAGTTGGCGCCAGAGTAGCGCGCGTCGTCTGTTCGCCGACGACAACAAAAATGGCACATATGGAAACAAAGCACTGTATGAGTGGAGGTCTGTCTGCGGCGGCTGCTATGAATCGCGTCCACGCATCAGCTACGCGATGGCTCTTACAATCTCCAGATTAGAGAGGCAGTCGCGCCATACTTCGCTCTGTTTGCAACGTGCCGCATAAGATAGATTGTTTGCGCCCGCCAGTATATCGTGAAATGAAAGCGCGTATAGAACTGGGCTCCAATTTTGCATTAGGGAGTGTTGAACCGTCGGTGAATTTTTTGGGGTTGCCACTGGTACAGTTCCGTCGAATTTGGAGCATAATGCGCGAGAAGCCTTGCTCAGGCAGCGTCAATCGTAAATTACGGAACTTGCGAGCATACATGTTTTTATTTGCTTCTTAACATTTCGCGGTCTTTCTTTGTCAGCCAAAAAAAAGCAAGCATGCAAATAGTTCCTTGTTGAAAATGTCCCAGTGTTATGTTTCTTATAATTGCCTACATTCACTTTCTTTTTTTTTTAATATAGACTTGGACAATTAGGACAGTAATTCATGATTGCATGATGTGCAATTGGGGACACCTTCACGCATGCACGCACACACACGTGTGTGTTTTGATCTTTTACCATTTGTGACTTTTTTTATCGTGTCTGTGTTTTGATAATTTACAATTGGAACAAAATGTTCAATCAACTGGGGAGCATCGCAATGAAAGAAGTAAATGACGATGACATATCAGTGAAACAGAGGAATCTAGAGAACTAAAAAATTATAGGCCCATTATAGGCCCATTAGCTTACTCCCAGTATTATATAGAATATTTACCAAAACAATCTCCAACAGAATAAGGACAACACTGGAATTTAGTCAACCAAGGGAGCAGAGGCTGGCTTCAGGAAAGGTTACTCTACAATGGTCCACATCCATGTCATTAACCAGGTTATCGAGAAATCCGCAGAGTACAATAAACCTTTCTATATGGCTTTCATAGATTACAAAAAATCATTTCATTCCGTAGAGATACCAGCAGTCATAAAGGCATTGCGTAATCAAGGAGTACAGACCGCTTACGTAGATACCCTAGGAAATATCTACAGAGATTCCACAGCCACCTTAATTCTACACAAGTAGGAAGATACCTATAAAGAAATGAGTCAGACAAGGAGACACAATCTCTCCAATGCTATTTGCTGTGTGCTTAGAAGAAGTATTCAAGCTAATAAACTGGGAAGGCTTAGGAGTAAAGATCGACGGCGAATAGCACAACAACCTTCGGTTTGCCGATGACATTGTTCTATTCAGCAACAATGCAGGCGAGTTACAACAAATGATTGAGGACCTTAACAGGGAAAGTGTAAGAGTGGGACTGAAGATTAATATGCAGAAGACAAAGAAAACGATAAATAACCTGGCAAGGGAACAAGATTTCAAGATCGCAGGTCAGCCTCTAGAGTCTGTGGAGGAGTACGTTTACCTAAGTCAACTAATCACAGGGAACCCGGACCATGAGAAGGAAATTCACAGAACAAAAATGGGTTGGATCGCATACGGCAGACATCATGAGCTCCTGAATGGGAGCTTACCGTTATCATTGAAAAGGAAAGTATACAATCAGTGCATTTTATCGGTGCTGACATAGGGCGCAGAGACTTGGAGGCTGACAAAGAAGCTTGAGAACAAGTTAAGGACCACGCAAAGAGCGATGGAACGAAGAATGCTAGGCATAACTTTAAGAGACAGAAAGAGAGCAGTTTGGATCAGAGAGCAAATGGGCATAGATGATATTCTAATAGACATTATGAGAAAGAAATGGCGCTGGGAAGGTCATGTAATTCGCAGACTAGATAACCATTGGACCATTAGGGTAACAGAATGGGTACCAAGAGAAGGGAAGCGCAGTAGAGGACGGAAGAAGACTAGATGGAGTGACGAAATTAGGAAATTTGCTGGTGCTATGTGGAGTCGGTTGGCGCAGGAAAGGGGTAATTGGAGATCGCAGGGGGAGGCCTTTGTCCTGCAGTGGTCATGAATAGGCTGATGATGATGATGATGAGAGGAATCTAGTCTTAACATACTTATAATGTAACAGTAACAGTGTCACTCACCTGCTTTGACTATTCTATAAAGAAAAAGGCACTGTACTCCGATTCCCACTTGGGAGCACGTCGGCGCCCGTGAGAAAAATGCCTTGGCAGTGAGGCCAAAGCCAGAGGGAGGGGGTACGTACATGTTGGGTCGTCGAAGCAGATGACCGCTGTAGCACCACACCAGGCAGGTCTCCTCCAGGCACAGGAAGGCCCAGAATGGAGTCTCCCAGGGAACAGCAGAACGAGTCCTCTCGAAAGCTGGCTTGCGGACGGCAGCGGTGAAGCGGGAGCGTAGGGCAGGAGCATAGGAGTTGAAGACAAAGGTCCAGATGTTGCGACCGCTGGCAAAGTGACATTTCCAATAGGTTCATTTACAAAGGGGCACAATCCTCCTCCAATCACCAACAAAAGACTGAGAGTCCTTACCAATCATTATAGACTATGCAAGCCTAGCATGAGCGATTCATTTGAGCAAATCAAAGCACGCATTTTCTTTCCAACATCCCTATTGGTCTTTTCCAACATCCCTATTGGTCTCTTCCATTAGACTTTCCCTTTCCTTTTCCTGGCTCTTTTCCTCGTGCACCCATTTCAAGAAACAACAATAAAGTGCACAACACTATAATACAAGCGAGCGAATTGCCACTTTCCCCTTCCTTCCCGACACACACATGGCCTGTACATCCTAAACTCATTTAGGGTTTAAGAATAGGGGCCCCAAAGAGCTTTGCGGATGTTAGCGTTGGCACACGCAGGAGTGAAGAGTAGAGATGGGTCGCTCAGGAGCGAGCCAGATCTTTTGAGTCACTCTTCTAAAGGAGCGAGTAAGCCGTGGCTCAGTCAAAGTGAGCGGCGGTTCTTTTGGAGAGCCGGTTCAGTGAGCCGTAATGAGCCGTGCCGAACCGTTCCGTCAGAGCCAGGTGTTCTGCTGGGTGCGATTTGCGCGCCATCTATTAGTAGTGCGAGAAAGCTGGTTGAGAGCCGGTTCTCTCTCGTTCAGTGAGCCGTGCCGAACCGTTGCGTCAGAGCTGGGCGAGATTTGCGCGCCACCTATTAGCAGTGCGAGAAAGCTGGTTGAGTGAACGGGTCGGCATGGCTCACTGAACGAGAGAAAAGCAGCTCTCCAAAAGAGCCGGACGGCTCAATGAACGAGAGAGAAGCAGCTCTCCAAAAGAGCTGGCTCTTTTGGAGAGTGGCTTCTCTCTCGTTCAGTGAGCCGTTCCGACCTGTTCACTCAGAGCCGGGTCTTCTGGCAAAGTGCGTATTTCTGGGTGAGTTGGTTGAGAGCCGGTTCGTTTGGAGAGCCAGTTCTCTCTCATTCAGTGAGCCGTGCCGACCCGTTCAGTCAGAGCAGGGTCTTATGGCAAAGTGCGCATTGCTGGGCGAGTTGGTTGAGATACATTCTGAGCAAAAGAGCGCTCGCAGAGCGCCGTACATGTTGTCGTCGCTTTGTATTGTCCTGCGGTGTTGCATCTTCCTTGTCCGTTGTCTGGGAGCGCTGTTTCGCTCACAACTTGTCTTCTGGCAAATCATTGGCAAAGGATGGCACCGTTCGTTGACAGCTGTTGTTCAAGCGATGTCTCAAAGACTCCCACCGATCGTGCATTGTGAGGTAGTGCACCATTTCGAAGGTAGTAGTAAAAATACCTATAACAAGGTTATTCTACTAATGCACATATGTTTTATAAAGCCAAATAATGGGACCCTATAGCAGAGGTTACAGTGTAACCTGTATTATGAAGTCTAGTTATTTGGCTTTCATGAAAAAAGAAATGATATATGCATTAGTAAAATAGCCGTGCAGTAAATTTAGGCATGGTCTTTTCCATTTCTTAAGAGGGAAACAGGGCCTGTCCAGGCAGTGTTTGAAGTTGGGACGATTGATGAATGCAGATGATGAAGAGAGGAAATATATTTACATAAATGTACAAAGGCAAACCGAGTTACAGAAGCAGAGTCACACAGACGGCCGAACTAACGGTAACAAAAAAAAAGAAAGGTAATTCTCACACAGAGAACACACACTACAAGACCTTACTTATCGACCCACATGTTAAAGCCTAGGTACTTGCAGAATTACAAGCCGCTGCACGGAGCCTCTAGCTAAACAATACTGACTTGACTTCTAATGCATTTGCTTGCGTTTTTGTAAGGTTTAGAAACAAAGAAGTTAGGGCGGCCGTATTTCGAGGCCCATTCTAAGCTTTGATAACCAATGAAGGTAGCCACAGCCCCTGAAGTTTGCCACAACCTCGAGCCCAGGGCTCGGCTAAAAGAAAAACAAACACATAACGAAAAAATTCCGAAAAAACCTCTCCTTACGGGAGCCCTTGCCCTTATCGCGCGATGCTCTTTTCCTTCCCCGCCGCACCTGCGCGTCGCCTTTGAATGATGACAAGTTTTTTTTTCTCAGCTAACTGGCCGGACCATTAACCCACTGGCTCTTCGCAGAAATGTCAGATGGTGGAGGCCCACGACACCTCGGCACCATCAAGAATGCCAGCAAAGGAAAGGGCCCTTCGCGGAACACGTGGCAGTTTGCATATTTCCGCAGAATAAGCAGCATGGAGATCCCCTGCCGTGGGAGTGGAGCATTAAAACGAGCGGCGCACGTGCTCATTGTGTGTGCCACGCTTGCTTTCTTGGTGCACTGGTGGATGTGCGCGCTTAACAAAGCTAGGAGCCTTGGGCTGTCACAGGGATGCTGTCAACCGAACAGTGACTCCTACGCCTTTGTTAATGTTTGCGGGGAGAGAACCGGGTGGGGAGCTTGGTGCTTTACAGGGAACTCTCGGCGTAGACCGGAAGCCCACAATGGCCTCGCGTTAAAAAAAAAAAAAAGAAAAGAACACGGTGATGAAGTGCGGCCTTACACGTGTTATAGGTACTTTTGCTATGTATTGAGAATATTTATCAATTACTTATTTACTTAATTTGAAAGCGTGAATTATTGAATTGTATTTAACCTTTATTTTCTGATATTGGGGATAGAATGCTAATGATACTCTACAAGAGACAGAATGTGATGTATTTCTCCAGAAAAAACCTAATAGTCATTACAGGAGCTTTCTGTTCTTGTGGTACTTTAAAATCCACTTTGTCAAAATAAGAATAAAAACTAAATTTTATTTCAACTTTATATTTTGCTGACCTTATCAGAAGTGAGACGACCCCTCTTTTCTGTACAAATTTGGCCAGCTTTAAAAAATATTCTTTCACAGGGTACACTTGTCGTGGGTATACAAAGCCATTTTAAAGCCAGTGCATACAAGTTCGGGTAGGTGAATTTTCTACTTTCCCACCACTTCAGCGGTTCATTCTTACGGTTCAAGTACAGCTCGTTGAGGTATTATCTATCTCAACGACGGCCTGAGCTGTAGGGTCTTGGTTTCCTTGCAAGGAACTCAAACTCGCGTCAAACTCATCCCATACTGAGGAGGTCTGAACAGGCGTTGCGGGCTCATTGCTTGGTCCGGGTTGTGTACTTTGGATAGTCGCTTTTACCCTCAAAACAAGCGCTTTCTTATTCGACTTAAACTTTGCATCATCCCCAAAGCCTTGCGACATAAACCGTGGGTCCAAAATTAGGGATTGAGAAATTAACTCGTTTGATTCTCCGTTTCCAAATTGCCGTGTCAGACCATCTACGAGTTCGTTTGCAAGCTTTGCAATAGCCTCAGGAGTGTGTCTATTAGTCTCAAGATAATGTTTTACTTTTCTCGTCATTATTCTGGACAAAACAGTAGTTTCAGACAATGACACATTTGCTTCAGCAGAAATTTCTGTTATATCATTAAATACTGACAACACCTGAATAGCATGGGCCCGTTCTGTCCATTCTTGTTCTTCTAACTGCTCTTTGTAACCAAGTAATGCCAGAGTTGAAACGAGTGGCTCTTTGTTTCCGAGTAACCTCTCTAACATGTCAAAGGTGGAATTCCACCGAATGGGAACATCTTGCTTTAATTCAAGTTTATCTTTGTTCAATGAAGCTTGCATCTCGCGAAGTTTCGAGAGTGCAGAGCTGCTTTGCTTGAAGTACTGGACTATGGACTTGGATTTTTCAAGTTTTGCCCCAATGGATGCTGAAATGGCAGCGGTGACCATTAAATTTAAAACATGCGCAAAACAACCCAGGTTTTGGAGATTTAATTCTGCGACGGCTGCTTTCATGTTAGCAGCATTGTCAGTGACAACTGCACAATTTTATTTCTGATAGCAAACCTTTCTAGAGCTTCATTTATCCAGGCTGCTATATTGTGACTCGCGAGTCTGTAGGAAAATTCAGAGCATTCAATCAGACACAATCGTAAGCAAGTAGCCTGATCAATGTAATGAGCAGTGATGGCATAAAAGCTAGTATTATTAATATTAGTCCATTCATCACACGTCAGGCAAACAGCTGGGGCATCGAGCAGAGCCGATTTAATTTTGTCTAGGAGTTCGCTATGAACCACGGGCAACAAACTATTTGTCAGTGTCTTGCGGCTCGGTAAGCTGCAATTTGGATTTAAAATATTAATGAATTGTCGAAATTCCTTATTTTCAACCAGTGAAAACTGATGGTACTCCTTGCAAATCATTTTCAGTAAGTGAACATCAATCAACCTTTTTTTTTTCTGCACTGACACTGGTCTAACTGCATCGACATATCGAGTCGATGACTGCGAGAACTGGCCTGATCTAGGTCCAGGCATTCAGAACGGGGTTGATGAAGCCGTCAAAGTCAAAGCTGGCGACAGCAGACCACTTTCTGGTGCATCCGAATTGTCCGATAATTCGCTGTGGCTCCTTGAACGTGAAGAGCTTGGCAACGGCGCCGAGGAACGAGCAGCAGGGTCGTCAATGCTCTTGCCACTTGAGGAAGGCGATCGGGAGCGGCGGGGTTCAACTCAGCCAAAGGGCACTGCGGTGTGCTTCTTCGTCAAATGCTGTCGAAGATTTCCAGTCGAGCCAGATGACAGAGAGAGCACAATTTGACAGTATCTGCATTTCGCCTTGCCGTCCGGCAATTTTGCGAAGTGGTACCAAATTTCGCTGGTTATGCGATTTGATGACATTAATCTAGGAATGAAATAGAAAGGGAGAATGCTGCATTAAAATTTATGCACGAGTTGAAAAGGCGTAATAAAAAAAAAAATTGGGGGTCGCTTAAGCTTCGCCTTTAACAGTGGAACGCGACAGCGTGTTGCAGCGTTGCCGAGGAGTACATGGAGCGCCATCGCCCATTCGGTGCGACGTGTGGCTCGTTGGACAATTTAAGGAATGCACACCTGTCTCGCATATCTCGGTGGACACCCGAACCGGGCCGTAAGGGAAGGGAAATGGAATGAACAATTGCTTTTAAGGAAAGGAAATGACGCCTGTCACATTTCTCGCTGGACACCCGGATCGCGCCTGCGCGATCCGGGTGCTATTTGCGCTCACACCTGCGCTATTTTCACCCACGGCCAAAGATGCCGACGACATCGGCTTTACTGCGACACGAGCTCCTTAACGCTGTCGCGTTAAAAAGTCTCTGTTTCCCCCAAGGGCGAGGCATCGACTGCAATATCAAATTAGTGGACAGCTATATGGGTCATTCCACGCCAAACATCCCAGACGTTGCGCTCGACCATCTCCAATTTGTAAAAAAAAAAAAAATTCCTGGAACCTTATCCTAATGTGCGCAATCAAAGCCGCAAATATTTCTGCCGAAAAAAATTTATTCGCGAGGCAAGGGCAGTTTGAAGATTTAGAAAAGGAGAGAAACCAGGCGCTGCTCAATCATTATTTTAAAAAAAGAAGCTAATTTTTAGAAAACACTTCACCAGTTTTTTCATTGAAATTTGCACAGATAACGCCTTTTGATATAATTCAGAGCATGCAGCTTTACAAGGCGCAAATATTTTTGAAATAAATCGACAAAGAAGTATGAAAATGTACCATTTTTGCCGGTTTTCTTTTGTTTTAAACATCGAAGTGCTCTCGGAAATTCGGAAATAGCAGTTCTGTTTTTCTAGAGACTGAGTACATCGAAGTGAAAAAAAAAATACTAAACTTGCAAAAAGTGCGTTTTTAGCCAGAAACACTGGTTAATTTCACCCTGAGGTGGTCCAAGTAAAAATACCAGCAATACCATGGCACATAGAACAGTTTATTGTCTTTCATTCCCGAAATTTTTGTCGAGGAAATTTTTGTTTAAAGAGAGACAAAAAAAAAAAAACGTTTGACGTTGAACTCTCGCGCCGCAAGTTGCGGCGTCTTTTAACGCCTATTCGCCGCAGAGCACGACACTGCGGCCAGACGAAATGTAGATATCTTCTTTAGCTCCAGCCCTAAAATGCACGACACCGAGCGATGGCAAACTGCAGTCGTTCTCTGGCCGTAAGTGTTGCGCCATGCCAGGTGTCGTGTTCTGCGGTGAAGAGGCGTTAACAGACAACGCAACTTGCGGAACGAGAACTGAACTTCAAACAAAAATTCTTTTCTCGCTTTAAGCGCAAATTACCTCCATAAAAATTTCATAAATGAAACGAAACAAACTGTTCTCCGTAACCCGCTATTGGCCATAAGTGTTGTTCCATTCCAGGTGCCATGTTCTGCGGCGAAGTGGCGTTAAGAGACGTAGAACTTGCGAAGCGAGAGCTCAACTTCAAAAACTCTTTTCTCGCTTTCAACAAAAATTACTTCGACAAAAATTTCAGAAAATGAAAGACAATAAATTGTTATATGTACTCCGTTATATCTTGTATTTTTACTTGGACAACAAAACAAAGTTTATACAGCAAAAGAGACGATACAGAGGATTTCACAATCACTCATACGTGCACATACAAAGAGAATTACAAATCCAATGCAACTCGCGCAAAAACACTTGAGAAAGATTACAATACAAAAAAATCTTTGCACCTAAAGTGCACTAGCACAGAGAGAGACAAACAAAACACAATTTGTTCACCTGGCACTGCGACAGTCCGACGACCTGAGTGACACGACGGGGCCTATCCGCAGGTTGGCGCACGTTGTCTCGCTGGTCTGTGGCTGGTCGAGTGGTGTTCTCCCGAAAGTCGAGCGGGCGCGCTTCTCAGAAGCTTAAACGGCGGCTCGGGCTGGCTGACAGCGGTTAAAGCCCCTTATTTATAGGCGCTGTTAGAGCACTGTAGCGCTGTCCGCGTCTGTTCGTTCCTTCCATACCGCCAAAAGAAAGGGCGGATGTGACATCCCGGACGTGAAAAAAACAAAGAACGAAAGTGGCGTCCCGGACGTGACGTTTGGGTGAACCCGGTGAACCTAACGACTGCGTTCCGTCGACCAGGTGAACGTAGACACTGCCACGCAGCAAGGGCGTTACAGCCATTGTATTAACCCCATAGTTAAAGCCATGGTTACAGCCAGTTACACAACCCACACACCCGCTCGAACGCTCAAACAACCGGGTGCGCGCAACGCCTGCCTTCTGTCTGTCACAATGATTAATTTTCTACTAAAACAGCACGTAAAAAGCTGTTTTAGCTTTATTATTACACAAAAACATATTTCGTTTAACTATGAAAACTTGTTATTGCATGTACGATTACATAATAGCAGTATAATACGTAAGAAGTATCAACGGGCCGCTAAAGTTGGAGAACCGACGACGTTTCGCGCTCGCTTTAAAACAGTTTGTCGTCTGTTCTTGCTTTTCTTCGCTTGGTCATGCATTGTAGGAGAGTAAAGATGTAATATGCATGAATGGAAACATTGTATGAATATTTTACTTTAAGAACGCGTTACTTGTGTAGCCATATCCACGCTTTAGACGAAGCCTCTTACAAAACCAGCCAACACAAGCCTCGCACGTACATATACGCATACGATATACGCATGGCAATTGCGCATGGATGCATCCACGTCATTCCCATGACGGCACGGTGGCGCCAGATTTCCCTCTAGGTGTTATAGTGAGAAACTGTCTTTTATACCGGATTTGGTGTGTGCTGCTGGTTATTTCTGCCATTTCCAAGACCAGTGCTCCCTACCTCGTGCGCACAATGACAAGCGTGAGTACCGGTAGAGGCGGTAGTACCAGGCCCCGCACACTCTCAAGTTCAACAAATGGCCACAGAGGGCGAAAAATCAATCGAGGCGCGTTTCAGCATAAGCGCGCAAGTGGAGCTACTGTAATTTGGTCGAATAGTTTAATTTGTGCTTTCTCTGCTAGGGGCGCTGAACATGCTGAATTTTTTAATTTACACAAACCATTGACATGAACAATCGAGGTGTCTAAGTATGCTTTTTTACCTCAGGCAAATAGGCAGTTGATTTTCTTTTAATTTGATTGTTGAAGCTGCTTTTTAGTCATAGCGTCAAGGTTTTTGTGCTCGATTAACCACCGACAGCCGACAGCCTATTGGTATCGATGTGTTTCCCGGCCGTTGGCGTTCGAATACTACGGCGGTAAAACATTTTCGAAAGCATGCTGGTTTCGTCTGCGAGTCATTACATAGACTTGCTGTAAGAAGGTCTACTCTTGGCAAAGAATAGCGCCTCATTTTGTTTAGGCGTTGACTATCATAATGAATGCGGCGGAGGTTGAGGGAGTACGCTTGAAGGTACGTTTTTATGCCATTGATCTCCATAACACCGTAAGTACGCAAACCGATGTCGCAGAACACCCGATGCATCAGTGTGTGTTCTCCGTCATCGCTTGTTTGCTGTATGCCTTGTTGTAATCGTACCGCTGGCACGAGTTGTTGGGGTCTCGGATCAGACGCCCGTTATTGCCAATGGGTCGCAAGTCCCAAGGGTAGCGTTGGCCTGGCGGCCTGGGGCACTGGAAGCATCCGAAGGTCCCGGCAAAGCATGAGAAGACTGGTAACAGAACAACTTGTTTATTCTAACATAGCAAAAGAGCGGCCGGTCAGGTCGACCGGAGTGGAGAGACGGGAGAGCACGTAACTCAATAGTACAAATCGGAGCCTCTATCCTGGCGTCCGGGGGCAGCTGCTCTTATACCCTCGGCGTCGCGGTCCAAAAGAGAAGGTAACAGGATGAAGGTCACGGGATGAAGGTCACGGGACGGCGGAGCATGACCCCACGACGGCGCGAACTGTTGGGCCGAGAGACCTCCAGGCCCCTCATTCGGGGAACTCCGCTCCCCGGCTGCCGCGCTTTGACAAGCGAGGGCACACACACACACACGCACACACGAAGACACGTGGCACTGAAACACGCCTGGACACGCTTGGCGGGTAGGCGTTGCGGCGTCGTCGAACGGGCAAAAATGTCCGCCGCTTTGAACAAAGCCCCGGCGTCCGTTGCATCCGCGCCGGCATTACCGCGCGTTGTAGGCGAAACGTAACAGACCGCCCCGCCGGGGGAAGGAGATCCCGATGGTCAGGGGACTGCATCCGCTGTCCGGAGGGATGTCGCTCGATGATGCTCATAACCGAAGTCGGGCGTCCTTTGGCGTTTCTTGAACGCAGCGCACAGAGAAGGCCTCGTTCTCACGTTCAGGTGCACACAGGACACTGCAAAGTGACTTCGGGAGAGTTGACATTTTTGTTCTCGTTTCCGGCAAGCGTTAGAACCACGCCTGAAAGTCAACCGCTCAGTCAGCAAGCACGGCACAACCCTCACTAAGCCCTGCCAGGCTCTTTCCCCTTTTTTTTTACTGCTGCCTAGTTCCTTACAGTAGTTTAGCAGCACTCAGAACGCGTCCACAAATCGGAAAAATTGCACTAAAAAGCACATCATCACTTTGAAACACTACACAAAAGCAATAAGTTAAAAAAAATCCTGCCTCAGGAAGAAAAACATCAGTAACAAGCAATTTTGAGGCTGATTCCCACGTTAGGGGCTTCGACTTAAGCCATCGGCGTTACCGTTGAGACTCCCCTTTTTGTAACGCACCTCGAAGGAATATTGTTGCAAAGCGAGGCTCCAGCGCAGGAGGCGGCCATTTTTGGGAGAGATGGTCTGCAGCCATTGGAGAGGGCAGTGATCCGTTTCAATGATAAACCTCGAGCCAGCTAGGTAACATGACAATTTCTGAACGGCCCACACGATACACGCACACTCTTTCTCGGTGGCGCTATACGCCTGCTCACGACTCGTCAGCTTACGACTAGCATACAGGACGGGGTGTTCTACTTCTCCATTTTCCCATTGGCACAGTACAACGCCCATGCCTCGCTCACTAGCATCACACTGAACAACGAACCCTTTTGTGTAGTCGGGCGATCGTAGCACCGGCTGGCTTGTTAGGGCGCTCTTTAGGGCGCTAAAAGCCCTTTCCTTCGTCTCCTCCCAGACGACTGTTTGCGGCTCTGTCTTTCTTAGAGCATCCGTCAAGGGAGCCGCGATATCAGAGTACCTGGGGATGTACCTCTGATAGTAGCCGGCGACACCTAAGAACGACCGAATATCGGTCTTCGTGCGCGGTCGCGGGAAGTCTCGCACAGCGGCCACCTTTATTTCAGAGGGGCGGCGACGACCCCGACCAATCACGTGTCCGAGGTAGACAAGCTCGGCCTGTGCTAACTGGCACTTGGGAGCCTTGACTGTCAAGCCCGCATCGCGCAGGCGGGTTAGCACTGCCCGCAAGTGCGCCATATGTTCCGGCCAGGATGCGGAGAATATCGCTACGTCGTCTAGATACGGTAAAGCGAATTCTTGCTGTCCCCGCAACACTTTATCCATGAGGCTCGAAAAGCAGTATGGCGCGTTCTTCAAACCAAAACTCAAAACTTTAGGACGGAATGTCCCCATTGGTGAAATGAACGCCGCATACCTACTAGCCTCTTCTGTAAGTGGAACCTGCCAATAACCCCTGACAAGATCTAGGGTGGAAATAAACTGAGCGCTACTCACTCTCTCAAGGCGCTCCTCGATGTTAGGGATCGGATAAATTTGATCCTTAGTGATGGAATTAAGCCTGCGGTAGTCGACGCAAGGACGAGGTTCCTTGCCCGGTACCTCAACTAAAATCAAAGGGGAGGTATAATCACTCTCACCCGCTTCAATAACACCGAGCTGTAGCATTTTCTTTACCTCAGCCTCCATAATATCGCTCTGGCGGGGTGACACCCGGTACGCCTTGGATCGTACTGGCTCTGGGGAGGTAAGTTCTATGTCATGAGTAAGGACAGAAGTCCTACCAGGCCTCTCAGAGAACAGACCTTGAAACTCTTGTAAGAGCTGGTGTAGTTCGGTTTTCTGCTCAGGCGACAGCGATGCTTTACTTATTAAGTCACTAATGACTTGATCGGTGTCTTTCCTGTTCGTCACTGAGCCTAGTCCCGGAAGCTCTTCTAACTTTCCCGCATCGGGAATTTCCTCTCCAGTATCTGGTGCCTTTAACGCTACAGGCTCAATTTTATCCCGTTCGGGCGTGCTCCGAATACCGGCTTGCTGCGCCTCTGACCCTTTCTCATCGTTCAACAACGTCGGTCCCGCATCTACCGCCTTTTTAGCGAGCTCCCGAACCTTCGATCTGGTTAAGGCCTGAACGCTAGCCTCACCCAACAAAAGCCCCTTCTCGCGCAGGAGGTGATCGGACCTGTTCGAAAATAGGTACGGGTACTGTGGGGGCAGCATAGATGACACTGCGGCCTCCGTCTCAAGTGCTCCGAAAGGTCCTTCAATAAGCACTTTTGCTACCGGCAGACACACGCTATGAGCTTCCACTGCTTGCTTGATCCATGCGCACTCGCCCGTGAACATATCGGGTTCTACGTAAGAGGGGTGAACTACATCCATTGTAGCTGCGGAATCGCGAAGCACTCGGCACTCTTTCCCGTTCACGAGGAGGTCTCGCATGTAAGGCTCGAGAAGCTTGATGTTCTCGTCAGTGCTGCCTAATGAAAAAAACACGACTTTTGGTTTTGTTTCTGGGCACTGCGCCGAAAAGTGACCCGGCTTCTGGCACGTATAACAAACGCGCGCTTGCCTCATCTCGAACCGCCTTCTGCGTTCGGCTTCGGTTGCCGCCGTCTCCTTACGTTCGGTCGGACTGCTTTCACTCGCATCCGCACTACGTGTATCCCCCTTTGCTCTCATGGGCGTGAACTTTGGCCTCTCAAACTTGGAGCCAAATTCACCCTTTTGACCGTCCTTAGCTCCACGAGCCCGACGCGTCACAAACTCCTCGGCTAACTCAGCGGCTCTAGCCACCGTACTAACGTCTGGCCTATCCAAGACCCAGTACCGCACGTTCTCAGGTAACCGACTATAAAACTGTTCTAGCCCGAAACACTGCAGAACTTTCTCGTGGTCACCAAACGCTTTCTCTTCTTTGAGCCACTCCTGCATGTTTGACATAAGCCTGTACGCAAACTCTGTATATGACTCACTTCTGCCTTTCTCATTTTCCCGAAACTTCCGACGGAACGCCTCCGCTGACAGCCGGTACTTTTTTAGCAGACTCGATTTCACTTTGTCGAAATCCTCTGCCTCCTCTCTCTCCAAGCGAGCGACTACGTCAGCCGCCTCGCCGGGTAGCAAAGTGAGCAAGCGCTGTGGCCACGTTTCCCGAGAGAACCCCTGCTTCTCGCACGTTCGCTCAAAGTTAACCAGGAACAAACCAATGTCCTCTCCAAGCTTAAACGGCCGCATCAGGTCAGTCATTTTGAACAATACTCGTTCTCCTGCACCGTGTGCCTGACTTCCATTACGAGCGCGTTCCATCTCTAACTCGAGGCGCTTCATTTCCAAAGCGTGTTCACGCTCTTCTTTTTCTTTCTGTTCTTTTCGTTCACGCTCATCTTTCTCTTTCTGTTCTTTAAGTTCGCGCTCCTGTTTCTCTTTTTGCTCTTTAAGTTCGCGCTCCTGTTTCTCTTTTTGCTCTTTAAGTTCGCGCTCCTGTCTTTTTGCCGTCTCCCTCTCCTCAATGGTCTCAAGGCATTCCGACAGCTCGTCATCCTCAGCTTCTAACTCAAGAATAGCCCTTAGCAGTTCTGGTTTTCTGAGTTTGTCTGAGACATCCAGACCCAACTCTCTCGCAAGCTCCAACAATTTCGGTTTGCGCAACGACTTC
Source organism: Dermacentor andersoni (assembly GCF_023375885.2). NCBI lineage: Eukaryota > Metazoa > Arthropoda > Arachnida > Ixodida > Ixodidae > Dermacentor > Dermacentor andersoni. The sequence continues at coordinate 125,125,054 of NC_092817.1, read as the reverse complement.
AAATCCATGGCTGCTCTGAATGCTGCTTTCTCTACTGCCTACTATTGTCTTGCCGCAAACTAACCCGGTAGCAACGACAACCACAATTACCAGCTCTGTTTCTAACACTAACAAAAGCCTGGCAAAACTCAGAAGAAGAAAGTCCCGCACTCACCAAACCTCGCAGCCAAGAATTCAGCGCAGTCGTTCCGCTGCAGGCAACCAGTCATCACACAGGGCTCGTTGCACTGCTCCCGGATGGTCGTTGAGCTGCTCAGCATACAGTCAACCGCATCTCTTCGCTGCTGGCCTCCGTTGTCGCGATCTCACCGCTGGCAACCAGATGTTGTAATCGTACCGCTGGCACGAGTTGTTGGGGTCTCGGATCAGACGCCCGTTATTGCCAGTGGGTCGCAAGTCCCAAGGGTAGCGTTGGCCTGGCGGCCTGGGGCACTGGAAGCATCCGAAGGTCCCGGCAAAGCATGAGAAGACTGGTAACAGAACAACTTGTTTATTCTAACATAGCAAAAGAGCGGCCGGTCAGGTCGACCGGAGTGGAGAGACGGGAGAGCACGTAACTCAATAGTACAAATCGGAGCCTCTATCCTGGCGTCCGGGGGCAGCTGCTCTTATACCCTCGGCGTCGCGGTCCAAAAGAGAAGGTAACAGGATGAAGGTCACGGGATGAAGGTCACGGGACGGCGGAGCATGACCCCACGACGGCGCGAACTGTTGGGCCGAGAGACCTCCAGGCCCCTCATTCGGGGAACTCCGCTCCCCGGCTGCCGCGCTTTGACAAGCGAGGGCACACACACACACACGCACACACGAAGACACGTGGCACTGAAACACGCCTGGACACGCTTGGCGGGTAGGCGTTGCGGCGTCGTCGAACGGGCAAAAATGTCCGCCGCTTTGAACAAAGCCCCGGCGTCCGTTGCATCCGCGCCGGCATTACCGCGCGTTGTAGGCGAAACGTAACAGCCTACTAATTCTTCATTTCTTCAAGTGTTGTATCCTCCTTTTGTCCTTGTTCTCTTGTGCTTCACTTACAGTATGTCGTTCCGTCATCTGTAATGCGCATTTGCAAAACCAATACGTTTGATAAGACGCAGTGGTTATCATAATTTCACTACACGTGTATTAAGCTGGCACATGTGGTTCAGATACAGATACCTGTATGCGAACTTGCACGACGTTGATGCGGAGATTAGGATAATTATGACACCCGTAAGGAAGAGGCAGCTGACGGCCGTATAAGCTGTTGCGTTCTTTCCGCCAAACTACCCGGCCTGGTAGTGCTGTAAAGATGCTGTATAAAAGTGACACGCGGTGACAGGGAAATTAATATACTTAGCAGCCGACCGTACGTTTTGTAGCTTAGGTCTTCTTTCTTGTGCGTTTGTGCTACCCTTATTAATGAGCCATCTCTTGACTATGTAACCGCGTTTGTGTGGATGCGTAGACGTGTGCTTTTTGTTGTACTTGTAAAATGCAAATAAAATATTTTCAGGCTTACTCAATCTTTGGTGTCGTGTGCGATTATTCCAGTCGAGGCCATCGTGCCACCTGGAAACCGCATTCTGTCAGTAGCCCTACACGAAATGCAACAGCTGGAGCGCGGCGGCACAACTCGCCGTAACGGCGGCGTAATAAACGAAAAACCGCTCGGAATGCCCTTAAAAGTCAGTTCAGAGTGTGCCTTAACTCGATATGACTCAGCGCTACATGTATTCTGCTGCGCCTCGATCGTGCTCCCGCCAGTTTGGTTGCTGTGTGGCAAGCGTAGCGCCTACATAAATATGTAGGCGCTACGTTTGCCACACAGCAACTAAACTGGCGGGAGCACGATCGAGGCGCAGCAGCCAGAAACCCAGTAAAGCCACAGAACACCTGGTAAAGCGTGTGCAAACCTGGTGAAGCGTGTGCAAAACCCCGTTTCCGTTTCCTGTTGTACAGTGCCACCCGTGGTCACATACTTTAGTTCACGACGCCACCGCTACGCTTATTTCCGTAGCACTGTGGAAGGTACAGTTTCCCTTCTCTAAGTTTGTATAGGTGTTCTGTGGTAGTACTAAACGCCTTGATTAAATGCAACACCCTTTCGCCTGTGAGCAAGGCCAGTTAGCACCGTGCAAGGGATCTCGATCGACGTGGTATAAAGCGCTTCGCCGCTCGTTTCGGGATTCGGTATGGGAATCGGACGAGACGTTCATTTGAGCGATCGCCAGCCGTTTGTGCGCAGGCGCGAGTGAGAGCGGGCGCGAGAGAGAAAATCTGGGGCATTTGCTCCTTGAATAGACGACCGCACGCCAAGTTTGGATGGATGAATGTTATGAGCGTCCCCTTTTGAACGGGGCGGTGGGTTGCGCCACCAAGCTCTTGCTACTATGCTGCCTGATATCCTACCTAGGTTAACCAATGAAAAAAGAAAAGAAAAAAAACACTATGACCTAACACGTCCAAAGTTTCTGATCCCCTATTGCGAACTGTGTTTATGTACGTCTCCGTCTTTTGTCGTTTCCCTACTTTTCTTCCACCAATCCTCCAATCGTCTCTTACTAATGCCTATTGCGGACCTGTTTGCTTTACTACTGCTCCCGCTGAACCCAAGGGCTTCAAGGAGGCCAGTGGTGCCTAAATCGACCGCTGGGTAGACGTCTTCACATTCTAATAAAATATGCTCCGTCGTTTCCCTAGCTTTACCGCAGCAAGCACATGCTTCTTCTTCCTTCTTATATCTCGCTTTATAGGTGCGTGTTCTAAGCATCCCGATCTCGCTTCGAAAAGTAATGAGCTTCCCTTTGAGTTATCATAAATGGTTTCTTTCTTGATTTCGTTTTTTCCTCTTCAGTAGTTACTCATGGCAGGTTTCCTTTCCATTGCCGCCACCCATGAGATTAATTCAGCCTCTCTAACTTTCCGCTTGACCTTCTTTGTTGCTGTGTTGCCCACCCCACAGGCCGCATACTTGCTGGTAAGCTTCCTAGTTCTTTTCCTCCACTGTGAATCAATGTTTTGCCTGTACAGATACCTGAACACTCTCCCAGCCCATTTACTTTCTTCCATATTCCTCAGCCGTTCTTCATACTCAATTTTACTGCGAGCTTCCCTCACTTCAAAACTAGTCCAGCCCATATCCCCCTGCACAGCTTCATTTGTAGTCCTCCCGTGAGCGCCCAATGCGAGGCGACCCACAGACCTTTGGTTCCCGTCGAGCCCTGATTGTACCCCTGATTTAAAGCAAACAACCGCATTTCCAAAAGTAAGTCCTGGAACCATTACCCCTTTTCACATACCTCGTAGGACCTCGTACCTATTGTATCCCCATAGCACTCTGTGCTTCATTATGGCTGCATTTCTCTTCCCCTTGACTGTTATGATATTTTCCTGTGCTTTCATATATCCATTGCCTTCGTTTACCCATATACCAAGGTATTTATATTCTGTTACCCGAGGTATTTCTTGGCCCTGTATCTCCACTGTCTGTTCACTGTTTTCATTGAATACCATAACACCTGATCTTCTAACACTAAATTTCAAACCTAAATTGTTGCCTTCCTGTCCACAGATATTAGCCAGACGTTGCAAATCACTTTGCTTGTTAGCTAGCAACACAATGTCGTCCACATAAAATAAACCTGGGAGTTGCTGCTCTATTACTGTACCTGCCTGTTTGTATGAGAGATTAAACTCGATATTACTTCCTTCTAGCTCCCTCTCCATCTTCACCATGTACATCATAAACAGCAGCGGGGATAAAGGGCACCCCTGCCTCAGTCCCTTGTTGATTTGAACTTTCTCCGCGCTTCTCATCCCTTCCCATTCAACGCAAATGGTATTTTCTAAGTAAATCTCTCTCAAAAGCTGTAGACAATCGTTACCTAAGCCTTCCCTTTCCAGAATATCCCACAATATGTTGCGGTCTACGTTGTCGTATGCTCCTGTAATGTCCAAAAAGGCCACATACAACGGTCTGCTTTCGATACACTGAGTAAGAACAAACAAGTTATCATCCAAACGCCTACCTATTCTAAAGCCATTCTGAAGCTCTCCCAAAATGCCATTATTTTCTGCCCATGCTTGAAGCTTTAATTTGATTGCCTGCATTGCTAGCCTGTATATTACCGATGTAATGGCCAACGATCTATACGAGTGAATTCTGTCTTTCTCCCCCTTACCTTTATAAATTAAATTCATTCTACTTTGTCGCCAACTGTCTGGTATTCGTCTATCTTTTAAAGTTTTTTCAACTGCTTTCACGAGAGCTTCCTTACTTTTTGGTCCCAGTTCATTTATCAGCCTAACGGGAACCTCGTCTAGCCCTGTGGCTGTGCGCTTAGGAATTTTCTCTTCCGCTTTCTTCCAGTTTAAATTTGTAAGCACTAGCTCCTTTCCCCCTTGGGTCTCTTTCATGCTCTTTTTTTCTTCAAAGACAACCTTGTCCTTGCCTTGGAAAGATTCGGCTGTTACTTTTTGGATGTAATTTATTGCTGCTTCTCCTTCCAGTCTGTTTTCATCTTCGTCTAGGATATCTTGTTGTATTGTTGTTGCCTTCCTGCCTAATAATTTTATGTGATTCCAAAATATTCTAGGTGCGGCCTTCTTTCTCTCACGTATTTCTGACAACCAACGTTCACTTTCACCTTTTAATTTTGCTTGCACCAGTATTTGAACCATAGACTTTTTCTCCCGGTATATTTCCCATTTACTGGTTACTTCATCCTGTGGCAACTGCGCCTTCTTTGCCTGCCTGTGCTCTCGAGATGCTTTCTGTCGTTCGGCGATGGCTTCTCGTATCTCCTTGTTCCACCAGCTTTTCGGTTTCTTTTTTCCTTTCCAATGAACATGTTGTTTCTCTTTCCGTATTTCTGTCGTTACTACACTTAGAAGCTCACCATATTCCCACCCCTTACTTGGCGACTTCCCAATTTCTTCCTCCACTCTAGTGACTATATTTGCGATTTGTTCAGCGTTCAAATTTGGACTGGCCATTTTGCTTTCGTTGCTCTCTTTCCCAACTACATATCCCATTTTCAAAATGATGCGTTTATGGTCACTCCCTATGCTGCTAAACCCTTCCTCATCAATGACCATTTCTCTCAACTTATCATGAATTCCTTCTGTCATCAGACAGTAATCAATGGTCGATTGCCGGTTTCCCACTCCCCACGTGATCTGTCCTTCACACTTAGGCCCTGTATTCACGATCACGAGGTTATGTTGCTCGCAAAGGTCTAGCATTGACTTCCCGTTATTGTCGGTATAGCCATCTAAATCCTGTATGTGGGCATTCATGTCACCTAATAGGACTATCTCAGCACCATTCCCGAAACCCCTAATATCAGCGCTTATGCATTCCACTAACTCTTTATTCTTCTCTGTGCAATTTATTCCGGTCCACAAATACGTAACTCCAAGCCAAGTTTCTTTCCCACTCATTGTACCTGATAACCAAAGATGCTCTTGACATTGTGAATTTACTCTTTTCCATTTGGCTCCCTGATGGATGAGCATTCCGACTCCCCCTCCCTTTCTTTCCGACTTAGTTCTGTTGCACCCTTCCCATACATAATTCTCAATAACTGGCGGCTCTTCTGAGTCTCTAAGGTGCGTTTCTGTAACCGCATACACCCCTATTTGTTCTCTATGTAACTGCTCCTCAATCTCTGCCCACTTTTCCTTTCTTCTGCCGCCCTGCATGTTTATGTAGCCTATTGCATGGCGAGCTCTTGTTCTTGCTTTCCTCCTTTTTCTGTTATCGACGGCGATGCTCTTCTGATGTTCCCCTAGGGGACCTTCTTTATTACTACCTACTCTGACCTCCTGAGCGCCCGCGGGCCCCCTAAATAAGCAACAGCGCGACCCCCAAGTCGCCAGCCCACTTCTCGTGCTAGCCTGTAATTGAAGTGGATCCCATCTCGTTTAAAACCACCACAACTTCTCACTTCCCTGTTTACTTCGACAACCTCAAAGCCTTTCTCTCGGCTCATTTTCCATATTGCCTCATTGGCAGCCATTACGGCTCTTTGTACGTGACTGTCACGCACAGGCACCTCCGGCACCGTGCAAACCACGATCTGCACCTGAGGGGATAGCTCGCGCAAGTCGTCCACCCCCTTCGCCAAGCGCTGGGCTAGTCCTGGCCCTTTCCTCTTCAGGACGTCATTTAGCCCACCTGCTACTACGACAAGGTTGCGCACGTGGGCATTTTCCGTGAGCTTTTCTTTTGCTCGCTCCATGACAGAACCCAGTGTCTGCCCTGGAAATGTCCCTACCGCCACTCTTTTGTCGCCTTTCACCCTCTCCACAATTGCTTTTGAGCACCCTGCCATGTTTGAGTCGCCAGCGATAATCACCCTTTCACTCTCTCCTACCTCTCCCTGCTTCCCGGCTTCCTGTGGCTGCAGCGTCGCCTCACTCGGGGCGTGTAGCGCTGCTTCGCTATAGCTACGCCGATTCACCGGCGGCGAGCTGGCGACCGCTTGCTTTGGCTCCCTGCCTCCCACATCGCCCTCGCTTTGGTGTCCTGACCCGACATTATCCGCTGCCCGAGTCTCAAGAGCGTCGAGCCGCCTTTGCAGTTCGGCGCTCCTTTCTTTCGCCTCCCCAAGCTCGGCCACAGTCCTCACCAACTGCGCGGCCTGGGCCGCCTCCACCTTGACGAAATTTTCAACCTTCGCCTGCAGTGCTACCCGCTTCTCCTGCTCCTCCCTCAGGTTTGCCTTAAGCTCTTCAAACTTAGCCGCCCAATTCCTTTCCAGTTTTTGGACGGCTTCCCTGACGCCCTCACACGACCTGCACGTGAAGCTAGACCCCACCGCGTCTGCTAAATTCTGAAATTTAGTCTCGTCGAGGAAGCACCAGCGCAGGCACTCGTCGCACTGCACTTGCTCCCCGTCCCCCGCGGCCTTCACGTTTTTCGATTTCATCGCTAGGCCTACGTCCCTAGGCCCAACGAGCAAGTTCGCCAAATCACTCACGCAAACCCGACCTCGACCGCTATCCCAAACAAAAACAAAGAATTATCACTCCCTACTCCATGTAAGAATCCGAAGAGCTAGCTGAAAGAAATACCCCCTAGGCCTAACGGGGGAGCCGCCAGACCTAGACAAAGCCGGTACGTTTCCTACTCCTACCAAAAATTCAAAATTTGCGCCCCTACTCCATGCAAAAGAAAACACTTCAAAACACTAGCTAATAAAGATAAAAGAGTACTTAGCTACGAACGAAGTCGCTGAAGCCTCGTCCACAGGAGCGTCCGTGAGCCACGACCAACCACCCGTGCGAGCTTCTTCCGTCGCAACTCATGGATGGATGGATGGAAGGTAGGAGCGTCCCCTTTGAAACGGGGCGATGGCAGTTGCCACCATGCTCAGATTTTTATTTTGCCTTTTATTTTTATCTGTGTTGTGTGTTATTGAATTTCTCGGTTTTCTTTAAATACGTCTTCCTACCCTTTTAACCTTATGTCACCTCTTTGCTTTTGAGCCACCAATCCTCCAATCGCCTTTTGCTAATTTCCACCGCACCTTTATTTACATGACTATCATTATCTCTGAACCCTAGGGCCTCGGGAAGGGTGACTGTGGCCGCATCGACATCGGGGTTGATACCATCACATTTTAGCATGAGGTCTTCCATTGTTTCTACATATTTACCACACACAGTACATGTGTCTTCTTCTTCGTTAAATTTCTTTTTATAGCTCCGCGTTCTAAGACACCCTGATCTAGCTTCAAAGAGTAGGGCACTGCCTCTTGAGTTATCATAAAACGCTTCCTTCCTGATCTGCTGTTTCCAGTATCGATATAGTTCTACACTATGCTTCTTTTCCATTGAATTTATCCAATTTTTACCTTCCGCATTTTTAACCTGTCGTTTAATGCTCTGTCCTTTTTCGTCCTCGTGTCTGGCATACTTACTGATTAGCTTCCTAGTTCTTTTCCGCCATTGTGAGTCAACGCTCTTTCTGTATAGGTATTTAAACACCTTAGCTGCCCACCTGTTATCATCCAATTTCCTCAGACGTTTTTCGTATAGGATTTTACTCTGAGCTTCCCGTGCTTCGAATGATGCCCAGCTCATATCTCCCTGTACTGCTTCTTTTGTGGTTTTCCCGTGGGCACCTAGTGCTAACCTTCCCACAGCTCTCTGATTTACCTCTAGTCTCGACTGAACCTCTGCCCTTAAACACAGGACCGCATTCCCGAAAGTAAGCCCCGGCACCATTACTCCCTTCCAAATGCCTCTCAGTACCTCATACCTGTTGTAACCCCACAATGCCTTATGTTTCATTATCCCGGCATCTCTTCGCCCTTTTGCTATTAGAGACTGTTCGTGCTTTTCCGTGTACATCTGCCCTTTGTTTATCCATACCCCGAGATACTTGTATTCGGCCACTCGGGGTATTTCGTGGCCTTGTATTGTAAGCTCCTGATCAGTTGTATCGTTGAAAAACATCCCACCGGACTTAGCTGCACTAAAACTGAAACCTAAACTGTCTCCTTCGTCCCCACAGTAATTAACCAGAGTTTGCAAATCTTCCTGGCTATCTGCGAACAGTACAATATCGTCCGCATACATTAAACCCGGTAGTCGTTGCTCAACAACCTTTTCGCCTAATCTGTACGACAGATTATACCCTAGATTGCTTCGTTGTAACCTTCTTTCCATGCTTATCATATAAAGCATGAACAGCAGCGGTGATAGAGGACAACCTTGCCTTAATGCTTTGTGAACCTCGACAGTTGTCGTACTCTTGATTCCTTCCCACGTTATTTCAACATTATTTTCTCGATATAGTTCCTGTAGAAAATCAATTACCTCATTACCGATACCTTCAGCTTTTAATATGTTCCACAGGAGTTCCCTGTTCACATTGTCGTATGCACCACTTATGTCCAGGAAGGCTAAATACAGAGGTCTATTTTCCGCCTTAGCTATTTCTATGCACTGGGTAAGCACGAACAGGCTATCATCTAAGCGCCTACCACTTCTGAACCCGTTCTGAAGTTCTCCAAGTATTCTATTACTTTCTACCCATGACTGCATTTTTAATTTCACCGCCTGCATCGCCAGCCTATATATAACTGATGTTATCGTAATTGGTCGGAAAGATTTTATGTTCTTCTTATCACCTTTTCCTTTATAAATCAAATTCATTTTACTCTGTTTCCAGCTGTGCGGAATTTGCTTATTTGTTATGACTGCCTCCAATGCTTTTATCAGCGTTTCCTTGCTTCTTGGGCCAAGTTCATTAATTAACTTGATTGGAATTTCGTCTATCCCCGCGGATGTGCATTTTGGAATATTTGCTTCCGCCTTTTTCCAGTTAAGATTGGTCAATTTTAAGCTGTTTTCTATTATGCTATTCTGTGTTGCTCCCTCACTTGGGGCGATTACCCTATCGTCTTTCCTAAATGACTCTCCTATAACTGAACCAATGTAGTTCACAGCGTCATCTCCCTCTAAACAATTTCCTTCGGCATCGTGAATCTGTTCCTCTTTTCTGTGATTAGCTTTACCCAGCCAGCTTATATGGTTCCAGAATTTTCTTGACCCCCCTTTAGTTGCATCGCGAGCTTCAGCCAGCCAGCGATCAGAGGACTGTTTTATTTTAGCCTGGACGAGGACCTGCACTTGTTGTTTCTTTTGTCGATAATATTCCCATTTTTGGCCTATTTCCTCTTCAGATAACTGCGCCCTCTTTGCTTCTCTGTGTTCCCTAGATGCCCACCGTCGTTGTTCGATGGCCACTCTAATTTCCTTATTCCACCAACTTCGTGGCTTCCCCTTTCCTCTCCAGCGGTTTACTCCTTTTACCTCTTTTATTTTTGTACTAATGAGTAGTTCTAACTGATTATAATCCCACCTTTCAATGGGATGTTTCTTTATTGCTTCCTCTATGCCAGCCGCTATTTGTGCTATTTGCGCGTCATTTAATTTTGCGTACTCTTTTTGGCTTCCCTGTATTTCTCTTTTGAGTAGGGCTCCCAACTGTAGACTAATACGCTTATGATTACTTCCGAGGCTGTACTTCCCCTCTTCGTCTATTTCCATTATTGCTAGCTTGCTATACAATCCCTGCGACATTAAGCAGTAGTCAATGGTCGTTTGTCTGTTACGGGACTCCCACGTGATTTGTCCCTCACACTTAGTTTCTCTATTTACTATAACTAGGTTGTGTCGTTCACAGAAGTCTAGCATCAACTTCCCATTACAATCTGTGTATCCATCCAGATCCTCGATGTGGCCATTCATGTCACCCAGCAGACAAATATCGGCACCTTCTCCAAACTGCTTTATATCGTCATCGAGACACTTCACTAGATCTTTGTTCTCTTGCCTGTATTTGTCCCCTGTCCCTAAATAAACTACTTCTAGCCATGCCTTTTTACCGGCAATTGTACCTGATACCCAGACATGTTCTTTGCAAGTTAACTTTATTCTTTGCCAATTTGTTCCTTGGTGTATGAGCATACCTACTCATCCTCCCTTCCTCTCCGTTGTTGTTCTATTGCTCCCTTCCCAGACGTAGCCTTCAATAAGCGGTGGGTCTTCTAGATCCCTGAGGTGTGTTTCGCATCGCGCGTATACACCTACTTCTTCGTCCTTTAACTGCTGTTCTATTTCTAACCACCTCGCTCTCTTTCTACCGCCTTGCATGTTTATGTACCTGATCCTGGTGTTAAATTTATTGGTAGTTTTCTTCCTGGACCTCCTAGTGGCCATTTTATTGGCGTCAGCCTCTATTGCACTTTCTACACTGTTTCTACCTACCCCTACGCCCTGAGGCGCAGCGGACCCCCTAAAGAAGCTACTGCCCGGCCTGCCAGGCGCCAGCCGATCTCGGCTCCTAGCCTTCCATTAAAGCCTTCCATCTTCAAATAGTGAGCGCCATCTGGCGCACAACATGCAAAGCTGCAGCGATCTGCGTGCGAGCGTTTGTGGTTAGAGCGAGTTTCATTTCTCGGCTTCTGCTTGGCCTCTGCCGCAGCAACCGTGTATGTTCACTGCGGCAAAAATAATTGAAGACGCCGTTACTCCGTTCTTTTCGTACGTGACATGACTTCTCGAAGCGTACCATTCAAACTGATCGCGGGTGGCAGTATCTGCTTTCTAAAACTGCCACTATTTGCCAGGCTCCTCTAGGCTCGGCACTGAAGAAAGAATACGTTAAAAATATCCTATATTCGGTGGCTGCTGACGCCAGCATGGGACTGATGCGAGCGACATGCACCCCTTCAACAAAGAGCAGAGTGCACGTCGTCGAAACACACTGCCGATGTGTCGCCAAGTGTCCACACTTGGTTTTGCAGACTGCTCGCCTTATTTGCTCTTTGCTTTATGATTGGGGGCCCTAGGCGGAGTGTTTTCATTTTTCCGGGGGGACCAGCTTTCTGAACTCTGTGTGTGTGTGTGCGTGTGCGTGTGTGTGTGTGTGCGTGTGCGTGTGTGTGTGTGTGCGTGTGCGAGCGTGTGTGTGTGTGTGTGTGTGTGTGTGTGTGTGTGTGTGTGTGTGTGTGTGTGTGTGTGTGTGTGTGTGTGTGTGTGTGTGTGTGTGTGTGTGTGTGTGTGTGTGTGTGTGTGTGTGTGTGTGTGTGTGTGTGTGTGTGTGTGTGTGTGTGTGTGTGTGTGTGTGTGTGTGTGTGTGTGTGTGTGTGTGTGTGTGTGAAGAAACCGTGTGACCTCCAAGAATTGAGCGCGGGAGTGATGGTGTTATATGAGTATATACAAGACCTCATACTAGGAAACAATTTCATTTCACAGCCTGAGTACTCTCGGTGGTGTAATCTTCGTTCGTGTAATTCTCGCATACTTGGCTATCACTAATACTGCTTTGCCTTTCCGGCGACACTGCAGCCTCTCTCTCTTTTTCGTTGTGAGTATAAGCGCTGCTACGCATGGCTGCTGTTGATTCTGATTTCGAGTGAATCCGGCTTGGCCTCATTTCGGTGAGTGAGTGAATTATACAGTGCTCCCCAACTATCATGCACTAAGACAAAAGAAGAGCAGATGCGTTACTCGGAGAAAACTTAGTCAATATTGTTTGCAGTGAAGTGGAGTAGACGCCAGTAATTATTTCGTTACTCAGATTTGATTCGGTAATTGCAATTAGTTATCTAACTCGAGAAGTACTGTCATAACTTTCAAAGGGTCACTGAGGCATTTGTAGGCACCCCAAAATGACATCTAACCGCGGTGTTTTCAGCGACGTAGTAATTGCGTACAATGTTTTCCGACTGTCAACGAAACCTCACGAAGTATGAAAAATAGCACGTGAGTGGCACTCCCACCCGCATGATAAAGTAGCGTCATCAAATAAGCTGATTGAAAGCAACGGCATTGCCTGTAGCAAACCCGAAGAGACAGCGCATCACCTTGATAACAGTACGGAAGGAGCACCAACAGCAGGTTTCACGGCTTTGCATCTGTTCCTTCCTCTCTACGTCACGCTTATTATCAGTCTCTCAAAGCCGACTGATCACATTGATAACAAAAGCCCTTTGATAACGCGGCCGAAGCGCCGCTCCGACCGCGCACGAAATGCGAAAAGCAATGGAATAGGCATGAAATGTTTCAAAATCGCGGCTTTGCTCACACCGCATCGGAAGAGCATGCGCGAAGCTATATTTCGTGCCAGAAACTTGCTTCGGACCAAAGCCAAGTTAATGTTATGATTTTAGTTTTCATGACAATGTACACGTGCTGCAAAAACAGGTCTGTGGCAAAAAATAAAAGTGAAGTATACTTACCAGCAACATACAAGCGCGCACACGCACACACAGTCAGATTTCAGTGTCCCTTTATATATATATGAATTTGTAAGCTCCGTTGAACACAGTTTAGAGGACATGTTAGAATAGGTCTCCTCTTGGAGCTACGCAGTACTATGTCCGTTTTATGACATCTCCAGTGGCTTTCTTGATGACCGACGTTAGAATTCTATGGCAGACATCTGTTTGAGGGCTCTGCTTTATGATCCGGATGGAAGCACAGTCACGTGGTATTCTCCATATTTCGCTGAGTTTATTTATCAGTCGGAAAAAATTAGTATGCAATTAATACGTTGCTGAAAATACCGCAGTTAGATGCGTCTTGGCTGGGCCCTGAGATGCCTCATTGACAATTTGATAATTAGGATAGTACATCTCGAGTTAGGCAATTGATTACAATTACCTAATTAAATCTCAGTAACGAAACAGTTATTGACAGCTATTCCACTCTACTGTGAGCAACATGCACTAGGTTTTCTTCGAGTAAGACACTGCTCTTTTCTTTTTTTAAATCTTGGTGCATGATAGTTAATTGGGACACCCTGTATATATTTATGACCTTTGCATGCAACTGATGATGTGTGCATCCCTTATAAATGTTGTAAATTATTAGAAGATATCTTTTTATGAGGCCTTAGCATTGCTTATTGGAAAGAGAAGCAATACTGAGACACAACATTCATGTGCATTTCACGCGCCATTGATAAAAGTCTCTGCCGAAGGGGTCACTGAAGTCTATAGGCGTTTTTCGTAGTCAACAAAGCACGCAAAGCAATTTGAAGTGTGGTGAACATACAGCAACATATCCATTCTCTAGGCACAGGGTATCCATACCTTTAGAAATATAATTTTAATTGGCTACCTCCATCTCTTTCAAAAATATAATAAACTTTGTCCTGTGTGTATATTTAAATATATTGTGTGGGTGCATGCTGTTTGCAGTGGAACAATGTTGAAGTGAGAAAATGCGGATCAGGCAGCCGCCGCTGGTGCTTCCAATGTGCGTGTCCTCCTATTGTCAGGATTTGCAGAAATAAAGCGCTAGTGTGAACTAAAAGCCGTGGACGGCCGCACCAACGATGATGCAGTAAGCTATTAGCTACAATAAAGTTTCAAATGAATAGGTCGAGGAAAGTCAAAAGAAACTTCAAATGGTGACAAAGCTCTGGTAATGGCACTTTAGGTGTGTGTGTGTGTTTTTTTCGGGGGGGAGGGGGAGGAAAGCTTCAGCATTGCTGGGGGGGGGGGGACTCAGCCCTCCGCCCGGAAAACTCTGGAGAGGGCTCGGGCCCCTCCGGAGTCGGGCCCCTCCACAAACCGTCGTCTCAAGGCGCGCTAGGGCTGCGTTGGTCATTCGTCTGCTTCTAGTGCCTAACCATGTAGAGGGTGCTCGTGACAGCCATGTTGGCGTATGCACAGCAGTATTTTTGCAAACCATCCATTAACGACGCCCTTCACTGTCTATAAAGCGCGGAGTTATTCTCTTCTATCGACTTACTCAGCGGCTATTGGCAAGTCCCCATGGCATCTGACGACCAACCTAAAACGGCCTTTGTGACACCAGATGGCGTATATGAATTTCGTGTCATGCCTTTTGGGCTTTGCAACGCCCCCGCAACATTTGAGCGTATGATGGACAACCTTTTGCGTGGTCTCAAGGGGAAAACGTGCCTGTGCTACTTAGATGATGTGGTCATTTTCTCGCTCGATTTTCCCACCCATCTCTGTAGGCTGGAGGAAGTGTTGCAGTGCCTAACTGCCGCCGGCCGTCAGCTCAACCTGAAGAAATGCCACTTTGGCTCAAGTAAGCTCACCATCCTTGGCCATGTAGTATCTAAGCACGGTATTCTTCCTGGCGCCGCCAAGCTCCGTGCAGTTGCTGATTTTCCAAAACCTTTCTCCATAAGAGAACGCAGCTTCCTTGGCCTGTGTTCTTACTTTCGGCACTTCATTTGCAATTTTGCGTCCATCACTGCTCCCTTGAGGCAGCTTTTATGGAGCGACTTGAATGACTACGCCTGGTCGTCTGCTTGTGACGATGCCTTCCAAGAGTTGTGTCGTCTCCTGACGTCGCCGCCTATACTGCATCACTTCGACCCGATAGTTCCGACTGAAGTACACACCGACGCCAGCGGCGTTGGACTCGGCGCTGTACTCGCGCAGAGCAAATCTGGATTCAATGAGTACGTCGTTGCATACGCAAGCCACACCCTCACCAAAGCCAAGAAGAATTATTCCGTTGCAGAGAAGGATTGTTTGGCCATAATCTGGGCACTTGGTAAATTTCGACCCTACCTCTATGGCCACCCCTTCGACGTGATTACAGACCACAATGCACTTTGTTGGCTGTGCACGTTGAAGGACCCCTCAGGTCGATTAGCTCGCTGGGCTTTGCGGTTGCTAGATTTCGACGTGTGCGTTATCTACAGCTCTGGCCGCCGCCACACCGATGGCGACGCGCTTTCCCGTTCACCTGTGTCAACCGAAAGCGATGCCTACCTCTCTGCCATTGACCAAGTACTTTCGTTCCTAGCAGGCTGTGACATGGCTTCAGAGCAACGCAAGAATGCCTGGATTAGTACTCTTATCCGCTTCCTTTCAAACCCGTCGACTGTTCCTTCACCTTCTCGAGCTTTGCGCTGTCAAGCATCTCACTTTGAAATTCGGTATGGACTTCTGTATCGCCGGAATTACGTACCTGACGTCCGCAAGTGGTTGCTGGTCATACCTCGACATCTTCGTGGTAAAATATGTTCTGCCTTCCACACTGACCCGCAGTGTGCACATGCGGGTGTCTTCAAAACGTGCACCCGGCTTCGCTCCAGGTTTTATTGGCGTGGCATGTACACCTTTGTGTGCAAGTATATTCGGTCGTGCCCTCAGTGCCAACGCCGCAAGGTTCCTGCTTAGCATGTCTCTGGTCCACTCCAACCAATTCCGTGTCCGTCCAGGCCCTTCGATCGCATTGGCATTGACCTGTATGGACCCCTTCCGAGCACGGCATCCGGGAACCGTTGGATAGTAGTCGCCATCGACCATTTGACGTGATACGCAGAAACAGCCGCTCTGCCTGCTGCCACCGCTCGCGATATAGCATCGTTCCTCCTGAAAAACGTTATTCTCCGTCACGATGCACCTCGAAAACTTTTAAGTGATAGAGGACGTGTCTTCCTCTCCGAAGTTGTAAATGCGCTCGTTGCTGAATGTTGCATCGTTCATCGCACTACCACCGCCTACCATCCTCAAACTAATGGTCCGACGGAAAGATTTCACCGCACCCTTGGCGACATGCTCTCCAAATATGTTGCCTCTGATCACACTGATTGGGACTTCATTTTGCCATTCATCACGTTCGCCTACAACACTGTACCACAGGCGACTACAAACTTCTCTCCATTGATCCTCTTGTATGGCCGACCTTCGACTATCCTCGACACCATTCTTCCGTACAAACCTGACTCATCCGAATGTACGCCCATCTCTGAAGCTGCCCGCCGTGCAGAGGAATGCCGTCAGCTCGCCCGTTCCTTTACAGCCGTCGACCAATGGAAATGAAAATCCAGACTTGACAATGATCACCCACATTGTCACTTTCTTCCAAACTCGCATGTTTGGCTTTGGGTTCCCGCCATTCCTGCTGAACTCTCATCCAAGATTTTCTCCAAATATCAAGGACCCTACCGTGTTGTAGGGCAGACATCGCCTGTGAACTATATTGTCAAGCCTGTCACGCCACCTACGGACCAACGCTGTCGTTGTCGTGAAACCGTCCATGTACAACGCCTGAAGCTGTACTACGACCCCATAATTCTATGTTCACCATGAGTCGCCAGGATGGCTCCTTTTCCTGCGGGGGGGGGGGGGGCGATTGTAGTGAAGAGGAATGCCCGGCGCCGCAGCCACATCGCCAGTCGCCCTGGAGGCGTGAGCTCGAGATTGCCTTAGCTGCTCTGGTTGAGACGCTGCCTGCTGCTATCTTGTGCTATATTCATATTAGAATATATATATATATATATATATATATATATATATATATATATATATATATATATATATATATATATATATATGTGTGTGTGTGTGTGTGTGTGTGTGTGTGTGTGTGGTTCAGAAAGCTTTTGAGCGTTTTGATCATTATGAAGTCCTACATGTGTAATATATAGAACAGAACTGCAGCTCATCGATCTGCGACAAATTCAGTGATGATAGCGCTGCGCCAATTACGCTGAACTGCGCCGAAGCGTGAACCCTGCTACATCCTGCTACATTTCCGCAAAATATGGTAAATCTGCGCCCACCCTGCGCCGAAGGGTCTGCTCCGGTCCAGAAACGAAACTAATTCATCGATGCCGCTTATGTCACCATCGAAAGCGGCATTGCTTGAGCTACCGCACTGGCGGCGCGCGCGGCAATCTGCCCTGCGTGGGATGTGCTAACCCTCACCATCGGATGTCGACTTCACGATGGCGCTTGCAAAGCTGTTGGTGCATCTGTTATGCATTTTGTATTGCTTAAGTTTGTAAAGGCATAGCCAGCACGTTGTCTGCTGCTGTTCTATATGTCAAAAATGTGTGCCAACAGCGTAGGCAAGAAAGCGGCAAACATGGCGGTCTGCTGTTCAGGAGCAATTGGCGTTCACCGCACGCGCTTCTTCCGCCTCGGCTGAACCACATTGGTGCGATTTCATGTGTGATGACGGCTGCGCGATAAGTTTGGGCCGCATGTGGGAAGGCGCGCGCTCCGTCCAAAAAAAAAAAAAAAAAAGCAACTTGTTTGCCGAAAGCTCCTCAGGTTAAATGTTTCACGGACGGAGGGAAGGTTCAATCAAGCAACCATTCGCGTAGGCGAATAAAAAAAAATTCCGCATCTTTAAAGTTTTAATTCCGCGCTGTTCTTCTAGATACATATTAAAGGCATACTGAAAAACCGTTGCTTAAGTCAGTGAAACTCTAGTCGCTGTTTTCTCTCGGCGACGTCGCCCTGGCTGGATCCAGCCGCGCTGCGATCACCAATGATCGTCATGTCGTCGCTCGCATACATACAGCTACTGAAGATGTCACGTTAGCTTACTGTAATGTATAGTACATGGAGTTGAGCGCTTTCTACCTTTTTATTTGACTTTGAGACATGTCTGCATTATGCTTTAGAACTTATAATATTCGCTGCTTGCGTGAGCTATTTCAGTCAGGACTATGGAACTGTATGCTTGCTATACCCGAACTTGCATGACAGCTAACGTATCGTGGCCGCTCGTGGCAGTGATAATGCAAGCTGTTCACGGGGGCAGAAAAAGTTGAACAGAAAGGGAATCGAAAGGGCACTCAATAAAACCTCGTCCCTTTGTCTAGCGTCTCGGCGGTCCTCCGTTGTTTTTCTGCCAGGTACAATTTCAACTTCTAGGCTCTGTTTTAATACAGGACAAAGGTTGAAGTGCTAAACTAACTGATGAAGCGATCTTGATAAACATTTGCACATGTGAAAGAATTAGTTTTATTTCTGGTATATCGTGTAATGCTAAAATGTCGGTAATGAGCAATTTAACCTTATTTTCTTTTAGCTTAGCGTAAATTGCAATATTTAGTAGAAATGAGAAATTGTCTTTTTTTTTGTGCAGGCCGCTTCACCAAGTTCAATCAGGACATTTTTCTTGAGACTGACCAAAATGGTGACAAAATATCACTGTGGTGCCGTCAAGCAAATGAAGCGACTGGCTTTTGTGCTTTGTGCGACAGCAGCATTAACTGCAGGCAGCACGGCGTAAGGGCAGCATGCCGACACAAAGCGCCACATCGACTCTGCCAGGCAGCACCGAGACACTTCAGGCGTCCTACAAAGACTGAAGACTACTCAGCCAACTCTGGAATTAGCAAGCCAATGAAACATTTCATTGAATGACCAAGTGACACGCAGAGACACTTTTTGTCCTTGGTATGACACTAAAGAGCATTCCATATTCGTGGGCAGACACAGCAACTGACTTGTATCCAAAAATGTTCCCGGATTCAGAAATGGCCAAGAAATTTTCTTGCAAGAGGTCCAAAACCTCTTACATTGTTTCTGACGGCTTGGGTTCATACTTCAAGAAGCTTGTGGTCGACGAGCTCAACAAGGCAGACATGTTTTATTCTATTGCCCTAGATGAAACCCCTATTCCAAAGCAAAGGTGTCAGCAGCTTGATGTGGTGGTTAGATATTTCTCTGACAAAGCGCAGCAGGTAGTAGTGGAGCACATGCAGTCGTACCGGCTGGGTTCCGCAACAGCAGAAATTTTGGCAGGTGAGATCCAGAAAGCAATGATGGACCTTCCGCAGAAGAACTTCATTTGCTTTTTTACCGATGGTCCAAATGTAATGAAAAGCTTGAAGAAAATGCAAAAGGCTTACTCGAATATCATCCACTTAGGAGAGTGCTGCCTGCACAAAGTGCACAACTCGTTTGCTTGAGGATTGAATGCCTTCGGGTCGGACATCGAGGGGGCTGTGATAGATGTTTATTACTTTTTTAAGAATTCAGCTGTGCAGAGCGCAGCAATGAAAGCGGAACAAGTGACACTTGGTCTTCCTGAAACTATTTTTGCACCATGTGAGCTCAAGGTGGCTCACTTTGGGGCCTGCTCATGATCGCTTGATAGAGCAGTATCCTGCTGTGAAGAGTCATGGTGTCAGACACATCCTGTCGCACAGGAGGCCAGTTGCGTGAACGACTGAGGAAGGTGTTCTCTGACAAGACCTATGCCAAGCTCCTCTTCATTAAGAACATTTCTGAAATTTTTGTTTCATTCCTATCACTCCTACAGGGAAGTGGACCACTGGTGCATCGATTCTATGAAGAGATGGTCTTTCTCGTTCAGAAGCTGCTTGGTCGCTTTATGAAAACCGAAGCTTACCGTACAGTTAACGGCAAGGACTTGCCACGTTTGGATATTCACTATTCTGCAATGTGGAAAGCTGTTGTCGAAGTTGGTGGAGACACAGAAGCAGCTATGTCCCAAGGGAACCAGCCCAGAAAAAGGCTTTTTGGTTGGGTGCCCGAAGTTTCTACTTAAAAGCCACTGAACATCTGCTACCACGATTGCCCTTTGGGAACATGGCACTGCGGAGCCTACGTTGCCTTTCTCCTAAGGCCAGGGAGGAGGAGTCATCAGAAGCTGAAATGAGGTGCTTAGCTGCAAGGTTGCCTCAGGTGATACAGCCAAGCGAAATCTCATCCCTGATAGATGAGTATACAGTTTTTCAACTGGAGACAGTTGAAAGTGCTCCGAGAATCGATAAATATTGGCAGGTCATCTATGACTTAAAAAAGAGTGATGGCGCGCACAAGTATCCACTACCTAATAAAGTGGTAAAGGCTTTGCTCAGCATTCCCCATGGAAATGCAGGTGTCGAAATGGGTTTTAGTGAGAATCGTAGACTTCTTCATTACAGGGTGCAGCTAACGGCAGAGAGCATCAATGGGATACGTCATGTTGCGTCCTATGGCAAGCGCTTCAGTTGTGACCCCAGCCGTTTCAGCATTACGCCTGAGGTTGTTAGAGTTGTGCGGAACGCAAAGAAACTCTACTCTGAACGCATTGCTTCTAAGGAAGAGCAGTCAGCGAAGCGGCAATACAAGGCAGATGAGGCAGGCTCAAGCAGCGGTGATCAAGCAGACCTTCAAAAGGAAGTAGAAACCGCAAAAAAGATGCTAACAAATGCTGAACTTTTAATTAGCCTTGGCCTCAAGTCAGAGGACTTTACTGACATTGAAAGTGGCAATTCTCTTCTGGCTGAGGGCAAATCTAGACTTGCAGTGGCCCCTGAAAAGATGGGTGAAAGTAAAAGAAGAAAAGTGGCTGCACGCACGTGAAGTACTTTTCCGGGGGTTTGACAGTAGTTTTGTAGACACAAGCCCGACTGATGTTGAAACTTGTGCGAATTTTCTTCATTGGACATTTTAGTTGGCAGTTTATTAGAGCACATAACCAGAATTTTCTTCATATTCATTGCTGCACGTGCTTCTGTATATTCATAATGTCTGCTTAAATTTAGTAAATATGCTTTCATGAATGGGGTTCTCTGTCAAGGTGCTATTGTTCCCGCTGTGGTATGTTTAGGCCCGCACAGTCAGTCATGCAGTTTCACTCAAGTGAGTGTATTCTCTGCTTTTTTTATCTTTTTTTGTTAAAGGTTTTTTCGCTAGTCAAGCTGCCTCACTCATGACTATACACACAGTTGTTCACTAGTCCTGGTGTTTTACTCAAGTGAGTGTATTCTCTGGTATCTTTTGTAAAGGTTTGTTCTCTAGTCATGCTGCTTCACTTGGGTGAGTGTATTGCTTAGTTTTGTAAAAAGGTTGTTCTCTAGTCATGCTGCCTCATTACTGGGTTCCTTGCTTTATTATCAACAGGGTTTGCTTGCTAGTAATGTTGCCTCACTAGGATAATTGTATTCCTTGGTTTGTCTCGTAAGAGGATTGTTCTTTAGTCACACTGCCTCACTATTTTGAGTATTCCTTTTTGTAAAACGTTTGTTCACAAGTGGTGCTAGTTCCATGAGCATATATTCATTGCATTGTTTCATGACAGCTTTATCAGTCACATTGCCTCACCCATGTGAGTGTATTCTATTTCCTTTGTGAAAGGCCACTGTTGTGATATTTAATCATGAGATCTGTTCCTGTGATCTTTCCTGTACAAGTACATGCAAATATCCGCCCAAGCTGCTGTGATAGTGTTGTTGCCTTAAGACGTTTTATAATAAAGTGCAATAATTGTATATTTACACATTGTTTGTCTGCTAACTTTAGTTAAAGCTAGACTAGTTCGTGGTATTAATAATTAAAATAAGTTGCATTTGTTATATTTTGGCTATAATAGAACAGCACTCAGCACTTCTTGCTTTCCTATTATTTACTTGCTGTGAAAGCTGCACATATGTTTTGCAATTGTTTCAACAGACACCCGGTTTCGAACGTTCGTTTTACTGCTCCGAAAAGCAATTTTGCCTGCTCCGAAAGCCCCATTTTACTGCTCCAAAGCATTTCTGCCTGCTCCGAAAGCCGATTTTACTGCTACGAAAAGCATTTTTGCCTGCTCCGAACGCTACTCCGAAATGGCCAAGGCCAGTATCATCACTGCAAATTTCTACAACCAGACAAATTTTTAATCACTGATTTGCTTAATTTCAGCTCACTCATTCAAAGTGCAAATACAGTGTGAATGAAGCAGTCACATGGGCATACAGTTTAGTTAACGGCTTTGACAAACATCACCTTAGCACTAGTGCTTTGATTTCTCTCATGCGGCATTTTCTTGTGGACAAAATGAATCTGGAGCATTGTATTTCATTGTATTAGGTATTTGAGGCCTGATGTTAAATGCAAGAGCAAATTGAGATTTGTTAAAGCACTTAGTTCAGGCTCGAAGTGCACATCACAACAAAAAGGAGGCTAAGCGTGGGTTTCAGTTTCAAATTAATACGTCTATTGAGAATGCCATCCGGAGGGATATTCAGAGCAAGACTGTTAAGAATGGCGAGCTGCAAGGAAAAATTGCCACCCAATTACGACTGGGGGACAAGGCGCGCATTCCCCACTCTCCGTCGCTGCAGCAAGACTGCGTTCGAAGAAGCGGGCTTTGTGCTGAAAACCGCCCCCATCCACCAGCCCCATCTCCGTTGTGACGAAACGGGTTCGATGGACGAACTATTGTGCCCGAGGTCCCCAGTGCGAACCTGATTTTGCTACGCATGAGCAGGCCGCAGCGGGACAACGAGCTACCCAGGATGTCTCCGAGCTTCCCGGAACGACTCCTCTCGGTCGTCGGCTCCAGTCCTTCGCACCTGTGTGTTTGCGTGTGTGTGTGCGTCACCATGTCGCGGGAGGCGGCTAGTTTTGCGATGACGAAACGAACATTCGCTGCCTTGTATCGCCGAAGGACCGAGCGTTTAAAAACTGCTGT
Source organism: Dermacentor andersoni (assembly GCF_023375885.2). Taxonomy (NCBI): domain Eukaryota; kingdom Metazoa; phylum Arthropoda; class Arachnida; order Ixodida; family Ixodidae; genus Dermacentor; species Dermacentor andersoni. Next base: position 125,102,359 of record NC_092817.1, on the reverse strand, counting down.
TGGGCGGAGGCTCGACACACTTCTCTCGTGCAGTCAGGTTGAACTGACACACTTTCTCTTGAGCAGTCATGTTGGACTGACACTCTTCTCTTAAGCAGTCATGTTAGACTGATTTAATTTCTGTAAATAAACCCACTTTCCTCGTTCTCGATGAGAAGCAGTTCTTCCCTTCATCAACGTCGTCAGCGTGTTTAAGTTGGACGACGGCATGGGCCAGCTACCTTCGAATTCATGCCGGACTCCAATCTTGGCAACGGATCTCGAGCGATGGGATTGAGCCCCCAATCCTGACAAGACCCATTGGCATGGCTTCATTTATTCGTTGCAACGCATTCAAGTTTGCTGTTGATTAACAGGTGGATGAAGAAGGCAATTCTTGCATTTTATAGAGTCCCGAGCAGTCACATGGCAATGATCGCCAAGCCTCTCATAACATGGAGCCACCTCAGAATTGCACCAAAGGCAACCCTGTCGGCAACCCTGTCGTGACGATGACACCTAATGTGCCGCTCTTCGTGCAGATTGCCGCTGGATGCCTTGTTCTCACTTCGGCCTCGTGAACAACGATTTCGACAAGCGACGGATGCTGCTGGCGTGGCGCTGAATTGGGAACTCCGTTGCCGCTTCGTTTCGACAACGTTTTCGGTACCTTTTCTACGCCCCCAACAATCTCAGCTGCTGCACATGTGCATGATGCCTACGGAGGATCGCGCAAAGCTACGATGACGTCACTCACCGATAAGTGGATCGCCTCGCCGTTGGGTTTAAAAGGACTACCAGTGCCTGCTTTCTTCAGTGGACACGGCAGCACTGTCGTGACGATGACACCTAATGTGCCGCTCTTCGTGCAGGTAGGTGGTCGAAAAACAGGCTTTTCTAAGAATTCCTTATGTCTTGTTGTGTTGCCGTGTCCACAAATAGTGCTGGATTGTTTGAATGATGTGTTTTAAATGGCAAGCCTGTTACTTATGCTTTCCGGAGATGCAGAAGAATATCGACCATGGCGGCCGCATTTCGATGGGGGCGAAATGCGAAAACACCCGTGTGCTTAGATTTAGGTGCACGTCAAAGAACCCCAGGTGGTCGAAATTTCCGTATTCCCCCACTACGGTGTGCCTCTTAATCAGAAAGTGGTTTTGGCACGTAAAACCCCATAATTTTTTAGAAGAAAACCCTGGGCCTCCGCTGGAGGATATGGTTAAAGTAATGCTTCAGAACCAAAAAGAAATTTTGTCAAAAATTACCGAAATTCAACAAAAAACAGGTATCATAGGAATTAAACATAACGCAAATTCAAAGTAAACTTGTTTATATCGAAAAGAAGTTACAGAACATGGACCAAATTGAGAACAGACTTGCCAAAGTGGAAAGTTGTGTTGAGACACTAGATGTGCACGTGGCTGCTTTGAGAAGACAAACTGAGGACTTGGATAACTGCTCTAGGCGAAATAATCTTATAAGAGGAGTAGAGGAGGAATAACCCGAAACAGATGAAATTTTGATGAAAAAGGTGAACGAGGAAATCTTAGAAGGTATATTAAAACAACAACTAAACTCGATCGAACGAATACATAGGTTAGGAAAAAAAATCCATGGTCAAAGTCGTCCAATTATTCTTAGAGTTATGGACTTCAGGGATAAAGTTAGAATTTTGAGCAACTGCAGGAAACTCAAAGGTGCACGATTTAGCTATAATGAAGACTTTTCCAGGCGAGTCGTTGAAATCCGCAAGAAACATTGGAAATCATCGGAAGAAGAAAGAATTAAGGGTGCCAAGGTTAAACTATTTTTTGACAAGCTCCGAGTTGATAAAACTATGTACACTTGGAATGACGTAACAAACGAGCGGAGCAAGTGGCACGCCTCTCCCGATAAAACTACGGCATGAACTCATCACCCGGAACCCTCTGCTTTTAAAATCATAAGTTTAAATGCCAGAAGCCTGATGAACAAGGCTGATGCATTGGAATGTGCTTCTTTGGAACATGACCCAGACATCTTGGTCATAACAGAAACACGGTCACACATGAACAAATGCGATGCGAAAATAACACCTTCCGGGTACATAGTAATAAGAAAAGATTGAGGGAGAAGGAGTGGTGGTGTTGCCATTATGATTAAAAGCAACATTTTCATTCGCTATTCTGCCAATTGACAGTGATATTGAAGCAGTATGGATTAAACTAACTTAGGCAGTCGTACAGTTTTCATAGGTCGTGTGTACTGTCGTCCCGGTTGCCCCATAGATGCGTTGTTTCAACTTATGAACTTTATGGATTTGAATCTGCACCTAGGTGATAACATTCTCATCCTAGGTGACTTTAACTTACCATGGATTGATTGGCCGTCCCAATCCCCTGGACCGGTAGAAGCCGCCAGTTGTGAACTACTAGAGCTTGCGTTTTGTTACGAGCTAACCCTGGTTGTAATGGATTACACACGAGTATGCGGAACGACGTCCTCGATTCTTGATTTGGTTTTTGAATCGCCAGGCTTGATGTCTTCTCTTGTTTGCTTTGAGGTTGCAGAGGGTCTATCCGACCATAATATGGTTTTGTTATCTTTAAACGTTACTGCAGACATGCCTAGTACTCATTCAAAGAAGTTCATTATAGATTTTCAAGCTGCTGATGACGTCGGTGCACTTGACTTCTTAGAACAGTCCCTCGACCAGTTTTTAATGCATTATTGTTCCGGAGCCAGTACAGACCTGCTCTGGAAAACTTTTTCAAACATTGTGCAGTGCATTGCACAGTGCATTGAACGTTTTGTCCCCAAACGCCGCAAAATTGTCAGGAAGAAAAATCCTTGGATGACGAGGGAAATTGTACATATTAAAAGGAAACTGAAAAGGAAACGAAAAGCCCGTTCGCAAAATCCCACCTCACAATATAAGGAACCCATTCGACAACTAAGTAAACAGTTAAAACAACTTGTTCGGGAGAGCAAGAGCAGGTTTTATAGCATCATACTTAAAAAATTTCTTGCAGAAGAGCCCGAAAAATTTTGGCGCTACGTTAATCTTGAGGATAAGCGACCACACGTGGATGCGAGCCAAAATAACGATAAACAGGTTGACAGCTTTAGTGATTTTTTCTCGTCTGTTCTTACGCGAGATAACGGTACGGTTCCACACTTTGTAGATACCTCCGATAGGGTCCCAGTAGAGGATATAGCAATTAGTGAAGAAGGAATTCTTAACTTGCTCCTCAACATTAATATAAAGAAATCGCCTGGACCAGATGAAATACCCAACGAATTTTTATACAGGTATGCTGAGTGGGTTTCAAAATATCTTGCCATTATATTTCAGTCATCTATTCCTACCGGCTGTTTCCCCAGTCCTTGGAAGCGTGCCAAAATCGTACCCATACACAAAGGCGGCACAACAGCAGATGTCAACAACTACCGGCCAATTTCCCTTACCAGCGCATGTTCAAAATTACTGGAGCATATTGTATCAAAACATATAATTAAATATCTGGATTACCATAAGGTATTATACAGCCGTCAACATGGGTTCAGAAGAAAATTCTCCATGACAACTCAACTTATAGAAATTGTACATGACCGTTCCCAAACCATTAATTCACGTGGCCAAACCGACATAGTGTACCTAGACTTTGCAAAAGCGTTTAATAAAGTTTCTCATCCTAAGTTATTACACAAAATAGACGCCATATTAAAAGATCCCGCAATCACAAAATGGTTCACGTTTTACCTTCATTGCAGAGAACAGTATGTTCAAATTGTAAACTGCCAGTCTGTACTCTCACTTGTAGAGTCTGGTGTACATCAGGGCACGGTACTAGGACCACTCTTATTTCTCGTATTTATTAATGATATGCCTGATGACATCACAGTACTGTTGCGCTTGTTTGCCGACGACTGCGTCATTTATAACAAAATTCAATCGAGACAAGACCAAGAAGAACTTAACTAAAATCTACAAAAAATTAAAAAATGGTGCGACGATTGGCAAATGGTCATAGACCCTTAAAAAGCCAGTGTCTGTGTCTATTTAACGTACCCTTAAGTTACTCGTATTACATTGATGACAACAAACTCGAGAACGTTGAAACACACAAATACTTGGGTTTAACTTTTACATCAGATTTACGCTGGAATACACGCACAGAAAATGTGTGCATCAAATCGCTTAGAGCCCTGTAGTCTTTGAGGCGGAACTTCAAACGGGCGACCCCTGAAATTAAATGTCTTGCTTACAAAACTCTAGTTAGACCAATTATTGAATATGCTAAAATCGTTTGGGACCCCCCCACCATAACCAACTGTTCTAAACTTGACCGAATACAGAGGCTAGCTGCCAGGTTTATATTTAATGAATATCGTCACATCCATTCTCCAACAGAGTTATGTCAATTAGCTGATCTAGCACCACTTGAGCTCAGAAATACGACAGATTAAAATTCCTCTTCAAAGTTATTCACAATCAAGTAGATATTAAACCAGATGGTTATTTTGAGCTTCCTATGAACGCGTCAACAAGGCATCGTCATAGTATGTGCATTCCTCCTTCACTCGCCCGCAATGATTGCTTCAAGTTCAGTTTCTTTCCTAGGGCGATAAGAGACTGGAATTTGTTACCCGACTCTCTTGTAACGTTGATGTCCTTATCTGCCTTTTTGGAAAGTCTTAAAAGCACAATTTTTTGTAATAACACATTGTGAATTGCCCAATATGTATGCATTTACTTTTACATGGGTTTCTCGTACTAACTCTAGTTCTCCTAATTACTCTCTCACTAATATATCACTCGGATGTGTGACCTCGTATCGTTGTTTAGGAGTGACCATAACTAACAATTTGTCTTGGAAATCGCATATAGATATTATAGTGCCCAAAGCTAACCACACTTTAGGGTACTTGCGCCGAAATTTTTCTCATGCACCATCATCATTAGAACAATTACTGTATACCACTTATGTTCGCTTGCAACTTGAGTATGCTTCATCAATATGGGATCCCTGGCATTCAACACTAATACACACGCTGGAAGCCTGTTTCATTTTAAATAACTTAATCGGAAAGCAAGCGTAACACACATGAAATGTTTATTAAACCTGCCTCTCTTATCCGACCACCGAAAACACTCGCGAATTTCTCTTTTTCACAAAATCTATTATCATAACACCTTTTTACACACTCTTTGGATCAGGCCAGCAGCATCTTTCATTTCTTCTCGCCGTGATCATAATCAGAGAGTTAGCATATCGCATTTTAATACTATCGTAGGCGCGAATGCATTCTTACCAGTGACTAGCAATGACTGGAACAGCTCATCCTCTTCATTAACAGGTGTAATTAATCAACTTATGTTTAGAAACGCACTTGAAAACGAACTTTTGTAATATACTTACCATTTGTCTTGCCTATGTGTATGTACCTGTCTCTGTTGGAGCATCTTCATCAGTACCATGATCAAATAGTTAACAATGCATTTTGTAAATCTACTGTACATAATGTTTTTCGAACCTCTTTACCATTGTGTACATCACATTTGTATTTGTATCTTTTGTACTTCTGTTTGTTATCATCGGATGTCAACTCATAATTTGGAATTATTAATACTGCTATTTATTTTGTCTGAGTTACTTTTACCGATGTTTATTTTGTTTTCTCTTAGCCCCTCCCTTCTTTAACGTACTATCTACCTTGAGGGTAAAATAAATGAAATGAAATGTGACTCTTATTGTGTCTATGGCGATGCGGTGCGAAATTGTGTATGGTTTCTTTATTACTTTCCCTTGTATGTTGTATTTCATGTGTCGTTTCCATTCTAAGACAAGCTTTGTGAGTCAAAGCTTGTAACTCGGTCGCATTCTATGTTTCTTTTTGTTGTTTTTATTCTCCACTCCTGTAATAGCCCGACGAGGGCTGACAGTATAAATAAATGAAATGAAATGAATGAATGAATGGATGCAGCCAGTCTTGCCAGATAACTGCATTTTGACTATTCTGTATTGTTTGCATTTCTTGTGCAAAAGGAATTCTCGCAGAGAGTTTTATCTTCAGTGGCCTTCAGTTGACGTCATCTGCTACAACAAGCGCATGAGTTAACTCTATAGCGCACCACTAGGATGGTGACACTGTGTCGTGGGATGCTTCCTTAAAAGTGGACAAGATTCTAAAGGAAAATGTGAGATGATCGCAGTAATAACCAAAGCATTTGGCATGGGAATGACCCAGCTATGAAGGTATTATCAGATGTGGACAGGCATATAATCCTAAATGGCACCTTGCACGAGTCCCAAGTGTCAAATGTAATCAGTATTGTGCATTGAAAGGGCCAAGGATGTTTTGTACATGCAAGCGAACACTATGGGCATGTAATAGCAGTTGCTTAGATGTACCACATTAACTGGAACCAAACGAACCCTTTTAGACATAAGCATGCAGCAAATTCAAGGACTAGATGAAGCTTCAAAGAAGTAACTGCATTTCATGTAGGATAGGTGTGAATTAATTTTGTTAATGAGATCAGCGACAAAAACACTAAATGAATCCAGTACAGTGTCTGTATCATATATTATGCAGACCAAACTAGCCTGGAGTTTCAGTGTTCTTTATCAGTTCATTAAAATAGGCACTACATTGTTCAAAGTGCAATATTGCTCTACTAGGCATAACGTTCAAGATGTAGCATGCTAAGCGTCATGGCTCAACAAATACTGAACCGAAACCTCAATGAGCAGTGAAGCTTCTTTGTCATTTTCATTGTAACCATACTTTTTCTCTTGAAAGTGAACCTCTTTAGTGAATTTGCTTGTGTATTAATTTTTCTTTAGGCAAGTATTTCTTTACATGTTAATGTCTCAATCCTGCTTTCTCTTTCCAGAGCTAAAACAAAATGTCTTTTATTTCAATTTGATCTTTTGACCTAGGAAGCCATTATCTGGTGCTGTGTACAGCAAGCACATGCTTCGGGCAAGGAGGGAGGGAGCCAGCACCATATCTACATAAGCAAGAACATCAGTGCTGAAAATAAACATTTTCTGTTTATATACCTGTGTTTTCATATTGCCAGCATGGATTAATCAGTTTCTCTAGCCTTCAGATGCAGGAAGGTTTATAGAAATAAATAGTGACTGTTGAATGCCCAGGAAAAGCCTTGAAGCCTTTCTACTTGTACAATGGTAAAGTACATGCGTACTTGAACTTGATAGTACAGAAACGAAAGGCGAAATAACAAGCACAATGCTCAAGGCAGCAGTCATATAATCGGTAGATGAACACAACTAAATGCGCTGTTCAGTTTGACGAAGTGTCTTAAGGATTGCCTTCAAAATGCATCATTCAGTTTAGCCAGCTAAAGTCGAACTCGTACAAAGTTTGGAATGTCTGCTGAGAATTTTAGCATAAATGGTATGTGTGCATCCTTCAGCACCATTACAAGCCCAACAAGATTTTCATGTTACTGTCCTTGGTGTTATTGCAATATCTATTTCAAGTGCTTGAGGGTATAATGGAGAATGACTCCAATTTGCTATGAATAAGTGGAGTGTTGATGCAGAAATTAGAAAGTTATAAATATGCAGGACAAGAGATGGTGGGCCTGGTTATAAGCATAAAGTGAAGATTTGTAGACCGAATGCAATATGAATGCAATTTGTTAAATGACATTCATGTGTGGGAACTGCCTACATGAAAGGAGAAAAAGTGCAATACTTCCAACCTACCAACACAAAGATCACTCCAGGGAAGGATTCTGTAAGGGTCCACTAAGTGGACTATTTCAGCGCATACTGATTAGGTAGAGCTCTGTGCTGGTAGAGCAAGCGGCGATCGTCACCGTGGGCTCTCTTGCTCTATTCATTCAGCGTGTACTAGACTGGACAGTCCACTTAGTCAACATATACAGAATAGCCCCCCAGGGCTGTGGAAGCAGGCAGTATGTTGAGCTTGAGTCTGTGTGGAGCGCTACCTCCAGCTTATATGCCAAGTACTCCTGTTTACCTGTTCCTTTCCACTGAGAGCTGAGCATGGCCTAGGTTAAGTCAGAAAAAGCAACCAGCATCCTTAGAATCCAAACAACTATTACTATTTGTCCTATAAAAGAGGACAATGAAGCCTAAAATTACACTTGATTTGGGCCATATTTTTTGCAATACGCCCGAGGATATTGGGATTTTCCATCAATTTTATCCTTCCTATATCACGTAGTGAACAACCTAGAACTTAACACTTGCACAGGGCGATGAAGGGACAGGATGTGAGCGAGAAAACAGCATGACACCTGAGCGCAAACTATTAACTGGTTTATTTTTCTCCTAATGAAGCATACATAAAGCCTACACGCATGCACAGGAGTCCTCTTCCTGGTCTACCTACACCTTCTATTGTTTGTGATTACGCTGATCTCTATTGCTGAGTGAAATAAATGGGGCGCTGACACATGAGCCCTGTGGGCCCATCTTGATGTTGTATGCTTCCACGACTTCTCTTTTCCTTTGGTTCCTACTTTTCAGCAGAATCATTGTCTTGTGATAATCACCAATTGATAGTTTGTGCTCAGGTGTCGCGTGTTGTTTTCTCGCTCAAGTCCTGTCCCTTTGTTGCTCTGCACAAGTGTTAAGTATGTTCAATCAACTAGCCCACTGCACAATTTTTGTGAACCTATAAACAATTGTGAACCAAAGCCTGTGAGAAACGAAGTGTTCTGTCGTGACATACATATTTATGCATGATCACTTTGCTAAAGATCCAATTTCAGCCAATGTTAATGAAGAGCTTCACTTTTGGAGTTCACTTGAATAATGTATGTGATGAATCGTGACTGCACAAGTTGCCTTGGTGCTCCCAGTCTTAAAAAGGTAACACTTAAGCACTCTCTCATGCACGTGTTTACTCCAAAGCTACAGTTGCTAACCAAAGTAGCTCCCACACGAGATTCTGTAACTCTAGACCTAACTGCAAAAACGCGTGCAGTACTACCAGTCTGGCATGGAGTCCACATAACATGTGCACAACTTCAAATTTCGTAGGCAACATAACTGGTAACCTTTAAAGTAACGGAATGGATGCCAAGGAAAATTCACCCAAGGCCTTAGGCAGGAAAATTAGGTGTTGTGATGAGACAAGTAAATAATCGAATTTGATTGACTGACTCAAAGCTGGCTGGGGTATTGCATTTGACATGATTGAAACGAGCTGCAGCATGGCATGGAAACTGTGGGAGCCTTTATAATGTCGCGCTCTCTGCATTACACAGATATGTGCATCCATATACAGACCGGGATGTATGTTGCTCCGACCAACTGTTTTTACTCAAGAAAGCCAAGTTTGTGGTTCAGCACACGTCATATGCTGGCAAACTCATGAATCAACTCCCTCAGATCACCCCATGTGTCTGAGTGAGCCCAGCTGAGCAGTATTTTGGCGAGTTTGAGCCCGAGTGAGCCCTGCTGAGTAGAATTCTTATGAGTTCATGTGAGCAGCTAAGTATAATTTTGGCAAGTCTGAGTGAGTTGCGATTATTTTGCCAACATATATATGGTCCATGTACTTTTGAAATTCAGGTACGACAATAGCGCATAGGTTCAAAATTAAGCTTCTCGCCAACTGACTACTGCTGAAATAATCTTAAGCTAGAGAAGACCGATACGTGCCTTAATGATCGATGCACCGTGCCGCGCGGGATCCATATGTGTGCAGCGAGCCCGTGGATGGGTGCGTGATTCGAAAATTAAGGGAGTTTCGACCCATCCACAGATAATTTCCATAATACCTTTCTCTATAGTGTATTATTGCGATAGCAATTATTTGAACACCCTAGGCAAACTTTCGCTGTCGCCCTGATGTTCCGTTTCAAGTCAAGTGCAATAAAAATTATATATAGAGCCCAGCTGCATCCCACATGCTGGGGTTAATTGCGAATGAAAGGGTGCGAGGGTGAGCCGAGAAGGATGGCAGCCTTATGCGCGCTGTCCACGTACCGTGATCAAGCGCGCTGGGGTAGGAGAGCGTGGGTTTCTTGCCCGGCCATGCCCGTGCATGGCTGTCCGCGCGCAGCTGAGCGCATACACGGCCCATGCGTGCCACATTCTTTTAAAGTAATTTGCGGCCGGTGTAAAGGCGGCAAGCCGACGTGGCTTCTGGGTTCGTGAATGTTGGAAGTAGCGTCATCTAAGTTTCGGGTGAAACAGTGACTTCCTAAGAGGGGCCAAAATTTCGGGACACATGTGCGGCACGTACAGTAGGCTGCAGTATTTAATTGTGACAAAATTTTGATGTGACAAAGTAGAGTGCTGAATGTTACGTCTTTGTTACATCAAGGTTCAACAAAAAGCCTGAAGAAAATAGAGAAAAATCAGCGCGGGACGCATATGCAACTCCTTACTCTACACTGAAAACATTTGAGAAAACATTTAAAAAGATACTCTGTACTTTTGTATAAATCCCTATCCTAATTAATCTGCTGCCTTGTTAATTTACTCACGCAGCGCACGTACCATTGCGAAATGTGCTTTCCTTTTTGGAAAGCAAATATTCAGTTATTTAACTTTGCGAATACAAAAAAAAAATGCAACCTCCACTACAGACGCACTTCCTAGGCTATTAGATAGCTACAATGCTCAGGGAACACACTGTTTTCATAAATGGTTTACTCACGCAGTAAAATGTACTGCTCCTGCACTTTGTAATAAAGCACGTGCATGCATCGACATATATATGTAGCAGTTGACATTATTGCTTATTTTCTCATCACAGAGATAAATATGGCACATGAACCTGTATGCTCATACAAATCAACGTGACCAACTACTGTGGAGACAGGCAACGAATCCTTTGTCCACTTTCTGCACCACAAGAGTGCGGTCTATGCATTAATTTGACTTCATGAAACTATTTCTACCACAGGCTTTACGGCAATTCTTGCGTGTAGTGCGATGAAGCGCTGGACAAAACTGCAGATATTAAGGTCTGCTCGATATTAACTCGAGATGCAAACGTTTGCGCAGGCAGCCAACCAATATGCTTTCATTCACGCACCACAAGAGCGTGGTATATGCATTCATCTGGTTTCATGACATCGCACCTTTGCCACTAGCCTTACGGCAATGTTTGCGTATAGTGCTGTGAAGCTTGCACATCATTACGGTGTGCTCGAAATTCACTCGAGTGCAAACGGTTGTGCAGGCAGGCAACGAATGCTTTCGTTCACGCAGCGCACCACAAGAGCATGACATATGCATTCATCTGGTTTCATAAAACTTTATTTCTGCCACAGGCTTGTCAGCAATTAATGCTCGTGCTACAGTAGGGGGCTGTGAAGTTCGACAGACCTGTAACAATATCCCACGGTCCACCCGATTTTTACCGAGTGTTTTAAAGGGCCCCTCACAGGCTACATAAGAAATTTTGGTTATACGCTGAAAGTTGTTACGTGCCCTCTAAGAAGTGTTCTACCACAAGAATTTTTCGAATTGGTTCATTAACAGGAGAGAGAGAATGATTGAAGTGCCGCAAACCCATGATTTCAGGAGGCGAGCGTCGCCACGCCTATATAAACACTCTCTCGATTTTCCCATATCTCGCCTCCGCAAGCGAAATTCCTTCACTGCATTCTCCCATACCGGAGCCGAGGGATCGCGCGGCGGGCAAATTGGTACGGTATGGTATGGTATGGTGTTCCTTATGCGATGGCGCACACCCACTGTGGGGGATTGGCCAAGGTTTGGGTGAAATTAGGCAATCTTTATTAAACACTAAAATTGGTCAACCTTAACTGGAGGAAACGAACAAAAATAAAATGTTTAAGAATTCAAGACAGTCTCTTTGTAGCAATCATAAATTCTTCCACGCTTGAGCAAATATCCCTGTGGCACTTTCCAAGAGAGGAGGCTCCTAGAGAAAGGATATTTATAATTGAACAGCTTAAACCAAGCTGCGTAAATCTTGATTCTATATATTTTTTCTTAAAGTAAAACGGCGGCAGAATATGAAAATATGATCTATTGTTTCATCTTCACCACAGACTGGGCACAGAGGGGAGGGAACCAGACCAGCCCTGTGACGATAGAAGTTTAATTTTGGTAGTCGACAACGTAATCGGGTACAGATGACTTCAGTTTTTCTGGTGTGAAAGGAATTTTTGGGCCAAGGGAATAGGAGGTGTTGATATTCTGAAAAATTAGCTACAGCTGGGTTCAAAAAAGTCTTGAATCCTCCTGCCAGCTTCTTTATTCACCGTCTTCTTCTTCCACGCCGTCACCGGCACACTTCCGGTGACGGTGTCGCACGCGAGCTATTGCGCCTGTCTCGTTTCCCGTAACGAACGATAATGCGCGCTCTGCACGAAAACACGTGATTAGCAGTATAAGTCAGTGCCCCAGCGCCCCAGCACTGAGGCAGACGCAAGAGGATGAAAGAGCATGATCGCAGTGCTGGAACACGGTAGAAAAATGACATATATTTCCGTTCTCTGCGCGCAAACGTCGGAAAGAGCAGACGAAATGGAAGTTCATCTCTCTTGCTACAGTGCGAAGTAAAACAAAAGCACCCAGATATTCGCTTTGCATTTTTCATCATTTCTCTAAACTTTAATTGGTCCACTGAAGCAAAAGATTCAACAAATAACTGATGCTGCCTTGAATCTGTCACGTGTCACTCTGAGTGACATCACAGCCATGTATGTACGTAGGCGCATTTGTGCAATAATTTCTCTGATATCGGGCGCCGAAGATTTTTTCAGGGGTGGCACGCTGCGTAAAGGCAATAAATTATGCAACGCCGCATACGTGTACGCCGTTCAAGAAATACGCGGCGAAGTTTTAGCGCGGTGTCAATCGCAAGTGAAGCGAGTCGCGTACGAAGTTGAACTTCAGGTAATGTTTGCACGCTGCTAAATTCAGGCGCACAAACGCGAGGAAATGCTTGCTATAAATGAATTCACAGCAGCGATAAGCAGACGTCATGTGTACGGAACTGCTCGAGCGCACGACGGTACGCGTCGCGACGGCAGCGGTGTTTCAGCACGCCGCGATGTACTACGAGCTGCTCGAGCGCACGATCGTACGCGCCGCGACGTGAGCGGTCTTCCGACATGCCGCGAAACGGCGGGCGTCCTGCAATCTTTGCTTACTGCATGCCGCTAGACAAGTAGTTATGCCTGCACTGTAGTAGCGGCCATCTGTCCCTTTAGCAACTGCATGATAAATAACTGATGCAATGCATATGAGCTCGCAGTAACGTACATGCGAATCGCGCTGCAGCGCGAGCTCGTGCGCTACTTGCTTGATGTAGCTTTTAATGACAGCCCTCGAACGTCGATGTGCGGCAATCAATACTACCTTGCTGCGCTGCCTCAACGTGCTCAACGGTCTTGAATCGTGAATCACCAGCCATGCCTGCTGCTATGTCGGTCTGCCGTCGGGACTGTAGGTGCACAAGACCGAATTTTAGAACGCTGATAAGCAAGGTTCAAGACAGGCGAAGCAGTCAGCATGGCGCGAAGTTTCGCTTAAAGGGAAGCTGAAAAATTTTCCAGAAAAAATGAGTGAAGAGCTGTACGTCATTGTTTTCAACCCTCCGATAATTCAAATATCGCATCAAAATTGCCGAAACATTCGGTAATACCATCATGGGCCTGATGACCAAACTAAGAACAGCAGCAGTTCAACTCGACCTAGGTTTCATGGTATTGCCTGTCGTGGAGGATAGTTAAATTTCTGAAATTCATCTATAAATGCTGCCTACTCACTTGAGTCCAAGGAGGAATGAATATACAAAAAAATGTTATCAAGGGACAAAAAACACAAACATTGGAAAACAATATTATAGCCAAACAATACAAATCACAAATATGACAACATATTTACTTTCAACAATACTCTTAGCTATTCATTCCATTCTTTGTCTTAGAAAAAATTACCGACGATTACGTTACTTCCTAATGCGAAATTTGAGCGCAGCAAATAAGCTGTTTCACCTTTTCGATAGATTGAGGCAAAGAAATCGAGCAACACATGTATGCGTGTAGCTTCTGCTTCAGCCTCGCTTACTGCTGGTTGCTCTCGACGGCGGCGATGAGCCTCCGCTTCGGCGGCGCTAACTGCAGGGTCTTCTCGGCGGCGGCGATGAGCTTCTGCTTCAGCCTCGCTTACTGCTGGTTGCTCTCGACGGCGGCGATGAGCCTCCGCTTCGGCGGCGCGAACGGCAGGGTCTTCTCGGCGGCGGCGCTTAGCCTCTGCTTCGGCGACGCGTACTCCTGGATCTTCTCGACGGCGGCGACGGTAAGCTTCTGCTTCGGCGGCACGCACCTCTGGATTCTGACGGCGACGGCGCTGGGCCTCTGCTCTGGCAGCTCGTTTAGCAGCAGCAGCAGCAGCAGCAGCAGCAGACGGAGGACTTCCATCGGTCGTCTCGCTCATGGCTCAGAAAGACCTGGCAGATAATTTCGCAGTGGCGAACGGCAGCGGCAATTTCGGCTCGGGCGGTGCACATATACAGATCCGCCGCCACCGATCTGGCTCTCTGATTGCCACCGCACAGGGCGAACGGCAGCGGCAATTTCGGCTCGGGCGGTGCACATATACAGATCCGCCGCCACCGATCTGGCTCTCTGATTGCCACCGCACAGGGGTTGCATTGGAGGAGGAGCGAAGAAAGGAATTAAGTTCGAGCCGGCGCTTTGACAACCGGAGACTCGCAGAAAGAGGGGGGAGGGGGGCGGCGTGTACACCCAGCGGCAAACGATGGGGGCAGAAGCGCGCGCAGCAAGCGGACAACACGATAAAGGGAGGAGGGAAGAGATAGCAGCGACTGACTGATGCCGCTGACGCCGATAGTGAGTCAACCCCAGCTGCGGAGTTGGTTTCAGGGACAACGCCGCCGATGCCGACACAAACAATATGATACCCTCGCTTCCGCAGCGCTAAGAACCAGGTCTAGCCGTGGGAAGGTGGTCACGTATTCGTCGACGTGCCGGGGCCTACGTGAAATAACCGGCGCGTCGGCAACTGAAGAGCACCCTATCCGCCACACAAGAACAGGGGGGGGGGGGGACCCTTTCCTCCTCTTTCTGCATGGCGGCGACGGTGTTCTATGCAGTCACGTTATCTTGACTCTCTAGCGGCGTCAGCGGCATCCAGCGGTATCAGTCGGTCGCTGCTAGCGCTGGGGGGATGAAAGGGGGGCGGAGCTGGTTACGAGGCCGACGACAACGCCGACGACGACGCGAAACCCAGGAACGGACGCCAAAGAGCTGCGCTCTAAAATTACTATCTATAAGCATTATTCACAACACATAGGTCCTGTACCATTCTACTGTGGTAATGACGAATGCTGGCACAAGAAGGACACAGGTAAAATTATTTCATAATGCTGGACTCTGTTGTACACCAAATGCAAGAGTTGTAGCCCGTCTAGCATGTCTTTCCTGTAGCTATACAATATGCAGAGTACTCAGCATCTGCGAGACTATCAGTTTTTCTGCAGAAATTGCAGATGAACCTAACTGCTATTCGTTGTAATAATTCTAATTTAACAATAGTTTATTGGCATATGCATCCTGCAAAGCTTATGCATATTCGTAGCTAGGTCTGACAGCATAGGGAACAGCCCTATACATTTACCTGTATAGGGGCTCCTTTGAAATTGCGACAAAAGTCCATAAACTTCTGAGAGCGCTCATGCTCGTTTTCAATATGCTCGTCCCACCCCATGTGTTGTTAGAATTACCTCGAGGTACTAATGGGTCGAAACATTTTTAGGTGTTGTTGCCAATAGGGAAAGTGTAAAGGTGTCTACTTGCTGCTTATCTTCGTAACACCACTAATTAATGTTCAAGCTCATATTCTACCCTTCACACCAGTGCCAAATCTTAACAAGCTTATTGCTGAGCTTAGTTTCATCAACTTGTGGTTTAACTACTGTCTACAATACATCCAACCATATTTGCTATGTCAGTGACTATTAGGAACAGAAAACGTCCCAAGAATGACCCCTATCCTATGCTACACCTGATGTGAAAAAAATGTCTCAAATACGATTGCCGACTTCGACGTACTGAACACGGTTTTCAATATTGGCTGTAATAAAATGCATAGATTTGGCGTCTGTTCGAGTGTGTAAAGCTTACATGGAGCTTTATGTTCAGGCAAATTAATCAAAGGTGTTCGCAAAATCTAAAATTATACTGCCTCTATTTGTTCCCTGTTATTAACTGCTGAGTCGTGATAAGAGGCAATAAGCTGAGTGACAGTAAAAGCCTTTCATAAAACCCTGATGGACTCCAAGCAGCACGTTGTGTTCATTTATGTATTGTTTAGGGTGCCAACAGTCACATGCTCTAACCTATTGCTGCAAAGTTGGGTCAGTGAGACAGGACGATGATTTTGCACGTTTAGGGGTGCACCCACAGTGTTGGAAGCATGTGTATTTGGTAATGAATGGGTGGACACACGATATGCTGTACGGGCCCAACAATAGTATATACTTTGCGAATACTTGACCGGCAGTTTCGCGGAGGATATGTTCTTGGTCAAGACCAAGAGCCAAGCCAATAAATGTTCCACAGTGGCCTGAAGCAGCAATCATTTGATGATACGGCACACATCTCTCCCAATGGCACCGACTGTTCTTACGATGAGTCACTTATTGCATGCAAAACCCATCCGTTCACTACAACTTGGAATGGAAACCATGAAGCAGTCCTTTAGGGCACCAGTTGGAATGCTAGAGTATACTCGAGGCAGTGGAGCGCAGCTTATGCTGCGTTGACTAGAAAACGTAAAGTACCCCGTGCAGTGATGGAATAGCAATTTGAGCTTCTGGCGCAGATCTTAGCACCAGCAAGAAGCTGAGTTTGCACAGCAACTAGTACTTCTGGCACAGTGTCGAACCTACGTCAATCTTTCTTTCTTTCATTTAGATTATTCAAGGCAAGTTCGGCACAAAAACCATATAGTGTAATTTTAAATGAAATAGGCAATTAAGATTGCTGACGCCAGTTATGCGCACGAATAAGGCATTCGGGATAAAAAGAACCCAGCTTTTAAAATAGTGGTCAATCCTTTGCATACATCACGGTAGAAGGTTGTTTATTGATGGTATTGCTCATCACTTATCAATAATTGGAAAGTTTCATGGTCACAAGGTACTGACAATATTAACTGTAAATTACTAAAGAATACTTTCTCTGAACAGGTCTTTATTTCATGTTTTTCCTCAATCTTTAATGACTGGTCAGATTCCACAAGATTGGAGAGCACCAATCATACCAATATTCAAAGACGTCAACAAAAACATGGCTGAAAACTACCAACTGATATCGTTGATATTGTTGACGTGTATATACTGTAAAATGATAGAACATTATGTCACGGTGCCACAAGAGGGACAAACACAACGATCACCAACAAGATGAAAGAAATGACGCAGTGGGGCTAACCTAACGTTCGGCCATACTGGTTTTACCGGCCATATCTTCTGCAGAATCAGTCCCATTTAACCTTATATCTCTGCCCATTTCATTTTTGTTGGAGGTACTGGGTATTGCAAAAGACGGAACTCTGCAGCGGGCTTGTACTCGGCCGTCCTACCATGTTGATAGACGACCAGGCCTTGCGAGTATCACTGTCGGGTACCACCGGTTGTGTGCAGCGACGCATTCGTATATGCCAAGCCATTTTTCGATGTTGACTTTGTCGGTTCCGTTACCAGAGAAGGTACCCAGGATCGCGCGGATGGGTCAAGACGACTGACGGTTGCGGTGTCGCGGATGCTGGTAGACCAGGTGCGCTGGATGCTGATGCCAAGCACGGCAAAAGTTCTGGGAATTTGAGAGCATGGCAATTTTGACAGAAGAGGACAGTTTAGAAAAGCTCAATGCTTTTATCAGTCCTTGAACTGTTTCAAAGCCAAGTTGGATTTGACGGTGGTCCATATGAGGTAGCCTTCTCACGGAAAGAAGATTGCGAGTAGCTAGACAGCAATCAAAGAGAAACTTTAACGCGAGTGCATCTCTGTGGGGAAGAAAATAAAGCTTAATAGAGATTTTGCTGCGGAATGTGACTGAGCCATTAAAATTTATATGAGAACATGCCTTGCTGAATGTAGACCGGACAGATGTGGTGCGCCATGTCTTGTATTCATTACATTCCACATCACGCTGTCATATGTACTGAGTCAACAACTGCAAGAATATGGATGATCTTCGAAGAGTCAGCATATGGACCGCATTTGTGTGACTGAAGAAATGCTTAGGAAAAGGACCTAATCTTCCAACTGACTTTGTTACTCCTCTCATACGTTTTAGGATTAATAAAACTGCTTTGACTGCTGATATTTAAAAAAAATATTGGCAGATCGATCCGTAGATTCATATCTTTGAAAGTAATAGCTTGTACATTACAAGAGACCACTAGCAACAACGCGACGAGTCCTTAGAGTCCATCATCGCCGGAGTGCAATCACTCCGGCAGCACTGACGGCACATGCCGCATGTTCGTGCCGCACAACGGCATCCTCTACCACCGCAATATCAATGCTGATGGCCCTGAGTTGCTCCTTGTCCTTCCTCGTCATCTGCAATCCGTTGCTCTTGAACAACTCCACGATGCACCGACGGTGGGACACCTTCGAGTTTTGCGTACATACGGTCACGTACGACGCCGGTTCTTCTGGCCGGGTCTCTACTGCTTTGACTGTTATGTCGCAACTTGGGAATTGTGTCAGCGCCGGAAGAAACCTCCCCTACCACCTGTCGGATGACTCCATCCAGTCGAAGTTCCCTCTGAACCGTTCTCTCACTTAGGCCTTGACTTGCCTGGCACTTTTCCGACGACGACTAGAGTTTACAAGTCGATTGCCGTCGCTACTGATTACACAACACGCTACGCGATAACAAAGGCGTTGCCGACTAGTGCAACAGACGTCATCGATTTTCTCCTCCACAACGTCATTCTCCACCACAGTGCACCTCGACAGTTATTGCAGACCGCAGCTGCTCATTCTTGTCTCGAGTTGTCGACGACCTCGTCCGCTCTTGTGCCACTGAGCACAAGCTGTCCGCCACCTACCACTCACAAACGCACGGTCTTATGGAATGTCTCAACAGAACAATCACAGAGATGCTATCGATGTAGCTCTCCAACGATTACCACGACTGGGACGCCACGCTGGCCTAGGTGCCGTTCATGTATAACTGGTCCTGACGTGACACCACAGGATATGCACCCTTTTATATTTTGTATGGTCGCGACCCCACTTTGCCCTTTGACACCATACTCCCCTCTGTGCCACGTGTTGCAACTGAGTATGCTCCTGAAGTCATCAATTGCGCTCACATGGCACGTCAAGTCGCCTGATCTCATTTATTAGCCCCGGACAGGCCGCCATTGGAATATGAACGTGGCAACGTTTAACGCTAGAACGTTATCTAGTGAGGCGAGTCTAGCAGTGCTATTGGAGGAATGAGAGGGCAGTGAATGGGATATAATAGGGCTCAGTGAAGTTAGGAGGCCAAAAGAAGCATATACAGTGCTAAAAAGCGGGCACGTCCTGTGCTACCGGGGCTTAGCAGAGAGACGAGAACTAGGAGTCGGATTCCTGATTAATAAGAACATAGCTGGTAACATACAGGAATTCTATAGCATTAACGAGAGGGTGACATGTCTTATTGTGGAACCTAATAAGAGGTACAAAATGAAGGGTGTACAGGTCTACGCCCCTACATCTAGTCATGATGACCAGGAAGTCGAAAGCTTCTATGAAGACGTGGAATCGGCGATGGGTAAAGTCAAAACAAAATACAGTATACTGATGGGCGATTTCAATGCCAGGGTAGGCAAGAAGCAGGCCGGAGACAAGGCAGTGGGGGAATATGGCGTAAGCTCTAGGAATAGCAGAGGAGAGTTATTAGTAGAGTTTGCAGAACAGAATAATATGCGGATAATGAATACCTTTTTCCGCAAGCGGGTTAGCCGAAAGTGGACGTGGAGGAGCCCGAATGGTGAGACTAGAAATGAAATCGACTTTATACTCTGCGCGAACCCTGGCATCATACAAGATGTAGACGTGCTCGGCAAGGTGCGCTGCAGTGACCATAGGATGGTAAGAACTCGAATTAGCCTTGACTTGAGGAGGGAACGGAAGAAACTGGTACGTAAGAAACCAATCAATGAGTTAGCGGTAAGAGGGAAACTAGAGGAATTCCGGATCAAGCTACAGAAGAGGTATTCGGCGTTAACCCAGGAAGAGGACCATAGTGTTGAAGCAATGAACGACAATCTTATGGGCATCATTAAGGAGTGCGCAATAGAAGTCGGTGGTAACGCCGTTAAACAGGAAACCAGTAAGCTATCGCAGGAGACGAAAGACCTGATCAAGAAACGCCAATGTATGAAAGCCTCTAACCCTACAGCTAGAATAGAACTGGCAGAACTTTCTAAGTTAATCAACAAGCGTAAGACAGCGGACATAAGGAACTATAATATGGATAGAATTGAACAGGCTCTCAGGAACGGAGGAAGCCTAAAAGCAGTAAAGAAGAAACTAGGAAGAGGCAAGAATCAGATGTGTGCGTTGAGAGACAAAGCCGGTAATATCGTTACTAATATGGATGAGATAGTTCAAGTGGCTGAAGAGTTTTATAGAGATTTATACAGTACCAGTAACACCCACGACGATAAGGTGAGAGAGAATAGTCTAGAGGAACTTGAAATCCCACAAGTAACACCGGATGAGGTAAAGAACGCCTTGGGAGCTATGCAAAGGGGGAAGGCAGCTGGGGAGGATCAGGTAACAGCAGATTTGTTGAAGGATGGTGGGAACACTGTCCTAGAAAGGTTGGCCGCCCTATATACACAATGCCTCATGACCTCGAACGTACCGGAATCTTGGAAGAACGCTAACATAATCCTAATCCATAAAAAAGGGGACGCCAAAGACTTGAAAATTATACACCGATCAGCTTACTGTCCGTTGCCTACAAAGTATTTACTAAGGTAATCGCAAATAGAATCAGGAATACCTTAGACTTCTGTCAACCAAAGGACCAGGCAGGATTCCGCAAAGGCTACTCAACAATAGACCATATTCACACTATCAATCAGGTGATAGAGAAATGTGCGGAATATAACTAACCCTTATATATAGCCTTCATTGATTACGAAAAAGCATTTGATTCAGTCGAAACCTCAGCAGTCATGAAGGCATTACGGAATCAGGGTGTAGATGAGCCATATGTAAAGATACTGGAAGCTATCTATAGCGGTTCCACAGCCACCGCAATCCTCCACAAAGAAAGCAACAAAATCCCAATAAAGAAGGCGTTAGACAGGGAGATACGATATCTCCAATGCTATTCACAGCATGTTTACAGGAGGTATTTAGAGACCTGGAGTTGGAAGAATTAGGGATAAAAGTTGATGGAGAATACCTTAGCAACTTGCGATTCGCTGATGATATTGCCTTGCTTAGTAACTCAGGAGACCAATTGCAATGCATGCTCACTGACCTGGAGAGGCAAAGTAGAAGGGTGGGTCTGAAAATTAATCTACAGAAAACTAAAGTAATCTTTAACAGTCTCGCGAGAGAACAGCAGTTTACGATAGGTAGCGAGGCACTGGAAGTCGTAAGGGAATACATCTACTTAGGGCAGGTAGTGACCACGGATCCGGATCATGAGACTGAAATAACCAGAAGAATAAGAATGGGCTGGGGTGCGTTTGGCAGGCATTGTCAGATCATGAACAGCAGGTTGCCACTATCCCTCAAGAGGAAAGTGTATAACAGCTGTGTCTTACCAGTACTCACCTACGGGGCAGAAACCTGGAGGCTTACGAAAAGGGTTCTGCTGAAATTGAGGACGACGCAACGAGGTATGGAAAGAAGAATGATAGGTGTAACGTTAAGGGATAAGAAAAGAGCAGATTGGGTGAGGGAACAAACGCGGGTAAATGACATCTTAGTTGAAATCAAGAAAAAGAAATGGGCATGGGCCGGGCATGTAATGAGGAGGGAAGATAACCGATGGTCATTAAGGGTTACGGACTGGATTCCAAGGGAAGGGAAGCATAGTAGGGGGCGGCAGAAAGTTAGGTGGGCGGATGACATTAAGACGTTTGCAGGGACAACATGGCCACAATTAGTACATGAACGGGGTAGTTGGAGAAGTATGGAGAGGCCTTTGCCCTGCAGTGGGCGTAACTAGGCTGATGATGATGATATACAAAAAGAGTTATGACTGGTGCCATCAAGATGTTATGTTCGCGCCAGGTGCTTGGATGCTCCTTTCGTCACCATGTCGTCGGGTTGGCCTCTCCCAGAAGCTTCTCTCTCGCTACACAGGGCCTTATGAAGTCCGAAGTCAAGCTAACGACGTAAATTACGAGATTTCGCCACTTCAGCTTGATGCATCTTCAAGTCCGACGCCTGTTGACGTCGTGCATGTTTCGCGGCTGAAGCCATACTTCGCTCGCGATTCTTTGCCTACCATGAGCCGAGACGGCGCTTCACCACCCGGGAGTCCTGTTACGGAAGTATGAACGAAGAGAGGAAGAAGACCGCAGGACACTGGCTGCTGCGTGTTGTTGGTGGTCAGCCATCTTAACTACTCTGACTCATCTTGTGTATATGTTGTAAATACAGTCTTTCTATACTCCCAACATCCCCATAACAGTATGCTTCGCCTCTGGCATGTTTATGATCACCGATGGTATATAAAACAGTGATGCAGACTAAGCTTCACAGAGAATTAATGTTCCGTCTCTTCCTTACAGGCTGCTGTGTTTCAACCAAATCTGCTTTTCCTGTGTCCAGTGGCCTTGTCGCTCAATTAGTGTTGCCTATTTCTGTTACACTGCAATCCACGAATGTCGAAACGTGATACTTCTCCTCTCTTCCCTTGTCCTCCTGTCCTTTTACACTGCTGCAAACTTTTAGATTTCAGTGCTCGAATGATTAATACAAAGATTGATGCTACCATATTATGTGACGGCTGTCATGACGGCAATAATTTAGGTGGACCTGAAACTAAATGAAAAAAGAAACAAAAGACAAAAGCATGTGTGAGTAGGAATAACTTCCTTGTGACCAAACTGGCTCCATGCTAAACTTTGCCTCAAGGAAATTGGTCTTAAAAGTCTCAAACCCTTTTCGAGCTCATAGACAGTCACGGAAGTTGCACAAAAAGGAGTGCCTTTCTGTTGGAGAATTGTTTTTATCACAAGTATGCTATACAGCACTAGTTGTGCTATGAGCAGGCACAACTGCACACACAAACTATAGCCTGAACTTTAAAATAATTTCATATCTATTTGTGAACTTCCCAAGCCACTTTACAACTGCAAGCTGAATCTGATGTATGCTGTCTCAGGGTCATGACCTGTATTTTAGGGAAGACTAAGAATGCAGCCTGTGACTGAAGTTTGAGTGTTCTGAGCCCACCATTTCGAAATGCTTTTTATGTGCACTCAGTAGGAGACAGTTCTCCAAGCTTCTTGACATGATTTTCAGTGATACTAGAAGCAACACTTATTGAGTTGTATGCTGTGGCCACGATAACACCACACTGTTTAAAAGGCATTGAGAATAAAAAGCTACTTATTTACCCTAGTATAATGCAGAAATGGGCATTTTGCAGTCTGAAAAGTGAAAACAAAAACATTATCGTTGCGAGATGCACAGCCACTTTAGCTGCTCATAATATCATTGAAGTGCATGTAAAGAGCCTCTGTTGTGTCTGTTAAAAACATGCTCCATCCTGCTGCAGCATTATGCACATTAGCTTTGTGTGGAAGCCACAGCTGTTGCAATGTGCTGCACCGCAATTCACCTTGGTTATGTGGAAAAGCTACCATTGTTGCTACGCTCTTTACTGTTATACACGTCAACCTTGTGGCAAAGCGACTGCACTTGCAATGTGCTGCACCTCAAAACATTTCAGGTATGTGGGAATGCACACTTGCATGTGCTAGATTTGGGCATTTTTAATACAAAGAATTATTTCTTTATACCAAGCACTTTGCAGAAGGCAATTTTACGCCCCGACTTGCTTCGGTCTTCTGCATTGAAAACAAAAATATGTTACAGTGAGCTCGAACGTCTCTCCCAGCATAACAACCTGACGCTCTAACCATTTGAACACTGTCGTGCACATACTTCTTTCTCGCCAATGCATAGCTGTGTGTATGGGATAGCGGCACGTGTATTACAGTGCATAATACGTGTCAGAGCATGTGTGCATATCCAAGTCGCTTATCAAACTGAGAGCATGTCAGTCTCTCCCATTCTTCCTTTGTGGCTGGACTTCGAGGTGCTTTGTTAGAATGCACCACCTTGGATTCACTCACATTTCTAAGTCCCCCTCGCTGTAGCAGCTAACACAACATAGACACTGTGCAACATAGTACTACCTTTATGCTGTAATGTTTCTACACTGGAGTACAAAAAGGAATCATGTAGATCCAACGTACATGTTAAAATCTGTGTAAAGTGGTTAATCAGAATCCATGAAACATTCATATTTAATGCAGTGTTGCAATCCAAATGATGGAAAGCGTATTTGCCTAGGAAAGCTAGCAGTAGCAGATGTCACAAGCATGTTATGCAGGGAAGCCACCTTATCACCTGTAGCTGTTCTCTGTGCAGTGAGGATGAAGGTGACGTGCTTGTTTAGTGAAGAATGTTGACAAGAGGTGTATGCACAGAGACATATGACACTTATCTTAATACTATATGTAAGGCTTGTATACTTGTGTCGCAGCGACACATACCCGTTCTACGAAATGGGCCTAGAATAGGCAGGTGCCCATTTGCGCATACTGCATAAGCCAAGTTTTCCACTTGTCAAAACAGCAGCCACCACAAAGTGTTAGGAAAGAGGCAAAGAAACCATGCCTTTGCATTCGTACTCTCCTCACAAAGCTTGTGTCATATATGCAATCACTCGCCATACACAAACACATTGGTCAACACTGCAATGTTTGGAAAAACCCGAACCAATGCTACGTAGCCATTTACCTGCAATATGCCTCCTGTAACATAAATCCCCACTGTGTTTGGAATCTACATAATGTTTTTTAATTTCTCAGGCATTTGGTGGCAGAGGCCAGTGCATTAGACAGAAATCTTGCTAGACTGCAGCAATGTTCAGAATGTAGTATGAGGTACTCTGTCTGGCTGGAAGTTGAAGATAGAAATTATATTAGTAGTTAAAATATAGTAGCCAGTATTGAAACTACACATGCACTCAAACCTGAGCCACATCATGAGGACACGGAAGAGCAGGCACGCACGGTGGTCACTTGAGCTGGCATTGTGTAGTTTTACCAACAAGCCCAGCTGTACACTGAAGGCAAAAATTTAAACTGCGAGGAAGACGGGACATGAACAGAAACATGCACAAAGTGTAGGCTTCCGATTGGCTTTGTTTGGTGAAGGCAGAGAGTTTATAAGGTTCTTCAAAATGGCACAATAAAGAACATTCGCAAAGAAATTGTGCACGAGGCAGCGACGAAAAATAGCAAGGCCACCTATGCATTAAGAGCGCAGTAGAGTCCCAATGTTTCCATCTAAGAATTCTATTTCTTTCCTTGATAGGGATCAAGAAGGTGAGCTAACTTAATTGTCACACCTTTTAGCGATGTGGAATGCCTTGATGACTTCTCTTTCTGTTTTTGAGTTTGCCTTCGAAAGGAATTTATTCTGTTCCAGATAAGGCAGGCAGCTTTTGCTGTCGCAGCTCTTGCACTGCAAGAGGAGATTCTCGAGGAAAGAATTAAAGTCTTAAATGGGCACATTAAGACTCTTGCACTCTTAATGCATACATATGGCCTTGATATTTTTCGTCACTGCCTCGCGCACTAGTTATTTGCAATTGCTCCTTGTTTTGCTATTTTGAAGTACCTTATATATTCTCTGCTTTCACGAAATAAAACCAGTTGGAATGTGCTTTTTGTGCGTCTATGTTTCAGTTAACGTCCCGTCTTCCTCGCGGAGTTCAAAATTTTGCCTAACCAGCTGTATAGCTTGTGTATACGATGAGTAACTAATATTATGATGACTGCAGCACAGCAATTGTCTAGTGGCATAGTGTCGACATAGTATAGAGATGGTACTAAGTCAAAAATCTGGAAATGCCATAAATTGTGCAATAAACCCTTATCCCTCGGTTTCCTACAGCTGCAGAGCACTTGACCACTGCAGCAGTCAGGCATGCTGAATATTGGGGAGTGCCAGGAATTGCGAGATCGAGACAGGCTACCACTAGAAGTTCCTTGGGCTAGGTGATAACTTGAATGCATCCAAATATTTCTATATTTCACTATATAAACCTTTGTAGAATGAGGAATTTTTCAAGGATGAAGTTGTTTCACCCAAAAGAAAATTATTACTAAATAGTGACCAGTTTCCTTTGTTTTGTAAGCCAGATTGCATGTATTTGACATTGCTTACTGACTCTTACTTATTCTCGCTGTCCGATACAAGCATATGCACTCACATATGTTTTCAAACAAAACTATTGTGTGGAGCCATGTTTTTGGTGGAATAAAATTGGTCCCAATACAGAGCTTTGTGGCACACCGGATCTTACTAGCGATCATGGAGAAGAAAGTTCATTAGTAGTTACAAATTGGTACCGGTTAGTTAAAAATTTACTAATCCAATTCGTAGTCCTGTCAATTCGAAGTTTACTATCGTTTGTGAATCGGACCAAGCCCATGTCCTCTGGCCTGGGCCCTGGCGCTTCACCTAGTGGTGGCCTTTGAAAATAGCAGTGCGGCACCAGTGCATGGTTGCATCAGGATCTAGGCTCATGAAGATAAACAGCAACGTGCACAGGGCAAGGAGTTGGGTGGCCTGGTAATCATCACAGTTGTGGAGAACACTATGGTTTTTGCGAGTCTTAGCCCCTACCTAGGGTACCAGTCTGTGCACTGCGTATATATATATATATATATATATATATATATATATATATATATATATATATATATATATATATATATATATATATATATATACATATATATATATATATATATCGATAGGTTGTGCAGGATTGCTCGTTGGCAGCACGTGATCATGCGGCAGCTCACGGGCCTTCGATGCGTTTCGCCCTGGTAGTGCGGTCGTCTTTGTGGGTCTAGAGCTGCGCTGGCATTGCCCAAGAACAGGATGTATCGGCATGGTGCAGAATTGCAGAGTGCATTCTATTCCCACTCCATTCCTTCAGAGTTGTGGTTTATGTGATTGCAGTCCTTATAACTCGTCGGAATTCTGACAGTTGGACCATTCCCGCTCTGAGTGGTCGAACTAATCTACTCCAATCCGCCAATTACAGTAAATAAAACGCTTCCTGTATAATTACTTACTACTTGCGCCCCGATGCAGCGATAGCGTAGAGGTAGAGCATACGCTTCACATGCAAAAGGACTGTGGTTCAAATCCCAGTGCCACGCAATTTTCTACCGGATAAAAAAAATCCACATGTTGATACAGTTGTATAAACAGGCTTGGTGGCCTGACCCCAGTGACCAAAACCGGTAATGCACTCCCTCACCAGAGCAGGATTGGCCACCTTGGTGCAGTACTTGGCCACAACCTCCTATATCAATACAACAATCAAACCCCAGACCTCAGTCCCCAGCAGCTGCGAAGCAACTGACCACGACGGCGGTCAGACCTGTGACGCAGCAGAGGGTGCTAAGAATCTCTGGATCCGTACAGGCCACCATTGGAATCTGAACCTGGCAATGTTTAACGCTAGAACGCTATTTAGTCAGGCAAGTCTAGCAGTGCTCTTGGAGGAATTAGCGGGCATTAGACGGGATATAATAGAGCTCAGTGAGTTTGGGAGGACAAATGAAGCATATACAGTGCTAAAAAGCAGGCACACCCTGTGCCACCGGGGCTTAGCGGAGAGACGAGAACTAGGAGTCGGATTCCTGATTAATAAGGATATAGCTGGTAACATACAGGAATTGTATAGCATTAATGAGAGGGTGGCAGGTCTTGATGTGAAACTTAATAAGAGGTACAAATTGAAGGCCGTACAGGCCTAGCCGCCTACATCCAGCCATGATGACCAGCAAGTCGAAAGCTTCTATGAAGACGTGGAATCAGCGATGGGTAAAGTCAAAACAAAATACACTATACTGATGGGCGACTTCAATGCCAGGGTAGGCAAGAAACAGGCTGGAGAAAAGTCAGTGGGGGAATATGGCTTAGGTCCTAGGAATAGTAGGGGAGAGTTATTAGTAGAGTTTGCAGAGCGGGATAATTTACGGACAATGAATACCTCCTTCCGCAAGCGGGAGAAACGAAAGTGGACATGGAGGAGCCTGAATGGCAAGTGTTACGTTTCGCCTACAACGCGCGGTAATGCCGGCGCGGATGCAACGGACGCCGGGGCTTTGTTCAAAGCGGCGGACATTTTGGCCCGTTCAACGCCGCCGAAACGCCTACCCGCCAAGCGTGTCCAGGCGTGTTTCAGTGCCACGTGTCTTCGTGTGTGCGTGTGTGTGTGTGTGCCCTCGCTTGTCAAAGCGCGGCAGCCGGGGAGCGGATTTCCCCGAATGAGGGGCCTGGAGGTCTCTCGGCCCAACCGTTCGCGCCGTCGTGGGCTCATGCTCCGCCGTCCCGTGACCTTCATCCCGTGACCTTCATCCCGTGACCTTCCCTTTTGGACCGCGACGCCGAGAGTATAAGAGCAGCTGCCCCCGGACGCCAGGAGAGAGGCTCCGATTTGTTCTGTTGAGTTACGTGCTCTCCCGTCTCTCCACTTCGGTCGAACTGACCGGCCGCTCTTTTGCTATGTTAGAATAAACAAGTTGTTTTGTTACCAGTCTTCTCTTGCTTTGCCGGGACCTTCGGATGCTTCCAGTGCCCCAGGCCGCCAGGCCAACGCTACCCTTGGGGCTTGCGACCCATTGGCAATAACGGGCGTCAGCACCGAGACCCCAACAACTCGTGCCAGCGGTACGATTCCAACATCTGGTTGCCAGCGGTGAGATCGCGACAACGGAGGCCAGCAGCGAAGAGATGCGGTTGACTGTATGCTGAGCAGCTCAACGACCATCCGGGAGCAGTGCAACGAGCCCTGTGTGATGACTGGTTGCCTGCAGCGGAACGACTGCGCTGAATTCTTGGCTGCGAGGTTTGGTGAGTGCGGGACTTTCTTCTTCTGAGTTTTGCCAGGCTTTTGTTAGTGTTAGAAACAGAGCTGGTAATTGTGGTTGTCGTTGCTACCGGGTTAGTTTGCGGCAAGACAATAGTAGGCAGTAGAGAAAGCAGCATTCAGAGCAGCCATGGATTTGAAGTCGTTGCGCAAACCGAAATTGTTGGAGCTTGCGAGAGAGTTGGGTCTGGATGTCTCAGACAAACTCAGAAAACCAGAACTGCTAAGGGCTATTCTTGAGTTAGAAGCTGAGGATGACGAGCTGTCGGAATGCCTTGAGACCATTGAGGAGAGGGAGACGGCAAAAAGACAGGAGCGCGAACTTAAAGAGCAAAAAGAGAAACAGGAGCGCGAACTTAAAGAGCAAAAAGAGAAACAGGAGCGCGAACTTAAAGAACAGAAAGAGAAAGATGAGCGTGAACGAAAAGAACAGAAAGAAAAAGAAGAGCGTGAACACGCTTTGGAAATGAAGCGCCTCGAGTTAGAGATGGAACGCGCTCGTAATGGAAGTCAGGCACACGGTGCAGGAGAACGAGTATTGTTCAAAATGACTGACCTGATGCGGCCGTTTAAGCTTGGAGAGGACATTGGTTTGTTCCTGGTTAACTTTGAGCGAACGTGCGAGAAGCAGGGGTTCTCTCGAGAAACGTGGCCACAGCGCTTGCTCACTTTGCTACCCGGCGAGGCGGCCGACGTAGTCGCTCGCTTGGAGAGAGAGGAGGCAGAGGATTTCGACAAAGTGAAATCGAGTCTGCTAAAAAAGTACCGGCTGTCAGCGGAGGCGTTCCGTCGGAAGTTTCGGGAAAATGAGAAAGGCAAAAGCGAGTCATATACAGAGTTTGCGTACAGGCTTATGTCAAACATGCAGGAGTGGCTCAAAGAAGAGAAAGCGTTTGGTGACCACGAGAAAGTTCTGCAGTGTTTCGGGCTAGAACAGTTTTATAGTCGGTTACCTGAGAACGTGCGGTACTGGGTCTTGGATAGGCCAGACGTTAGTACGGTGGCTCGAGCCGCTGAGTTAGCCGAGGAGTTTGTGACGCGTCGGGCTCGTGGAGCTAAGGACGGTCAAAAGGGTGAATTTGGCTCCAAGTTTGAGAGGCCAAAGTTCACGCCCATGAGAGCAAAGGGGGATACACGTAGTGCGGATGCGAGTGAAAGCAGTCCGACCGAACGTAAGGAGACGGCGGCAACCGAAGCCGAACGCAGAAGGCGGTTCGAGATGAGGCAAGCGCGCGTTTGTTATACGTGCCAGAAGCCGGGTCACTTTTCGGCGCAGTGTCCGACCGAACGTAAGGAGACGGCGGCAGCCGAAGCCGAACGCAGAAAGCGGTTCGAGGCGAGGCAAGCGCGCCTGTGTTATACGTGCCAGAAGCCGGGTCACTTTTCGGCGCAGTGCCCAGAAACAAAACCAAAAGTCGTGTTTTTTTCATTAGGCAGCACTGACGAGAACATCAAGCTTCTCGAGCCTTACATGCGAGACCTCCTCGTGAACGGGAAAGAGTGCCGAGTGCTTCGCGATTCCGCAGCTACAATGGATGTAGTTCACCCCTCTTACGTAGAACCCGATATGTTCACGGGCGAGTGCGCATGGATCAAGCAAGCAGTGGAAGCTCATAGCGTGTGTCTGCCGGTAGCAAAAGTGCTTATTGAAGGACCTTTCGGAGCACTTGAGACGGAGGCCGCAGTGTCATCTATGCTGCCCCCACAGTACCCGTACCTATTTTCAAACAGGTCCGATCACCTCCTGCGCGAGAAGGGGCTTTTGTTTGGTGAGGCTAGCGTTCAGGCCTTAACCAGATCGAAGGTTCGGGAGCTCGCTGCAAAGGCGGTAGTTGCGGGGCCGACGTTGTTGAACGATGAGAAAGGGTCAGAGGCACAGCAAGCTGGTATTCGGAGCACGCCCGAACGGGATAAAATTGAGCCTGTAGCGTTAAGGGCACCAGATACTGGAGAGGAAATTCCCGATGCGGGAAAGTTAGAAGAGCTTCCGGTCGAGCTTCCGGGACTAGGCTCAGTGACGAACAGGAAAGACACCGATCAAGTCATTAGTGACTTAATAAGTAAAGCATCGCTGTCGCCTGAGCAGAAAACCGAACTACACCAGCTCTTACAAGAGTTTCAAGGTCTGTTCTCTGAGAGGCCTGGTAGGACTTCTGTCCTTACTCATGACATAGAACTTACCTCCCCAGAGCCAGTACGATCCAAGGCGTACCGGGTGTCACCCCGCCAGAGCGATATTATGGAGGCTGAGGTAAAGAAAATGCTACAGCTCGGTGTTATTGAAGCGGGTGAGAGTGATTATACCTCCCCTTTGATTTTAGTTGAGGTACCGGGCAAGGAACCTCGTCCTTGCGTCGACTACCGCAGGCTTAATTCCATCACTAAGGATCAAATTTATCCGATCCCTAACATCGAGGAGCGCCTTGAGAGAGTGAGTAGCGCTCAGTTTATTTCCACCCTAGATCTTGTCAGGGGTTATTGGCAGGTTCCACTTACAGAAGAGGCTAGTAGGTATGCGGCGTTCATTTCACCAATGGGGACATTCCGTCCTAAAGTTTTGAGTTTTGGTTTGAAGAACGCGCCATACTGCTTTTCAAGCCTCATGGATAAAGTGTTGCGGGGACAGCAAGAATTCGCTTTACCGTATCTAGACGACGTAGCGATATTCTCCGCATCCTGGCCTGAACATATGGCGCACTTGCGGGCAGTGCTAACCCGCCTGCGCGATGCGGGCTTGACAGTCAAGGCTCCCAAGTGCCAGTTAGCACAGGCCGAGGTTGTCTACCTCGGACACGTGATTGGTCGGGGTCGTCGCCGCCCCTCTGAAATAAAGGTGGCCGCTGTGCGAGACTTCCCGCAACCGCGCACGAAGACCGATATTCGGTCGTTCTTAGGTGTCGCCGGCTACTATCAGAGGTACATCCCCAGGTACTCTGATATCGCGGCTCCCTTGACGGATGCTCTAAGAAAGACAGAGCCGCAAACAGTCGTCTGGGATGAGACGAAGGAAAGAGCTTTTAGCGCCCTAAAGAGCGCCCTAACAAGCCAGCCTGTGCTACGATCGCCCGACTACACAAAAGGGTTCGTTGTTCAGTGTGATGCTAGTGAGCGAGGCATGGGCGTTGTACTGTGCCAACGGGAAAATGGAGAAGTAGAACACCCCGTCCTGTATGCTAGTCGTAAGCTGACCAGTCGTGAGCAGGCGTATAGCGCCACCGAGAAAGAGTGTGCGTGTATCGTGTGGGCCGTTCAGAAATTGTCATGTTACCTAGCCGGCTCGAGGTTTATCATTGAGACGGATCACTGCCCTCTCCAATGGCTGCAGACCATCTCTCCCAAAAATGGCCGCCTCCTGCGCTGGAGCCTCGCTTTGCAACAATATTCCTTTGAGGTGCGTTACAAAAAGGGGAGTCTCAACGGTAACGCCGATGGCTTAAGTCGAAGCCCCTAACGTGAGAATCAGCCTCAAAATTGCTTGTTACTGATGTTTTTCTTCCCGAGGCAGGATTTTTAACTTATTGCTTTTGTGTAGTGTTTCAAAGTGATGATGTGCTTTCTAGTGCAATTTTCCGATTTGTGGACGCGTTCTGAGTGCTGCTAAACTACTGTAAGGAACTAGGCAGCAGTATAAAAGGGGAAAGAGCCTGGCAGGGCTTAGTGAGGGTTGTGCCGTGTTTGCTGACTGAGCGGTTGACTTTCGGCGTAGTTCTAACGCTTGCCGGAAAGGAGAACAGAAATGTCAACTCTCCCGAAGTCACTTTGCAGTGTCCTGTGTGAACGTGAACGTGAGAACGAGGCCTTCTCTGTGCGCTGCGCTCAAGAAACGCCAAAGGACGCCCGACTTCGGTTATGAGCATCATCGAGCGACATCCCTCCGGACAGCGGATGCAGTCCCCTGACCATCGGGATCTCCTTCCCCCGGCGGGGCGGTCTGTTACGTTTCGCCTACAACGCGCGGTAATGCCGGCGCGGATGCAACGGACGCCGGGGCTTTGTTCAAAGCGGCGGACATTTTGGCCCGTTCAACGCCGCCGAAACGCCTACCCGCCAAGCGTGTCCAGGCGTGTTTCAGTGCCACGTGTCTTCGTGTGTGCGTGTGTGTGTGTGTGCCCTCGCTTGTCAAAGCGCGGCAGCCGGGGAGCGGATTTCCCCGAATGAGGGGCCTGGAGGTCTCTCGGCCCAACCGTTCGCGCCGTCGTGGGCTCATGCTCCGCCGTCCCGTGACCTTCATCCCGTGACCTTCATCCCGTGACCTTCCCTTTTGGACCGCGACGCCGAGAGTATAAGAGCAGCTGCCCCCGGACGCCAGGAGACAGGCTCCGATTTGTTCTGTTGAGTTACGTGCTCTCCCGTCTCTCCACTTCGGTCGAACTGACCGGCCGCTCTTTTGCTATGTTAGAATAAACAAGTTGTTTTGTTACCAGTCTTCTCTTGCTTTGCCGGGACCTTCGGATGCTTCCAGTGCCCCAGGCCGCCAGGCCAACGCTACCCTTGGGGCTTGCGACCCATTGGCAATAACGGGCGTCAGCACCGAGACCCCAACAACTCGTGCCAGCGGTACGATTCCAACACAAGACTCGAAATGAAATAGACTTTATACTCTGCGCTAACCCTAGCATCATACAAGATGTGGACGTGCTCGGCAAGGTGCGCTGCAGTGACCATACGATGGTAAGATCTCAACTTAGCCTAGACATGAGAGAATGGA
Organism: Dermacentor andersoni; assembly: GCF_023375885.2. Classification (NCBI taxonomy): domain Eukaryota; kingdom Metazoa; phylum Arthropoda; class Arachnida; order Ixodida; family Ixodidae; genus Dermacentor; species Dermacentor andersoni. The sequence goes on along the minus strand of NC_092817.1, from coordinate 125,068,505 downwards.
AAAAACTGGTACATAAGAAGCCGATCAATGAGTTAGCGGTAAGAGGGAAAATAGAGAAATTTCGGATCAAGCTACAGAAGAGGTATTCGGCTTTAACTCAGGAAGAGAACTTTAGTGTTGAAGCAATGAACGAAAATCTTATGGGCATCATTAAGGAGTGTGCAACAGAAGTCGGTTGTAACTTCGTTAGACAGGATACCGGTAAGCTATCGCCGGAGACGAAAGATCTAATTAAGAAACCAACCCTTATACATAGCTTTCATTGATTAGGAGAAAGCGTTTGATTCAGTGAAAACCTCAGCAGTCATGCAGGCATTATGGAATCGGAGTGTAGACGTGCCATATGTAAAAATACTGAAAGATACCTACAGTGGCTCCACAGCCACCGTAGTCCTCCATAAAGAAAGCAACAAAATCCCAATAAAGAAGGGCGTCAGGCAGGAAGATACGAACTCTCCAGCGCTATTCCCAGCGTGTTTACAGGTGGTATTCAGAGACCTGGATTGGGAAGAATTGGGGATAAGAGTTAATGGAGAATACCTTAGTAACCTGCGATTCGCTGATGATATTGCCTTGCTTAGTAACTCAGGGGACCGATTGCAATGGATGCTCACTGACCTGGAGAGGCAAAGCAGAATGGTGGGTCTGAAAATTAGTCTGCAGAAAACTAAAGTAATGTTTAACAGTCTCAGAAGAGAACAGTAGTTTACGATAGGTAGCGAGGCACTGGAAGTGGTAAGGGAATACATCTACTTTGGGCAGGTAGTGATCGCGGATCGTGACATGAGGCTGAAATAATCAGAAGAATAAGAATGCTGGGGTGCGTTTGGCAGGCATTCTCTGATCATGGACACCAGGTTGCCATTATCCCTCAAGAGAAAAGTGTATAACTGGTGTGTCTTACCATTACTCATCTACGGGGCAGAAACCTGGATGCTTACGAAAAGGGTTTTACTTAAACTGCGAACGACACAACAAGCTATGGAAAGAAGAATGATGGGTGTAACGTTAAGGGGATAAGATGAGAACAGTTTGGGTGAGGGAACAAACGCGAGTTAATATCTTAGTTGAAATCAAGATAAATGGGCATGGGCAGGGCATGTAATGAGGAGGGAAGATAACCGATGGTCATTAAGGGTTATAAACTGGATTCCAAGAGAGGGTGAGCGTAGCAGGGGGCGGCAGAAAGTTAGGTGGGCGGATGAGATTAAGAAGTTTGCAGAGACAACATGGCCACAATTAGCACATGACCGGGGTAGTTGCTGTTTATGCAAGCATTTTGCAAATGCGGCTCGCTTTTAAGCACCCCTTCTTATGTCTAAGAAAACAGAAATAAACATCCAGTATTTTTTTTAACTTTTACTAAGCTTATCATATAGCTCAGTGTTAACATACAGTATTTACAGGTGAGGTTACAGAAAACAGTAATAATTTACAGTAAACACTGCTTGGATGGTGAAAAACATGGGAATCATGTCATTTTATTTTTGACAACCTTTTTTTGGCATAGGAAGCTAAGCAAATGGTGATGTAGCAACACTGTAAAGACTGAATAAGATGGATGTGGAATGACTTGATGACTTCTCTTTCTGTTTTTGATTTTGCCTTTGAAAGTAATTTATTCTGTTCCAGATAAGGGAGGCAGCTTTTGCCTCTGCAACAAGACATCGGTGGATCTTGTGTGAAGCACTTTTTCCATGCTTTTTCACTACCTGAGCAAGGTAACTTTCTTGGTGCTTCATCACGCGATTCCTAGTCAACTTCCATTAATTCTACCCTCACGAGACTGACGGGTCGAATTAAGATGCAAAAACCTGCTGAAACAACGTTGATTCATTTGGCAATATGTGCTTGAGTAACACGCCTCTAAAACGAACATGCATCAACTTTCGGTTTGTCCAAAGTAGAAATGACTTAACTCCAAACCAAAGTAGAAACCTACGCGTACCTGATTTTTTAAAATGGCAGCCGATTTTCTAAACTCAGCTTCGCCGTATTACAGCCGTGATATGTGGTAAAGCATATGAATGCTACAACCACGGTTTTAGTTTCGCAATGGACTGCACAGCTAGGCAATTTTCGGCTCAATGTCCTTGGAAAACAACAAGTGTTCGTTAGAATCAGATACGTACCACAATCGGACATTGTCAGCTACCGTTACTGCTTGAAAATCTTTCTCGAGTGGGAAAAAAATAGGCATTTCAGAGAGGATATGGCATTTGTTTAACGCATTCAGTGTCCCCTGAGCTCTGCTGAGGCAGACGCTGCCACTAAGAGGGGTCGTTATTGGAGTCTGGTCAAGTTGGCCTTATCCGGCTAATGCCAGTTTTAGGATCGAAATAATGAATGTTTAGGCCCATAGAAATGCATGGGCGCCGACCAGGACCTTCGCCCATGATCGAATTAGCTGAAAATTTAAAATTACTGCAGTAAGATAATTAGAAGCTTACTGTACACATTTTTCTGTTCTACAAGGACTTGCCATTTTAATATGTAGTTTTCTTCTGTGTGTCAATGGTGCTAAATTTAGCATTTGTTCAAATCATCCATTGTTCCAAGGACAAGTTAAAAGTAGGGGCACACTTTCGAGACTTGAAGCATTTGCGCATGTAAAGGCAGGGCACGTTAACTGCTGTCCAATTAACGTAAGTTGGCTGTATTGTCTGCATAGCATGTGGTTGGTTTTTTGAAATGTGGTCATTCTGTAAAATAAAGTTGCATTTGTTTCAAATAAATTGCTTAACTATTGCTTGTGTGTTTTCCTGTGCTCCCTGTGCTGATTGCGCTCTTGAAAGTGCAGTGCGCGACTGCAGACTGAAATGCACAAGGCTTCACTTTATCATGCCAGGAAGCATTTTTTGGCTTTACAAAGGAGCCTTAACCTCTTCCATGCTACACACTTTTTTTGTATAAATACATCAAATGAAACAGAGTGACCTCATGTATTTTAAAGCCTGGCAGTGTTAGTGAGTGAAGTACAAATACAATTTGCTGTTAAGAGGAAGCTTTAGGTCGGGCCCAACTCCGACGCGGCCTATTCAAGTACATGTAAAACGCAAGAACGTTTTTCTGAGAACCCCTGGACCGATTTTAATGAAATATGTTGCATTTGAGACTGAAAGTTAAATTCTAGTGACATGTATTTGAATAGGCCGCGTCGGAGTTGAGCCCGAGCTAAAGCTTCCTCTTAACAGCAAATTGTATTTGTACTTCTCTCTGTCTAACACTGCCAGGCTTTAATATACATGAAGTGGAGTTTCGATTTAGGGCCTGAATTTTGTTAGAGATTTTCAAATATTCAAATTTCAATTCGATATGTCAGTTTACATCTTACGTGAATTTGTTACGTTGGTTACAACGGTTCTGCAAAAGTTATTTCCATATTACTAAAATTTCCATATTAATAAAATACATATCCATTTTGTCCGCTTTAGATGTACTATTAGATGCAATTCACAGAATTGTATTATCCTTCTTCGTTGTTGAGTTGCAGAGTTGTAAACTTGATAGTTCCGTTCTTTTAAAATTTTCTATTTTTGCCAATATTTAATAAAAAATTGACGACCTAAATCGAAAATTCTAAACCAACAGTCACAAATGCAACAAACCTCGTCAATTTCGGTGCAGTGGTTGCCGAGAAAAATCAATTCTCCTTTTACATGTATTTAGATAGAAGCACCCAAGCTAAAGCTTCCTTATAAGTATTGCTGCTAAAACGTCATGTTTGTGTATAGTATGCACATGCAGTGCTGGCAATGCTGTGGTAGAGCGCTGAAACAGCTTTCACTACGCTGCTTGCTATAGCATTGCTGTGTTCTGCAACCTGAGGACAAAACTAAATTTCTAGACGTTCAGCAGCGCAATTGACAGCTATTTCCGTATGTTTGATGCACCCCTGGCCAGGGACTTTTCGTCCTGTAGGCAAAATAGATGGCTGCCTCTGATGCTGTTTTGGGAAGAGTGCAGCGTAGCTCGAAAGCTTCCTCGCAATGCTTCACCAGCAGGTTTTGCCAGCGAGAGTGGAGGGGGGCACAATAATTTGGCTACATGGTGCGGCACAATACCTTAAAATGCTGCTGCTTCTGACTTCCATTTACTATGACATGCTGGTGCACCTCAACATGGAGCAACCCCATTTTACTAAAATTCTGAATTCTTCTACCAACATAGTGCGGTGTGGCTATCTATGATCACTGTATAAAACCAGAACGAACAGCATATCTAAAAAGTACAAAGGCTGGTATAACTGTAATGAATGACCTGCAGGCATCTGAAATGTGTAAAATCGCAAGAATTGGTCAAGCTCAAACACTGCAGAGTTTAAGTAGTCCTAACACAATTCTTTTTCTTATGCGTGTGTAGCTGTCATTCAGTTAATTACACTACGAAACTTCAAATTCATTCCATGCGCAACAAATATATCGTTAACGCAAACATTTAAACATGTGCCAAAGGCAGTGTGGCCCCGTAATCTGGTGACAACATTGCATGGTAGGTCACAAACAAATGATGCATGCTGCAGTTGTTCATCAGTAAGCCATGCCATTATTAGGTCATTGAAAACTGAGCATGTTAGGACCACTATGAAGCACAACATTGGTCTTTCCTTTCTGTCTTGGCGCACACTGTGGAGTGGATGCATGTTAAAGATTTCAGGCGATTAAAGTTAAGCCGGAGTCCGCGACTATGGCATGCCTCGTAATCGTATCGTAGTTGTGACTTATAGAACACTAGAATTAAAGTAATTTTAATTAAGATGTTTGAGAAGAGTCATAAGAAAGTTTATTTAGTGAAGCAAGTCTTGGCACACATTACGAATTGCTCAAAGCGCCCGCAGCTTTCAGTGGCATGGTGTGATCATAAAAGCTGCCATGTGGAACCAGATTAATATAAAAAAATTCAGTCCAAAAGTTTAATGTGAGTGCTCCTCTGCATGTAAGCATGAGGAACACATCTTTAAAGGCATCATCTAAATCCTGTGTAAGTATTTATTGGAGAATATTAAATGGCCCTACATCTAAGGAAGTTATAGGGTGTTATGATATCAGGAAGCCACAAGATTTTTGTTGTGCACTCTTCCTATAGAGACAATATAGGGCATCAACAAAATAGTTGGGCCTAGTGAAGAATTCATTCAAGACCCTTGCCAATTTGGCAGGTTCACTGTTACTAGAGATAACGAAGGCCAAGCACCTTGAAATGCATGCCCAAAACTCATCAGCATTGCATCACTTATTTCAAATAACTTTCATTTTGTCATTTTGCCAGATTAAATGTTCTCGCAAACCTGCTTGGCTGGTTTCAAGAACTTTTCGAGAACAGTTTGTTTCAATTCGAATGCAGCATTGTCAGTCTTTAGTGAACTAGACCCATCTTTACTGATATGCAATTAAGTAGATCAAAGATGCTGTCAAAGTGCATGTGACCGAGTGTTTGGAGTGGGCATTCCTGGGTGATGTTGCCAAGAAGGGAGTTGTGAGCTTAATGCACACAGCAGCTATAGCATATGAAAACCAGCACTTTACTAATTTTTTAGGTACCGCAGGGCTTGGACTAATGCTGGTCATAGTCTACTATAATTTCCATAATATATGGCCCTTGTCATCACAAGTTATTTTTATTGTCCTACAATATATTCCCTCTGTGTACAATCAACATCTCTGCCAAGGACAACAGAAACAGTACCATTGGAAACTGCAGAATTCTCCATCTGCGGAGGTGGCTGGCTGATTGCCGTGTAAGATGCTTTGTGAGCTGGCATTGATGTCTAAATCTCAACTCATCTGCAAGCGTGCAAAATAGGCTTTGGGATACTTTTACCACAAGCAGAGATACTAGAATGACTGTTGCCTGTGACATATGACACATACCCATGACAAGGGATCGGCTAGGATTCCCCATGAATACAACATCAAATAGCTTTATATTCCCTCTAACTTGATAGTACATAATACTGATATGTAACAAAAATAAACAACAAAGTAACTGTAAAACGAACAGGTCTACTACGATTTAGCCACAAGGGGAAAGATGGAAACATTTCTGTTAATTGTATGAAAAAAAATGTGCCTAAGATGTCATCTTCCCAGCAGCAACAATATGATCATGCACAAATTAGCATTACTTTTCAGGCACACCCCAGACTGCTCACACCATTTTCTACAATATGTGAAGCCCAACAGGCAAAAGGGGTAGCTGTCAAAATTATTTTTCGCCTGAATACCTTCAGCATAGAATAAGAAAGTTATTCTATTCCATATCCTCACATGAAACATAGCAATATTGTTACAAGCCATTTTCACACATTGAAGAAGGCATCAGCAATGTGATGAAGACAATTGAAGAAGCACATGTTCTTAGTTCCATTGCAATACAAACCTAAACTTGGTCATTTGAAGGTGCATGTGCCAAATTCAACCGTGCACTGTTATGAGGCACATGAACAGACATTCCAAGTAAGTGAAATATTTTTAATGCAGTTACTGTTGGTGTCTAAAGAATTTGGCCAGTCAGAAGGGCAATGCGCTAAATACAAAAAAAGACCCCTACAGGCCCACTATGCAATGCTTTTGCCAAACTATCCAAAACTTCAATGTGTGCAAGTCCACAATGACCAGGAAAAGAAGTAAACACATTTCTTGAAGATGGAATAAAAAAGAAATGTTGCGACAATTGAAAAATTAATTCTTTGTACTTTCTAGAGGCACACGGATACACAGTCGGTGGGCACAATTTGAACTTGAACTCATGGCAGTGCTGCAGGGGCAAATGCCACACTCATACTATTGAGAAGCGTCGGTTAGAATGCTGAGTTGGAAGGGAAACTTTGCAAATACTTCTTCAGAAGTTCAAGCACCTGACCAGTAAGCAGTTGAGCATGACTGGGGGAAATATAATCAATCTTACAAATAGCACCATTCCAAAAGAACTGGCACACTGCATTGATTTCTCAGGTGACAACTACTTTTCTAAAAGCCTCTGTACGCGTTAATACAACCTGAGGCAGCTTAAATCTAGATCACATGGAATCGAAAAATACAGCGGCGAGTGTAACACTTAAATTTGCTATCTCGCGCGAACATGAGCGAAAACTTAAATTTGAAAACGTTTGCTCGAAAGGAAAACTCACGGCCGTAACCCTGCTGCCCATGGCTAGTTGTGTGAATAAAAAATAAAAAACCTCTGCACGATGAATAGACACTTCGTCGATATTTGAAGCAGATCGTTAGTGGATATCAAGAAATGTGCACTGGATAAGAGCGAAACATGTAACCGACTGACTGACAGAAGTAAGGCTCATAGGATAAGTTTTCTCTATCTACACCGATAATGCAGCAAGTATTGTGCAATTAAATCGTCCGTAATGCGCAGCAATTGCCGCACTCGATTGAAGTAGCCATCGCAGCGACGCGCCATTTATTTCAGGACCACGAAAAACAAGGTATTCATCTAAGTACAGCGACGGTTTACCTGTCGGCAAGCCCCTAACTCGCCTATGACGAAAGCAAATGTCACGGAGTCCAAGCCCACGATTGCTCAAGTCAAACTGCGCTCGCACGAATGTCGCGCACGTAATACGGACTCTGGTTAAACGCTTTCGACACGCACAAAAGCGCGTGCAGAACGTCTTGCAACCGACATGACGGCAATGGCTAATCTACGTTCGAGAGTAGCTCTTTCAAAAAAGTAAAAACAAGCAACAATGTGACGTCACATCCTGCGAAAAAGAGTTGTTCTCCTTTCTCACCTTCTCTCACCTCACGCATGCGCAGCGACCACGGAGCCCGCGGGGGCGCAGGTCCGAAGTGCAATCGGGCCGCACCGACGGCACGTGCCGAATGTTCGTGCTGCGTGACGGCATACTTTATCGCCGCAATATCAACTATGACGGCCCTGAGTTGCTCCTTGTCCTTCCTCGTCATCTGCGATCCGTCGTTCTCGAACTTCACGATGCACCGACGGTGGGACACCTTGGAGTTTTTTGTACATTCTGGCCGGGTAGACTTTACCGCTCTGTGCGTCGTTATATCGCAACTTGCGAGTTGTGTAAAGCCGGAAGAAACCTCCCCTGGCACCTGTCAGGCGACTCCATCCAATTGAAGTTCCCTCTGAACCAATCTTTTGCGTAGGCCTTGAGCTGCTTGGCCCTTTACCGACGACGACTAGAGGGAATAAGTGGATCGCTATCGCTTCTGATTACGCGACAAGCTACGCGATAACAAAGGCGTTGCCAACTAGTTGCGCAACTGACGCCGCCGATTTTCTCCGTCACGATGTCATTCTCCAGAGTGGTCTGCACCTCGACAGTTACTTAAAGACCGCGGCTGCTCGTTCTTGTCTCGAGTTGTGGACGACCACCTCTGCTCTTGTGCCACTGAGCACAAGCTGTCCACCGCCTACCACCTACAAACGAACGGTCTTACGGAACGTCTCAACCACCCGCCGTGGTTGCTCAGTGGCTATGGTGTTGGGCTGCTGAGCACGAGGTCGCGGGATCGAATCCCGGCCACGGCGGCCGCATTTCGATGGGGGCGAAATGCGGAAACACCCGTGTACTTACATTTAGGTCACGTTAAAGAACCCCAGGTGATCTAAATTTTCGGAGTCCTCCACTACGGCGTGCCTCATAATCAGAAAGTGGTTTTGGCACGTAAAACCCGCCTGTTGACGTCATGCACGTTTCGTGGCTGAAGCCATACTTCGCTTGCAGTTCATCGCATACCATGCACCGAGACGGCGCTTCACCACCCGGGGGTCCTGTTACGGAAGATTGAAAGAAGACAGAGAGGAAGATCGCGGGACGCTGGCTGCTGCGTGTAGTTCTTGGTCAGCCATCTTTTCTAATCTGACTCATTTTGTATATGTACTATAAATACAATCTTCTATACTCCCAACATCCCCGTAACGCGCGCGCACACACACACACCTTTCTACAGTTGCCATTCCACTTGAGGGATAGGCAGAACAGATGCAGTCATTGCAAATTTCTTCAAGAAATTTGTGTTTCGGAGTGAGGTTAGCCTTCTGAATACAGTGCTATTTGCTTAAAATGGAATCAAATGCCGTCAGTATTTTGCAAGTGACCTCAAGCAGTACATTTTGCTGTTTAGGTTGCCCTGCAGAAACGGAAGAAAACTAAGAGCGACTGTTAAGTCTAGGTGGTACTCAAAGCAAGCTGCAGGATTGTGTGGGGCCGTTACACACGGACACCTTTTTGGCATGCTCAGCGGCATGCTGCACTCTCGGCACTAAGGCTGATAGGCTAGCCACTACCTCCATAAGGCCAAGCAGAGCTGGAGGGGCTGGCAGATTGGTTCAGAAGAGGATGATTGCATCAAGACAATTTTCAACTTATGCTAGCTGATCTTGACCATACCAGTCAGAAAGGCCTTGGGATTCAGAGGTCACTGCTCCGCAGTGTGAAGAAAGCCTACCTCCATGGGCTCACGTGCAGCTCTGGCAGAGTCGGGAGCCGGAGGCGAAGGTGGTTGTATTTCCAGAACAGTTTCTGTGAAATATTCCTTGTACCAAGCAGCAGGGCTCCAGGAGGTGGACAGGGTGGGGTCAGCAAGGCCATACTAACATCTCATCAACCAGAGATAACGCATACCAGCACCAGTGAACTGAATCGCCCTAGTTTACACCTGAAAACTATGCACGTCCCTATGCACTGCAAGACAATTTTTTTTAAAGTTCTACCTAGATTACCTTGTCCCTTTTTTTAATATTACACATGATCCAGAGTAGGCTGCATGCAGACTGCTGCAGTTATGGCACTTTCTGAATGCATTTGCACAATTGTACAACTTATATTTATGTTATCAGCACATTGCACATTGAGTTTCCCATCACAGGAATGTGAGCTATGCCCATATCACTGTCTTTTGATACATCTACTTGAGTTCAGAATGAATGGCCTGGCTGGACAGCTGTGGAAAGCAGCGGACTCTGTCATGCAAACACATTCAGTTAAGGTGAGGACTAGATCGTTGTGTTTATCTCCGAAACTTGCCTTTTTTATTGTTATGCACACAACTGTAGCAAACACTTGGTCAAGCAATGCATCTAGAATGACTCTCTTTCTCATTTAACAAATCTCTTTTGAGAAGGTTATAGAAAATGAAAACAAGAGTATGAGGTCCATACGAAGAATGCATGTGCCATTATCCATGTCATTTCTCCCCTTCCAAATAACCGAAGATGTCATTGTTTTGCTATATTATCTGGGGGGAAGAAGCGACACTGAAAGGATTAAGGATGGCATAAAAATTAAAGGGCCTTCAATCCATGAGAACAAGGTTTATTATGAAGCAATTTTCAAAGTTCTCAAAGGTCTGCATGGATCCTTATGAGCAAAAGAATTTCATACGAGTGCATTTAGCATCACTGAAACTATTTGAATCGAAGTAGGAATCAAGAAAGCACATAATTGCATAATTTCAATTCCTGGGAAAAGGTTGTTTTAACTGCATTACATAGCAAAAGCAAATAGTCACTCAAATTCTCTTGTACTGTTCAGCACAATAAATGCGAATGAATTGAAACATTACATGATATTAGTGCAAGTACTGAAATATCTATAATTAGCAAAACCCAATCCCAAATTTTATTTAGTGCACTGAAACAAACTCACACAACTCTTTAGTAAAGAGCAGTTAAACGCATGAATGCAGAAAGAAGTGCTTGTCTGCAATACAAAGAGCTTAAACATCATAATAATGAAAAGTGAAGACTTACAATGATTCATGCTAGTATAGAACTACAGGCATACACATACGCTGAGATTCCATGAAAAAACTAAGGAAAACATGAAAAGCAAGAAGGAACAATGAGGAGTGCACACAACTCAGCGCTGCTGCATTGCATGTGTCAGGTGCACTTGTGGTGGCAAGATGCCTATTGAGGCAGCTTTTGTGTCCGACGGTCTGACAATATAAGTGGCACTGAAACGACCTCTCGTTTATGCGGGTTGTGCATGTGTCAGTTGATTGCGAACTTTTGCAAGTAACTCTGAGGACATGAAGATCCCTGACATGGCGTCTCCCTGAGTGGATATACAGGTGGTCCTTCACCACGGACTTTGTGTGGACGAGCAGGTGTCGGTCCAGTGCAGACTTCCAAAAGTTTTCAGGACATTAAGGGCCCTGAATGAGCCCCTCACATTAGTGGAAGCGAAGTTCAGTGTGAACTTCCATAAGTACTTCCGAGTACATGAAGAGCACTGACATGGCGTCTCGCTGAGTGGATGCACACGTGATCCTTCACTAAAGATTTGAGGATTGCCGAGGGCATGCAGGGCACTGAAATGGCTGCCCACCTGTATGAATGTGAGGCTTTTGGTTTAATACAAACTTCCACAGGAAGTTCTCAGGACATGAATGGCCCTTAAACAGCCTCTCACATTAGTGGAAGTACAGGTGAACCTTCCATATCGCCTTTTCTGAGAAGCTTTGGGGGCATAAAGGGCACTGAAATGGCTTCTCCTGTGTGGGTGTGCAGGTGTCGGTTCAGAACATGCTTATACGAGAATCTCTGAGGGCATGAAGGGCACTGAAATGGCTTCTCGCCTGTGTGGGTTCGTAGGTGTTGTTTCAGACTACTCTTTCGTAAGAATCTCTGAGGGCACGAAGGGCATTGAAATGGCTTCTCGCCTGTGTGGGTGCGCAGGTGACGGTTCCGATGATTCGTCTGTGAAAATCTCTGAGCGCATAAAGGGCACTTAAATGGCTTCTCTCCTGTGTGGGTGCGTAGGTGTCGGATCAGAACATTCTTATCCGAGAATCTCTGAGGGCATGAAGGGCACTGAAACGGCTTCTCGCCTGTGTGGGTGCGTAGGTGTTGGTTTAGAGTACACTTATGTGAGAAGCTCTGAGGGCACGAAGGGCATTGAAATGGCTTCTCGCCTGTGTGCGTGCGCAGATGCGAGTTCAGAGTATCCTTTCGTGAGAAGCTTATAGGACACAAAGGGCACTGAAATGGCCTCTCGCCTGTGTGGGTGCGCAGGTGCTGGTTCAGATTAATCTTTTTTGAGAAGCTCTGAAGGCATGACGGGCATTGAAATGGCTTCTCGCCTGTGTGGGTGCGCAGGTGGTGGTTCAGAGTTCTCTTTTGTGAGAAGCTTTGAGGGCATGAAGGGCACTGAAATGGCCTCTCGCCTGTGTGGGTGCGCAGATGCGAGTTCAGAGTATCCTTTCGTGAGAAGCTTAGAGGACACAAAGCGCACTGAAACGGCCTCTCGCCTGTGTGGGTGTGCAGGTGCTGGTTCAGATCACTCTTCTGTGAGAAGCTCTGAAGGCACGAAGGGCATTGAAATGGATTCTCGCCTGTGTGGGTGCGCAAGTGGTGGTTCAGAGTACGCTTTTGTGAGAAGCTCTGAGGGCATGAAGGGCACTGCAATGGCTTCTCGCCTGTGTGGGTGCGCAGATGCGAGTTCAGAGTATCCTTTCGTGAGAAGCTTAGAGGACACAAAGCGCACTGAAACGGCCTCTCGCCTGTGTGGGTGCGCAAGTGCCGGTTCAGATGATTCTTTTGTGAGAAGCTTCGAGGACACGAAGGGCACTGAAATGGCCTCTCGCCTGCGTGGGTGCACAGGTGGTCCTTGAGAGCACTCGTTTGTGAGAAGCTCTGAGGGCAGAAATAGCAATGAAACGGCATTTCTCTTCGGTGGATGCACAGGTGCTGCTTTAGGTAAACTTTCTGTGAAAAGCTCTGAGGGCACTGAAATGGCCTTTTGGCTTTGCTAGTGTGCAGGTGTTGCTTCAGCTTGAATGTTCGTGAGAAGTTCTGAGGGCACAAATGGAATTCAAACACACGCCGGCCTGCATGGATCCTGGTGAGCACTTCAGGTCACAGTTTATCTATCTCATAGACACAGGAGTTACAGCGGGGCGGTATCGTTCATGTAACTGCACCATCTGCATTTGCTGGACAGCTGGAATGCTTCAATGCTGCACCAAGAAAACAAGACAGGTTACATATGTAAAGCTTTCCATTTAAAAATAAATATGTAATTATGTAATGCCGAAGAAATGAAATTACATAGATGGTAGTGGTAAAGACAAGCATTTTCTTCATTCAATGTTTTGCGGTGATATTAGCACAAATCAGAGCACAGCAGGTCAACCATATTGATTTAGAAAATATGTTTTTATGATTGCCAAGTTTATGAAATTGGCACAAATTTTTGCTTAAAACATTTTTTAACTAAGATATAGTGAGAAGGCTAGGAGCTTGGTATTAGTGCAAGCTGCCATTGTATAGTCAAGTGCAAGAGCCCAAACATTCAGTAATACCATCATGGGCCTGAAGATCAAATAAAGAACAGCAGCAGTTCATCTCAACCTAGGTTTCGTGGTATTGTCTGTTGCAGTAGATAGTTACCTTTCTGAAATTTTATTTATAAATGCTGCCTACTCACTTGAGTCCAAGGAGGAATGAATATACAGAAAATGTTATCAAGGGTCAAAAAACACAAACATTGGAAAACAATATTTACCCAAACAATACAAATCACAAATATGACAACATATCTAACTTCAACAACGCTTTTAGGCAATTCATTCCATTCTTTGTTTTAGAAAAAAATTACAATTTAGAAGTATGATTCACAGCACATAGGTCCTGCATCATTCTACTGTGGTACTGATGAATCCTGGCACGAGAACGACACAGGTAAAATTATTTCATAATGCTGGACTTTGTTGTACACTAAATGCAAGAGTTGTAGCCTGTCTAGCATGTCTTCCCTGTAGTTATTCAAGATGGAGCGTACTCAGCATCTGCCACATACTATCAAATTTTCTGCAGAAATTGCAGATGAACCCAACTGCTATTTGCTGTAATAACTTTAATTTAACAATAGTTTATTGGCATATGGATCCCGCAAAGCTTACGCATATTCATAGCTAGGTCTGACAGCATAGCGAACACCCCTATACATTTTCCTGTATAGGGGCTCCTTTCAAATTGCAACAAAGGTCCATAAACTTCTGAGAGCGCTCATGCAAATGTTTTCAATATGCTTGTCTCACATCATGTGGTGTTAGAATTACTTCGAGGTACTAATAGGTAGAAACGTTGTTAGGTGTTGTTGCCAATAAAATAGGGAAAGCGTAAAGGTGTCTCCTTGCTGCTTATCTTCATAAACACAGCACTAATTAATGTTTAAGCTCATTTTCTACCCTTCACACCAGTGGCAAATCTTATCAAGGTTATTGCTGAGCTTAGTTTCATCAGCTTGCGATTTAACTACTGTGTACAAGATATCCAACCATCTTTCACTTTAAATGCCTTGCTACAGATGACTATCAAGAAAGAAGAAAAAAGATACTGAGCTCTAAGAAAACCAAGAACAGAGACAGCGCCCACCATGAACTCTCTCACAGCACTATCGTTGATTTACTTGAAAGTTTGTTCTCGCAACGGCCATGGTCATATTTTGTACTCTCTCTCCTTCAAGAATGACAGAATATCTGATTGAATTAAAGAATTATTACACTTAAGAACAGCAAGTCTGCAGAACTAATTGCACAAAAGGTGTCATGGATGCTACTCAAGCTACAAAAAGCCTGCCTAAAAGTGTACCTGAAATCAGTGTAGAGAACATGCAGATGGAATGAGCCACTGCTTTCCACTAAAACAAGACTTTAGTTTCTTCGTCCAGCTTTTATAAAACATATTTTGGCTGCCCCATTATAGGCCTTACGCTAACATTGAATCAAAGGATATCAGCACCATACAGTCACAATGAGGACAAGCAGAGATCTACAATCATTGTCATTACATGCCGATGAAAAGAACTTCATTTAGTACAATTTCCACAACTGGGAAAGCTACATGCTTGTGTATGAAGGTATAGATGCCAGCTCTATCCAATAGACAGATGAGTGCGCATTGGACAGCCATGGCAGCTGCTGGCACCATCCTGCTCTCCAAGATAAGTGTTCTCCACTGATGTATGAGCAGAGTGGCTGAGAGGCAAAATCCTGGACTGCCAATTTGATTACTGTGAGTTAATATCCTTCAAGCAGAATGAGAACATTTCGTTCTTTGTAGTTTCCTTGCAAAGGATTTTGGTATAATAATTATGGGCAGGTGGAGGCATCACTAGAGATCAAAACAAGCAGGGGAGTTCTATATCTTCTTGCATGTTAACATTTTGTACAGGGCAGCCTGCTTACGATTAATTTTCACATACATCACTAGGGAAATAAACTCCACTGCAATATGCAGAACTGCTGGCACCGTAGTTGCAGCAATGAAGGCATGAAATCAGAAAATAATTTTAGCACTTCCTTCAAAACTTAAATAGCTCATTAATAAGTGTTGTAACACGTGCCATTGAATGACAATATAGTTAAACGTCGATAAAGAGATGTCGGTAAGATCGGCACTTTACTTCGTTAGATAAAAATTGTGCTAAATTGAAAG
The DNA here is from genome assembly GCF_023375885.2 of Dermacentor andersoni. NCBI lineage: Eukaryota > Metazoa > Arthropoda > Arachnida > Ixodida > Ixodidae > Dermacentor > Dermacentor andersoni. The sequence continues at coordinate 125,053,076 of NC_092817.1, read as the reverse complement.
TCAACCTTTTCGCGAAGTACTGTCGCCAGCCGATTCTTTTTTACTAGGAAGGGGCGTAACAATTCAACTTGACTCCGTTTCCCCATTCCCCCTTTTCCCTAACATACACCAGCGTGTCATCAGCTTGCCTAATAAAGTAGCTTTTTTCCCATTACATTATATTTGCAGTAAAATTGCCTGATAAGTTTCGCATTATTTCTCTGGGAAATTGTCATTTCCTTCAGCGTGTCGAGGGCAGCTTCTCTGAATGGATGGATGTTATGAACGTCCCCTTTGGAACGGGGCGGTGGTTTGCGCCACCAAGCTCTTGCTATTATACTGCCCGATGTCTTACTTAGGTTAAATAATAAAAAAGAAAAGAAAAAAAGCACTGTGAACTACCACTCCCAAATTTTCTGATCCCCTATTGCGAACTGTGCTTTTGTAAGTCTCAGTTTTTTGTCGTTTCCCTACTTTTCTTCCACCAATCCTCCAATCGCCTCTTACTAATGTCTATTGCAGACATGTTTACTTTTCCACTGCTCCCGCTGAACCCAAGGGCTTCAAGGAGGCCACAGAGAGAGAGAGTAAAACTTTATTCAATCTAAATAAAATAAGGCACGATGGTTGGAGCCCCTATTCCAGGGCCCCACTGGCACGAGCGGCTCGCTGGGCTTGGTCCAGAAGAGCCAACTGGCTCTCCCGACCCTCGTCCGCAAGCCATGCCTCCCACTGCCTATTCCTCATTAGTGGATGTTGGTGTAATATGGGACTGTCTATGTGCGGCGGCCTCCTGGGGCACTCCCATGTGATGTGTTTTAGTGTGGGTGTGTCCGTGCACCACGGGCACTCGTCAGTGAACCTCGTGGGGTGTATTCTGTGTAGGTGGTGCAGGTTGGGGTATGTATTCGTCTGAATACGACGCCAGTCCCTCTCCTGTTCGCTGTTTAAATCGGAGTGAGGATGTCCAAAACGTCTCCGCTCCTGCCTTTGCTGTAGGAGGATGTCACGAGAGTTCGGTGGAAGGACGTCGCTAGGCCATGCCGTTGCTCGGACGTTCAAACCTCGAGCAATACGGTCTGCCCTAGCGTTTCCTGCCAGTCGCTCGTGTGCCGGACACCAGACGATAGTGTGGTGCCCCTCTAGTTGAGTGCCTAAAATTTTGATTATTGATTTGGGTGCCGTTCCTTGTAAAAACAGGCGGCAGGCCGCTTGTGAATCGGTTAATATGACAGCCGAATTGGTTTGGCGCTCGGCGTCCTGAATGGCCAAGGCGATGGCTGCAGCCTCTGCCACGCATGCCGAGGAGGTTTTGAAGGATGCCGTTGTTATGTTGTTGTTGCATGTAGAGACTATGCTGAAAGTGTCTGAGCTGGCTCGACTGGCATCCGTATAATACACCCCCGGTCCCATTCCGAAACGTTTGTGAAGGGTCTTTGCCCTTGCTCTGCGTCGTCCGGGATGGTACTTGGGGTGCATGTTTTTGGGAATTGGGGCCACCGCGATGTGCGATCGAACATTGCGGTCTATCTGTGCCGTTTCCTCTCCGCAATACTGGGGTCTCAGGGGAAAGCCTAACCTCGCCAATACTTCCCTGCCCTGAGTTGAAGAACAAAGTCTTTCTTTCTGGGCATATAACGTCGCGACTGCGTACTCGTCAAAAGTATTGTGCAGGCCCAGTCCCTCGAATCTCTCTGTGCTAGTGCATTCGGGAAGACCAAGGGCGGCTTTGAAGGCTTTTCTTATTATTGCGTTTGCCTGTTTAATCTCTTGGTTTGTCAAGGCCTGATACGGAAGGGCGTATGTGAGTCGGCTAATTACGAATGCGTGAACCAGGCTGATGGTCTCTCCCTCAGTTAGGCCGTCTCTGCTTCTTGCCACTCTCCTTATCATTCTGGCCACGTTTCCTGTGACCGCCTTTAGTTTTTGTAGGGTGTGAGATGTTCCAGCATTCTGCTGTATCCACATCCCCAATATTCTGAGTGTCTCCACTTCACGAATTGGCACCCCGTCGAGAGTCAAAGTGAGCGGCACCCAGTCCTTCTTTCTTGCGTACTTCGCACGCACCTGAATGAATTCCGATTTTTCGGGTGCGCATGCCATGTCCGCCGCCCTCGCGTATTCCACGACTGCGTCTATGGCCTTTTGAAGGGTTCTTTGCTTGTCCCCGTAGGACCCCTGGTGAGCCCAGATCGTGATATCATCGGCATATATCGCACAACCGAGATTCGGGTGCTTATCTAGCTCCAGGGCTAGCTTTCTCATCCCTACATTGAATAGCAGTGGAGAGAGTATAGCTCCCTGAGGGGTACCTCTGTCGGGACAGTTGAAGGTGTCGGACCTCGTGGAGCCTAATCCGATTGTGGCCGTGCGGTGGCTGAGGAACGAGCGCACGTAGTTATAAATTCGCGATCCGCAGTTCACCGCTTCCAGTCCCTCCAGAATAGCGTGGTGGGAGATGCTGTGGAAGGCCTTTTTGATGTCCAATGCCAGTACAAATTTATCTTCCGACCCTCTGTTGGGGTGCAGGACCTCGTGCTTTAGTAGTAGAAAAATGTCCTGCGCTGACACGTGGGGTCGGAAACCGAACATGTTGGAGGGGAACATGTTGTTTAGCTCTATGTGGTTCGAGAGCCGGACCTGCACAACCTTTTCAGAGTTTCCCCGCGCACGACGTTAGGGAGATGGGTCGAAGGTTGTTGATGTTACGAGGCTTACCTGGTTTTGGAATAAGAATAATTTTTGCTTCCTTCCATTCTTCTGGAAGGACGCCGTCCTCTGTCCAGACCGTGTCGTTAAAGAATTTGGTCAAGCTCTTTAGCGTGTCGTCACTTAGATTGCGAATCATTGCGTTCGTGACCTGATCTACCCCTGGGGTCGTGTCAAGGAGGCCAGTGGTTCCTAAATCGACCGCTGGGTAGACATCTTCACTTTGTAATAAAACATGCTCCATAGTTTACCCAGCTTTACCGCAGCAAGCACATGCTTCTTCTTCCTTCTATTTCGCATTATAGGTGCGTGTTCTAAGGCATCCCGATCTCGCTTCGAAAAGTAATGAGCTTCCCTTTGAGTTATCATAAATTGTTTTTCCTGATTTCGTTTTTTTCTTCAGCAGTTATTCATAGCAGGCTTCTTTTCCAGTGCCACAACCCATGAGATTATTTCAACCTCTCTGACTTTCCGCTTGACGTTCTTTGTTGCTGTGTTGCCCACCCTACAGGCCGCAACTTGCTGGTAAGCTTCCCAGTTCTTTTCCTCCACTGTGAATCAATGTTTTTCCTGTACAGATACCTGAACTCTCTCCCAGCCCATTCACTTTCTTCCATATTCCTCAGGCGTTCTTCATACTCAATTTTGCTGCGAGCTTTCCTCACTTCGAAACTAGTCCAGCCCATATCACCCTGCCCAGCTTCATTTGTAGCCTTCCTGTGAGCACCCAATGCGAGGCGACCCACTGACCTTTGGTTCCCATCGAGTCCTAATTGCACCTCTGATTTAAAGGACACAACCGCATTTCCAAAAGCTAGTCCTGGAACCATTACACCTTTCCACATACCTCGGAGGACCTCGTACTTATTGTATCCCCATGGCGGTCTGTGCTTCATTATGGCGGCCATTTCTCTTCCCCTTAACTGTTATTTTTTCCTGTGTTTCCACATATCTGTTGCCTTCGTTTATCCATATACCAAGGTATTTATACAGTATTCTGTTACCCGAGGTATTTCCTGGCCCTGTATCTCCACTGTCTGTTCACCGTTTTCACTGAATACCATTACTCCTGATTTTCTAACACTAAATTTCAAACCTAAATTGTTGCCTTCCTGTCCAGGTATTAGCCAGACGTTGCAAATCACTTTGCTTGTTAGCTAGCAACACAATGTCGTCTGCATAAAATAAACCTGGGAGCTGTTGCTCTACTACTGTACCCGCCTGTTCGTGTGAGAGATTAAACCCGATATTACTTCCTTCTAGCACTCTCTCCATCCTCACCATGAACGATGGATGCATGGATGGATGGCGGCTACACCGTTTGTAATGGGCGGCGGCTGGCACCACCTAGCCTTTTGCTCCCCCTCCTTTTTTTTCTTTATATCCCTTTCTCCTCACACTAGTTTTCACTCCCCTCCTCTCCCCAAAGTAAATATGTAAAATAGTACAGAAGACATTAGCTCCCCGATTTATGGTATTATCTCTCCCTTGATTTCCTCCACCAATCCTCTAGCCTCCCCTTCGTTACTGCCTCTTTTCTCGCCTATTTGCCCTCGTTCCCCGGGAAAACCTGATGCCGCTTTTATATGTGTCATTGTTCCCTCAGCCAGAGTCAGACGAAGGTCTGCGCATCTCAGCACTATATGCTCTGTGGTCTCAATTTCGGCTTTGCAAGCTGTGCATAAAAGGTCGACGGCTTCAAATTTAGCCCTGTATGTTTTCATTCTCAAAACCCCGATCCCAGCTTCGAATAATAGTGAGCTGCCCTGCGAGTCATCAAATAAGAGCTCTCTTTTTGTCTCCCGTTTTTGTGTCCTATACAATAGCTAGCACTGGCTTTCCGAGCATTCTTCCCACCTTTTTCTTTTGGTCTCCTTCACCTCCTTTCCGACACTAGAACCATGTTGAGCCCCCTCCCTCGGCTGTAGGTATCTAATCCTCAGCCTCCTAGTTCTGTGTGCCCACTTTGTGTCCAAACTTTTCATGTATAGATATTTGTACACTTTTCCCGCCCGCATTTTTTCCCCCAGTGCTGCGAGTCTCGGTTCATATTTTAGCTTACTTATTGCCTCTCTACCTTTGAATGACATCCATCCCGTGTCCCCCTGCACTCCCTCATTAGGGGTGTTCCTGTGCGCTCCCAAGACCAACCCGCCTACACTTCTGTCTTGTTTCCATGCATGCCTGAACTTCCGGTTCATGCACAGTACTGAATTTCCGAATGCGAGGCCAGGTACCATAACCCATTTCCATACCCCTCTAACCACCTCGTACCTATTATAGTTCCATAGTGCCTTGTGTTTCACCGCATTCCTTCATTTGGTTCCATAACCTTTCTCGGGTTACATTATCATAGGCTCTTCTAATGTCTAAAAAAGCTATCCATAGCGGTTTCTGCCTGGCTGCCGCTATCTCTATGCATTGTGTTATAACAAATAAATTATCATCTAGCCTTCTGTTCCTTCGAAATCCATTCTGCAGCTCTCCAAAGATATCTTCCCATTCTGCCCATTCCTCCATTCTGATTTTCACCATCTGCAATGCTACTCTGTATATGACTGATGCGACAGTTATTGGCCTGCAGGATTTAATGTTGTCCTTGCTTCCTTACCTTTGTAAACTAATATCACTCTGCTTGATTTCCAGTCCTGTGGAACATCTCCCTCTACAACTATTTGTTCAATAAGTTGTCATAATTTTAATTTACTTTTCTGGCCTAATATGCTTATCAATTTCATAGGTATGTCATCAGGTCCTGTCGCTGTTCCCACGGGGACCTTGTGTTCAATTCTGTCCCATTCCTTATTTGTCATCCCGCTGTTCTCCTTCTCTAATTCTGTGCCGCTGTTGTCATTGTTCTCCATTTCGCTACCCTCTGGCTCTGCAAATGCTGCCTCTATTGTTAACCTAATATATTCCTGAGCTTCCTCTCCCTCTACCTTTGTTCCTTCTGGTGTGGTCAATGAGTGCTGAACCACCTCTGTCTTCTTACTCTGTTGCCTTATGTGTTCCCAAAACTTCTTAGAGGCATTTCTGTCTTTCTTTCGTATCTCTAACAACCACTGTACCCAAACTTTTGCTATCTTGGCTTGAATTAATGCCATTGCTTCTCTTTTCATTGCAAGGTAATTCTCCCATTTTGTCTCCACCTCTTCTGGTGGGGCTCCCCTTTTCTTTGCTGCTCTGTGTTTTCTGCACGCATCCTTGCGTTGCTCTATGGCCTCCTTAACCTCTCGGTCCCACCAGCTTTTCGGTGTATGTTTTCCCTGCTTACTTCCTAGTTTCCTAATCTGTCCCTTCTCTAGCTCTCGTTTAAAAATACCTATTAACTCGTCGTATGTCCATGCCCTTCGCGGTTACTTGGATGCTATGTTTTCAATGTTTTTCGCCACTTCTTGTAGCTGCCCGTCATTCAGTTTGCTCATACCTTTCCTTTCTTTAGTTTCTATCAGTGGTACTGTCTTTCCAAAACTGATTTTGATTCGTTTGTGATCACTCCCCAGGTTTTTTTTACCTTCCTCATCAATTTCCATACCTCCCAACCGTTCATACAGTTTGTGGGACATTAGGCAGTAGCCGATAGTCGAGTGGGAGTTATTTCTTTCCCATGTTATCTTCCCGTCGCATTTAATTCAGTATTAAGCATTACAAAATCATGGGCCTCATAAAAATCTACTAACATCAGCCCTGTTGCATCTGTCGCCCCGTCAAAGTATTCCAAATGTGCATTCATTTCCCCTAGGACGATTATCTCCCGTTTCATAGTTAACTCCCCGATGTCCTTGGCCATACATTTGAAATATTTTGAAATAACTGAAATGTTCCGATTTGAAATAACTTCAATTATGGAGAGCGACCTCTGTGTGGTATACCGAAATGAGCGGCGAAGTCCTTTATACCACGCCGATCGAGATCGCTTGCACGATGCTAACTGGCCTGGCTCACAGGCAAATGGGTGTTGCATTTAGTCAAGGCGTTTAGTACTACCGCCTCTACGGGTACTCACGCTTGTCATGCTGCACACGAGGTAGGGAGCACTGGTCTTGGAAAATGCAGAAACCACCAGCAGCACACACCAAATCCGGTATCAAAAAACGTCGAGTTACTCACTATAACACCTAGAGGGAAATCTGGCGCCACCGTCTATGGGAGTTTCGTAAGAAGCGCCGTGCCGTTATGGAATTGACTGCGAGGCTTTTGTTGGCTGGTGTTGTAAGAGGCTTCGTCTAAAACGTGGATATGGCTACACAAAGCAAGTGTCTGTCGGCCGGCGTTGCGCGTACCCGCTGGTTCGAAGCGTGCGTCTATTTGTCGTACAAAAATCTCTCACGTGACCTGATCCTGGGTGCCTAGGGACAGCATCGTTTAGGGATTTTTGAGAAGGCGCGATGCTGGCGCCGAGCGACGCCGTGGTGTGTTCGTCCTCGGCGTGATCGTTCTCTGGACCGCGCGTTGTTCAACATTGCTCATGTGATCGTACGAGCGTTGCTTGTGTGTTGGTTGTAGGTTCTGTGTTACTTGGCGGAAAGCAGTGAGTAGTGGCGGTGCGGCAGTGCGGCTTTGGCCTCGGTGAGCTGTGGCAGTTCAGAATCTGCGTTGTGTGACCCGTGCTTTCTTGAGAACCCGGCGATGGTGACAATTGAAATAATGAAGTGGCCTAGCGCCTTGGCAGCGAAGGCAGCGAACCGCGATGTGGCGTCGCCGTGTCCGACTTTGCTTAGCGGACATCGAGGGATGTGCTGCTCGCTGCAAGTCGCTGCTCGCTGCAAGTCATGTAAATGCAACTGCGTCAACCGCTCACTGGTCAGAGCTGAATGTGTGTTTGGTGTGCTGTGCTTGAAACGAGTGGTGCAGCCGTGCAGAGGGGGTGGCGGAGGAGCAGAGTGGCTTAGGGGCTCCGTTTGCGCATTCACAGACATGTGCTCCCGTCTTGGTCTCATTAGCGGCTGTCGCGGGATTGTGGTGTGCTAGCTCCTTGCCTAGTATGAAGTGATATGAAAGCACAATTTTTATTAAGGGGACAAGATGTTGCCGAGATATGGTTGCAGCACAGCTTTCTTTTTCTACTAGGCACCTTTTCTACTTGAAGCTTCCATTGCAGTGTTTCGAGCCTCTTTGAACCAGCATGTATTGTATATAAAAATTGGACACTGACTGGGAACATCACCTAACTTCACGCCTATCTATATTAAAAGGATGTAGCACGACCAGACAAAATAAAAGGGGGTGGGCTGCAGCAATACTAAGCGTTAAATGGTGCTTTATCCTTTCCCTTGAGTTTTCTGTTTTTGTGCTTTTTATGGATCCTCCGCAGTAACCACGCGAGTGCCGAACTTGAGCTTATTGGTTTCAAGTCTCATGGTTGTTACTAACAGAACAGTGTGATAAACAAACAAGGGTTTGGAGGCATCCGGTCACCTTGCTTGCCTCATGGTGCTGCTTCATAAGCACCGTGAGCATCCAGGCCAACTAGGAAGGGAGGTTTGTTGCACGCTTCTGAACTGTATTGCCACCAAGCAACAGTGCTCTCAATGACAGCTTTTGGACAGTAGAATGCTTGCACCCAGCAAAATTGTAAGGAAGCATTCAGGATGTGCAAAGTGGGCTTTTGAAGCTGGCAGCATTACTGAAGGGGCTTTGCCCATCTGCCCTCTTTATGGATACACAAAGATGATTTCCTCTTTAAGAGGGATTGTTTCAGATGTCGTTACATGACAACAGTGTTGGGTGTTTAGTAGCTTGTCTTTGCCCACTGTTAATAATCTGTTCCTTCTCCAGTGCCCCTGTGAAGTGCCTACTTTTTGGACACAATGTGCTCTCCATGCATGCATGAATGTTCAGCTTGTAAGTACGTCTATTACCCCTTGCCTCAAGCTGGTCCTTCCTGATGTCACCCAAGAAGGCATCGGGGAGTATGGCAATGTACACTTGCAAAACACTGTTGATACCGGTGAAACCAAATTAATGGAGCTGCTGTTATTTTTTTGTCCACTCCATCCTTGTTAGTTACAATGAGCAATGTCCGAACAGAAGGCATATGTAGTTGGTCGTGCATAGCCTGCGCACTAAGACTTGTTGGCATGTCATGACCTTATCACAGTGTTTAGATGTAAAAACATTCTGATGTGTTGATGACTTCCTTCTCGTTATCATACTTTGCCTGATGGAGCCAGCAAGTGGGTCAACCAGATGTTCAACAGGCTTCCCACTAGTTTTCCCAGAGTGTCCTTTACCAGGGTGCTGCTCATAGATATCTGTTTTCTTGACCTTGCACTGCACTTCAACCATGGCCACACCTGCTAAACCTATAGCATGCGATCAAAAAAGTGCTATAAATCATGTTCCTCCAAACTCATGACATGTGCTACAAGGCCTTGAGGAACACCCTCATTTATTTACGCCCTCATCATACTGCACCAAGCTTCGCATGATAAGTGCGACAATTAACATCTGCTGGTTTTTCAGTGTTATTCCTGTCCAGCTTGCTGAAAGCTACCCTGAGTGTTTCAAAAGCAAACGACCGCTGCTGGACAAGAAGTGCTTAAAACAAGGGTCGCTATAACCACATATGTAACACGAAATGAAGAAGGCCACTGAGTATACAGGTGGTTTACTTCTTATCCAACAAGCTTGGTTTTCCCTTTGCTAGTGAGTAAAGTCAACTTGCCCCGAATACATGGCCTTTGACAAACTATGTGCCAGATGCTGTGTCCCCTGCAAAGGTGAAGATGTGTATCAGATCCTGACACCCTGCAGCGGCTTCTACACTGGGCAAAGAGGCTACTATAAAAACGACTGCCATTACTAATATGCTAATAACATGAAAACGGGCAGAAATTTGGCTATTCATTTGACCCAACTGCAGGTGCAAGCCACTCTTCCACCAGATGTGTGTTGTTCACAGAAACTGGAGCTATACAAATGCAGATAAAAACAATGACGTTTGAAAGTAGTACAGTTGAACTTTATTCTGCACAAGCAGTGCTACCTGCAGTGCTGGTACCTTATAGCTACAATTCATGGCTTCACCACCATGCAAAGGCACTATTCTTGAATTATAACTTCTATTATATTTATGGTGGCCATATATTGCAATTACACATCATCCACATTGTGTGCAATATGGTTAAATGTCAATTATGATAGCCATTCCTAATCTGAAATGCAACAAAAGAGCAAATATAGGCAACAAATTGCAATTCAAAGAGAGAACCAGTGCACAGGATAAGTGACAGACTTCCTTTGATTGAAAAAGAAATGTCACATGTGTCATGCCACCAGCAGTGGGTAGCAATCTTTCAAGCATGGGTGACAGAGGCAAAACTTAGCAAAATGCTACAATCACGCGGTAAAACGGCCTTGGACACAAAAAAAACCGACATCATACTGTACAGAATGAAAGGGCAAGACTCCATCTAAGAACAGTCTATGGCACCACATACTTGACATGGTGTTAAAAATGTTGACGTGCCCTACCCATAAAGAAAAAGCAACAAACACAGAAAACAGGCCTTAAATGCAATGTTCAGAGTCTGAAACCAAGAATAAACAACCCGAAAAAGGCTTCGCTAAGGCTTTCAGCGATTAAAATTGTCAAACTGTCTCATCACTTCTTAATGAATCTGCACAGCTGAAAATGAAGGAAGGAAAGCCCAATAGCAGGGCTGCAGAAAATGTCACCGAATAAATATACTTTGCTTACCAACGATACCTGTGGTTTAGTTGTGGTCTGTGTATAAACATTTCTTGTTTAGAATGGTTTAGCGGATAGGGTAAAAATGACCATAAGAGCACCAGGTGTATGCATAATCTACGCACGAAAAGCCACTGCTTTCTTACTTTTATTTTTTTTCTCTACTACTATGCATGAGTATTTAGGTGCCTTAGTAGCACTGCTAACATCCTACTGCAAAACACAAAATTGGGCAAGTTGTGGCATAAAGAAAATTGCAGTTTCACTCATAATGTGAAACAATAATGCAGTAGCTGGTGAAATATGCGCAAGAAGCTTACTTCATGCAGCGTTTGTTGAACACTTGCCAATGCAAGTCGGTAATCTTAAAAAGTGAAATAAGTAAGAGTCGTATTTATTTGTGGGAGTCATGCCTCCCAGTGTTGAAGTGGAAAGACTCGGCTTTTCTTCCTCCTCTTTCATATCTGGACTTGGCCACTGGTCTATACCGAAACAACCCTTTAGCTTCTTACTGCTGAATTCGTTTTGGTGTTCTCAAATCTATATTTGGGCTACCCATTGCTAGGTATCGCGCTTAATCAAAGAATGAATCAATGAAATGAATCATTTCTCAAAGAGCATGTGCAGTCCAGCCAAAAGCAGGGGCAAGAATCCGCATTGTGCTCCTGCAGTGAAGGTGAATAACACGTACCATAATGGCGAATGTGCTTTAGTAAGCTTCCCTGCAATATTAATTTGTAATGTACAAAGAATTGTCAATGAAGCTTACCACGGGCACAGATGCACTTGCAAATTATGTCACAATTGAAAATAATGAGAAGAGTGTAAACCTATGTGCCCTTTCCACTCTTAGTATGCTTTACTGCACGATGCTTATTTACACCCCTGTATTGCGGTGTGGCAAGCTACAAAAGAAACATTGCATAATTAGGCTTTTACGATTATCTATCTCGCAATACATTAATATTTCGCGGTGAAGCCTAAGCAATGTACTGCGGTGAAACATACTAAAAGTGAAAAGGGACCATTGTCACTGGACATAATAAGAGTTCTTTAATTATACACTCGCGCACCCGCCGCCTCTCAGGTTGCCTAAGTGGACATACTATGCTGGCTGATAGCGGCCCCGTCCCACTTTTAGTATGCTTCACCGCGTAACTAAAATGTACTGCGGCAAAGAAGCCGTACAATTGTATTGAGTGAATAAACAAATGGTTTTTACAACAGTACAGCAATAAACGCGCACCATGCAACAGTCTACCACACGGAAGAGCGCCGCAACATACGGTAGCTGATTCAGACAGGCCGTGTAGCCCACTTATCAGTCGTAAAGGGTATTATGGGTAAATCAAAATTTCAGACCCAGACATGTGTTTATGTTTACGTTCGCACTCCTTGCGTAATAAGACTCCCAGAACTTCCACAATAGAAAGTAATTTACAACACACAAACGCTAAGAACACAGACATACGTCTAGTTTTCAACTCGGCCGTCATGCAAATGACATATAGCGCGGAAAAACGTGAACATGCTGTGTGTTAGCGTCGTAAACTTCATACTAGGCAAGGAGCTAGCACACCACAATCCCGCGACAGCCGTTAATGAGACCAAGACGGGAGCACATGTCTGTGAACGCGCAAACCCTAAGCCACTCTGCTCCTCCGCCACCCCCGCTGCACGGCTGCATCAATCGTTTCAAGCACAGCACACCAAACACACATTCAGCGCTGAACAATGGGCGGTCGACGCAGTTGCATTTACATGACTTGCAGCGAGCAGCACATCCCTCGATGTCCGTTAAGCAAAGTCGGACACGGCGACGCCACATCGCGGTTCGCAGAACTTCGCTGCCGAGGCGCTAAGCCACTTCGATATGGTGGCTAGATAACTTCGATATTTCAATTGTCACGACCGCCGGGTTCTCAAGAAAGCACGGGTCACACAACGCAGATTCTGTAGTGCCAGAGCTCATCGAGGCTAAAGCCGCATTGCCGCACTGCCACTACTCACGGCTTTCCGCCAAGTAACACAGAACCTACAACCAACACACAAGCAACGCACGCACGATTACATGAGCAATGTTGAACAACGCGCGGTCCAGAGAACGATCACGCCGAGGACGAACACGCCACGGCGTCGCTCGACACGCCACGGCGTCGCTCGGCGCCAGCATCGCGCCTTCTCAAAAATCCCTAAATGATGCTGTCCCTAGGCACCTAGGATCAGGTCACGTGAGGGATTTTTGTACGACAAATAGACGCACGCGGTTCGAACGGTTCGAACAGGTGCGTTGCGTTCACCCAAATAGCCAAGTAATGCTGATTTGGCTTGGCTCCCGTTGGATTTTTAAAAGGCGGCGGTAGTGCGTTTTGGGCATTTCTTGTGAGCAACTGTGAAACAGGGTGTAACGTTTCTCTATGGTGAAACCTTTTCGAGGTGTTTCTGCGTTGTATTTTCGATTTAAGTGGTCTTCGCTGCCGTGGTTAGTTTGTTTGGCTGGTTAGTACATGTGCAAACGGTCTTTGCCTATGATTGTGATGTTCTGGAGTTGTGGAAGCTCGTTGCCCCTATTGCAAGTACTTGCGTTGTCGCGGCATCATTCGAACACTATACGATCAGAGCAGAAACAAGTGCTATAACCTCCCCCGGTGGTCGTGTAGGCGTCAGCTCTCGAAGTATTGGGCAATGCACGGTGGGAACCCGTTTTATCTGCGGATGCGTGCTTGCACTAACTCTGACGAAACTCTGATCATTCGGGACCTATGAAAGCAGTGCTGTATTGTGTTTGTTCCCTGCTTAGTTCGCCTGTTTACATACTCGCCTGAATGTGTGCTGTTGTGATTTGTAAGTTTTCCCCCGTCGGTCTGTACCAGATACCTCACATTCAGCTGCTTATCGCCTGTGGTCGTTTTATAACTTTGCTGCAGAATTTTGTCCTTAAGTCGAACAAACTTGGGAAGGAAATCGTGGAAGGAAATCGTGAAGCTTTACTCCCGAAAAGCACTTGTACGTCCATAGAATTTACAGTTCAAATGCAACACATATCCTCATTTAAGTTTTAGAAGAATTTATGATTTCATTAAATTGAAGTTGCAGATAAACAGAATTCAATAAATTGAAGATTTCTATATGCACACCAAATAAGTTCTGCAAAGTAAAACGGTTTGTTACATTAAAGTTCAATATATGGAGGTCTAATTGTACAAAATTGATTGATATAGGGGTTGATTGGATACAGGGTGTGCATATTCACACGCCTGCTTCCTTGGTCAGTCGTTACGTGCCGGTCTACTTGGGCAATAAACCAAGCAAGAATGTTAATGTTTTCGAACTGTTAACTCACCAAGAAGGTGATCTGAAACCTCCAGGCATATGGTAATCTTCTGTTCCAAAAGAAAAAAAAGTAATACTAATAATGTGTACAGTGGCATAGCAGAGTAAACAAAAAAGCTGTCTTTTTAAGACAATGCTACATTCTTTTTCCTAATTATAGCAGCTGTCCAAGGTGTTCTAGATCAGTTACAATGTTTGTTTCCCCTAGTGTTATAATGGCCTCATATTCTTGCAAAGCTAATCATATTACTCATGTATCCTTTCTACATTGAACTCCTGAAATGTTTTATCACGGCCACTGCACCTCATCCACCATGCTTTTTCTGCTTAAAAGTTCTCAAGGCAATTATATTGCCCTCCTCTCCCTATTATTCAGGCATAGAAACTGAGATCCACATGGCCATCACAAACTAATTTTCACTTGCACATGCCGACATTCAAAACATTGCAGTTAAGCTAGAAGCTAGAGGGAAGCTAGAATTAGCCCTAGTGAAATGTGAAGGTTGTTGGTAAAGGCGCCCACAGTGTGCGAGGCCACAGTTTATGCGAATAAAAGTTTTGAGAAAAATTATATAAATTTTGCCTTTGATATTGTTGTTTTATTAATGCTGCTCTTGCTTTAGTTATCCTTTCTTTTAGTCACCATATGTGTTAAATGTAACAGCATTTGATATTATAGCATAGCATTAGTATTTATTATTTATAGCATTTTTGACAATATATCAGCGGGGCGGGGGGTACTCATCTGGATATTTCATTTCTAATGCATACACTTTGCATGGCTTGTTCGCGTTGCCAACACCTACTGTATTACTTTGCAATTAAAACCTTCACAATTGTTTTTCACGAAAAAATAAAACAAGCAGTCTAAAAATGTTCCTTTGTATCATGCAATATAGTGCTCCTCTCACCTAAAGCTGTATGTTCTCGAGACACAAGTAAACAGCTACATGTTAGCTGCAAAACCTCTTAAATTTGCAGCAGTATCGAATATATTGAGACAAAAAAGCTATCTTGGTGAACATATTGCTGCAGATGCTGACCAGCACATGAGTAGTGCTTCTTTTATTACAAACATTTAATTGCCTTGCAGAGTGTACGTACCACTTGGATCACAATCATTTTATTGAGATATTTTTGTATCATTTGCATGTGGCAGAAGCAGGAAATAGTAAGCTGACTCTGCCTTAAAGCAAACATATGCATGAGAGAGCGCTTAAAGCATTACTTGTTCACTAGACTTCACGACGAAGAGAGTAAAATGTGAGGTCACTTACCCTGTATTCTGAAACCATCTACGACTGGAAGCTTCATTCCACTGAGCTGAGCGCAGTGCCACCCCTCGACTGAAGACGACGCTGTCTTTCACAGTAATTCAAATGAAGTTTAATTAAACCTAAGCAACCGCTTCTGTCAAGGAGCGGGGCTGCTGTGCACTTGAGCCCAGGTGGAGTGTTGAGTGGAGAATACGGGATTTAGTCATCTTTACCTATCCTCGAGCCTCTTTAAGGATTTCCTACAACATTTAAGCTCAGCCTTTCTGTTTTCTTACAGCATAGTTATTACAGGTGGTACAAGACATTCCATTGTACAGTTTCTGTAATTCTTTGGCAAAACATCCATCACCTCACTAAACAGGAATAGGCTCAATAGGTTCACTGGTATCATCTATAGTGTTTCCATCCAAGGCCTATTGCTATTACAAGGCATTACAGACATTCAGTGACGTAGCCAGAAATTTATTTCAGGGAAGGATTCTCCACTGGCCACTACCACTCCCCCTTCCCCATCACCTCTCTCTCTCGCACTATATAAATATGGGGAGGGTTTTACATCACGCCAAGAGAAACTCCTAGCACTCCCCAGACAGGAATGCTTTAACAACTAGGATGCACATTTTTACGTTGCCAAAACAACTTTGCTTCACTTCTGACAACAGTTTTTCATTATTAAGGCATGCAGCCACTACGCTTAAACAGGGTGTCTACCAACCGGGAAAACCGGGAATTCTCAGGGATTTTGAGTAGTCTGGAAAAAGTCAGGGAAAACTCAGGGAATTTGGGCCTCTATCAGGGAAAATTAGCGGCAATTTTATTGAAAAGGTCGAAAGTCGCGGTAATGCTGGCTCGAGTAACAGACAGGAATCGTAATGAATCGTATTTGACGCCCTGTCGTCGGCTGGAGGAGTTGCGAGTGTACAGTCAACGACCGACTTTCCGGATTCCCGATAATTTGGACGGCTTCGCGGCACCGCCACGTACCCCATAGAGTCAACGTATCAGAACGTGTGACATTTCCGACGCAAGAACTCTTCGCCGTCCGATTTTCCGGACGTTTTGCCGTGACCGCAGGTCCGAAACGGCAATAATCAAAGGCACCACTGCTGCCGTTTTGATTACTTCGGCACTTCGAACCGGCACTCTCGCACGCAGATCCTCTGGCAGCCGTTGCTGCCATTGCGGCAACGCTAGGCCTAGCTGCTTCGACGTTCGCTATGAAGCCTCTTACCGTTGGATGCCGAGTTTTTTATTGAAAGAATTAGCTGCTGTCAGCAATCGCACGGACTCCGCTTTGTGGTCCTCGCGATTGGCTTAGAAACTTGGAAAACACGGTGCGTTGCATAACGCCGGTTCCTGAAAGTCAGCTTCGCCTCTGTACAGAAATGTTACTTGGTGAAGCATACGCAAAAGTATTGCAGTGAAGCATAACAAGCGTGGGAAGGGGCTATTGCCACGGAAAACAGTATGTATTCTTTAATTATACACGCGTGCACCCTGTATTTCCTGTCACAGTACGAGCACCGATATGCCTAATATGTGTACCGACAGGCCTTCAGAGCGTTTTCGAACGTGCCTGTATGGTTTGAGCCCCTAAAGGCACTAAATTACACGCATTTTTTTTTTTCACCTGGCCGATTTTTCGTACGTTTTCGCGGCCCCTAGGGAGTTCTAAAAATCGCTTGTAGACTGTGCAACTGACCAAGATGCTTCAAATGGTCCTTGGGGCGAACGAGTGGCGGAAGGAGGACAAGAACAGAAATGACCTACGCATTGAGGAATAAACGGGAAAGGAAGCTTGCTACCGCCGTTTAGAAGGAGCTTGAGCTCAAAAAATAAAATTTTGGCTAATGGCGAGATGCATGTGTCCCTCATCCAAACCAAAATAAACTCTTCAAAGCAGTGAAACACAACACTCAGGTGTCGTGCGCGTGCTGAGAGTATGTCAGCACAGTTGAGGTTGACTTACGAGCTGTTGAGAGAGAATCTCGATTGTGACAGAGTTAGGGCCTCATACCACTGAGCTTGCTATCAGTTGATAGAAATAGCTCATATTCGAAAATATTTGCGTCTATATGCATCTCCTTTTTATTCGTATTTGAGAATGTCCGACTCCATTTGCAATTTTTTTCGAGGACACTTTATTTGCTGTGCATGTTACTAACCTCCCGGTCTTCTATTCTCTTTTTGAATAACACAAACACTACTCCTTAGTATTCAAATTGGATTAAGGCGCTTCTTTATTTTTTCATGTGATTACTAGAGAGTGACAGCATCAGGCGATATGGTTTCAGCCCGTCTTGACATAAAACATAGTTCTGCATCACTCAGGGAAATTTGCAATGGCACTCAGGGAAAACCTGGAAAACTCAGGGAATTTGGAAATGTCAACTTGGTAGACACCCTGTTAAAGTTATGCTATCATCCTTGTGCTGTTTTTAAAGATGATTATATTAAAAATAACATTTTGTTTACAAATTGATGTGCTTATATAATGTGTATTATGAACTAGTTGGTACATTACTTAGGAAAGTGAACTGTGCTAAAAACATGACAGCGCTCTGTCTTGTGTCTTCTTGTTTGCAGCCCAGACTTGTTGCAGCCCAAGTAACAGTGGAGGTCAGCGTTATTTTCTTACCAGATTTGCTAGTGAGTGGTTCAGCCATGGCTATGTATGGAAGAGAGCAGGCACTATTTTGCAAGTCGCCTATTACTTAATTGCAGGCATTATGGGCATGCTGCCTTTACGACTGGCTATTCTGAAGACTGGAGAGCAGTAAGCACAGCATGTGCTATGACAGGGTAGGTGAACCTCAGCTAAGGCAACTGGCCACGGCCATCTAATGTTGAGCGATCGAGCAGTGATGAGACAATCCGCCTATTTTTCACTTAACTTCATTCTTGACGCCCTTAATGCGCGCCACCAGCCCGGCCCCCTTATCGTATCCACCTCCCCACTCCCTGGAGCTCACTGAAACTCTTTTCAGCCAATCACTGTCACACTCTTCAACAATCATGGGGTTGTTGAACAACACAGCGTCCTCTAACATTCCTATATTTCCGTTTCTGTGTGGACATCGAAGCCATTCACCTAGCTCCCCTCCCACCTGTTTGTTGTGGCGGCTTCTTAGCTTCCCTGGCCCAGCACTCCCGTCCTTGATATAATTTGCCACGCGCAAATCAACATTCTGTAGGCCTTTCTTTCTTGTCCCGCTTTCTTTTCATGTTTTCATTCTTAGCAGTGTGTACAAACTAGCCTGAGAGCAAGCTCTTCTGAAGTTTATTAACATAATGAAAGTAAGAGTCAATGGAAAGTAAAAGAAGAAAAGAAAAGGCGGGGGGAGTGCTTTTTATGAGTTTTCTAAACAAGCAAGTTGCAATATTTTCGGAATGCTTTCCTTCTGCTCAGTGTGCTCGATGATTCGGGGGAGTACCAGAAATTAGAAGCTCTTCGACGACACGAAGGCCTGATCCAAGTTTTAAGCATGTGCTTGTCACATTTTTGTCTGTGTAGAATTTTAATGCCCATCCCTCTCAGTAGTTATGGTTAACACAATCTGGAATGAGGTAGAGAGGCACCATGGGTGGGGCCACAATGTTCTGCCTGCTACAGGCACTGGGCAACCTCTTTCTCCTACTTTTCTCTCCAAAAGTGGTGCACTCCTTGTGCCCATTTGGCACAATGAGTGTGGTCCTAGACATAGCAGTCCTAAACATTGGATTCAGGGGAGAGGGGTTCTACAGCTGAATTTTTTTTTTTCATCGCCTCTGTGTTTGCGCTTCAAATATTCTTGCAAGGTCAGGCTGCGCATCTCTTATCCACTGAGTATCTCATCAGTGGTGCACTTTGCATGCACAATCAGTGATTGGCACAAAGCAAGGGCTCAGAGAACAATAAAGTTATGATTGTTTCAAAAAAGAAAAATGTGAAGTTGCTTGAGACAGTGTTTTGCATGCTTGTCGATTTTAACTTCAATAAAGCATTTCTCTGCTCCCGTAATCACTATGTGTCTGTCATAGGCATGCATACCTGGTGGGAGCAGCGATGTGGATGAACTTGTGTGTTCACTTCAAAAATGCCTTTATACTGGCCGTGAACGAAACTAAGGCCCCCAGAAATTACTGGAATTTTACTATGTACAATACGCAATAGCCCGCAGGGTTACACCTCTTTAAATGGGCTCTCTTAATTGACCACTAGCCAATGCATCCCCTGCATGGCAGGCTAAATATCTGAGTAAATTGCCCTAAGATTCACTATTGTAAGTACTGTAATTATTGTAAATATTTTCTCTGTGCTTTTTGCTCCCCACTGCATGCTTTTTCCAATTCTGTTCCCTCATCATTGCACCATCCCCCTTTCTGGCCAATGTTCAGGTGTCCGCCATCGCCAATACGGCCAGCAAAATTGTCTTTCATTCTTCCAACAAGCACAAAGGCTTTTTCACTATCAGATGCGAGCTGATACGGATGCTTAGTAAGCTAAACATTTAGCCTGTTTGTTCTCAACGGGACAACATGGGAGAGGGGATCGCCCTCCATGACATCCTCCCCCCCCACATACACACACACTTCGGACTGACACTAGCCCTCAACTTGCTTTCACATTCAACATTTCCCTTTCATCGATGTCGCTCTTTCTGAGCCCGTCTCCTGAAACTTTCAATACCATGGGAGAGGGGATACAGGGGAGGAATTTAACCCCTCAAACCTTCCCACCCTCTGGCTAAGCCGATGCAGACATTATATTAATGAACTTAAAAGGTAAATTTCTCCGCTAACATTTTCTAAAATTGTATTTTTAGCAAAATGCTCATTGCATAAGTCAGGTATGTCATGAGAGAACACTTGATCTTTTCCGACAGACTTTCAGCTCCACTATGTGATGTATGTATGAAAGGCCCCAACAATCTTCGACTAATTGTAAGAAGTATGCCCTAAGTCAAGTTTCATTTTAGGCTAACTGTCCTCTTTTATGGGTCAAATAGTAACGGTTGCTAAGGATGCAGGTTGCTCTATCTGACTTAACCTTGGCCAACATGCATGTTGGCTCTTGCCGAGAACAGGTAAAGAGGACTTGCCCCATAAGTTAAAGGTATCGCTCCAAGTGGACTCGAGCTTATTATACTGTCTGCTTCCACTGCCCAGAAGTAATCTTTGTGCTGGTAGATTGCAAGTATTACACTTTCTCTCACTTCATATAGGCAGTTCCCCCACTTGGATGTTATTTTGCAAATTGTATGGGTATCGCATTTGGTCTGTGCATTTTACATTCATGCTTAGTCAGGGCCACCACAACCAGTCCATTTACAACTTCTTGTTCTGCATGTTTATAATCTTCATGCCTCCATCAACTTTCTGCATCGCTATTGCACACCTTCTTAGAAAATGAAGTACTTTGAGACTAGGACATGCAAACTTTGTCGAACTTGTAGTGTGGCTGAAGGGTGCAAGTACGACATTATAGCATTTATGCTAAGATTCTTAGCACTGACATGCATACATTTATGTGTAACTTTATCTGGCTAACCTGAGTAATGCATTATGAAAGCATTCGCTATGTTAATCTTATGCATCTTGGTAGAACCAAGTAATACTGGGCGACACAATTGGTTGTGTGTCCATCTACTGCTTCCTTGAGCACTGGTGTATGATATCCTAAACTATGTTTCTGTATCATCATGTTCAGGTACAGTACACATGCACTTCACTATTGCACTAGTAGAAAGGCTTCAAGGCTTTTCCTAGGCATTCAATAACCACTCTGTTTGTATCCCTACAAACGTAAATGAGGAAGCAAATAAAGCTTAATTCAACCTTACACTATAAAGACAACCGCACATTTTGGAAGGAAATGCTTATTTTCAGCATTTATGTTCTTGCTGGTGTAGAAATGATGCTGGCCCACTCTTTGCACGAAGCATGTGCTTGCTGTACACTGCTGAGCACTCCACGCAGTGTCAGAGGACGACCGCCTGGGTCAAAAGATCAAAGACGGCAATATTGTGGCATTAACCTGTAAAAAACATGCCCACAGAAAAGACAAGTTGCAAGTAAACTCATTAAATGAGGAAATACTTTTTGAGAGATACTTTGAGTTTTGGTGTTGATGGTGTTCTTCTGTTCTAAAAAGTATTACCCAATGCAAGAATCTCGCATCTTGCTAAAATTATTCTGTACATCTAATCAACTGAATATTGGTAGCTGGTGCTATCATATGGTTACAACTCCATTTATTTTCATCGTGGCAGAAAAAAAGGAAAGATGTGAACTCATTTACCCTCATCACCATATTTATAGTCACTTGCACAAAGCTTTATAACCGTGAATGCTTTCAAGCTTCATGAAAGCTGCCCTAGGACTGTGAGAAACGCCATAATTGTAGACTCGGTATTTTCACCACTGAGTTACCCTCCTCCTGTCTCCCCCAAACCATAGCTAAGAATGAAATATGCGACCATGTGCTCAGCAGCAGAGTGCTACAATCAAGGCACCATTGCAGGAGGTATCAGCAGTGGCTTCATTCAAAAATTGTTAAAAGCAAAGGCCACAGATACAGCAACACCAAACATGAACATTGTTGTGAACTACTATAAGTGCCTGTTGGTCCGTGGGCATAAATGCCTGTCCCATAAAATGAAGACACTTTGTGCAACTTCATATCTTGGAACGTTTCTCTATCCGCCACCCGAGGATGCGCTCTCTAGTGGTCAGGCTCCACCGAGAGACTTCCAGTACTGTGAAAATAATGCAGGCTGTGTTAAATAGTTGATTACAATTTATGCCAGTCTAGTATCATTGAATTAGTTCCAATCTATTTCCCAGTAAGAACGGATATTTGTCCTAATAAAAAATTAGCAAACCTAATTTTTGTTTTAATTTATCTCCATTGGCAACAGCAGTTGGCATGCTGACCTTCTGCCTGCATTAGCTTCAAAGTACTGCTTTGTACTAGCTAAGGGAGTGGAGTTAGCATGTGCGCAAAGAACAAAACTGCTTATGAAACTTTGAAGACATTGGTAGAAAACTGTAAGAGGCAGTAATCAAAGCTAGAAGATGAGCAAGCCAATATCGTCGAGATAAACAACAGTCTCAGCCGAGATAAACGTTGCATCCTGAAAGACTACTGTTCTTGAATTTTTTTATAAAAGTACTTTTGAATATGTAGATTCAGTGTTCAGCTTAATTGTTGTGCACAACTTGTCACAAGATGCTATACATTTAGCAACATCTTCTAGTTATACTTAATACATCACCAGGTTCATAATAATTGTTTTGAAGCATGTTAGCTTATTGGAATAATGAGCATGATTGAATTAAAATACATGTAAAACAGAAAATTCAACCATATGTCTTTTGAGTGCCTCCAGTGTAGAGGAGAGGCACAGTTTGTTCTAGCACATTCATAAAGTTCTGAATAATTTTTAAATGAGGCTTGAACATCAGAAAAATACATTTACATTGTCAATATAATGCATAGGCTCTTTTGCTGGATGTGAACCATCCTTTTCATAGTAATAGTATTCTGCTACCAGTGACTGATGCTATAGCATGTCACCTCTAACTGAACTGCAGCATCACTGACAAAATGTTGCCCAGCCAGAAATCGTGACGAGTTTATGTAGCAGTGAGTGGCTGATATATAAAAACTGAGAGGAAAGTTAGAAAAATTGTGAAGCATTGATTTATTTAGTGGCTTGCCACACTGTTGCGGCTCAGGGTAGCGTTTAAGCCAAGAATCCTCCACGTAAATTGACGAGTGCATCCGGGAGTAGGAGCAAAGGAAAGAAAGTTTATTTCACATATTTTGCACTGGCTCCATATATGGAAGCCCACTCCACGTAGGAGCACATTCTATGTCTGAGCTCACATCAGGAGACATCAGCCTCCCTGCACCAAAGGTGTCTGCTTTTTAAAACAGCCGTTTACTCTAGAAGACTAGATTGGGGAATCCAACCACTGTTTCTCGGCCAATCATGATCGTCAAATTGTTCACAATATCCCTGCTCTGATGTCGCACAGTTCTGCCGGACTCTGCCTACAATGTTGCACAATCGCCACCACACATGAGGCAACCGCGTGGAAATCTGGGAAACTCAAGTTGACACAGTTTCCACAGTAGTCCTCGATGTTGGCACCTTTCATCAATTAGTGAGCTCTCAGTGACGGTCAGCTTGCAGTGACCCTTCGCGGTTGTTACGTCTACAGAATCCGGTAGTCGTTGTCACCTTGAGGGAAGCTCCTTTGTTGACCCGTCAACAGCCAGTGTCAGGGTTCTGCGTCAGTGTCTGGATGGGTGCCTTGTGGGAAACACTTAAGGAATGCCATTTGCCGTGTTGAGATGTAACAACACACTTTCCGTTGGTTCCACCATAACAAGTGATGGCTGCAGCCAGTGCAATTTTAACCGTTCACTTTCGATCAGCCTGCTGTTAACTGCCTGTGCCATTGCTTGACCATACCTTCACTTGTGACGTCTGGTTTGACGACTTCATATAACTGTTGTAGGACATGTACAGCTGTCAGCTTCTTTGTATGCAATAACCTAATTATGCCACAACCTTCGCAGCCAGTGGGACTCTACCAGAGCAGCCATCTATTATTCTGCATCATTTAACAGAAACTGCTTCTGTCACACGGTGCTCAAACGAAATTCATGCCAATACAAGCTCTCCCCGATCGGGCAACTAGTGCCGTCATTTCGGTCTTCCAGAAATATAGCTGGTAAGAAGAGTTTAGGCCAAAAGACATTCTTAGTTAATGAAGGTTCCAGTCGAGCAACAGTTTGTTGCAGTTCAGACAGGATGTGACATTCTGGTTTTTGTGACTCTTGGCTGATAGCATGACACTGACCACCGACATACAAAACTTTATACTGCGCTATGGCGAATTCCTAAAAAAGCATACATTGTCACATTAGAAGAAGTAGCCTATGCATCACTGTAATATAGGGACACATTTCTTTTCACTGAAAAATTTATTAGAGCATACTTTCTGGGCAGTTCTCATATGCTATTGTTGTGCAGCACGAATGCATAAAAAAGAGTAATTATCCAAAAATAGTAGTCTTACATCTGATCTGGTAATTATTAACATTATTGTTAATGTTAATAATATTCACATGTTGTAATATTAATATTAAATGTTGTAATATTAACATTAACATTAAATTATTAACATAAGCATAAATTGAATGTTATTTCTGCTATTAGCTAGCTTACATAACCTGAAATTTTTTTAGAATTATTCAAGCAAACTGAAGGTCTATATAAACGTTCTGCTTTTACAATGAAACTTTTATTTTTGATCAAGTTTCCCCCAATTTGGTGCAATAGTTGTTTAATCAAGGCATTTGACAGCCAAAGTTCACCCTCACATCAAGCCAGACCCATATGTCTGTGCTTTCAGACATGTAAACTAGGAAGTACTCTCGTAGGATACTGCCGAGATGAATTCAGTGAAATTTGTTTAATATAAACAAAAATGTCTGCTTAGTAGGTCTCCAAATCTGTCTTAAATGATTAAAATTTCATTGGCAAGCTGAAAATTTCTGTGTAATAAAATGTATAACAGCTAGGAAATAAATGTGTTGAATTATAGCTTACAATGATCTGTCTTGTTGCATGAGCTTTTAGAATAAAAGTAGTATTTGCCAAATGTTAGAACAATTCATGTGAATAAGTCGTATTTCATCACTTTGATGGTTTTATCAAGTACAACTTGTAGGATTTCAATATAAATCTTTGTTACGAAATTAGCTTTGTCACGTTTTGTGTTAATTTTTCATTCCTATTATTTTCTACACTTCAAATTATGCCACAATCAAATTTGGCTCACATTGGCAACCAGTACTAAGTTTTTGCAATCGTTAAATGTAATGCATTTTCTTTAAATCTGTTTAATGCCTGTTTAAAGACCCTTCCTGCTTTTCACTTGTAATTAAACAGAGTCATTAGAATTGGATGTTTGCTAGATGTTCATATTTGAACACGATCGTTTTCAAACATGAACATCTAGCGCTCATCTAATCCTAATGTCCCTGTTTAATTACTAGTGAAAAGCAGAAAGGGTCTTTAAATAGATGTGTAACTGATTTAAAGAAATTGTTAGAATTAGATCTACGCTAAATATTCATGTTTGAACACGATGGGGTTCTAACATGAGGCACATGTGGCATCTGATCATGTTTGTTGGTGTTACTTCCCTAGGTCTATAGGAAACCACTGCTTGATCTTTATTTTAGTCAGTCAAAAGTCGTAAAGCAAGGGATAGCACATTCAGCTCTCAGATGAGCTGAAACAAAGTCATGTACATGTAATTCATGCAGCCAAGTTTCTTGCAGAAGATCGAGAGGCTAAAGCAAGCTAGTTTTCCCAGTCAAGCGCTGTCCAGAACTTGTGAGAAGTTTTGAAAAGGGATAAAAAGTCAGGTTAGTACAAGTGAACAGGAAAATAAACAAAAAGGAAAAAGGTTTGCTGTGGTGCCGTACATTCACAACTTGTCACATTGCTTGAGGAATGTTGCCACTAGATATGGCGTAAACACAGTGTTCTCAGCTTAGGAGAAGCTGTCAAGGATTTGCCCACTCACTAGAAGGAAACTCGAGTGGTGTAATAATAGACAATGTGGTTGCAACACAAAGCACATGTCAATGGTTGTACTTTGCGAGACTGGGATTGTTCATCAGATTTCACTCACATGTGGAAAATCGTATCTCGGACAGAGTAGGAGATGCCTCAATATTCAACCACAATAAATATTTAAAGAAGTCTAATGCATCACATATATTGCCACACTGTCACACATGCAGCTGTACACCTATGTTGGTAGGTACAGAGGTCCTTTCTAGACATAGATACTAAAGAACTCACAAAATAATCGGAGATTTTCATATTAAAAGAATGGGAGACGCATGCGTGAGCCAGGCTTCAGTTTTGTTGTCAGACAATGAATACGCATATCTGCTTAGTACGTGTGCTCATAATACATAATCTGTTACATAAATTTTTTTTTGCCTTTCTGGTTTTGTTTTTTTTTTCCGGAAGATTTTAATGTTTGAATTTGGCTTTCTTTTAACTTTGATGCTTTGTTAACCTTCATATTCTTGTTTCACCACGTGTTCCTTTGGATTCTACGTGTCTTAATTGCAATCACTCATATACAATCTTTTTCAATAAAACCTTCCAATTGAAAGTCAGTGCTCGATTGTCTTGTGTATGTTGTCTGTGTCTTCATCCATTTGTGCTGCAACAAAATTATGTTACCGTACCAACTCGCCCAACTATCAATCCTATTACTCTCGATGTTTCTCATACGAGGCAGATTTTTATTTTTTTTAACAATGAGACTCCACTTTGGCTTAACTCTTGAAATTAGCAATGTAGCTAAAGGGAACGGCGAAATTTGACCATCTGCTAGACTTGTTATAATGTGCCAACGCATTAGGCACTTGTCGAAACTAACTGAGCACGGGTCAGCACCAGATGCAATGGAGTAGTATGCATTTGCAATAGCAAAAAATGCCACAGTGATAGCCATTCCCTTGGAATTGTGCTGCTTTTGCATCCACATCTAGATAGCTTGAAGAGAGATTCATTATATTCATTACCTGGTGCACTACGCTAAGTAACAATCAAGTGAATCATGCAGGAAGATGGTCTTCTGGGGCTCCGTAATTTGTCACTGTGACCCAGTGCCCAAGATTTGGAATGTGTAGAATTTGGACCAAGGTACTTTGCTTCTTGAACTTCAGTTTCTGCCCAAGCAGAACATCCTGAAATTTGCATCCGTCAGGAGATTGCCGAGAAATAATGAAGTGTGCTGCATTCACGATTGCATCTGACAACCAACCTGTGCCTTGCAAAGCATTTAGTTCGGAGGGAGTGACCTTGTAAGGGTTGCAAGTAGAAGAACCACAGATAGCCTGGGTAATTGCATTGTTACGTGAGAACATTGTTTTACATTTGACATGTCGCAGTGAGGCTTGCTGTCCCACACTAGAGCTGTTTGTACCAGCTAGACATCTCTTTTTTTTCCGACTGCTTTGTATTAAGCACTGTCCTTTTCTTATGTGGTCGACCACCAGCCGATTCTGCAAGAGGAATGGTGAGCACTGTTGCCTGCTGTGCAGTATTAGTTGCTGTTGTGGTAGCCTGACATATTGCGTGATAATTTGAAGCTATTAGCAAATCTACATTTTTTTCGCTTTGTAATTCATCAGTACAGTAATCACTCGCTGTTATGTGTTCTTCTGCAGATGACACTGGAATGCTATCATGTCTTTCTGCCTCACCCTGCAAGATGGTTACCCCTTTGTCACTTTGCAAGCTTGTCACTTCTTGTTCACTGCTCTGTACTGTTTCAGTGAAACTAGAAAGTTCTTTCTTATTTGTGCCATAGGTTATAAGGTTGTGAAAAAAGTTCTTGCACTCAGCTAGTTTTTCCTCCAGCTTACTTTTGCTATACTGCGCCATTGCAGTTGCAGCCCCTTTTGATATTTCTACGAGATGTGCATATGCACATTTATATTTGGATTCTAATGTATCAAGCTTTGGCTCTGCTTTTTTCACTACACTCAAAGTTAAAATGTTCTCTTCATCTTGTGGCTCATCCATTTCAGTCTCCACAAAGTCAGATTTGAGCCAGCGTTGTGGAATACATTAGCGAAAAGATTTTCGTTTTGCTTTGACCTGGCTGCAAGAATATACCTGCAAGGCAGCCCATACTGCATGTTAAATGTACATGTGCACATTGCCATCCTCTTTGTGACTACATAACATTTATTGTTCACAGAAACAACATGCTGATCATCAGACACTGAACATGTTCCAGGATTTTGTAGGAATGTTTCATATTCTTTACAAACCAATTTCCTAGCATACTGTGTATATATTGTAGACATTTCCATGTAAAATTTGCTCACTTTACTTGTGTTGACGCAAAACTTGGTTTCTTTATATTGCGCATGACTGACTGCAAGGGCATTGCAAGTTGCCTAATCTATGAGAGCTTTCACAGCTTTAACTAAGTGCATTCCTCGTCTTAAATATTTCTTTAGCTTTTGGTAGTGGCTTTCCATTCTATTATTAGTATTATTTCCTAAACTGTACACATCTGAACGATAAGCATTTTATCTGAACAATAAGAACGATATTTTTGCAGCTGTGCCAGTTTTTATAAAAATAATCCAGTAGAGCGCTGTCATTCTTTAGGGCTTCTTTCAAATTTAGTAAGTGTTGTTCATATATGTCAACATTATGTGCAAATACTAGTTTGGCAATTGTATCTTTTACATTATTCTTGTCTAGGCTATTTAACTATGTTGTGAACTTCGTAGTGGAGATATTTTAGCACATGCCATGAACATAATAGAATCCTACAGCCAGGCAAGAGTTGCGTAACTATGTTCATTTCCTTTAAGTCCTTGTCCATCACAGCAACTTTACACTTAGCCTTTATAGCAGGGTTTAAGTTCAGAAATGTTTCAAGGAAGGATTTTAGAATTTCAGATGTTTCTCGCTGGACAACGGCATAACATATAGGTCTGCCATGACTACTTCCATCTTCACACAGAACACAATGCAACACACACACTTCTCTGTTAAGGTTATAGGTTCCATCAAAGAACAATACCTCTGGATACTTTTCGTCTAATTGAGCCATATGCTGCGACTGTAACATAATGTACAGAAGATCATTCTGTGAATTTTTTTTCAGCATGGAGTTTCCATCCTGCAGTTTCAGAAAATAATCTGTCTATTTCCTGCAGAAGGAGCGCTCCATGATGTGTGCTGTCTTCTATCTTTTGAACTAGTGCATGCTTTAGGTTTCTCACGTCCTGTGAAGTAATGTGCTTTTTCGTTTTCTTTAGAATAACTTCCTTTATATCTTTGGAATTTGCATTATAAGAAATCATTTCTCTTAGTTGGTCTTTCTCCGATGGAGTTAATACATACGATTCATTCTGTACCACATGAGAACTTCGGGACCTCTTTTAAGGTTATGAGCCTCTGTCATATTCACAATTTCATAGAATGGTTGTGGTGTAGAACGTAGTACAAGTTTCAGTTCAACTTTGCAACCCGTTCTATTGAAGTGTTGGTTTGGACAAATACTCTGCCCTCTTGAACTTGGGTACCCTGAATGGCAGCAGGCAAAAGTAACACGTATGTATGGAAATTCTGCTTCGTTAATATCTTTGTCAAAGCAAAATGGATTCTTATCTGACCTTGAGATACACATGGGATGGAACGCGTTATTTTTCCATTCCTCATAGCTAGCTGAAAATTGTTTCTAGTTGCTGAACTTGCTACCTATAGAAAGACTTCCTCCCCCTTTGAGATTACAGCCCTGTGTCGATCTCACAAGCTTACATTTTTTCCTACGGTGACCTTTAGCTCTCTTGCTGCAACCCAATGGAGGGCTATCTTGTATGGTCACTTTGGCAGTTGTCTCCGCAAAGCTTCCATAAGGCATGGAGTAGCTGGTAATACTTACTACTTCCCTGCTTTGAACTAAAGTTTCAGCTGCTGACTGTGTGCTTATTTGTTTTTCTGCAGTGCTTTTGGCCAGCGATACAGCATTGGAATGTTCAAGCATCCAACAGACAAAATCTTCTGTGGACTGTAAAACTGTACTTGTGGCATTCATGTAGACCTTGTTATGGTTTTTAACAGTGCCAACTTCAGAACATTGTGCCATGTGATCCGGTGGCAGTGCAGCATGGCCTTTAAGACCAAAGCTATTTTTCTGTCTCTCAGGTGCCTCTAAGTTACCTTGCTTTATTACAGCATCAGAGTTTTCTGTGTACTCTTCAGCTTCCGATTTCAGGAGGACTTTTTCACTTGCCAAGTGGCACTGCTCTGAAGGCAGAGATTCTGAGAGCTGTGCCACACTGCATTGTTGAAGCCTCCTGTAGCTATTAACTAGGGCAGATTTAGAAGCAGCAGCAACAACTGGAGTCTTGCACACTTTGTGTACCCAGACACCACCCACAAGTGCAGGAGCACATGGAGTGCTTTTTTTTACCTGATGCTTTTTGGTGGCATGTCGTGCTGAAGTGACACCCGTTTCTTCATTCTTCAGTGCAACTTGGCAAACCTGTGAACTTGCGCAGTTTTGTTCAGCCTGATCTGTTGTGCGAGGTTCGAAAAAGTTGGCTGGTGCTATTTCACTGCTCTCTCTCCAAGTTTTTTAGCTTCTCACTGGAGGATCACTTCACATGCCATGCAGCAATGCTCTGCAGCTGCCATCTCTGGTAACTGCACCATGCTGTGAGCCTTGAGTACCTTACAGCTAGAATCTGGGCCCTGTTTACCAGCAGGCGAGGGGTGGCACATTGGCGGGCACAACCTTTTGCACCTTGTAGCGCACACACACACAGAATGCCTGTTTGCTGGTCGCTGAGCCGCAGCAATCACCGAGGGTCTGATGTATGCACTTGCACGTGTCGAGAGGGCAGAGTATGCGACTGCGGCGTCCAATTCTGCCACCCTTGGTGCTACTTCAGTTTCCTTGCTCTGGTGGATGGGGGCAGAAACTAACCTCTGTACAACTGCTGCCCAGGTCTTACTGGCATTGCATTTTTGGGTGACCACATCACCTGCTGAGCTTCCAAGAACAGGAAAGTTCTAACTTTTCCAGTATTCAAATAGTGCACTGGCGTGGTCACCATAGAAGTGCCGCACCTTCTCGTGCTCCTTCTGCATGCACTTTGTACTGCTGCCACACCTCCTCCTCATGGCTTTTGTTGGTGCCCTTGACCATGGTCGGTTGGTGTCACACTGCAAGTACCCCAGATGCTGAATACACAACAACTACATGTTCACTTTACTGCCACATGCATCATTTGAAAGGGAGTCTGTAAATTTGTGTGCACTCTCGGCACTAAGGCTGATAGGCTAGCCACTACCTCCATAAGGCCAAGCAGAGCTGGAGGGGCTGGATTATTGGTTCAGAAGAGGATGATTGCATCAAGACAATTTTCAACTTATGCTAGCTGATCTTGACCATACCAGTCAGAAAGGCCTTGGGATTCAGAGGTCACTGCGCCGCAGTGTGAAGAAAGCCTACCCCCATGGGCTCACGTGCAGCTCTGGCAGAGTCGGGAGCCGGAGGCGAAGGTTGTTGTCTTTCCAGAACAGTTTCTGTGAAATATTCCTTGTACCAAGCAGCAGGGCTCCAGGAGGTGGACAGGGTGGGGTCAGCAAGGCCATACTAACATCTCATCAACCAGAGATAACGCATACCAGCACCAGTGATCTGAATCACCCTAGTTTACACCTGAAAACTATGCACGTCCCTATGCACTGCAAGACAATTTTTTTTTAAGTTCTACCTAGATTACCTTGTCCCCTTTTTTAATATTACACATGATCCAGAGTAGGCTGCATGCAGATTGCTGCAGTTATGGCACTTTCTGAATGCATTTGCACAATGCATTTGCACAATTGTACAACTTATATTGATGTTATCAGCACATTGCACATTGAGTTTCCCATCACAGGAATGTGAGCTATGCCCATATCACCGTCTTTTGATACATCTACTTGAGTTCAGAATGAATGGCCTGGCTGGACAGCTGTGGAAAGCAGTGGAATCTGTCATGCAAACACATTCAGTTAAGGTGAGGACTAGATCGTTGTGTTTATCTCCGTAACTTGCCGTTTTTATTGTTATGCACACAACTGTAGCAAACACTTGGTCAAGCAATGCATCTAGAATGACTCTCTTTCTCATTTAACAAATCTCTTTTGAGTAGGTTATAGAAAATGAAAACAAGAGTATGAGGTCCATACGAAGAATGCATGTGCCATTATCCATGTCATTTCTTCCCTTCCAAATAACCGAAGATAAGTCATTGTTTTGCTATATTATCTGGGGGGAAGAAGCGACACTGAAAGGATTAAGGATGGCATAAAAATTAAAGGGCCTTCAATCCATGAGAACAAGGTTTATTATGAAGCAATTTGCAAAGTTCTCAAAGGTCTGCATGGATCCTTATGAGCAAAAGAATTTCATACCAGTGCATTTAGCATCACTGAAACTATTTGAATCGAAGTAGGAATCAAGAAAGCACATAATTGCATAATTTCAATTCCTGGGAAAAGGTTGTTTTAACTGCATTACATAGCAAAAGCAAATAGTCACTCAAATTCTCTTGTACTGTTCAGCACAATAAATGCGAATGAATTGAAAGATTACATGATATTAGTGCAAGTACTGAAATATCTATAATTAGCAAAACCCAATCCCAAATTTTATTTAGTGCACTGAAACGAACTCACACAACTCTACTAAAGAGCAGTTAAATGCATGAATGCAGAGAGAAGTGCTTGTCTGCAATACAAAGAGCTTAAACATCATACTAATGAAAAGTGAAGACTCACAATGATTCATGCTAGTATAGAACTACAGGCATACACATACGCTGAGATTCCATGAAAAAACTAAGGAAAACATGAAAAGCAAGAAGTAACAATGAGGAGTGCACACAACTCAGCGCTGCTGCATTGCATGTGTCAGGTGCAATTGTAGTGGCAAGATGCCTATTGAGGCAGCTTTTGTGTCCGACGGTTTGACAGTATAAGTGGCACTGAAACGACCTCTCGTTTATGCGGGTTGTGCATGTGTCAGTTGATTGCGAACTTTTGCAAGTAACTCTGAGGACATGAAGATCCCTGACATGGCGTCTCCCTGAGTGGATATACAGGTGGTCCTTCACCACGGACTTTGTGTGGACGAGCAGGTGTCGGTCCAGTGCAGACTTCCAAAAGTTTTCAGGACATTAAGGGCCCTGAATGAGCCCTTCACATTAGTGGAAGCGAAGTTCAGTGTGAACTTCCATAAGTACTTCCGAGTACATGAAGAGCACTGACATGGTGTCTCGCTGAGTGGATGCACACGTGATCCTTCACTAAAGATTTGAGGATTGCCGAGGGCATGCAGGGCACTGAAATGGCTGCCCACCTGTATGAATGTGAGGCTTTTGGTTTAATACAAACTTCCACAGGAAGTTCTCAGGACATGAATGGCCCTTAAACAGCCTCTCACATTAGTGGAAGTCCAGGTGAACCTTCCATATCGCCTTTTCTGAGAAGCTTTGGGGGCATAAAGGGCACTGAAATGGCTTCTCCTGTGTGGGTGTGCAGGTGTCGGTTCAGAACATGCTTATACGAGAATCTCTGAGGGCATGAAGGGCACTGAAATGGCTTCTCGCCTGTGTGGGTTCGTAGGTGTTGTTTCAGACTACTCTTTCGTAAGAATCTCTGAGGGCACGAAGGGCATTGAAATGGCTTCTCGCCTGTGTGGGTGCGCAGGTGCCGGTTCCGATGATTCTTTTGTGAAAATCTCTGAGCGCATAAAGGGCACTTAAATGGCTTCTCTCCTGTGTGGGTGCGTATGTGTCGGATCAGAACATTCTTATCCGAGAATCTCTGAGGGCATGAAGGGCACTGAAACGGCTTCTCGCCTGTGTGGGTGCGTAGGTGTTGGTTTAGAGTACACTTATGTGAGAAGCTCTGAGGGCACGAAGGGCATTGAAATGGCTTCTCGCCTGTGTGCGTGCGCAGATGCGAGTTCAGAGCATCCTTTCGTGAGAAGCTTATAGGACACAAAGGGCACTGAAATGGCCTCTCGCCTGTGTGGGTGCGCAGGTGCTGGTTCAGATGAATCTTTTGTGAGAAGCTCCGAAGGCATGACGGGCATTGAAATGGCTTCTCGCCTGTGTGGGTGCGCAGGTGGTGGTTCAGAGTTCTCTTTTGTGAGAAGCTTTGAGGGCATGAAGGGCACCGAAATGGCTTCTCGCCTGTGTGGGTGCACAGATGCAATTTCAGACCATACTTTCGTGAGAAGCTTTTAGGACACAAAGGGCACTGAAATGGCCTCTCGCCTGTGTGGGTGCGCTGGTGCTCGTTCAGATGAATCTTTTGTGAGAAGCTTTGAAGGCACAAAGGGCATTGAAATGGCCTCTCACCCGTGTGGGTGTGCAGGTGCTGGTTCAGAGCACTCTTTCGTGAGAAGCTTCGAGGACACGAAGGGCACTGAAATGGCCTCTCGCCTGTGTGGGTGCACAGGTGGTCCTTGAGAGCACTCGTTCGTGAGAAGCTCTGAGGGCATAAATAGCAATGAAACGGCATTTCTCTTCGGTGGATGCACAGGTGCTGCTTTAGGTAAACTTTCTGTGAAAAGCTCTGAGGGCACTGAAATGGCCTTTTGGCTTTGCTAGTGTGCAGGTGTTGCTTCAGCTTGAATGTTCGTGAGAAGTTCTGAGGGCACAAATGGAATTCAAACACACGCCGGCCTGCATGGATCCTGGTGAGCACTTCAGGTCACAGTTTATCTATCTCATAGACACAGGAGTTACAGCGGGGCGGTATCGTTCATGTAACTGCACCATCTGCATTTGCTGGACAGCTGGAATGCTTCAATGCTGCACCAAGAAAACAAGACAGGTTACATATGTAATGCTTTCCATTTAAAAATAAATATGTAATTATGTAATGCCGAAGAAATGAAATTACATAGATGGTAGTGGTAAAGACAAGCATTTTCTTCATTCAATGTTTTGCGGTGATATTAGCACAAATCAGAGCACAGCAGGTCAACCATATTGATTTAGAAAATATGTTTTTATGATTGCCAAGTTTATGAAATTGGCACAAATTTTTGCTTAAAACATTTTTTAACTAAGATATAGTGAGAAGGCTAGGAGCTTGGTATTAGTGCAAGCTGCCATTGTATAGTCAAGTGCAAGAGCCCAAACATTCAGTAACACCATCATGGGCCTGAAGATCAAATAAAGAACAGCAGCAGTTCATCTCAACCTAGGTTTCGTGGTATTGTCTGTTGCAGTAGATAGTTACCTTTCTGAAATTTTATTTATAAATGCTGCCTACTCACTTGAGTCCAAGGAGGAATGAATATACAGAAAATGTTATCAAGGGTCAAAAAACACAAACATTGGAAAACAATATTTACCCAAACAATACAAATCACAAATATGACAACATATCTAAGTTCAACAACGCTTTTAGGCAATTCATTCCATTCTTTGTTTTAGAAAAAAATTACCATTTAGAAGTATGATTCACAGCACATAGGTCCTGCATCATGCTACTGTGGTACTGATGAATCCTGGCACGAGAACGACACAGGTAAAATTATTTCATAATGCTGGACTTTGTTGTACACTAAATGCAAGAGTTGTAGCCTGTCTAGCATGTCTTCCCTGTAGTTATTCAAGATGGAGCGTACTCAGCATCTGCCACATACTATCAAATTTTCTGCAGAAATTGCAGATGAACCCAACTGCTATTTGCTGTAATAACTTTAATTTAACAATAGTTTATTGGCATATGGATCCCGCAAAGCTTACGCATATTCATAGCTAGGTCTGACAGCATAGCGAACACCCCTATACATTTTCCTGTATAGGGGCTCCTTTCAAATTGCAACAAAGGTCCATAAACTTCTGAGAGCGCTCATGCAAATGTTTTCAATATGCTTGTCTCACATCATGTGGTGTTAGAATTACTTCGAGGTACTAATAGGTAGAAACGTTGTTAGGTGTTGTTGCCAATAAAATAGGGAAAGCGTAAAGGTGTCTCCTTGCTGCTTATCTTCATAAACACAGCACTAATTAATGTTTAAGCTCATTTTCTACCCTTCACACCAGTGGCAAATCTTATCAAGGTTATTGCTGAGCTTAGTTTCATCAGCTTGCGATTTAACTACTGTGTACAAGATATCCAACCATCTTTCACTTTAAATGCCTTGCTACAGATGACTATCAAGAAAGAAGAAAAAAGATACTGAGCTCTAAGAAAACCAAGAACAGAGACAGCGCCCACCATGAACTCTCTCACAGCACTATCGTTGATTTACTTGAAAGTTTGTTCTCGCAACGGCCATGGTCATATTTTGTACTCTCTCTCCTTCAAGAATGACAGAATATCTGATTGAATTAAAGAATTATTACACTTAAGAACAGCAAGTCTGCAGAACTAATTGCACAAAAGGTGTCATGGATGCTACTCAAGCTACAAAAAGCCTGCCTAAAAGTGTACCTGAAATCAGTGTAGAGAACATGCAGATGGAATGAGCCACTGCTTTCCACTAAAACAAGACTTTAGTTTCTTCGTCCAGCTTTTATAAAACATATTTTGGCTGCCCCATTATAGGCCTTACGCTAACATTGAATCAAAGGATATCAGCACCATACAGTCACAATGAGGACAAGCAGAGATCTACAATCATTGTCATTACATGCCGATGAAAAGAACTTCATTTAGTACAATTTCCACAACTGGGAAAGCTACATGCTTGTGTATGAAGGTATAGATGCCAGCTCTATCCAATAGACAGATGAGTGCGCATTGGACAGCCATGGCAGCTGCTGGCACCATCCTGCTCTCCAAGATAAGTGTTCTCCACTGATGTATGAGCAGAGTGGCTGAGAGGCAAAATCCTGGACTGCCAATTTGATTACTGTGAGTTAATATCCTTCAAGCAGAATGAGAACATTTCGTTCTTTGTAGTTTCCTTGCAAAGGATTTTGGTATAATAGTTATGGGCAGGTGGAGGCATCACTAGAGATCAAAACAAGCAGGGGAGTTCTATATCTTCTTGCATGTTAACATTTTGTACAGGGCAGCCTGCTTACGATTAATTTTCACATACATCACTAGGGAAATAAACTCCACTGCAATATGCAGAACTACTGGCACTGTAGTTGCAGCAATGAAGGCATGAATCAGAAAATAATTTTAGCACTTCCTTCAAAACTTAAACAGCTCATTAATAAGTGTTGTAACACGTGCCATTGGATGACAATATAGTTAAACGTCGATAAAGAGATGTCGGTAAGATCGGCACTTTACTTCGTTAGATAAAAATTGTGCTAAATTGAAAGTCAACCTTTTCGCGAAGTACTGTCGCCAACCGATTCTTTTTTACTAGGAAGGGGCGTAACAATTCAACTTGACTCCGTTTCCCCATTCCCCCTTTTCCCTAACATACACCAGCGTGTCATCAGCTTGCCTAATAAAGTAGCTTTTTTCCCATTACATTATATTTGCAGTAAAATTGCCTGATAAGTTTCGCATTATTTCTCTGGGAAATTGTCATTTCCTTCAGCGTGTCGAGGGCAGCTTCCCTGAATGGATGGATGTTATGAACGTCCCCTTTGGAACGGGGCGGTGGTTTGCGCCACCAAGCTCTTGCTATTATACTGCCCGATGTCTTACTTAGGTTAAATAATAAAAAAGAAAAGAAAAAAAGCACTGTGAACTACCACACCCAAATTTTCTGATCCCCTATTGCGAACTGTGCTTTTGTAAGTCTCAGTTTTTTTGTCGTTTCCCTACTTTTCTTCCACCAATCCTCCAATCGCCTCTTACTAATGTCTATTGCGGACATGTTTACTTTTCCACTGCTCCCGCTGAACCCAAGGGCTTCAAGGAGGCCAGTGGTTCCTAAATCGACCGCTGGGTAGACATCTTCACTTTGTAATAAAACATGCTCCATAGTTTACCCAGCTTTACCGCAGCAAGCACATGCTTCTTCTTCCTTCTTATATTTCGCATTATAGGTGCGTGTTTTAAGGCATCCCGATCTCGCTTCGAAAAGTAATGAGCATCCCTTTGAGTTATCACAAATTGTTTTTCCCGATTTCGTTTTTTTCTTCTTCAGCAGTTATTCATAGCAGGTTTCTTTTCCAGTGCCACAACCCATGAGATTATTTCAACCTCTCTGACTTTCCGCTTGACGTTCTTTGTTGCTGTGTTGCCCACCCTACAGGCCGCAACTTGCTGGTAAGCTTCCTAGTTCTTTTCCTCCACTGTGAATCAATGTTTTTCCTGTACAGATACCTAAACTCTCTCCCAGCCCATTTACTTTCTTCCATATTCCTCAGGCGTTCTTCATACTCAATTTTACTGCGAGCTTTCCTCACTTCGAAACTAGTCCAGCCCATATCACCCTGCCCAGCTTCATTTGTAGCCTTCCTGTGAGCACCCAATGCGAGGCAAACCACTGACCTTTGGTTCCCATCGAGTCCTGATTGCACCTCTGATTTAAAGGACACAACCGCATTTCCAAAAGTTAGTCCTGGAACCATTACACCTTTCCACATACCTCGGAGGACCTCGTACTTATTGTATCCCCATGGCGGTCTGTGCTTCATTATGGCGGCCATTTCTCTTCCCCTTAACTGTTATTTTTTCCTGTGTTTCCACATATCTGTTGCCTTCGTTTATCCATATACCAAGGTATTTATACAGTATTCTGTTACCCGAGGTATTTCCTGGCCCTGTATCTCCACTGTCTGTTCACCGTTTTCATTGAATACCATTACTCCTGATTTTCTAACACTAAATTTCAAACCTAAATTGTTGCCTTCCTGTCCAGGTATTAGCCAGACGTTGCAAATCACTTTGCTTGTTAGCTAGCAACACAATCTCGTCTGCATAAAATAAACCTGGGAGCTGTTGCTCTACTACTGTACCCGCCTGTTCGTGTGAGAGATTAAACCCGATATTACTTCCTTCTAGCACTCTCTCCATCCTCACCATGAACGATGGATGCATGGATGGATGGCGGCTATACCGTTTGTAATGGGCGGCGGCTGGCACCACCTAGCCTTTTGCTCCCCCTCCTATTTTTTTTTCTTTATATCCCTTTCTCCTTACACTAGTTTTCACTCCCCTTCTCTCCCCAAAGTAAATATGTAAAATAGTATAGAAGACATTAGCTCCCCGATTTATGGTATTATCTCTCCCTTGATTTCCTCCACCAATCCTCTAGCCTCCCCTTCGTTACTGCCTCTTTTCTCGCCTATTTGCCCTTGTTCCCCGGGAAAACCTGATGCCGCTTTCATATGTGTCATTGTTCCCTCAGCCAGAGTCGGACGAAGGTCTGCGCATCTCAGCACTATATG
This sequence comes from Dermacentor andersoni, assembly GCF_023375885.2. Taxonomy (NCBI): domain Eukaryota; kingdom Metazoa; phylum Arthropoda; class Arachnida; order Ixodida; family Ixodidae; genus Dermacentor; species Dermacentor andersoni. Next base: position 125,014,150 of record NC_092817.1, on the reverse strand, counting down.
CTCTGTGGTCTCAATTTCGGCTTTGCAAGCTGTGCATAAAAGGTCGACGGCTTCAAATTTAGCCCTGTATGTTTTCATTCTCAAAACCCCGATCCCAGCTTCGAATAATAGTGAGCTGCCCTGCGAGTTATCAAATAAGAGCTCTCTTTTTGTCTCCCGTTTTTGTGTCCTATACAATAGCTAGCACTGGCTTTCCGAGCATTCTTCCCACCTTTTTCTTTTGGTCTCCTTCACCTCCTTTCCGACACTAGAACCATGTTGAGCCCCCTCCCTCGGCTGTAGGTATCTAATCCTCAGCCTCCTAGTTCTGTGTGCGCACTTTGTGTCCAAACTTTTCATGTATAGATATTTGTACACTTTTCCCGCCCGCATTTTTTCCCCCAGTGCTGCGAGTCTCGGTTCATATTTTAGCTTACTTATTGCCTCTCTACCTTTGAATGACATCCATCCCGTGTCCCCCTGCACTCCCTCATTAGGGGTGTTCCTGTGCGCTCCTAAGACCAACCCGCCTACACTTTTGTCTTGTTTCCATGCATGCCTGAACTTCCAATTCATGCACAGTACTGAATTTCCGAATGCGAGGCCAGGTACCATAACCCATTTCCATACCCCTCTAACCACCTCGTACCTATTATAGTTCCATAGTGCCTTGTGTTTCACTGCATTCCTTCATTTGGTTCCATAACCTTTCTCGGGTTACATTATCATAGGCTCTTCTAATGTCTAAAAAAGCTATCCATAGCGGTTTCTGCCTGGCTGCCGCTATCTCTATGCATTGTGTTATAACAAATAAATTATCATCTAGCCTTCTGTTCCTTCGAAATCCATTCTGCAGCTCTCCAAAGATATCTTCCCATTCTGCCCATTCCTCCATTCTGATTTTCACCATCTGCAATGCTACTCTGTATATGACTGATGCGACAGTTATTGGCCTGCAGGATTTAATGTTGTCCTTGCTTCCTTACCTTTGTAAACTAATATCACTCTGCTTGATTTCCAGTCCTGTGGAACATCTCCCTCTACAACTATTTGTTCAATAAGTTGTCATAATTTTAATTTACTTTTCTGGCCTAATATGCTTATCAATTTCATAGGTATGTCATCAGGTCCTGTCGCTGTTCCCAAGGGGACCTTGTGTTCAATTCTGTCCCATTCCTTATTTGTCATCCCGCTGTTCTCCTTCTCTAATTCTGTGCCGCTGTTGTCATTGTTCTCCATTTCGCTACCCTCTGGCTCTGCAAATGCTGCCTCTATTGTTAACCTAATATATTCCTGAGCTTCCTCTCCCTCTACCTTTGTTCCTTCTGGTGTGGTCAATGAGTGCTGAACCACCTCTGTCTTCTTACTCTGTTGCCTTATGTGTTCCCAAAACTTCTTAGAGGCATTTCTGTCTTTCTTTCGTATCTCTAACAACCACTGTACCCAAACTTTTGCTATCTTGGCTTGAATTAATGCCATTGCTTCTCTTTTCATTGCAAGGTAATTCTCCCATTTTGTCTCCACCTCTTCTGGTGGGGCTCCCCTTTTCTTTGCTGCTCTGTGTTTTCTGCACGCATCCTTGCGTTGCTCTATGGCCTCCTTAACCTCTCGGTCCCACCAGCTTTTCGGTGTATGTTTTCCCTGCTTACTTCCTAGTTTCCTAATCTGTCCCTTCTCTAGCTCTCGTTTAAAAATACCTATTAACTCGTCGTATGTCCATGCCCTTCGCGGTTACTTGGATGCTATGTTTTCAATGTTTTTCGCCACTTCTTGTAGCTGCCCGTCATTCAGTTTGCTCATACCTTTCCTTTCTTTAGTTTCTATCAGTGGTACTGTCTTTCCAAAACTGATTTTGATTCGTTTGTGATCACTCCCCAGGTTTTTTTTACCTTCCTCATCAATTTCCATACCTCCCAACCGTTCATACAGTTTGTGGGACATTAGGCAGTAGCCGATAGTCGAGTGGGAGTTATTTCTTTCCCATGTTATCTTCCCGTCGCATTTAATTCAGTATTAAGCATTACAAAATCATGGGCCTCATAAAAATCTACTAACATCAGCCCTGTTGCATCTGTCGCCCCGTCAAAGTATTCCAAATGTGCATTCATTTCCCCTAGGACGATTATCTCCCGTTTCATAGTTAACTCCCCGATGTCCTTGGCCATACATTTGAAATATTTTGAAATAACTGAAATGTTCCGATTTGAAATAACTTCAATTATGGAGAGCGACCTCTGTGTGGTATACCGAAACGAGCGGCGAAGTCCTTTATACCACGCCGATCGAGATCGCTTGCACGATGCTAACTGGCCTGGCTCACAGGCAAATGGGTGTTGCATTTAGTCAAGGCGTTTAGTACTACCGCCACTACGGGTACTCACGCTTGTCATGCTGCACACGAGGTAGGGAGCACTGGTCTTGGAAAATGCAGAAACCACCAGCAGCACACACCAAATCCGGTATCAAAAAACGTCGATTTACTCACTATAACACCTAGAGGGAAATCTGGCGCCACCGTCTATGGGAGTTTCGTAAGAAGCGCCGTGCCGTTATGGAATTGACTGCGAGGCTTTTGTTGGCTGGTGTTGTAAGAGGCTTCGTCTAAAACGTGGATATGGCTACACAAAGCAAGTGTCTGTCGGCCGGCGTTGCGCGTACCCGCTGGTTCGAACGGTTCGAACAGGTGCGTTGCGTTCACCCAAATAGCCAAGTAATACTGATTTGGCTTGGCTCCCGTTGGATTTTTAAAAGGCGGCGGTAGTGCGTTTTGGGCATTTCTTGTGAGCAACTGTGAAACAGGGTGTAACGTTTCTCTATGGTGAAACCTTTTCGAGGTGTTTCTGCGTTGTATTTTCGATTCAAGTGGTCTTCGCTGCCGTGGTTAGTTTGTTTGGCTGGTTAGTACATGTGCAAACGGTCTTTGCCTATGATTGTGATGTTCTGGAGTTGTGGAAGCTCGTTGCCCCTATTGCAAGTACTTGCGTTGTCGCGGCATCATTCGAACACTATAGACCTCAGACTCTGCCCAGGCGGCGCTGCGGAAAAACCCGCTACCAGCGCCCCCATCGCAGCCTTGGCGCTAACTGAGTAGTGCAAGGAGAGCTGTCCGCAGGCGAAGGTGCATAGGCCACAATGGACCCTTCTCTTTCGTTTGTGTTGAGGCCCGGTTTCCTAAAAATCAAGGACCTGGAAAGCTTCTTCTGCCCATCCACGCTTTGGAAAGGAAGCTCAGCAGGGCGAAGTGCGTGTACAATATAAAATAAAGTCTCAAGTGGTATTTCGGCGTGCTGCAACTCGCAAATACAGAGAGCATCAGGTTTGTCTGTATATCAGCATAAAAATCTAAGCATTTCAAATTGGTTCACACTGAATATTTGAAAAACACAGTCGAGCAGGCTCAGCACATTGCGAAGCGTGCTTGCTGTATCGGCGCAGGACTTACAAAATACCGAAAGTGGAAATGAGCTCGCGATACAACGATGCTCTAGAGCAGGATTTTGAATTCATAAACGAACCAAAATGCTTGGTTAAGCTGACCTGCCAATTCTCTCCGTTGCACTTGTTGAGTCAAGCGGAGGCGGACGTCTGTTAAAAGGTGGAGATATCGATGGCACATAAGCAGGATGGTTCACAACGTTGTTGTTTCTGTTACTAACGAAGTGGCGGCTGCAGATTCTTGAGTTTTCGCTTGGCTACCATTGTCCTCCGCCAGGGCTACGCAACACAATTACAGAAGAAAAAAACTGTCGCACTTTCTCATGCGAGCCGCTGTGTTGTGGGGAATACAAGTAATCCGATTACCCAACAGGTTGAACGGCCCGTATCCAGCGCTCTCGCCATTCCCCTTAATACGATCGCGATAGAAATCGGTAAAACTGAACGTTGTTATTCCGTCCTTCACGTTCATGGCAATTTACAACACAACAGTAACGTATATTGCGGCCTTTCTTCGTAGCGCGCGGAGCTATCGCGGTTGCCTTCGTTTCCGCCATCAGTCTGAAGAGTGAGCCAGCAAGCGCTTTATGGCAGTTCAGCGGCGCGTCCGACTAGCGTAGAAATTCATAGCTGTCTGTCTGGGTGTTAAATGCGCAAAACACTCGCAATATGGACCAAAATCTAGTTAAATCGTTGTTTCGCAGTCGCTAGCTGCATAGGCAACTTAGCAAGGGAGTCGGGCTTCGCACTACTCAATTACTGCCTCTTCGCAACGGCAGGTGGCGCTACGCGTCTTGCAAAACTCCAGAGTCTGACGTCCATACGATCAGAGCAGAAACAAGTGCTATAACCTCCCCCGGTGGTCGTGTAGGCGTCAGCTCTCGAAGTATTGGGCAATGCACGGTGGGAACCCGTTTTATCTGCGGATGCGTGCTTGCACTAACTCTGACGAAACTCTGATCATTCGGGACCTATGAAAGCAGTGCTGTATTGTGTTTGTTCCCTGCTTAGTTCGCCTGTTTACATACTCGCCTGAATGTGTGCTGTTGTGATTTGTAAGTTTTCCCCCGTCGGTCTGTACCAGATACCTCACATTCAGCTGCTTATCGCCTGTGGTCGTTTTATAACTTTGCTGCAGAATTTTGTCCTTAAGTCGAACAAACTTGGGAAGGAAATCGTGAAGCTTTACTCCCGAAAAGCACTTGTACGTCCATAGAATTTACAGTTCAAATGCAACACATATCCTCATTTAAGTTTTAGAAGAATTTATGATTTCATTAAATTGAAGTTGCAGATAAACAGAATTCAATAAATTGAAGATTTCTATATGCACACCAAATAAGTTCTGCAAAGTAAAACGGTTTGTTACATTAAAGTTCAATATATGGAGGTCTAATTGTACAAAATTGATTGATATAGGGGTTGATTGGATACAGGGTGTGCATATTCACACGCCTGCTTCCTTGGTCAGTCGTTACGTGCCGGTCTACTTGGGCAATAAACCAAGCAAGAATGTTAATGTTTTCGAACTGTTAACTCACCAAGAAGGTGATCTGAAACCTCCAGGCATATGGTAATCTTCTGTTCCAAAAGAAAAAAAAGTAATACTAATAATGTGTACAGTGGCATAGCAGAGTAAACAATAAAGCTGTCTTTTTAAGACAATGCTACATTCTTTTTCCTAATTATAGCAGCTGTGCAAGGTGTTCTAGATCAGTTACAATGTTTGTTTCCCCTAGTGTTATAATGGCCTCATATTCTTGCAAAGCTAATCATATTACTCATGTATCCTTTCTACATTGAACTCCTGAAATGTTTTATCACGGCCACTGCACCTCATCCACCATGCTTTTTCTGCTTAAAAGTTCTCAAGGCAATTATATTGCCCTCCTCTCCCTATTATTCAGGCATAGAAACTGAGATCCACATGGCCATCACAAACTAATTTTCACTTGCACATGCCGACATTCAAAACATTGCAGTTAAGCTAGAAGCTAGAGGGAAGCTAGAATTAGCCCTAGTGAAATGTGAAGGTTGTTGGTAAAGGCGCCCACAGTGTGCGAGGCCACAGTTTATGCGAATAAAAGTTTTGAGAAAAATTATATAAATTTTGCCTTTGATATTGTTGTTTTATTAATGCTGCTCTTGCTTTAGTTATCCTTTCTTTTAGTCACCATATGTGTTAAATGTAACAGCATTTGATATTATAGCATAGCATTAGTATTAATTATTTATAGCATTTTTGACAATATGGCCTCATATTCTTGCAAAGCTAATCGTATTACTCATGTATCCTTTCTACATTGAACTCCTGAAATGTTTTATCACGGCCACTGCACCTCATCCACCATGCTTCTTCTGCTTAAAAGTTCTCAAGGCAATTATATTGCCCTCCTCTCCCTATTATTCAGGCATAGAAACTGAGATCCACATGGCCATCACAAACTAATTTTCACTTGCACATGCCGACATTCAAAACATTGCAGTTAAGCTAGAAGCTAGAGGGAAGCTAGAATTAGCCCTAGTGAAATGTGAAGGTTGTTGGTAAAGGCGCCCACAGTGTGCGAGGCCACAGTTTATGTGAATAAAAGTTTTGAGAAAAATTATATAAATTTTTCCTTTGATATTGTTGTTTTATTAATGCTGCTCTTGCTTTAGTTATCCTTTCTTTTAGTCACCATATGTGTTAAATGTAACAGCATTTGATATTATAGCATAGCATTAGCATTTATTATTTATAGCATTTTTGACAATATGGCCTCATATTCTTGCAAAGCTAATCATATTACTCATGTATCCTTTCTACATTGAACTCCTGAAATGTTTTATCACGGCCACTGCACCTCATCCACCATGCTTTTTCTGCTTAAAAGTTCTCAAGGCAATTATATTGCCCTCCTCTCCCTATTATTCAGGCATAGAAACTGAGATCCACATGGCCATCACAAACTAATTTTCACTTGCACATGCCGACATTCAAAACATTGCAGTTAAGCTAGAAGCTAGAGGGAAGCTAGAATTAGCCCTAGTGAAATGTGAAGGTTGTTGGTAAAGGCGCCCACAGTGTGCGAGGCCACAGTTTGTGAATAAAAGTTTTGAGAAAAATTATATAAATTTTGCCTTTGATATTGTTGTTTTATTAATGCTGCTCTTGCTTTAGTTATCCTTTCTTTTAGTCACCATATGTGTGAAATGTAACAGCATTTGATATTATAGCATAGCATTAGCATTTATTATTTATAGCATTTTTGACAATATATCAGGGGGGCGGGGGGGTACTCATCTGGATATTTCATTTCTAATGCATACACTTTGCATGGCTTGTTCGCGTTGCCAACACCTACTGTATTACTTTGCAATTAAAACCTTCACAATTGTTTTTCACGAAAAAATAAAACAAGCAGTCTAAAAATGTTCCTTTGTATCATGCAATATAGTGCTCCTCTCACCTAAAGCTGTATGTTCTCGAGACACAAGTAAACAGCTACATGTTAGCTGCAAAACCTCTTAAATTTGCAGCAATATCGAATATATTGAGACAAAAAAGCTATCTTGGTGAACATATTGCTGCAGATGCTGACCAGCACATGAGTAATGCTTCTTTTATTACAAACATTTAATTGCCTTGCAGAGTGTACGTACCACTTGGATCACAATCATTTTATTGAGATATTTTTGTATCATTTGCATGTGGCAGAAGCAGGAAATAGTAAGCTGACTCTGCCTTAAAGCAAACATATGCATGAGAGAGCGCTTAAAGCATTACTTGTTCACTAGACTTCACGACGAAGAGAGTAAAATGTGAGGTCACTTACCCTGTATTCTGAAACCATCTACGACTGGAAGCTTCATTCCACTGAGCTGAGCGCAGTGCCACCCCTCGACTGAAGACGACGCTGTCTTTCACAGTAATTCAAATGAAGTTTAATTAAACCTAAGCAACCGCTTCTGTCAAGGAGCGGGGCTGCTGTGCACTTGAGCCCAGGTGGAGTGTTGAGTGGAGAATACGGGATTTAGTCATCTTTACCTATCCTCGAGCCTCTTTAAGGATTTCCTACAACATTTAAGCTCAGCCTTTGTTTTCTTACAGCATAGTTATTACAGGTGGTACAAGACATTCCATTGTACAGTTTCTGTAATTCTTTGGCAAAACATCCATCACCTCACTAAACAGGAATAGGCTCAATAGGTTCACTGGTATCATCTATAGTGTTTCCATCCAAGGCCTATTGCTATTACAAGGCATTACAGACATTCAGTGACGTAGCGAGAAATTTATTTCAGGGAAGGATTCTCCACTGGCCACTACCACTCCCTCTTCCCCATCACCTCTCTCTCTCGCACTATATAAATATGGGGAGGGTTTTACATCACGCCAAGAGAAACTCCTAGCACTCCCCAGACAGGAATGCTTTAACAACGAGGATGCACATTTTTACGTTGCCAAAACAACCTTGCTTCACTTCTGACAACAGTTTTTCATTATTAAGGCATGCAGCCACTACGCTTAGTTATGCTATCATCCTTGTGCTGTTTTTAAAGATGATTATATTAAAAATAACATTTTGTTTACAAATTGATGTGCTTATATAATGTGTATTATGAACTAGTTGGTACATTACTTAGGAAAGTGAACTGTGCTAAAAACATGACAGCGCTCTGTCTTGTGTCTTCTTGTTTGCAGCCAAGACTTGTTGCAGCCCAAGTAACAGTGGAGGTCAGCGTTATTTTCTTACCAGATTTGCTAGTGAGTGGTTCAGCCATGGCTATGTATGGAAGAGAGCAGGCACTATTTTGCAAGTCGCCTATTACTTAATTGCAGGCATTATGGGCATGCTGCCTTTACGACTGGCTATTCTGAAGACTGGAGAGCAGTAAGCACAGCATGTGCTATGACAGGGTAGGTGAACCTCAGCTAAGGCAACTGGCCACGGCCATATAATGTTGAGCGATCGAGCAGTGATGAGACAATCCCCCTATTTTTCACTTAACTTCATTCTTGACGCCCTTAATGCGCGTCACCAGCCCAGCCCCCTTATCGTATCCACCTCCCCACTCCCTGGAGCTCACTGAAACTCTTTTCAGCCAATCACTGTCACACTCTTCAACATTCATGGGGTTGTTGAACAACATAGCGTACTCTAACGTTCCTATATTTCTGTTTCTGTGTGGACATCGAAGCCATTCACCTAGCTCCCCTCCCACCTGTTTGTTGTGGCGGCTTCTTAGCTTCCCTGGCCCAGCACTCCCGTCCTTGATATAATTTGCCACGCGCAAATCAACATTCTGTAGGCCTTTCTTTCTTTTCCCGCTTTCTTTCCATGTTTTCATTCTTAGCAGTGTGTACAAACTAGCCTGAGAGCAAGCTCTTCTGAAGTTTATCAATATAATGAAAGTAAGAGTCAATGGAAAGTAAAAGAAGAAAAGAAAAGGCGGGGGGAGTGCTTTTTATGAGTTTTCTAAACAAGCAAGTTGCAATATTTTCGGAATGCTTTCCTTCTGCTCAGTGTGCTCGACGATTCGGGGGAGTACCAGAAATTAGAAGCTCTTCGACGACACGAAGGCCTGATCCAAGTTTTAAGCATGTGCTTGTCACATTTTTGTCTGTGTAGAATTTTAATGCCCATCCCTCTCAGTAGTTATGGTTAACACAATCTGGAATGAGGTAGAGAGGCACCATGGGTGGGGCCACAATGTTCTGCCTGCCACAGGCACTGGGCAACCTCTTTCTCCTACTTTTCTCTCCAAAAGTGGTGCACTCCTTGTGCCCATTTGGCACAATGAGTGTGGTCCTAGACATAGCAGTCCTAAACATTGGATTCAGGGGAGAGGGGTTCTACAGCTGAATTTTTTTTTTTCATCGCCTCTGTGTTTGCGCTTCAAATATTCTTGCAAGGTCAGGCTGCGCATCTCTTATCCACTGAGTATCTCATCAGTGGTGCACTTTGCATGCACAATCAGTGATTGGCACAAAGCAAGGGCTCAGAGAACAATAAAGTTATGATTGTTTCAAAAAAGAAAAATGTGAAGTTGCTTGAGACAGTGTTTTGCATGCTTGTCGATTTTAACTTCAATAAAGCATTTCTCTGCTCCCGTAATCACTATGTGCCTGTCATAGGCATGCATACCTGGTGGGAGCAGCGATGTGGATGAACTTGTGTGTTCACTTCAAAAATGCCTTTATACTGGCCGTGAACGAAACTAAGGCCCCCAGAAATTACTCGAATTTTACTAAGTACAATACGTAATAGCCCGCAGGGTTACACCTCTTTAAATGTGCTCTCTTAATTGCCCACTAGCCAATGCATCCCCTGCATGGCAGGCTAAATATCTGAGTAAATTGCCCTAAGATTCACTATTGTAAGTACTGTAATTATTGTAAATATTTTCTCTGTGCTTTTTGCTCCCCACTGCATGCTTTTTCCAATTCTGTTCCCTCATCATTGCACCATCCCCCTTTCTGGCCAATGTTCAGGTGTCCGCCATCGCCAATACGGCCAGCAAAATTGTCTTTCATTCTTCCAACAAGCACAAAAGCTTTTTCACTATCAGATGCGAGCTGATACGGATGCTTAGTAAGCTAAACATTTAGCCTGTTTGTTCTCAACGGGACAACATGGGAGAGGGGATCGCCCTCCATGACATCCTCCCCCCCCACATACACACACACTTCGGACTGACACTAGCCCTCAACTTGCTTTCACATTCAACGTTTCCCTTTCATCGATGTCGCTCTTTCTGAGCCCGTCTCCTGAAACTTTCAATACCATGAAAGAGGGGATACAGGGGAGGAATTCAACCCCTCAAACCTTCCCACCCTCTGGCTAAGCCGATGCAGACATTATATTAATGAACTTAAAAGGTAAATTTCTCCGCTAACATTTTCTAAAATTGTATTTTTAGCAAAATGCTCATTGCATAAGTCAGGTATGTCATGAGAGAACACTTGATCTTTTCCGACAGACTTTCAGCTCCACTATGTGATGTATGTATGAAAGGCCCCAACAATCTTCGACTAATTGTAAGAAGTATGCCCTAAGTCAAGTTTCATTTTAGGCTAACTGTCCTCTTTTATGGGTCAAATAGTAACGGTTGCTAAGGATGCAGGTTGCTCTATCTGACTTAACCTTGGCCAACATGCATGTTGGCTCTTGCTGAGAACAGGTAAAGAGGACTTGCCCCATAAGTTAAAGGTATCGCTCCAAGTGGACTCGAGCTTATTATACTGTCTGCTTCCACTGCCCAGAAGTAATCTTTGTGCTGGTAGATTGCAAGTATTACACTTTCTCTCACTTCATATAGGCAGTTCCCCCACTTGGATGTTATTTTGCAAATTGTATGGGTATCGCATTTGGTCTGTGCATTTTACATTCATGCTTAGTCAGGGCCACCACAACCAGTCCATTTACAACTTCTTGTTCTGCATGTTTATAATCTTCATGCCTCCATCAACTTTCTGCATCGCTATTGCACACCTTCTTAGAAAATGAAGTACTTTGAGACTAGGACATGCAAACTTTGTCGAACTTGTAGTGTGGCTGAAGGGTGCAAGTACGACATTATAGCATTTATGCTAAGATTCTTAGCACTGACATGCATACATTTATGTGTAACTTTATCTGGCTAACCTGAGTAATGCATTATGAAAGCATTCGCTATGTTAATCTTATGCATCTTGGTAGAACCAAGTAATACTGGGCGACACAATTGGTTGTGTGTCCATCTACTGCTTCCTTGAGCACTGGTGTATGATATCCTAAACTATGTTTCTGTATCATCATGTTCAGGTACAGTACACATGCACTTCACTATTGCACTAGTAGAAAGGCTTCAAGGCTTTTCCTAGGCATTCAATAACCACTCTGTTTGTATCCCTACAAACGTAAATGAGGAAGCAAATAAAGCTTAATTCAACCTTACACTATAAAGACAACCGCACATTTTGGAAGGAAATGCTTATTTTCAGCATTTATGTTCTTGCTGGTGTAGAAATGATGCTGGCCCACTCTTTGCACGAAGCATGTGCTTGCTGTACACTGCTGAGCACTCCACGCAGTGTCAGAGGACGACCGCCTGGGTCAAAAGATCAAAGACGGCAATATTGTGGCATTAACCTGTAAAAAACATGCCCACAGAAAAGACAAGTTGCAAGTAAACTCATTAAATGAGGAAATACTTTTTGAGAGATACTTTGAGTTTTGGTGTTGATGGTGTTCTTCTGTTCTATAAAAGTATTACCCAATGCAAGAATCTCGCATCTTGCTAAAATTATTCCGTACATCTAATCAACTGAATATTGGTAGCTGGTGCTATCATATGGTTACAACTTCATTTATTTTCATCGTGGCAGAAAAAAAGGAAAGATGTGAACTCATTTACCCTCATCACCATATTTATAGTCACTTGCACAAAGCTTTATAACCGTGAATGCTTTCAAGCTTCATGAAAGCTGCCCTAAGACTGTGAGAAACGCCATAATTGTAGACTCGGTATTTTCACCACTGAGTTACCCTCCTCCTGTCTCCCCCAAACCATAGCTAAGAATGAAATATGCGACCATGTGCTCAGCAGCAGAGTGCTACAATCAAGGCACCATTGCAGGAGGTATCAGCAGTGGCTTCATTCAAAAATTGTTAAAAGCAAAGGCCACAGATACAGCAACACCAAACATGAACATTGTTGTGAACTACTATAAGTGCCTGTTGGTCCGTGGGCATAAATGCCTGTCCCATAAAATGAAGAAGCTTTGTGCAACTTCATATCTTGGAATGTTTCTCTATCCGCCACCCGAGGATGCGCTCTCTAGTGGTCAGGCTCCACCGAGAGACTTCCAGTACTGTGAAAATAATGCAGGCTGTGTTAAATAGTTGATTACAATTTATGCCAGTCTAGTATCATTGAATTAGTTCCAATCTATTTCCCAGTAAGAACGGATATTTGTCCTAATAAAAAATTAGCAAACCTAATTTTTGTTTTAATTTATCTCCATTGGCAACAGCAGTTGGCATGCTGACCTTCTGCCTGCATTAGCTTCAAAGTACTGCTTTGTACTAGCTAAGGGAGTGGAGTTAGCATGTGCACAAAGAACAAAACTGCTTATGAAGCTTTGAAGGCATTGGTAGAAAACTGTAAGAGGCAGTAATCAAAGCTAGAAGATGAGCAAGCCAATATCGTCGAGATAAACAACACTCTCAGCCGAGATAAACGTTGCATCCTGAAAGACTACTGTTCTTGAATTTTTTTATAAAAGTACTTTTGAATATGTAGATTCAGTGTTCAGCTTAATTGTTGTGCACAACTTATCACAAGATGCTATACATTTAGCAACATCTTCTAGTTATACTTAATACATCACCAGGTTCATAATAATTGTTTCGAAGCATGTTAGCTTATTGGAATAATGGGCATGATTGAATTAAAATACATGTAAAACAGAAAATTCAACCATATGTCTTTTGAGTGCCTCTAGTGTAGAGGAGAGGCACAGTTTGTTCTAGCACATTCATAAAGTTCTGAATAATTTTTAAATGAGGCTTGAACATCAGAAAAATACATTTACATTGTCAATATAATGCATAGGCTCTTTTGCTGGATGTGAACCATCCTTTTCATAGTAATAGTATTCTGCTACCAGTGACTGATGCTATAGCATGTCACCTCTAACTGATCTGCAGCATCACTGACAAAATGTTGCCCAGCCAGAAATCGTGAAGAGCTTATGTAGCAGTGAGTGGCTGATATATAAAAACTGAGAGGAAAGTTAGAAAAATTGTGAAGCATTGATTTATTTAGTGGCTTGCCACACTGTTGCGGCTCAGGGTAGCGTTTAAGCCAAGAATCCTCCACGTAAATTGACGAGTACATCCGGGAGTAGGAGCAAAGGAAAGAAAGTTTATTTCACATATTTTGCACTGGCTCCATATATGGAAGCCCACTCCACGTAGGAGCACATTCTATGTCTGAGCTCACATCAGGAGACATCAGCCTCCCTGCACCACAGGTGTCTGCTTTTTAAAACAGCCGTTTACTCTAGAAGACTAGACTGGGGAATCCAATGACTGTTTCTCGGCCAATCATGATCGTCAAATTGTTCACAATATCCCTGCCCTGATGTCGCACCGTTCTGCCGGACTCTGCCTACAATGTTGCACAATCGCCACCACACATGAGGCAACCACGTGGAAATCTGGGAAACTCAAGTTGACACAGTTTCCACAGTAGTCCTCGATGTTGGCCCCTTTCATCAATTGGTGAGCTCTCAGTGACGGTCAGCTTGCAGTGACCCTTCGCGGTTGTTACGTCTACAGAATCCGGTAGTCTTTGTCACCTTGAGGGAAGCTTCTTTGTTGACCCGTCAACAGCCAGTGTCAGGGTTCTGAGTCAGTGTCTGGATGGGTGCCTTGTGGGAAACACTTAAGGAATGCCATTTGCCGTGTTGAGATGTAACAACAAACTTTCCGTTGGTTCCACCATAACAAGTGATGGCTGCAGCCAGTGCAATTTTAACCGTTCACTTTCGATCAGCCTGCTGTTAACTGCCTGTGCCATTGCTTGACCATACCTTCACTTGTGACGTCTGGTTTGACGACTTCATATAACTGTTGTAGGACATGTACAGCTGTCAGCTTCTTTGTATGCAATAACCTAATTATGCCACAACCTTCGCAGCCAGTGGGACTCTACCAGAGCAGCCAACTATTATTCTGCATCATTTAACAGAAACTGCTTCTGTCACACGGTGCTCAAACGAAATTCATGCCAATACAAGCTCTCCCCGATCGGGCAACTAGTGCCGTCATTTCGGTCTTCCAGAAATATAGCTGGTAAGAAGAGTTTAGGCCAAAAGACATTCTTAGTTAATGAAGGTTCCAGTCGAGCAACAGTTTGTTGCAGTTCAGACAGGATGTGACATTCTGGTTTTTGCGACTCTTGGCTGATAGCATGACACTGACCACAGACATACAAAACTTTATACTGTGCTATGGCGAATTCCTAATAAAGCATACATTGTCACATTTGAAGAAGTAGCCTATGCATCACTGTAATATAGGGACACATTTCTTTTCACTGAAAAATTTATTAGAGCATACTTTCTGGGCAGTTCTCATATGCTATTGTTGTGCAGCACGAATGCATAAAAAAAGAGTAATTATCCAAAAATAGTAGTCTTACATCTGATCTGGTAATTATTAACATTATTGTTAATGTTAATAATATTCACATGTTGTAATATTAACATTAACATTAAATTATTAACATAAGCATAAATTGAATGTTATTTCTGCTATTAGCTAGCTTACATAACCTGAAATTTTTTTAGAATTATTCAAGCAAACTGAAGGTCTATATAAACGTTCTGCTTTTACAATGAAACTTTTATTTTTGATCAAGTTTCCCCCAATTTGGTGCAATAGTTGTTTAATCAAGGCATTTGACAGCCAAAGTTCACCCTCACATCAAGCCAGACCCATATTGTCTGTGTTTACAGACATGTAAACTAGGAAGTACTCTCGTAGGATACTGCCGAGATGAATTCAGGGAAATTTGTTTAATATAAACAAAAATGTCTGCTTAGTAGGTCTCCAAATCTGTCTTAAATGATTAAAATTTCATTGGCAAGCTGAAAATTTCTGTGTAATAAAATGTATAACAGCTAGGAAATAAATGTGTTGAATTATAGCTTACAATGATCTGTTTTGTTGCATGAGCTTTTAGAATAAAAGTAGTATTTGCCAAATGTTAGAACAATTCATGTGAATAAGTCGTATTTCATCACTTTGATGGTTTTATCAAGTACAACTTGTAGGATTTCAATATAAATCTTTGTTACGAAATTAGCTTTGTCACGTTTTGTGTTAATTTTTCATTCCTATTATTTTCTACACTTCAAATTATGCCACAATCAAATTTGGCTCACATTGGCAACCAGTACTAAGTTTTTGCAATCGTTAAATGTAATGCATTTTCTTTAAATCTGTTTAATGCCTGTTTAAAGACCCTTCCTGCTTTTCACTTGTAATTAAACAGAGTCATTAGAATTGGATGTTTGCTAGATGTTCATATTTGAACACGATCGTTTTCAAACATGAACATCTAGCGCTCATCTAATCCTAATGTCCCTGTTTAATTACTAGTGAAAAGCAGAAAGGGTCTTTAAATAGATGTGTAACTGATTTAAAGAAAATGTTAGAATTAGATCTACGCTAAATATTCATGTTTGAACACGATGGGGTTCTAACATGAGGCACATGTGGCATCTGATCATGTTTGTTGGTGTTACTTCCCTAGGTCTATAGGAAACCACTGCTTGATCTTTATTTTAGTCAGTCAAAAGTCGTAAAGCAAGGGATAGCACATTCAGCTCTCAGATGAGCTGAAACAAAGTCATGTACATGTAATTCATGCAGCCAAGTTTCTTGCAGAAGATCGAGAGGCTAAAGCAAGCTGGTTTTCCCAGTCAAGCGCTGTCCAGAACTTGTGAGAAGTTTTGAAAAGGGATAAAAAGTCAGGTTAGTACAAGTGAACAGGAAAATAAACAAAAAGGAAAAAGGTTTGCTGTGGTGCCGTACATTCACAACTTGTCACATTGCTTGAGGAATGTTGCCACTAGATATGGCGTAAACACAGTGTTCTCAGCTTAGGAGAAGCTGTCAAGGATTTGCCCACTCACTAGAAGGAAACTCGAGTGGTGTAATAATAGACAATGTGGTTGCAACACAAAGCACATGTCAATGGTTATACTTTGCGAGACTGGGATTGTTCATCAGATTTCACTCACATGTGGAAAATCGTATCTCGGACAGAGTAGCAGATGCCTCAATATTCAACCACAATAAATATTTAAAGAAGTCTAATGCATCACATATATTGCCACACTGTCACACATGCAGCTGTACACCTATGTTGGTAGGTACAGAGGTCCTTTCTAGACATAGATACTAAAGAACTCACAAAATAATCGGAGCTTTTCATATTAAAAGAATGGGAGACGCATGCGTGAGCCAGGCTTCAGTTTTGTTGTCAGACAATGAATATGCATATCTGCTTAGTATGTGTGCTCACAATACATAATCTGTTACATAAATTTTTTTTTGCCTTTCTGGTTTTGTTTTGTTTTTCTGGAAGATTTTAATGTTTGAATTTGGCTTTCCTTTAACTTTGATGCTTTGTTAACCTTCATATTCTTGTTTCACCACGTGTTCCTTTGGATTCTACGTGTCTTAATTGCAATCACTCATATACAATCTTTTTCAATAAAACCTTCCAATTGAAAGTCAGTGCTCGATAGTCTTGTGTATGTTGTCTGTGTCTTCATCCATTTGTGCTGCAACAAAATTATGTTACCGTACCAACTCGCCCAACTATCAATCCTATTACTCTCGATGTTTCTCATACGAAGCAGATTTTTATTTTTTTTAACAACGCGACTCTGCTTTGGCTTCACTCTTGAAATTAGCAATGTAGCTAAAGGGAACGGCGAAATTCGACCATCTGCTAGACTTGTTATAATGTGCCCACGCATTAGGCACTTGTCGAAACTAACTGAGCACGGGTCAGCACCAGATGCAATGGTGTAGTATGCATTTGCAATAGCAAAAGATGCCACAGTGATAGCCATTCCCTTGGAATTGTGCTGCTTTTGCATCCACATCTAGATAGTTTGAAGAGAGATTCATTATATTCATTACCTGGTGCACTACGCTAAGTAACAATCAAGTGAATCATGCAGGAAGATGGTCTTTTGGGGCTCCGTAATTTGTCACTGTGACCCAGTGCCCAGGATTTGGAATGTGTAGAATTTGGACAAAGGTACTTTGCTTCTTGAACTTCACTTTCTGCCCAAGCAGAACATCCTGAAATTTGCATCTGTCAGGAGATTGCCGAGAAATAATGAAGTGTGCTGCATTCACGATTGCATCTGACAACCAACCTGTGCCTTGCAAAGCATTTAGTTCGGAGGGAGTGACCTTGTAAGGGTTGCAAGTAGAAGAACCACAGATAGCCTGGGTAATTGCATTGTTGCGTGAGAACACTGTTTTACATTTGATATGTCGCAGTGAGGCTTGCTGTCCCACACTAGAGCTGTTTGTAACAGCTAGACATCTCTTTTTTTTCCCGACTGCTTTGTATTAAGCACTGTCCTTTTCTTATGTGGTCGACCACCAGCCGATTCTACAAGAGGAATGGTGAGCACTGTTGCCTGCTGTGCAGTATTAGTTGCTGTTGTGGTAGCCTGACATATTGCGTGATAATTTGAAGCTATTAGCAAATCTACATTTTGTTCGCTTTGTAATTCATCAGTACAGTAATCACTCGCTGTTATGTGTTCTTGTGCAGATGACACTGGAACGCTATCATGTCTTTCTGCCTCACCCTGCAAGATGGTTACCCCTTTGTCACTTTGCAAGCTTGTCACTTCTTGTTCACTGCTCTGTACTGTTTCAGTGAAACTAGAAAGTTCTTTCTTATTTGTGCCATAGGTTATAAGGTTGTGAAAAAAGTTCTCGCACTCAGCTAGTTTTTCCTCCAGCTTACTTTTGCTATACTGCGCCATTGCAGTTGCAGCCCCTTTTGATATTTCTACGAGACGTGCATATGCACATTTATATGTGGATTCTAATGTATCAAGCTTTGGCTCTGCTTTTTTCACTACACTCAAAGTTAAAATGTTCTCTTCATCTTGTGGCTCATCCATTTCAGTCTCCACAAAGTCAGATTTGAGCCAGCGTTGTGGAATACATTAGCGAAAAGATTTTCGTTTTGCTTTGACCTGGCTGCAAGAATATACCTGCAAGGCAGCCCATACTGCATGTTAAATGTACATGTGCACATTGCCATCCTCTTTGTGACTACATAACATTTATTGTTCACAGAAACAACATGCTGATCATCAGACACTGAACATGTTCCAGGATTTTGTAAGAATGTTTCATATTCTTTACAAACCAATTCCCTAGCATACTGTGTATATATTGTAGACACTTCGATGTAAAATTTGCTCACTTTACTTGTGTTGACGCAAAACTTGGTTTCGTTATATTGCGCATGACTGACTGCAAGGGCATTGCGAGTTGCCTAATCTATGAGAGCTTTCACAGCTTCAACTAAGTGCATTCCTCGTCTTAAATATTTCTTTAGCTTTTGGTAGTGGCTTTCCATCCTATTATTAGTATTATTTCCTAAACTGTACACATCTGAACGATAAGCATAAGCCCACATATTTTTGCAGCTGTGCCAGTTTTTATAAAAATAACCCAGTAGAGCGCTGTCATTCTTTAGGGCTTCTTTCAAATTTAGTAAGTGTTGTTCATATATGTCAACATTATGTGCAAATACTAGTTTGGCAATTGTATCTTTTACATTATTCTTGTCTAGGCTATTTGACTTTGTTGTGAACTTCGTAGTGGAGATATTTTAGCACAAACCATGAACATAATAGAATCCTACAGTCAGGCAAGAGTTGCGTAACTATGTTCATTTCCTTTAAGTCCTTGTCCATCACAGCAACTTTACACTTAGCCTTTATAGCAGGGTTTAAGTTCAGAAATGTTTCAAGGAAGGATTTTAGAATTTCAGATGTTTCTCGCTGGACAAAGGCATAACATATAGGTCTGCCATGACTACTTCCATCTTCACACAGAACACTATGCAACACACACACTTCTCTGTTAAGGTTATAGGTTCCATCAAAGAACAATACCTCTGGATACTTTTCGGCTAATTGAGCCATATGCTGCGACTGTAACATAATGTACAGAAGATCATTCTGTGAATCTTTTTTCAGCATGGAGTTTCCATCCTGCAGTTTCAGAAAATAATCTGTCTATTTCCTGCAGAAGGAGCGCTCCATGATGTGTGCTGTCTTCTATCTTTTGAACTAGTGCATGCTTTAGGTTTCTCACGTCCTGTGAAGTAATGTGCTTTTTCGTTTTCTTTAGAATAACTTCCTTTATATCTTTGGAATTTGCATTATAAGAAATCATTTCTCTTAGTTGGTCTTTCTCCGATGGAGTTAATACATACGATTCATTCTGTACCACATGAGAACTTCGGGACCTCTTTGAAGGTTATGAGCCTCTGTCATATTCACAATTTCATAGAATGGTTGTGGTGTAGAACGTAGTACAAGTTTCAGTTCAACTTTGCAACCCGTTCTATTGAAGTGTTGGTTTGGACAAATACTCTGCCCTCTTGAACTTAGGTACCCTGAATGGCAACAGGCAAAAGTAACACAATTGTATGGAAATTCTGCTTCGTTAATATCTTTGTCAAAGCAAAATGGATTCTTATCTGACCTTGAGATACACATGGGATGGAACGCGTTATTTTTCCATTCCTCATAGCTAGCTGAAAATTGTTTCTAGTTGCTGAACTTGCTACCTATAGAAAGACTTCCTCCCCCTTTGAGATTACAGCCCTGTGTCGATCTCACAAGCTTACATTTTTTCCTACGGTGACCTTTAGCTCTCTTGCTGCAACCCAATGGAGGGCCATCTTGTATGGTCACTTTGGCAGTTGTCTCCGCAAAGCTTCCATAAGGCATGGAGTAGCTGGTAATACTTACTACTTCCCTGCTTTGAACTAAAGTTTCAGCTGCTGACTGTATGCTTATTTGTTTTTCTGCAGTGCTTTTGGCCAGCGATACAGCATTGGAACGTTCAAGCATCCAACAGACAAAATCTTCTGTGGACTGTAAAACTGTACTTGTGGCATTCATGTAGACCTTGTTATGGTTTTTAACAGTGCCAACTTCAGAACATTGTGCCATGTGATCCGGTGGCAGTGCAGCATGGCCTTTAAGACCAAAGCTATTTTTCTGTCTCTCAGTTACCTTGCTTTATTACAGCACCAGAGTTTTCTGTGTACTCTTCAGCTTCCGATTTCAGGAGGACTTTTTCACTTGCCAAGTGGCAGTGCTCTGAGGGCAGAGATTCTGAGAGCTGTGCCACACTGCATTGTTGAAGCCTCCTGTAGCTATTAACTAGGGCAGATTTAGAAGCAGCAGCAACAACTGGAGTCTTGCACACTTTGTGTACCCAGACACCACCCACAAGTGCAGGAGCACATGGAGTGCTTTTTTTCACCTGATGCTTTTTGGTGGCATGTCGTGCTGAAGTGACACCCGTTTCTTCATTCTTCAGTGCAACTTGGCAAACCTGTGAACTTGCGCAGTTTTGTTCAGCCTGATCTGTTGTGCGAGGTTCGAAAAAGTTGGCTGGTGCTATTTCACTGCTCTCTCTCCAAGTTTTTTAGCTTCTCACTGGAGGATCACTTCACATGCCATGCAGCAATGCTCTGCAGCTGCCATCTCTGGTAACTGCACCATGCTGTGAGCCTTGAGTACCTTACAGCTAGAATCTGCTGTTTACCAGCAGGCGAGGGGTGTGGCACATTGGCGGGCACAACCTTTTGCACCTTGTAGCGCACACACACACAGAATGCCTGTTTGCTGGTCGCTGAGCCGCAGCAATCACCGAGGGTGTGATGTATGCACTTGCACATGTCGAGAGGGCAGAGTATGCGACTGCGGCGTCCAATTCTGCCACCCTTGGTGCCACTTCAGTTTCCTTGCTCTGGTGGATGGGGGCAGAAACTAACCTCTGTACAACTGCTGCCCAGGTCTCACTGGCGTTGCATTTTTGGGTGACCACATCACCTGCTGAGCTTCCAAGAACAGGAAAGTTCTAACTTTTCCAGTATTCAAATAGTGCACTGGCGTGGTCACCATAGAAGTGCCGCACCTTCTCGTGCTCCTTCTGCATGCACTTTGTACTGCCGCCACACCTCCTCCTCATGGCTTTTGTTGGTGCCCTTGACCACGGTCGGTTGGTGTCACACTGCAAGTACCCCAGATGCTGAATACACAACAACTACATGTTCACTTTACTGCCACATGCATCATTTGAAAGGGAGTGTGTAAATTTGTGTGTGCAAGTAAAACAAAGCTATACAATACAAAAACTATATTCAGTCACTCACCTTTAAGGAAAAAAGAAGTTTGCTATTGTTAAGCTTCAGTATTTCTTTTACCGATTATTTGTCTTATGTGTCACTGTTTTATGTTATTTTAAAACAACAAAATGGCAGAGCAGTGAATGAAGAACACAATGTAGAAATAGTGAGTACTAAAAGGCAGTATGCCTTGCGCACAACTTGATCATCGGTGTCACTTGTGCAAAAATTGACTAAAAAGATTTTTTTACCGAAAGCTTACCTAAAGAGCCATATAACTGAAATATGCCCTGCTTATATTGGAGATTAAACATGCCCACCTTCCTGTCATGCTGTTATAGCTACGGCCTGGTAAGGTGGCTTTTGCTGACGTGAAGCAGCACTTATTAATGTATTACTTTTGGGTAGAGGGAGGTATTTACAGTGCCTGCATGGGGCATTACAGTAAGGGGGTGAAAGTATGATCTACAATGAATAAAGAAGTAGATGTAATTCGTAAAGAAAGCACACTGGCATGCAAGCATGCAATAAACCGAAAAAGTTTAACATGTAACATGTAATTCCACTCAGACAGTATTATACAATAGAAAACAAAAACAAGCAAGCACTGATAAAGTGAGTCATATGGATATCAACAAGTGTACCATTTGAGGTACTACAAATTATATTTTATGATGATCTGTTTGATCGAGTCACAGATTGTTCAAGAAATAAAAGACATCCGAAATACATCAGTTGCCCTAGTTGATGTCAAAGCATGCAGAAATATAGTCTGGTTTTGACATGTATTTATCACAGTTTGACAATCCATCATTAGAAAACATTATCGTGAAATTTCAGAAGTTCAAATGAAGTTTTTTCCTTTATTCCTGAAAGGGCACTAAACCAAGGTGACACTTTGCTGCAGTCATGATGAAATCTCTATCATAAGTAGAGGGTATAAATTGCAAGTACACTACACCATGAAATCATGTTGTAGTACGGAGCTTCTAGTATATAAATAACATGTATGCTTGTTTCAAACAACGCTATTTAAAGCGATGCTTTCCTTACTTATCCTCCTATGTTTGCTGTATGTGGCCGCTGCTGTCTCCGGCCGAGTCGCCGGTACCTCGGCAGATCTATTTGTGGATATAAGTATGAAGAATATGTGCCCCAAATGCACTGGCAAACAGGCTGATATGACTCTGAAATGCTGGCCGACGCGAAAAGCGGAGGAGGAGGATATGGTGAAAGCGTGAGAAGGAGAGCTTAGTGCCAAGCAAGACAGGCTCTGCTGATACCACGGCTACAAGTTGGCGCCAGAGTAGCGCGCGTCGTCTGTTCGCCGACGACGACAAAAATGGCACATATGGAAACAAAGCACTGTATGAGTGGAGGTCTGTCTGCGGCGGCTGCTATGAATCGCGTCCACGCATCAGCTACGCGATGGCTCTTACAATCTCCAGATTAGCGAGGCAGTCGCGCCATACTTCGCTCTGTTTGCAACGTGCCGCATAAGATAGATTGTTTGCGCCAGCCAGTATATCGTGAAATGAAAGCGCGTATAGAACTGGGCTCCAATTTTGCATTAGGGAGTGTTGAACCGTCGGTGAATTTTTTGGGGTTGCCACTGGTACAGTTCCGTCGAATTTGAAGCATAATGCGCGAGAAGCCTTGCTCAGGCAGCGTCAATCGTAAATTACGGAACTTGCGAGCATACATGTTTTTATTTGCTTCTTTTAACATTTCGCGGTCTTTCTTTCTGTTGAAAATGTTCCAGTGTTATGTTTCTTATAATTGCCTACATTCACTTTCTTTTTTTTTTAATATAGACTTGGACAATTAGGACAGTAATTCATGATTGCATGATGTGCAATTGGGGACACCTTCACGCATGCACGCACACACACGTGTGTGTTTTGATCTTTTACCATTTGTGATTTTTTTATCGTGTCTGTGTTTTGATAATTTACAATTGGAACAAAATGTTCAATCAACTGGGGAGCATCGCAATGAAAGAAGTAAATGACAATGACATATCAGTGGGACAGAGGAATCTAGAGAACTAAAAAATTATAGGCCCATTATAGGCCCATTAGCTTACTCCCAGTATTATATAGAATATTTACCAAAACAATCTCCAACAGAATAAGGACAACACTGGAATTTAGTCAACCAAGGGAGCAGAGGCTGGCTTCAGGAAAGGTTACTCTACAATGGTCCACATCCATGTCATTAACCAGGTTATCGAGAAATCCGCAGAGTACAATAAACCTCTCTATATGGCTTTCATAGATTACAAAAAATCATTTCATTCCGTAGAGATACCAGCAGTCATAAAGGCATTGCGTAATCAAGGAGTACAGACCGCTTACGTAGATACCCTAGGAAATATCTACAGAGATTCCACAGCCACCTTAATTCTACACAAGTAGGAAGATACCTATAAAGAAATGAGTCAGACAAGGAGACACAATCTCTCCAATGCTATTCGCTGTGTGCTTAGAAGAAGTATTCAAGCTAATAAACTGGGAAGGCTTAGGAGTAAAGATCGACGGCGAATACCACAACAACCTTCGGTTTGCCGATGAAATTGTTCTATTCAGCAACAATGCAGACAAGTTACAACAAATGATTGAGGACCTTAACAGGGAAAGTGTAAGAGTGGGACTGAAGATTAATATGCAGAAGACAAAGAAAACGATAAATAACCTGGCAAGGGAACAAGATTTCAAGATCGCAGGTCAGCCTCTAGAGTCTGTGGAGGAGTACGTTTACCTAAGTCAACTAATCACAGGGAACCCGGACCATGAGAAGGAAATTCACAGAACAAAAATGGGTTGGATCGCATACGGCAGACATCATGAGCTCCTGAATGGGAGCTTACCGTTATCATTGAAAAGGAAAGTAGACAATCGGTGCATTTTATCGGTGCTGACATAGGGCGCAGAGACTTGGAGGCTGACAAAGAAGCTTGAGAACAAGTTAAGGACCACGCAAAGAGCGATGGAACGAAGAATGCTAGGCATAACTTTAAGAGACAGAAAGAGAGCAGTTTGGATCAGAGAGCAAATGGGCATAGATGATATTCTAATAGACATTATGAGAAAAAAATGGCGCTGGGCAGGTCATGTAATGCGCAGACTAGATAACCATTGGACCATTAGGGTAACAGAATGGGTACCAAGAGAAGGGAAGCGCAGTAGAGGACGGAAGAAGACTAGATGGAGTGACGAAATTAGGAAATTTGCTGGTGCTATGTGGAGTCGGTTGGCGCAGGAAAGGGGTAATTGGAGATCGCACGGAGAGGCCTTTGTCCTGCAGTGGTCATGAATAGGCTGATGATGATGATGAGAGGAATCTAGTCTTAACATACTAATAATGTAACAGTAACAGTGTCACTCACCTGCTTTGACTATTCTATAAAGAAAAAGGCACTGTACTCCGATTCCCACTTGGGAGCACGTCGGCGCCCTTGAGAAAAATGCCTTGGCGGTGAGGCCAAAGCCAGAGGGAGGGGGTACGTACATGTTGGGTCGTCGAAGCAGATGACCGCTGTAGCACCACACCAGGCAGGTCTCCTCCAGGCACAGGAAGGCCCAGAATGGCGTCTCCCAGGGAACAGCAGAACGAGTCCTCTCGAAAGCTGGCTTGCGGACGGCAGCGGTGAAGCGGGAGCGTAGGGCAGGAGCATAGGAGTTGAAGACAAAGGTCCGGATGTTGCGACCGCTGGCAAAGTGACATTTCCAATAGGTTCATTTACAAAGGGGCACAATCCTCCTCCAATCACCAACAAAAGACGGAGAGTCCTTACCAATCATTATAGACTATGCAAGCCTAGCATGAGCGATTCATTTGAGCAAATCAAAGCACGCATTTTCTTTCCAACATCCCTATTGGTCTTTTCCAACATCCCTATTGGTCTCTTCCATTAGACTTTCCCTTGCTTTCCCTTTCCTTTTCCTGGCTCTTTTCCTCGTGCACCCATTTCAAGAAACAACAATAAAGTGCACAACACTATAATACAAGCGAGCGAATTGCCACTTTCCCCTTCCTTCCCGACACACACATGGCCTGTACATCCTAAACTCATTTAGAGTTTAAGAATAGGGGCCCCAAAGAGCTTTGCGGATGTTAGCGTTGGCACACGCAGGAGTGAAGAGTAGAGATGGGTCGCTCAGGAGCGAGCCATATCTTTTGAGTCACTCTTCTAAAAGAGCGAGTAAGCCATGGCTCAGTAAAAGTGAGCGGCGGTTCTTTTGGAGAGCCGGTTCAGTGAGCCGTAATGAGCCGTGCCGAACCATTCTGTCAGAGCCAGGTGTTCTGCTGGGTGCGATTTGCGCGCCATCTATTAGTAGTGCGAGAAAGCTGGTTGAGAGCCGGTTCTCTCGTTCAGTGAGCCGTGCCGAACCGTTGCGTCAGAGCTGGGTGCGATTTGCGCGCCACCTATTAGCAGTGCGAGAAAGCTGGTTGAGTGAACGGGTCGGCATGGCTCACTGAACGAGAGAAAAGCAGCTCTCCAAAAGAGCCGGACGGCTCAATGAACGAGCGAGAAGCAGCTCTCCAAAAGAGCTGGCTCTTTTGGAGAGTGGCTTCTCTCTCATTCAGTGAGCCGTTCCGACCCGTTCACTCAGAGCCGGGTCTTCTGGCAAAGTGCGTATTTCTGGGTGAGTTGGTTGAGAGCCGGTTCGTTTGGAGAGCCGGTTCTCTCTCATTCAGTGAGCCGTGCCGACCCGTTCAGTCAGAGCCGGGTCTTATGGCAAAGTGCGCATTGCTGGGCGAGTTGGTTGAGATACATTCCGAGCAAAAGAGCGCTCGCAGAGCGCTGTACATGTTGTCATCGCTTTTTATTGTCCTGCGGTGTTGCATCTTCCTTGTTGTCCGTTGTCTGGGAGCGCTGTTTCGCTCACAACTTGTCTTCTGGCAAATCATTGGCAAAGGATGGCACCGTTCGTTGACAGCTGTTGTTCGAGCGATGTCTCACGACTCCCACCGATCGTGCATTGTGAGGTAGTGCAACATTTCGAAGGTAGTAGTAAAAATACCTATAACAAGGTTATTCTACTAATGCACATATGTTTTATAAAGCCAAATAACGAGACCCTATAGCAGAGGTTACAGTGTAACCTGTATTATGAAGTCTAGTTATTTGGCTTTTATGAAAAAAAGAAAATGATATATGCATTAGTAAAATAGCCGTGCAGTAAATTTAGGCATGGTCTTTTCCATTTCTTAAGAGGGAAACAGGGCCTGTCCAGGCAGTGTTTGAAGTTGGGACGATTGATGAATGCAGATGATGAAGAGAGGAAATATATTTACATAAATGTACAAAGGCAAACCGAGTTACAGAAGCAGAGTCACACAGACGGCCGAACTAACTGTAACTAAAAAAAAAAAGGTAATTCTCACACAGAGAACACACACTACAAGACCTTACTTATCGACCCACATGTTAAAGCCTAGGTACTTGCAGAATTACAAGCCGCTGCACGGAGCTTCTAGCTAAACAATACTGACTTGACTTCTAATGCATTTGCTTGCGTTTTTGTAAGGTTTAGAAACAAAGAAGTTAGGGCGGCCGTATTTCGAGGCCCATTCTAAGCTTTGATAACCAATGAAGGTAGCCACAGCCCCTGAAGTTTGCCACAACCTCGAGCCCAGGGCTCGGCTAAAAGAAAAACAAACACATAACGAAAAAATTCCGAAAAACCTCTCCTTACGGGAGCCCTTGCCCTTATCGCGCGATGCTCTTTGTCTTCCCCGCCGCACCTGCGCGTCGCCTTTGAATGATGACAAGTTTTTTTTCTCAGCTAACTGGCCGGACCATTAACCCACTGGCTCTTCGCAGAAATGTCAGATGGTGGAGGCCCACGACCCCTCGGCACCATCAAGAATGCCAGCAAAGGAAAGGGCCCTTCACGGAACACGTGGCAGTTTGCATATTTCCGCAGAATAAGCAGCATGGAGATCCCCTGCCGTGGGAGTGGAGCATTAAAACGAGCGGCGCATGTGCTCATTGTGTGTGCCACGCTTGCTTTCTTGGTGCACTGGTGGATGTGCGCGCTTAACAAAGCTAGGAGCCTTGGGCTGTCACAGGGATGCTGTCAAGCGAACAGTGACTCCTACGCCTTTGTTAATGTTTGCGGGGAGAGAACCGGGTGGGGAGCTTGGTGCTTTACAGGGTACTCTCGGCGTAGACCGGAAGCCCACAATGGCCTCACGCTAAAAAAAAAAAAAAAAAAAAAAAAAAAAAAACATGTTGATGAAGTGCGGCCTTACACATGTTATAGGTACTTTTGCTATGTATTGAGAATATTTATCAATTACTTACTTACTTATTTTAAAAGCGTGAATTTTTGAATTGTAATTAACCTTTATTTTCTGATATTGGGGATAGAATGCTAATGATACTCTACAAGTGACAGAATGTGATGTATTTCTCCAGAAAAAACCTAATCGTCATTACAGGAGCTTTCTGTTCTTGTGGTACTTTAAAATCCACTTTGTCAAAATAAGAATAAAAACTAAATTTTATTTCAACTTTATATTTTGCTGACCTTATCAGAAGTGAGATGACCCCTCTTTTCTGTACAAATTTGGCCAGCTTTAGAAAATATTCTTTCACAGGGTACACTTGTCGTGGGTATACAAAGCCATTTTAAAGCCAGTGCATACAAGTTCGGGTAGGTGAATTTTCTACTTTCCCACCACTTCAGCGGATCATTCTTACGGTTCAAGTACAGCTCGTTGAGGTATTATCTACCTCAACGACGGCCTGAGCTGTAGGGTCTCGGTTTCCTTGCAAGGAACTCAAACTCGCGTCAAACTCATCCCATACTGAGGAGGTCTGAACAGGCGTTGCGGGCTCATTGCTTGGTCCGGGTTGTGTACTTTGGATAGTCGCTTTTACCCTCAAAACAAGCGCTTTCTTATTCGCCTTAAACTTTGCATCATCCCCAAAGCCTTGCGACATAAACCGTGGGTCCAAAATTAGGGATTGAGAAATTAACTCGTTTGATTCTCTGTTTCCAAATTGCCGTGTCAGACCATCTACGAGTTCGTTTGCAAGCTTTGCAATAGCCTCAGGAGTGTGTCTATTAGTCTCAAGATAATGTTTTACTTTTCTCGTCATTATTCTGGACAAAACAGTCGTTTCAGACAATGACACATTTGCTTCAGCAGAAATTTCTGTTATATCATTAAATACTGACAACACCTGAATAGCATGGGCCCGTTCTGTCCATTCTTGTTCTTCTAACTGCTCTTTGTAACCAAGTAATGCCAGAGTTGAAACGAGTGGCTCTTTGTTTCCGAATAACCTCTCTAACATGTCAAAGGTGGAATTCCACCGAATGGGAACATCTTGCTTTAATTCAAGTTTAGCTTTGTTCAATGAAGCTTGCATCTCGCGAAGTTTCGAGAGTGCCGAGCTGCTTTGCTTGAAGTACTGGACTATGGACTTGGATTTTTCAAGTTTTGCCCCAATGGATGCTGAAATGGCAGCGGTGACCATTAAATTTAAAACATGCGCAAAACAACCCAGGTTTCGGAGATTTAATTCTGCGACAGCTGCTTTCATGTTAGCAGCATTGTCAGTGACAACTGCACAAATTTTATTTCTGATAGCAAACCTTTCTAGAGCTTCATTTATCCAGGCTGCTATATTGTGACTCGTGTGTCTGTAGGAAAATTCCGAGCATTCAATCAGACACAATCGTAAGCAAGTAGCCTGATCAATGTAATGAGCAGTGATGGCATAAAAGCTAGTATTATTAATATTAGTCCATTCATCACACGTCAGGCAAACAGCTGGGGCATCGAGCAGAGCCGATTTAATTTTGTCTAGGAGTTCGCTATGAACCACGGGCAATAAACTATTTGTCAGTGTCTTGCGGCTCGGTAAGCTGCAATTTGGATTTAAAATATTAATGAATTGTCTTAATTCCTTATCTTCAACCAGTGAAAACGGATGGTACTCCTTGCAAATCATTTTCAGTAAGTGAACATCAATCAACCTTTTTTCTTTCTGCGCTAACACTGGTCTAACTGCATCGACATATCGAGTCGATGACTGCGAGAACTGGCCTGATCTAGGCCCAGGCGTTCAGTACGGGGTTGATGAAGCCGTCAAAGTCAAAGCTGGCGACAGCAGACCCCTTTCTGGTGCATCCGAATTGTCCGATAATTCGCTGTGGCTCCTTGAACGTGAAGAGCTTGGCCACGGCGCCGAGGAATGAGCAGCAGGGTCGTCAATGCTCTCGCCACTTGAGGAAGGTGATCGGGAGCGGCGGGGTTCAACTCAGCCAAAGGACACTGCGGTGTGCTTCTTCGTCAAATGCTGTCGAAGATTTCCAGTCGAGCCAGATGACAGAGAGAGCACAATTTGACAGTATCTGCATTTCGCCTTGCCGTCCGGCAATTTTGCGAAGTGGTACCAAATTTCGCTGGTTATGAGATTTGATGACATTAATCTAGGAATGAAATAGAAAGGGAGAATGCCGCATTAAAATTTATGCACGAGTTGAAAAGGCATAATAAAAAAAAAAATTGGGGGTCGCTTAAGCTTCGCCTTTAACAGTGGAACGCGACAGCGTGTTGCAGCGTTGCCGAGGAGTACATGGAGCGCCATCGCCCGTTCGGTGCGACGTGTGGCTCGTTGGACAATTTAAGGAATGCACACCTGTCTCACATATCTCGGTGGACACCCGAACCGGGCCGTAAGGGAAGGGAAATGGAATGAACAATTGCTTTTAAGGAAAGGAAATGACGCCTGTCACATTTCTCGCTGGACACCCGGATCGTGCCTGCGTGATCCGGGTGCTACTTGCGCTCACACCTGCGCTATTTTCACCCACGGCCAAAGATGCCGACGACACCAGCTTTACTGCGACACGAGCTCCTTAATGCTGTCGCGTTAAAAAGTCGCTGTTTCCCCCAAGGGCGAGGCATCGACTGCAATTTCAAATTAGTGGAAAGCTATATGGGTCATTCCACGCCAAACATCCCAGACGTTGCGCTCGACCATTTCCAATTTGTAAAAAAAAAAAAAAATTCCTGGAACCTTATCCTAATGTGCGCAATCAAAGCCGCAAATATTTCTGCCGAAAAAAATTTATTCGCGAGGCGAGGGCAGTTTGAAGATTTAAAAAAGGAGAGAAACCAGGCGCTGCTCAATCATTATTTTAAAAAAAGAAGCTAATTTTTAGAAAACACTTCACCAGTTTTTTCATTGAAATTTGCACAGATAACGCCTTTTGATACAATTCGGAGCATGCAGCTTTACAAGGCGCAAATATTTTTGAAATAAATCGAAAAAGAAGTATGAAAATGTACCATTTTTGCCGGGTTTTATTTTGTTTTAAACATCAAAGTGCTCTCAGAAATTCGGAAATAGCAGTTCTGTTTTTCTAGAGACTGCGTACATCCAAGTGAAAAAAAAAATACTAAACTTGCAAAAAGTGCGTTTTTAGCCAGAAACACTGGTTAATTTCACCCTGAGGTGGTCCAAGTAAAAATACCAGCAATACCATGGCACATAGAACAGTTTATTGTCTTTCATTCCCGAAATTTTTGTTTAAAGCGAGAAAAAAAAAAAACGTTTGACGTTGAACTCTCGCGCCGCAAGTTGCGGCGTCTTTTAACGCCTATTCGCCGCAGAGCACGACACTGCGGCCAGACGAAATGTAGATATCTTCTTTAGCTCCAGCCCTAAAATGCACGACACCGAGCGATGGCAAACTGCAGTCGTTCTCTGGCCGTAAGTGTTGCGCCATGCCAGGTGTCGTGTTCTGCGGTGAAGAGGCGTTAACAGACAACGCAACTTGCGAAACGAGAACTGAACTTCAAACAAAAATTCTTTTCTCGCTTTAAGCGCAAATTACCTCCATAAAAATTTCATAAATGAAAGGAAATAAACTGTTCTCCGTAACCCGCTATTGGCCATAAGTATTGTTCCATTCCAGGTGCCATGTTCTGCGGCGAAGTGGCGTTAAGAGACGTAGAACTTGCGACGCGAGAGCTCAACTTCAAAAACTCTTTTCTCGCTTTCAACAAAAATTACTTCGACAAAAATTTCAGAAAATGAAAGACAATAAATTGTTATATGTACTCCGTTATATCTTGTATTTTTACTTGGACAACAAAACAAAGTTTATACAGCAAAAGAAACGATACAGAGGATTTCACAATCACTCGTACGTGCACATACAAAGAGAATTACAAATCCAATGCAACTCGTGCAAAAACACTTGAGAAAGATTACAATACAAAAAAATCTTTGCACCTAAAGTGCACTAGCACAGAGAGAGACAAACAAAACACAATTTGTTCACCTGGCACTGCGACAGTCCGACGACCTGAGGGACACGACGGGGCCTATCCGCAGGTTGGCGCACGTTGTCTCGCTGGTCCGTGGCTGGTCGAGTGGTGTTCTCCCGAAAGTCGAGCGGGCGCGCTTCTCAGAAGCTTAAACGGCGGCTCGGGCTGGCTGACAGCGGTTAAAGCCCCTTATTTATAGGCGCTGTCCGCGTCTTTCGTTCCTTCCATACCGCCAAAAGAAAGGGCGGATGTGACATCCCGGACGTGAAAAAAACAAAGAACGAATGTGACGTCCCGGACGTGACGTTTGGGTGAACCCGGTGAACCTAACGACTGCGTTCCGTCGACCAGGTGAACGCAGACACTGCCACGCAGCAAGGGCGTTACAGCCATTGTATTAACCCCATGGTTACAGCCATGGTTACAGCCAGTTACACAACCCACACACCCGCTCGAACAACCAGGTGCGCGCAACGCCTGCCTTCTGTCTGTCACAATGATTAATTTTCTACTAAAACAGCACGTAAAAAGCTGTTTTAGCTTTATTATTACACAAAAAGATATTTCGTTTAACTATGAAAACTTGTTATTGCATGTACAATTACATAATACCAGTATAATACGTAAGAAGTATCAACGGGCCGCTAAAGTTGGAGAACAGACGACGTTTCGCGCTCGCTTTAAAACAGTTTGTCGTCTGTTCTTGCTTTTCTTCGCTTGGTCATGCATTGTAGGAGAGTAAAGATGTAATATGCATGAATGGAAACATTGTATGAATATTTTACTTTAAGAACGCGTTACTTGTGTAGCCATATCCACGCTTTAGACGAAGCCTCTTACAAAACCAGCCAACACAAGCCTCGCAATTGCGCATGGATGCATATACGTCATTCCCATGACGGCACGGTGGCGCCAGATTTCCCTCTAGGTGTTATAGTGAGAAACTGTCTTTTATACCGGATTTGGTGTGTGCTGCTGGTTGTTTCTGCCATTTCCAAGACCAGTGCTCCCTACCTCGTGCGCACAATGACAAGCGTGAGTACCGGTAGAGGCGGTAGTACTAAACGCCTTGATTAAATGCAACACCCTTTCGCCTGTGAGCAAGGCCAGTTAGCACCGTGCAAGGGATCTCGATCGACGTGGTATAAAGCGCTTCGCCGCTCGTTTCGGGATTCGGTATGGGAATCGGACGAGACGTTCATTTTAGCGATCGCCAGCCGTTTGTGCGCAGGCGCGAGTGAGAGCGGGCGCGAGAGAGAAAATCTTGGGGCATTTGCTCCTTGAATAGACGACCGCACGCCAAGTTTGGGTGGATGGATGTTATGAGCGACCCCTTTGGAACGGGGCGGTGGCTTGCGCCACCAAGCTCTTGCTACTATGCTGCCTAATATCCTACCTAGGTTAACCAATGAAAAAAAAAAAAAAAGAAAACCCGCTATGAACTACCACGTCCAAATTTTCTGATACCCTATTGCGAACTGTGCTTTTGTACGTCTCCGTCTTTTGTCGTTTCCCCACTTTTCTTCCACCAATCCTCCAATCCCCTCTTACTGATGTCTATTGCGGACCTGTTTGCTTTACCACTGCTCCCGCTGAACCCAAGGGCTCCAAGGAGGCCAGTGGTGCCTAAATCGACCGCTGGATAGACGTCTTCACATTCTAATAAAATATGCTCCGTCGTTTCCCTAGCTTTACCGCAGCAAGCACATGCTTCTTCTTCCTTATATCTCGCTTTATAGGTGCGTGTTCTAAGGCATCCCGATCTCGCTTCGAAAAGTAATGAGCTTCCCTTTGAGTTATCATAAATGGTTTCTTTCCTAATTTCGTTTTTTCCCCTTAAGTAGTTACTCATGACAGGTTTCTTTTCCATTGCCGCCACCCATGAGATTAATTCAGCCTCTCTGACTTTCCGCTTGACCTTCTTTGTTGCTGTGTTTCCCACCCCACAGGCCGAATACTTGCTGGTAAGTTTCCTAGTTCTTTTCCTCCACTGTGAATCAATGTTTTGCCTGTACAGATACCTGAACACTCTCCCAGCCCATTTACTTTCCTCCATATTCCTCAGCCGTTCTCCATACTCAATTTTACTGCGAGCTTCCCTCACTTCAAAACTAGTCCAGCCCATATCCCCTTGGACAGCTTCATTTGTGGTCTTCCCGTGAGCGCCCAATGCGAGGCGACCCACTGACCTTTGGTTCCCGTCGAGTCCTGATTGTACCCCTGATTTAAAGCAAACAACCGCATTTCCAAAAGTAAGTCCTGGAACCATTACCCCTTTCCACATACCTCGGAGGACCTCGTACCTATTGTATCCCCATAGCGCTCTGTGCTTCATTATGGCTGCATTTCTCTTCCCCTTGACTGTTATGGTTTTTTCCTGTGTTTCCATATATCCGTTGCCTTCGTTTATCCATATACCAAGGTATTTATATTCTGTTACCCGAGGTATTTCTTGGCCCTGTATCTCCACTGTCTGTTCACTGTTTTCATTGAATACAATAACACCTGATTTTCTAACACTAAATTTCAAACCTAAATTGTTGCCTTCCTGTCCACAGATATTAGCCAGACATTGCAAATCACTTTGCTTGTTTGCGAGCAACACAATGTCGTCCGCATAAAA
The DNA here is from genome assembly GCF_023375885.2 of Dermacentor andersoni. Classification (NCBI taxonomy): domain Eukaryota; kingdom Metazoa; phylum Arthropoda; class Arachnida; order Ixodida; family Ixodidae; genus Dermacentor; species Dermacentor andersoni. Next base: position 124,979,862 of record NC_092817.1, on the reverse strand, counting down.
TAAACCTGAGAGTTGCTGCTCTATTACTGTACCTGCCTGTTTGTATGAGAGATTAAACCCGATATTACTTCCTTCTAGCGCCCTCTCCATCCTCACCATGTACATCATAAACAGCAGCGGGGATAAAGGGCACCCCTGCCTCAGTCCCTTGTTGATATGAACTTTCTCCGCGCTCCTCATCCCTTCCCATTCAACGCAAACAGTATTTTCTAGGTAAATCTCTCTCTCAAAAGCTGTATACAATCGTTACCTAAGCCTTCTCCTTCCAGAATATCCCACAAAATGCTGCGGTCTACGTTGTCGTATGCTCCTGTAATGTCCAAAAAGGCCACATACAACGGTCTGCTTTCTGCTTTTGATATTTCAATACACTGAGTAAGAACAAACAAGTTATCATCCAAACGCCTACCTATTCTAAAGCCATTCTGAAGCTCTCCCAAAATGCCATTATTTTCTGCCCATGCTTGAAGCTTTAATTTGATTGCCTGCATTGCTAGCCTGCATATTACCGATGTAATGGTCAACAATCTATACGAGTGAATTCTGTCTTTCTCCCCCTTACCTTTATAAATTAAATTCATTCTACTTTGTCGCCAACTGTCTGGTATTCGTCTATCTTTTAAAGTTTTTTTAACTGCTTTCACGAGAGCTTCCTTACTTTTTGGTCCCAGTTCATTTATCAGCCTAACGGGAACCTCGTCTAGCCCTGTGGCTGTGCGCTTAGGAATTTTCTCTTCCGCTTTCTTCCAGTTTAAATTTGTAAGCACTAGCTCCTTTCCCCCTTGGGTCTCTTTCATGCTCTTTTTTTCTTCAAATACAACCTTGTCCTTGCCTTGGAAAGATTCGGCTGTTACTTTTTGGATGTAATTTATTGCTGCTTCTCCTTCCAGTCTGTTTTCATCTTCGTCTAGGATATGTTGTTGTATTGCTGTTGCCTTCCTGCCTAATAATTTTATGTGATTCCAAAATATTCTAGGTGCGGCCTTCTTTCTCTCACGTATTTCTGACAACCAACGTTCACTTTCACCTTTTAATTTTGCTTGCACCAGTATTTGAACCATAGACTTTTTCTCCCGGTATATTTCCCATTTACTGGTTACTTCATCCTGTGGCAACTGCGCCTTCTTTGCCTGCCTGTGCTCTCGAGATGCTTTCTGTCGTTCGGCGATGGCTTCTCGTATCTCCTTGTTCCACCAGCTTTTCGGTTTCTTTTTTCCTTTCCAATGAACATGTTGTTTCTCTTTCCGTATTTCTGTCGTTACTACACTTAGAAGCTCACCATATTCCCACCCCTTACTTGGCGACTTGCCAATTTCTTCCTCCACTCTAGTGACTATATTTGCTATTTCTTCAGCGTTCAAATTTGGACTGGCCATTTTGCTTTCGTTGCTCTCTTTCCCAGCTACATATCCCATTTTCAAAATGATGCGTTTATGGTCACTCCCTATGCTGCTAGACCCTTCCTCATCGATGACCATTTCTCTCAACTTATCATGAATTCCTTCTGTCATCAGACAGTAATCAATGGTCGATTGCCGGTTTCCCACTTCCCACGTGATCTGTCCTTCACACTTAGGCCCTGTATTCACGATCACGAGGTTATGTTGCTCGCAAAGGTCTAGCATTGACTTCCCGTTATTGTCGGTATAGCCATCTAAATCCTGTATGTGGGCATTCATGTCACCTAATAGGACTATCTCACCACCATTCCCGAAACCCCTAATATCAGCGCTTATGCATTCCACTAACTCTTTATTCTTCTCTGTGCAATTTATTCCGGTCCACAAATACGTAACTCCAAGCCAAGTTTCTTTCCCACTCATTGTACCTGATAACCAAAGATGCTCTTGACATTGTGAATTTACTCTTTTCCATTTGGCTCCCTGATGGATGAGCATTCCGACTCCCCCTCCCTTTCTTTCCGACTTAGTTCTGTTGCACCCTTCCCATACATAATTCTCAATAACTGGCGGCTCTTCTGAGTCTCTAAGGTGCGTTTCTGTAACCGCATACACCCCTATTTGTTCTCTATGTAACTGCTCCTCAATCTCTGCCCACTTTTCCTTTCTTCTGCCGCCCTGCATGTTTATGTAGCGACATCTGCCGCGCGCGCCACCTAAGACGGCGCCCACGCTAAACCGCGGCGTCGCGGCATTCGTGAGGTGAAAAAATATCTGCATACGCGCGGAAATAAAACCTACTGGTGCCTGACTTTCACGAAAAACGAAAGAAGGACCCGAACTACTAAATTTAGTCCTTTAATTTCGAATGAGCGCTCCAAGAAAATAGCTCAAGAGAGCGTAATGAGGGCTTGATCGCCTCGATTCCGCATGTTTACATTTCGTTCGTTTGCGCTCAATCACCGCGCGAGCCTTGGTGATTGCTTGCGCTTAATCCCGTATGCTCTGTGAAATCTTTTGCATGTAAGTGTGTTGCGTACACATAGCGGTTGCATTGAACGAAGAAGCCGTGTAAAAATGAAGGCTGACAGTCGCTTGGACCGAAAAACTTTCGACATAACGTCGCTCAAACGTGCAACTCTCAAAGCGCGCGACCCTCACGGCAACTAAACAACATCATGTGTGTGTATGGAAACGAGTGCGCCAACAATCTTCTTGCCGCTGAGTGTGTCTGTCGTGTAGCGATTACGCGACGACTGCTGTGTCTTGTGGTTCAATGCTACAAGCCAGTGCAACAGTCGTGACATGATGAAGCGGTATGGATGGTGTTAGCGTGTCTGCTCGATCGTGTTCGGGCTGCCAGCGCGATCTGATCTCGCGGTACTGCTGTGTCTTGTGGTTCAATGCTACAAGCCAGTGCAACAGTCGTGACATGATGAAGCGGTATGGATGGTGTTAGCGTGTCTGCTCGATCGTGTTCGGGCTGCCAGCGCGATCTGATCTCGCGGTACACCAATATCAAGCGTAGTCTGTGCGCGTGTGTGCGTGTGTGAATGCGGTTGACTGTTCTCGTGAAACGTGCGACGTCGCCGCGTAAACTCGGATCATGACGCGCATTGTTGTGTTTATCCCTTTTCGTCTCCGTGCACCGCTAAAGCCCCGTAAGAATTAGAGGGCCCTTATACGAAACGCACGCGGATTGGCCCAGCTATTACTGCATTGTGTTTTGCTGGCAATCCGTGTATCGCTTGTGGCGTTTTTCTTATGTTCATTTGCAGTTGTGTATTTTTCATCAGTAAAATGGCATTGCCGATTACTGAAACATCTTTGAGTGTAAGAGAAACTTGGAAGGAACGAGCTCGCAGCTGTATGTAATGTACTTTGATATACTGTATTACGCTTTATTATTTGACGGCCAGTAGCTGTGGCTATATATATGCAGTATTCGTTTTTAAAAGCAGAGTAATGCAGGCACTTAGCAATATATTTATTCACATATGCAATGCACAAGATACGATTAGGATATTGGAAATTACTTTTTGGACATGTTGTAAAGCGCAGTTAACGCGCGCACAAACACAGGAAAGTGTAAAAGTAGAATTCGCTGCTGAATTTTATTTTTTATCGCACGTAACGCAATGCGGATACTTGTCAGCGAGTTAATGCGTTTCTGCCCCACTATTTACTTGCATGCTAGGTCATACTGCAGTTGCTAAGTCAAGGGGCTCGTAATGCACTAAAATCAGTAATCTCCACAAACTTCGGCCGTCAACATTCATGCGCGCGAATGAAATAATACGGCAGCTCTGCACACACAGGTGTATACTTTCTCTCGCACCTTCGTATCGCTCTACGTTACTTTCCTCGCATAGTCGTGCAGTTACCGACGGTTCAGTCTTTCCGTCCATTTCTATGCAACCACAATTACCTTCTGGTTAGGTTTTGTTTGCTGCGCGGGATGCAAAATAACTTCTTGTCGTCCTCCATCTGATCTCGGCACCCATCCGCACAGCAACAAAGCATTTCGGTCCTTCGCATCCTGGGTCATACCGATCTATTCAGCGGGCTCACAGCGAACTAAAATAAATAATCCCCACAAACTTCGGCCCTCAGCATTGATGCACGCGAGTGAAATACTGTCAGCGCTCGACACACGCACGTGAATACTTTCTATCGCACCTTTGTATCGTTGTATGTTACTTGCCTCGCATAATCGTGCTGTTACCGACGGTTCAAAGTCCGTCCGTCCAATTCTGTGTAACCATACTTTTCGTCTGGTTAGGTTCTCGTTGCCGCGCGCGATGCAAAATAACTTCTTGCCATCCTTCGTCCGGTTTCGACACCCAACCGCACAGCAACAAGGCATTTCGGCCCTCCCGGAACGAAATTATCGCAGCGATGTGCAAGGCACAACAGGCGAAACGCGCGCACTTCGCCCGGCGCGCAGGAACTTTCATGGCGGCAAAGGGGCGGAGCAAGGTCACATGTCACCGATCAGCCTATCGCAGGCGTTGTCGGCTGGATCAAAGCCTGTCGGTACTGGACGAAGCAGCTAAAGTCTTGTTTTAGTAGAAAGCAGAGGCTCATTCCATCTGCATGTTCTCCACACTGATTTCAGGTACACGTTTAGGCAGGCTTTTATTAGCTTGAGTAGCATCCATGACACTTTTTGTGCAATTACTTCTGCAGACTTGTTGTTCTTAAGTATGGTAATTCTTTAATTCGATCAGATATTCTGTCATTCTTGAAGGGGAGAGAGTACAAGATATGAGCATGGCCATTGCGAGAACAAATTTTCGAGTAAGTCAACCATAGTACAGTGGGAGACTTCATGGCGGACACTGTCCCTATTCTTAGTTTTCTTAGAGCTCAGTATCTTTTTTCATCTTTCTTGATATTCATCTGTAGCAAGGCTTTTAATGTGATAGCTTTCTTTGCCTCTTCCCCCCACCTTGCGGTTTGTCAGTTTCTGGCCATTTATGGTCAGTTTGGCTTACTGGCTCAAATAAAGAAAAACGTTCGTTCGTTAGTTTAAAACGGGCCCCCAGCAACAGAAGCTCTATGCTCTATCTATTAAACCATGGACGCGAAAAGGGGGAAATAAACTCATGCAATCAGCATTTTCGTTTCGCACAGCAACTTTATAAAACATCAGTGTGCATATCTTCCTGATGGCGATGGAGGAAGAAATTACGGGATGTAATCGTGCTTGAAATTACGCTCTGATGTGGTACTTTTTTTTAACAGTCCTAATATGAACACTTGTAAAGCTGCGTACTTGCTGACCAATACCCCGTAGTGGTCATGAGCCATTTTTGGGGCAACTAGAAATACACTGCACGTCTCTCAGTATACTGTTATGCTTTGGCATGTTTCTGCAAAGTCAAGGTTAAGCACTTTGTGTCGTATAATTGAGGAAGTCTTTATGCTGTATAAGTGTACCGCTTTCTGCGTAATGTCTATTATAGTGGTTAAGGAGCACGTTCGTCACTGAAATTTGCAGTGGTCTCTTGTAATGCACAAGCTATTACTTTCAATGATATCAATCTATGGTTCGGTCTGCCAAGATATTTTTTTTAAATATCAGCAGTCAAAGTAGTTTGATTAATCCAAAAACGTATGAGAGGAGTAACAAAGTCAGTTGGAAGATTAGGTCATTTTTCTAAGCATTTGTTCGGTGAGACAAGTGAAGTCCGTATGCTGACTCTTCGAAGATCATCCATATTCTTGTAGTTGTTGACTCACTACGTACGACAGCGTGATGTGGAATGTAATGAATACAAGACACGGCGCACCACTTCTTTCAGGCCTACATTCAGCAAGGCATGTTCTCATATAAATTTTAATTGTGGGGCCATATTCCACAGCAAAATCCCTCTTAAACTTTATTTTCTTCCCCACAGAGATGCACTCGCTTTAATGGCACGTTCACACTGAGCAATCCGGCGTCTACAGCGAATGGAATTCTCTTGCCGCCGAAAATCGCGTCGTTCACACTGCTTGCGCACCTCGCCGTCGGAACGAGATACAGCGTCGTCTGCCCCATAAAGTGCTAACCTCCAAGCAAGCGCGGGATATCCCGGCTGTTCGCGTGGCTCGAAATGGCGCAGTTGTCTCCGCTCGCATCGAGTTCGTGTGTTAATTTTGCGCGTCTCCACCATTGCTTGGAAAGGCAATGATGAACCCTGAGCAAGAAGAGGCAGTACTGCTAGGCCTGTTGGCAAGCACCTTTCTGGCGATGCGTCACGCGCAGAAGCATTCGCCGAAGAGACGACGCCACCAGCGTTAGTGGGTTTGTCCTGCTTTGCAAGAGCGCGCGTAGCTTGGTCACGCCACCTTGTCAGGTCGCTTAGACCTTGTGCTTCGCCTGGTACTTGTCGAAAAGGACGTGGCGGTTGCGCACCGATTCGATGAGCGATCGGCGCGGAAGGGGCTATTCCGGCGGATCTCGCCGCCGCCGAACTGGGTTCCACCGAACTGGGCGCCGCTCCAGACGCCGAATGCGTCAATGTGAACGCGCCATAAAGCTTCTCTTTGATTGCTGTCTAGCTACTCACAATCTCCTTTCCGTGAGAAGGCTACCTTATAGCGACCACCGTCAAATCCAACTTTGCTTTGAAACAGTTCAAGGACTGGTAAAAAGCATTAAGCTTTTCTAAACTGTCCTGTCAAAATTCGCATGCACCCAAATTCCCAGAACTTTTGCCATGCTTGGCGTCAGCAACCAGCGCACCTGGGCCACCAGCACACGCGACACCGCAACCGTCAGTCGTCTTGATCCATCCGCGCGACCCCGGCACCTTCTCTGGTAACGACAGCGACAAAGTCAGCATCTAAGAATGGCTTGGCATATACTAATGCGTTGCTGCACAGAACCGATGGGACCCGACAGTGATGTTCACAAGGCCTGGTCGTCTGTCAGCACGGTAGGACGGCCGAGGACAAGCCCACTGCGGAGTTCCGTCTTTTGCAATACCCAGCACCTCCACCAAAAATGAAATGAGCGGAGATATAAGGTTAAATAGGACTGTGATTCTGCAGAAGATATGGCCGGTAAAACCAGTATGGCCGAACGTTAGGTTAGCCCCATTACATCGTCTCTTTCGTCTTGTTGGTGCTCGGCGTCTTTGTCCCTCCCGTGGCACTGTGACATAATGTTGCATCATTTTACAGCATATACACGTCAACAATATCGGTTGGTAGTTTTCAGACATGTTTTTGTTGAAGTCTATGAAGATTGGTATGACTGGCGGTTTCCAATCTTGTTGAATCTGATCAGTCATTAAAGATTGATGAAAAATATGGAATAAAAAACCCGCTCAGAAACAGTATTCTTTAGTAATTTACAGTTGATATTGTCAGTACCTGCTGACGATGAAACTTTCAAATTATTAATAAGTGCTGAGCAATACCATCAATAAACAGCCTTATAGCGTGATGTATGCAAAGGGTTGACCATTATTTTAAAAGCTGGGTTCTTTTTATCCCGAATGCCTTATTCATGCGCGTAACTGGCGTCAGCAATCTTAATTGCCTATTTCATTTAAAATTACACTATATGGTTTTGTGCCGAATTTGCCTTGAATATTCTAAATGAAAGAAAGAAAGATTGACGTAGGTTCGACACTGTGCCAGAAGTGCTAGTTGCTGTGCAAAATCAGCTTCTTGCTGGTGCTAAGATCTGCGCCAGAAGCTCAAATGGCTATTCCATCACTGCACAGGGTACTTTACGTTTTGTAGTCAACGCAGCATTGTTAAGAATGGCCGTACGGGGTGGCAACGTGACAGCTTTCAGCCCGCTGCACGTGTTCCAAGCCCACCAGTCGGGGCGCCCTTCCGAGAACTGCGGACGGCCGGCAGCCACGTGGCGCGCGATCAACTCCGGAAATTGGTACTTGGCCGAGCCACCCGGGACAAAGCAGTTCTACGAAGCCCTCTGACGTCGGCACTGAAAGCTGGGCGGTACCGAGAACTGCGGATGACCGGCAGCCACGTGGCGCGCCGTCAGCTCAGGAATGTGGTACTCCGCCGCACCACCCGAGACGGAGCACAGTTCTACGAAGCCCTCGGTCGTCGACTCCGGAGCCTTTGTGTGTATGGGCTCGAACGTGTGTGCCTTTGTGTGTGTGAGCCCTCATCCTCCAAGTCGGCACACCTCATCCTCCAATTCGGCACACCTCATCCTCCAAGTCGGCACACCTCATCCTCCAAAAAGGCGGGTCATCTTGAATGATGTCGAGCAAGGGCTTATAAGCAGCATTTGCCGGCTGCTAGGGTGTGCTCGTGTCGTGCTCGTGTCGTGATCGTTGTCGGGAGCTGAGTGCTCTGTCATGCTAGAAATGAACTAGTGAGCTGTGTGCTCGTAAACTGTTTGCTGTATGTTAGTCTTGCGGGCTCCATATGAGAGTCGCGCTAGTCTGCCAATGTATGTCATGCTTTAAATGTAAATCCTGCAATTAAATCCTGCTCGCCTAGCCCTGTCGTCCCAAGTTCATCTCTACAGCTACGACTGACAAATCTTACAGCATAAACTGTGCTCCACTGCCTCGAGTATACTCTAGCATTCCAACTGGTGCCCTAAAGGACTGCTTCATGGTTTCAATTCCAATTTGTAGTGAACGGAAGGGTTTTGCATGCAATAAGTGACTCATCGTAAGAACAGTCGGTGCATTGGGAGAAATGTGTGCCATATCATCAAATGATTGCTGCTTCAGGCCACAGTGGAACATTTATTGGCTTGGCTCTTGGTCTTGACCAAGAACGATTCCTCCGCGAAACTGCCGGTCAAGTATTCGCAAAGTATATAATATTGTTGGGGCTGTACAGCATATTGTGTGTCCACCCATTCATTACCAAAATACACATGCTTCCAACACTGCGGGTGCATCCCCTAAACGTGCAAAATCATTGTCCTGTCTCACTGACCCAACTTTGCAGCAATAGGTTAGAGCATGTGATCTGTTGGCACCCTAAACAATACTTAGATGAAGACAACATGAGTCCAGCTGGGTTTTATGGAAGGCTTTTACTGTCACTCAGCTTATTGCTTCTTATCACGACTTAGTAGTTAATAACAGAGTACAAATAGAGGCAGTATATTTTTAGATTTTGCCAACACCTTTGATTACTTTGCCTGAACATAAAGCTCCATGTAAGCTTTCCACAGTCGAATAGACACCAAATCTGTGCATTTTATCAGAGCCTATACTGAAAACCGTGTTCAGTACGTCAAAGTCTGCAATCGTATTTGAGGCATTTTTTCACATCAGCTGTAGCATAGGATAAGGTTCATTCTTGGGACCTTTCCTGTTCCTAATAGTCACTGATAGCAAATATGGTTGGATGTATTGTACACAGTAGTTAAATCAGAAGCTGATGAAACTAAGCTCAGCAACAACCTTGATTAGATTTGCCACTGGTGTGAATGGTAGAAAATGAGATTGAACATTAATTAGTGTTGTGTTATGAAAATAATCAGCAAGGAGACACCTTTTCACTTTCCCTATTTTATTGGCAACAACACCTAGCAATGTTTCTACCTATTAGTACTTCGAGGTAATTGTAACAACACATGAGGTGGGACGAGCATATTGAAAACATTTGCATTAGCGCTCTGACAAGTTAATGGACCTTTGTCGCAATTTCAAAGGAGGCCCTATTCAGGTATATAGGGGCAATCGGGTATAGGGGCCATCGCTATGCTGTCAGACCTAGCTGTGAATATGGATGAGCTTTGCGGGATCCATATGCCAATAAACTATTGTTAAATTGTAATTAGTACAGCGAATAGCAGTTAGGTTCATCTGCAATTTCTGCAGAAGAACTGATAGTGTGATCCAGATGCTGAGTAACTCTCAATTTTGAATAGCTACAGGGATGACACGCTAGACAAACTACAACTCTTGCATTTAGTGAGAACAGAGTCCAGCATTATAAAATAATTTTACCTGTGTCCTTCTTTTCGTGCCAGCATTTGTCAGTACCAAATTAGAATGATACAGGACCTATGTGCTGTGAATAATGCTTATAGATAGTAATTTTTTTCTGAGACCAAGAATGGAATGAATAGCCTAAGAGCGTTGTTTAAAGTAGAAATGTCATATTTGTGATTTGTATTGTTTGGCTATAATATTGTTTTCCAATGTTTGAGTTTCTTGCCCCTTGATCACATTTTCTGTATTTTCATTCTTTGGACTCAAGTGAAGTGGCAGCATTAATAAATTTGAGAAATGTAACTATCTACCACAACAGACAATAACGTGAAACCTAGGTCGAGTTGAACTGCTGCTGTTCTTAATTTGGTCACCAGGCCCATGATGGTATTACTGAATGGTTGGGCTGTTGCACTTGACTGCAATGGCAGCTTGTACTAATGCCATGCTCCTAGTCTTCTCACTTTATCTTACAGTTAAAATTAATTTAAGCAAAAATTTGCAAATTTTATAAACTTGGCCATTGGGCAATCAAAAAATATATTTTCCAAATCAAAATGGTTGACCTGCTGTGCTTTGATTTGATCTGAAATTACTGCCAACACATTGAATGAAGAAAAGGCTCATCTTCACTACTATCTTCACCACTACCATCTATGTAATTTAATTTCTTCGGCATTATATAATTACATCTTTATTTTTAAGTGAAAAGCATTACTTGGGTAACCTGTCTTGTTTTCTTTGTGCAGCATTGAAGCATTCCAGCTGTCCAGCAAATGCAGATGGTGCAGTTACAGGAAGGATACCGCCCCATTGTAGCTACTGTGTCTATGAGATGGATAAACTGTGACCTGAAGTGCTCACCAGGATCCCTGCAGGCCAGAGTGTGTTTGAATTCCATTTGTGCCCTCGGAACTTCTCACGAACGTTCAAGCTGAAGCAACACCTGCACACTCACACAGCCAAAAGGCCATTTCAGTGCCCTCAGAGCTTTTCACAAAAAGTTAACCTAAAGCAACACCTGTGCATCCACCGAAGAGAAATGCCGTTTCATTGCTATTTATGCCCTCAGAGCTTCTCACGAACGAGTGCTCTCAAGGACCACTTGCGCACCCACACAGGTGAGAGGCCATATCAGTGCCCTTCGTGTCCTCAAAGCTTCTCACGAAAGAGTGCACTGAACGAGCACCTGCACACCCACACAGGCGAGAGGCCCTTTCAGTGCCCTTCGTGTCTTCGAAGCTTCTCACGAAAGAGTGCTCTTAACCAGCACCTACTCACCCACACAGGTGAGAGGCCATTTCGGTGCCCTTCGTGCCCCCAAAGCTTTTCACAAAAGATTCATCTGAACCAACACCTGCGCACCCACACAGGTGAGAGGCCATTTCAGTGCCCTTCATGTCCTATAAGCTTCTCAAGAAAGGATACTCTGAACCAGCACCTGCACACCCACACAGGCGAGAGGCCATTTCAATGCCCTGCGTGCCCTCAAAGCTTCTCACAAAAGAGTAATCTGCGCTCGCATCTGCGCACCCACACAGGCGAGAGACCATTTCACTGCCCTGTGTGCCCTCAGAGCTTTTCACATGAGAATTCTCTGAACCAACACCTGCGCACCCACACAGGAGAGAAGCCATTTCATTGTGCTTCATGCCCTCAGAGCTTCTCACAAAAGAGTAGTCTGAACCAACACCTGCGCACCCACACAGGCGAGAAGCCATTTCACTGCCCTTCATGCCCTCGAAGCTTCTCACAGAAGAGTGATCTGAACCGACACCTGCGCACCCACACAGGCGAGAAGCCATTTCAGTGCCCATTATGCCCTCAGAAATTATCACAGAAGAGTGATCTGAACCAGCACCTTTGCACCCACACAGGCGAGAAGCCATTTCAATGCCCTTCGTGCCATCAGAGCTTCTCGCAAAAGAGTACTCTGAACCAACACCTACGCACCCACACAGGCGAGAAGCCATTTCAATGCCCTTCATGCTCTCAGAGATTCTCGTATAAGAATGTTCTGAAGGTACACCTGCGTACCCACACAGGAGAGAAGCCATTTCAATGCCCTTTATGCCCTCAGAGATTATCACAGAAGTGTCATCTGAACCGGCACCTGCGCACCCACACAGGCGAGAAGCCATTTCACTGCCCTTCGTGCCGTCAGAGCTTCTCACAAAAGAGTACTCTGAAACAACACATGTGCACTCACACAGGTGAGAGGCCGTATCAATGCCTTGCATGCCCTCTGAGCTTCTCAAAGAAGAATGTTCTGAACCAGCACCTGCACACCCACACAGGAGAGCCCATATCAGTGCCTTGCACACCCTCTGAGCTTCCCACAGAATATTCTGAACCAACAGCTGCATACCAACACAAGACAGAAGCCATTTCAGTGCCCTTTATACCCTCAAAGCTTCTCACAAAAGACGACATGGAAGGTTCACCTGCACTGTCACTAATGTGAGAGGCTGTTTCAGAGCCGTTCATGTCCTGAGAACTTCTTGTGGAAGTCTGTAATAAACCAACAGCCTCGCATCCATATAGGCGGGCAGCCATTTCAGTACCCTGCATGCCCTCAGCAATCCTCAAAAGTCCTTACTGAAAAATGACGTGTGCATGCACTCAGCAAGAGGACATGTCAGTGCTCTTCATGTACTCGGAGGTACTCATGGAAGTTCGCACTGAACATCACTTCCACTTATGTGAGAGGCTGATTCAGGGCCCTTCATGTGCTGAGAATTTATCGTGGGAGTCTGCACTGCACCGACACCCGCTCGTTCGCACAAAGTCCGTGGTGAAGGATCACCTGTGTATCCACTCTGGGAGATGCCATGTCAGGGCTCTTCATGTCCTCAGAGTTACTTGCAGAAGTTCGCACTAAACTGACACATGAACAACCCACATAAACGAGAGGTCGTTTCAGTGCCACTAATTCTGTCAAACCGTCGGACACCAAATCCACCTCAATAGGCACCTTGCCACCACAAGTGCACCTGACACTGTGGTGCAGCAGTGCTGAGTTGTGTGCATTCCTCATTGTTCCTTCTTGCTTTTCATGTTTTCCTTAGTTTTTTCATGGAATCTCAGCGTATGTGACACCTGTAGTTCTATACTAGCATGAATCTTTGTAAGTCTTCACTTTTCATTATTAGGATGTTTGAGCTCTTTGTCTTGCAGACAAGCACTTCTTTCTGTATTGAAGCGTTTAACTGCTCTCTACTGAATTGTGTGAGTTTCAGTGCACTAAATAAAATTTGGGATTGGGTTCTGCGAATTATCGATATTTCAATACTTGTACTAATAGCATGTAATGTTTCAATTCATTCGCATTTATTGTGCTGAACAGTTCAAAAGAATTTGAGTGGCTATTTACTATTGCTATGTAATGCAGTTAAAACAACCTTTTCTCAGGAATTGAAATTATGCAATTAATATGTGCTTTTTTAATTCCTACTATGATTCAAATGGTTTCAGTAGTGCTAAATGCACTGGTATTAAATTTGTTTGCTCGTAAAGGCCCGTGCAGACCTTTGAGAACCTTGAAAGTTGCTTCATAATAAAACATTGTTCTCATGGATTGAGGGCCCTTTAATTTTTATGTATCCTTTACCCTTTCAGTGTCTTTTCTTCATCCAGATAATATAAAAAAACAATGATTTATTTTCGGTTATTTGGAAGGGAATAAATGACACGGATAATGGCACGTGCATTCTTAGTGTGGTCCTCACACTCTTGGTTTCGTTCTCTATACCCTACTCAAAAGAGATTTGTTAAATGGAAAAAAAGTCATTTTAGATGCACTGCTTCACCAAGTGTTCGCTGCGGTTGCGTGCATAACAATAAAAAAGGCAAGTTACGGAGATAAACACAACGATCTAGTCCTCACTTTAACTGAATATTGTCACGAGAGGAAAAAGCCAGTCAGTCAGTTCTAAGCGAACGGCCGTTTACAGTTCGTTTTTGCAGCAGCTACCACGCACGCTTCTTCTTCCTCGACTTCTAGCGTAACTAGTGCGTGCCATTACCCCTCTCTCCAAAAAATATAAATAAATAAAGTTGGGGAGATGTTAAATGCCACAAGGAGAAAATAAAAGAAGTGAGAAAGACAACGGACGTGACGACAGGGGCCGCATCGCAAAGTTTGTGGATGAGAGTCAGCGCGAATGGTAGGGCTTCATCATGGTAACGTGAACAATGTCAGAGGAACGTGGTCTACGTGAGTGGTGCGAAGTGTCGGCTGGAATAACTGCGTAGTTGACAGGACTTAGACAACGCAAAACTATTTAGGGGCCAAAGTATCGGCGCAATAATTTTTCTGACCGGTCTCGTTGACGTATAGGGGTCCAAACCCATACAAGATCTCCCGGGTTGTATGTGACGTCTCGATGGCATATGTTGTATCGACGAGCATCTTGACTTTGTCGGTATAGAATTCGTTGCCGCGCAAGGTGCCGCGCTGCTTCGGCACGCTGAACAAAGGCGTCTGTATCTGGTGCGGTAGGTTGAGACGAAGTTGGTAGGAGCATCACGTCGAGCATAGTGGTGACGTCGCGTCCGTAGACCAGACGAAAAGGAGGAAACCCGGTGGTTTCTTGTAGGGCAGTGTTGTACGCGAATGTCACATACGGGAGCAGTTCGTCCCAATTTTTATGATCCGTGGCAACATACATGGAAAGCATATCCGCAATCGTTTTGTTGAGACGCTCAGTTAAACCGTTAGTCTGCGGGTGATACGCAGTTGCCGTACGGTGCGTTGTTCCGCTCAGCTGCAGAATATCTCGGACCAACTGGGCAGTGAAGGCCGTACCACGGTCTGTGATGACGACAGCGGGAGCACCATGTCGAAGGACGATATTTTTGATAAAGAAGTTACCAACATCTGAAGCAGTAGCTCGCTGAACGGCTTGTGTTTCGCAGTAGCGAGTGAGGTAATCGGTGGCGACAACGATCCAGCGGTTATCAGCCGAAGACTTGGGAAATGGGCCGAGTAAATCCATCCCGACTTGTTCAAAAGGTGAACAAGGAGGTCGGACAGGCTGAAGCAGACCGGCTGGTTTCAGTGGTGGAACTTTGCGACGCTGGCAATCTCGACAACTTCTGACGTACTGCTAAACGGTTTTTGTGAGTTTTCGCCAATAGTACTTCTGCTTGATCCTCGCGAGAGTACGCGTGAAACCAAGATGCCCGGACGTTGGTTCGTTTTGGTATGCACGTAGAACGTCGTTGCGGAGAGTAGCGGGAACAACGAGCAGGAAAACGGTTGCCGTAGGGTGAAAGTTCCGCTTGTATAGGATGTCGCCACGTAGGCAGAAAGAAGACAAGTGACGCGCGAACTGCCGTGGGGGTTGTGGGCGGCTTCCTTCAAGGTATTCAATCAAGGGCTGGAGCTCGGAATCTTGGCGTTGCTGTTGAGCAAGGTTTAAAGACGGAAGAGTACAAAGGAAACCAGAATCGTCATCAGTATCTAGTGGTGCGGGTTCGACGGGGGCGCGGGAGAGACAGTCGGCGTCAGTGTGTTTCTGGCCAGACTGATAGACGATGGTCACATCAAATTCCTGCAACCGAAGGCTCCATCTTGCGAGACGGCCTGAAGGATCGTTGATATTTGCCAGCCAACAGAGAGAGTGGTGGTCGCTGACGACACGGAAGGGGCGTCCGTACAGGTATGGGCGGAACTTCTGGATAGCCCATATGACTGCCAGACATTCTTTTTCGGTTGCTGAGTAGTTTTTTTTTCAGCAGCAGACAAGGTTCGGCTGGCATACGCAATAACGCGCTCAACACCAGCTTGAAACTGTCCGAGTGTCGCTCCGAGACCAACGTTACTAGCATCAGTATGCACTTCTGTGTCAGCCTCGGTGTCAAAGTGACCAAGGATCGGTGGTGTCTGTAACGTCGCTGAAGGTCGTGGAAGGCGTCGGATTGTGCCGGGCCCCAAACAAATGTGACGTCGTTCTTGATGAGTCGTTGCAAAGGTTCGGCAATTTCACAAAAATTGGGTACAAAACGGCGGTAATACGCACAAAGCCCTAAAAATCGGCGGACATCGTGTTTTGTCTTCGGTGTCGGGAACAGAGAAACTGCCATGGCTTTGTCGGGGTCAGGGCGCACACCGGTGCTTCTGACAATATGACCTAGAAATTTGAGCTCCTCGTAGCCAAAGTGACATTTTTCGGGCTTCAGGGAGAGCCCGGCGGTGCGGATAGCTTGAAGAACCGCCTCAAGCCGCTAGATGTGTTGTTCAAACGTGGTGGAAAAAACAACTACATCGTCTAAGTAGACTAAACACGAGTTCCACTTGAGGTCAGATAAAACTGTGTCCATCATGCGTTGAAATGTGGCCGGAGCGGAACACAATCCAAAAGGGAGGACCTTAAGTTGATAGAGACCGTTGGGTGTTATAAACGCCGTTTTTTCCTGGTGCCGTTCGTCAACTTCAATTTGCCAGTACCCACTACGCAGATCCATTGAAGAAAAGTAACGGGCATGTCGCAGGCGATCCAAGAAGTCAATTCGAGAAAGTGGGTAAACGTCTTTTTTCGTGATCTTGTTCAGTTTGCGATAATCGAAACAGAATCGTAGTGAACCGTCTTTCTTTTTAACTAATACAACAGGTGAAGCCCAAGGACTTGTCGATGGTTGAATGACATCATCGTCGAGCATTTGTTTAACTTGATGACGAATAGCATTCTGTTCTCTCTGCGACACGCGATAAGCGTGTTGCCGAACAGGTTGGACGGTCGGTTCAGTGATGATTCTGTGTTTGATTAAAGGAGTCTGTTTGACCTTCGACGTGGTGGCGAAACAGTCGCTAAATGACGATAGCAGAGTGAGGAGCCTCTCCTTCTCGTTTTGGTCTAGCTGTGGGTTGACGTTGATGTGACTGGTCAAGTCCACATCGCTGGGTTCCGGAATCGAGATTGTCGTTACCGAAGCACAGGCGTTGGACTCGGTCACCGTTTCAAAGTAGGCCATGGTGGTATGCCTCGCAAAGTGCTTGTATTAGCCACTGAAGTTGGTAACTAGAATCGTGCTTTGCCTATGTTGGAGCTCTACGAGACCTCGTGCGACGCCGACTTCGCGATCCAGCAATATGGTGAGGTTACCTTCGGCGATGCCTATTCCTAGTTGGTCTTTGGGGCATTCAACGAGGACGAAGATGCTACTTCGAGGCGGTAACGTCACGCAGTCATCGACCACGCGTAAAGCCGCGCGGTGATGTTCATCCTCCACACTCGAATCCGCAGAAACATAGTTAGAGAAAGTCACGAACAAGTCACGAAGGTTAATGATCGCCCCATATTCCTGGAGAAAATCAATGCCCAGTATAACTAGCCGAGAACACTTGGGCAGCACAAGGAAAGACGCTGCTACGAAAGTCGAAGTAGAAATTGCAAGTCTGGCGGTGCATCGTCCAATGGGTGACACGAGGTGTCCTCCGGCCGTAATCAGATGTGGGGCGTCCCACGCTGTCAGCACCTTGCGTAGCCGAGTGGCCAGTGAGGCACTCATAACCGAGTAGTCAGCTCCCGTATCGACAAGTGCAGTTACCGGATAACCGTCGATGGAAGCAGTAATAGCAGCAGAATTTCTTTTTGCAGTTTCGAATGAAGGCGTCAGCGGTACGTCGCGGGGGGTGGCGTCGGTGGAGGATATTTGACGGTTCGCATGACAGCGGCCTCACCCCCGGAGGTCGCCGTTTTCAGTTTCCCCGGCGCGGGCCTCCACTGTTGACTCCAGCGGAATCAAAGGCGGGTCGAGCACGGTTTGGTGACGCGTACCGATGAGGTGAAGGCGACCGAGACTGTCTTCGCTGTGGGGCAGGAGGAAGCCGGTTACTTTCTAAGTATTGCTCGATTTCGTGCGGGCGTTCGCCATAGCGCGGGCAACGGGCGTCCGGATGGTATCCCCGCAGACCAATCCGTCGGTACTGGCAGTCGCGATACACGTGACCAGCCTACCCGCAGTGATAGCACAACGGACTGTTGTCGGGGGCGCGCCATACTGTAGATTTGCGCGGACCAGGATGAAAGGGTGCTTGCGGATTCGTGCGGTGGATCGGACTTGGGGAGCGTCGAGAAATCCCAGCAGGCGGCTGCGAAAAACGGCCCGTCGACGGCGCGCAAGCCCGAAGAGCATCCGCGTACGGGAACGTGGGAGGTTCGGGTCGTGTTGGTGGCGAGGGATGAACCACTTTGCCGATTTCTTCCCGAATGACATCCGTAAGAACCGCGGCACTGGGAGGTGCCGGAGCCGATGCATAGGACTTCTGCAGTTCTTCTCGAACAATTTGTCGTATTAGCTCGGTAAGAGACTCCCTGTCATCATTTGCAGGTACGAGAGAGCATGCAGCAGTCATGGTGGTCTGGCGTTCATACTGCGAGAGCCGCTGCCGAAGCATACGTTCCATGACTGTTGCCTCACGAACGAACTGAGAGACTGTTGTAGGAGGATTGCGCACGAGGCCCGCGAATAGCTGTTCCTTTACGCCTCGCATTAACAGACGCACCTTCTTGTCTTCTGGCATTAGTGGATCGGCCCGACGGAACAATCGCGTCATGTCTTCGACGAACATGGCGACGGTTTCGGTTGGCATTTGGAACCTCGAAAACCGTGCCTGTTCGGCTCTTTCTTTCCTTTCGGGAATGCTGAAGGCTTCGCAAAGCAGTCGGTAAAACTCCTGCCAGCTGGTAAATGAGGCTTCGTGGTTCTCGTACGATACTCTCGCCGCGTCTAAAAGGGAAAAGTAGACGTTCTTCAACTTACGGCGATCGTCCCAGTCGTTAAAGGCGGCGACCCGGTCGAAATGGTCCAACCAGTCTTCAACGTCCTCAAAGGCGTCGCCATGGAACGGGTTAGGCGTGCGAGGCGCGTTGAGAATGAATGGTACGGCAGCATTTGGAATCCCCTCGGTTTGGCTTGCGGTAGTTGTTGACATCTTCCTCACGGAGCTTGCCAGGGGACTGTATTGCGGTGGAAGACCTTGGAGGCGACGGCTGCTTCGATAGATTTCTGCCGTCCCCGAGGTACTGGCGTCGGTAGCTTCTGGTTCAGGACCCGTAGGCATACGATGGATGCGTACCCAGCACCACCACCAGTTTGTCACGAGAGGAAAAGCCAGTCTGTCAGTTCTAAGCGAACGGCCGTTTACAGTTCGTTTTTGCAGCAGCTACCACGCACACTTCTTCTTCCTCGACTTCTAGCGTAACTAGTGCGTGCCAATATGTTTGCATGACAGTCAACTGCTTTCCTCAGCTGTCCAGTCAGGTCATTCATTCTGAATTCGAGTAGATATTTCAAAAGCCAGCGATATGGGCATAGCTCACATTCCTGTCATGGGAAACTCAATGTGCAAAGTGCTGATAACACCAATATAAATTGTACAATTGTGCAAATGCATTTACAAAGTGCAATAACTGCAGCAGTCTGCATGCAGCCTATTCTGGATCATGTGTAATGTTAAAAAAGGGACATGGTAATCTAGGTAGAACTTTGTCTCGCAGTGGATAGTTTTCAGGTGTAAACTAGGGCGATGCAATTCACTGGTGCTGGTATGTGCTATCTCTGGTTGATGGGAGAGGTTAGTATGGCCTTGCTGACCCGACCCTGTCCTCCACCTCCTAGAGCGCTGCTGCAAATGTATGGCTTGGTAAAAGGAATAGTTCACAAAAACTGTTCTGGAAAGACAACCACCTTCTCCTCCGGCTCCTGACTCTTCCAGTGCTCCGCCTGAGCCCATGGAGGTAGGTTTTCTTGACACTGGGGAGCAGCGCCTGCTGAATCCCAATGCATTTCTGACCGGCATGGTCAAGATAAGCTAGCATAAGTTGAAAATTGTCTTGATGGAATCATCCTCTTCTGAACCAATCTGCCAGCCCCTCCAGCTCTGCTTGGCCTTATGGAGGTAGCGGCTAGCCTATCATCCTTAGTGCCAATAGCGCAGCATGCTGCTTAGCATGCCAAAAAAGTCGGTCTCTGTGTGACTGCCCCACACAATCCTGCAGCTTACTTTGAGTACCACCCAGACTTAACAGTTGCTCTTAGTTTTCTTCCATTTCTACAGACAGGGCAACCTAAACAGCAAAATGTAATGCTTGAGGTCACTTGCAAAATACTGACGACATTTGATTCTATCTTAAGCAAATAGCACCCTGTATTCAAAAGGCTAACGTCACTCCGAAACACAAATTTCTTATAGAAATATGTAATTTTTTGCAATGATTACATCAGTTCTGCCTATTTCTCAAGTGGAATGGCAACTGTATAAAGGTTCATTGTAAGTTAACATGTGAACCTTCATACACCACTTCAAGTGGGCACTATTTGTCAACAAGAGAATAGTACTTTATGCATACAAACAAATCAGTAACCCGAAGGGTTTTAATTCAAAAATATAGTCTATCAGCTCTTGTCCAGGTAAATTTTATCGGTGACCTAACCTCTCAATATGCGCGGGGTGGTTCAAAGTGCAGTACTTGCAACCACCTTGCTGAGAATCTTCTGTTTTATGGAGCGTGTCTGCCCAATAGAAAGGAGTGTACTTAATAAAGCTACACACACTACAGCTATTCCTAAATACACATGCCTTGTCACAGGCTCTACATCCTTACTTCTGCACCTGTAATGTCGTGTGACTAAGGATTGAAATGGAAGCAATCATTTCTTGCATAGAGCTGAATGGTGTATGTGCCCCATGTTTGATGTGAGGGTGACTAAATGTTGGAAAGGGGAATAAATTGAAGGGCCATTCCACCGTGACACCTGCATCAATACATCTCTACATAGAAGAATTCACATATATATATATACCTAACTGTTACATATTTTATACTGGGATAGAAAACTTTATTTAGGAAGAGGTACAGAAATCGTGATCGACCAGGTACCGCCATCCATGGTTGGAATGCGTCTTGCGTGGCATGCGGACACCCGAGCAGCGCAGGCATTTGAGCTGAGCAGGAGCACAATGATTCTGGTGGTGTGGCGCCATTTTATAGGGACGCCATCCTATAGGGGCGCTGATAAACTTACACTGCACTCCTGCTTTCTTAATGAATGCAGCTTCTGTACATTTCAGAGGTTTTCGGATAGTTAGAGTGGGACGTTTTGCAATTTGCGCTGTTCCTCCAGTCTCCTCTGTGGGCATGCCACTGTGCGCATTGTCACAGCTTGCTCTGACTGTAGGGCGTTGTTCAACTTGGTTTGGAGGCCGTGTCAATTGGTGTATAGTGGCAGCGTATATGTCCTTGTTACTATGGTCGTCTTACTGGTGTCGTCATTGTCATCAAGGTATTTTTCTCAAGAGGCGAACAATGCCGTTACTGCCCTTCTTGCAGTGTAGTCTGCGTTCCTTGGAATAGGGTCACTGCTCGGAGTGTGTAATAGCCTCCTTTTCATCCTTCTTGGGAATAACAAGGTTGAGCCTTGCCTTGATAGCATCTGGTCTTCTGAGGTTGGTCTATTCGGGTGTGGCGCCCTGTGGTACATGAGCAGCCATTGAGCGAGCTGGAGTTTGAGGTTTTCCCCTTTCATCTTTTTGAGGCCGCCCTTCAGTGTACGGACTGCTCATTCTACTAAGCCATCCGATGCTGAATGGAAAGCAGCAGTTTGGATTTCATTTCCTTCTACGAATCTTCAGAAGGGCTGATCAATTAATCGTGTTCCATTGTCACTCAGAATACGCTTTTGTAATTGAACCCTCACAAAAATTTCACAGGCATAGGCTTATTTACCGGGTGGGCAAGGGTGGCACCTGCCCCCTTCCACTTTTGACAGCGGGGGGAGGGGAGAGGTGGGCAAAGTGAGGGCCGGATTAAGAAAAATGGGGGCCCTGTGCTAATGCGCATGCAGGCCCCCTTTCCCTATACTGACACCGCCCCCCTCCCTGTCGCCTGCTACGCTAGCGGAAATATGCCATCTTTCATTTTAATTCCACGAAATTAAAAAGAACGAAGTGCAACCAACGGGATTATTATTGTTGTTGTTATTATAAGGAAAATAAAGCTTGCTTGAAACGCGTGCTGTTGTAAACACCCACACATATGTTCACTTTGTGATTAATCTGCATTGTGTTTTCAGCAAAAACTACGCTTTAAGGAAAAAGTTTAGTGCACTCAAGATGAACAAGAATGTAGAAAAGACAACACAGCTCAGATGTCGATCCTCCTGAAGCTAGGCTTTGTTTGCATCACTACGTTTAATCCCGTGAGGAGACGCATGGTTGTATCCAAAACATTCTTTATTAAAATTCAAGCATCAGACTGCAGTAATCGTTACACATGTTACTTTTTAAATATGCAATAGATATATAATATATTTAAGGCAATACAAACACCATAAAAATGTACTAGAATACAGATGAAAATTAGCAACTGTAATTACAAAACATTATTTTAAAATATTTTCGTTGAAGGTAAGACAAGCAAGGAAGACACCAAATAAACGTGGCACTATCAAAAACAACAAAAATACAGTTCTCTATAAGCACGCTAAATATCACAAAAAGAACAAACAAGAGACGAACAACGAAGATTTGCATATCTTGAATTACACTGCTCAGCGTTTCATTCGCAACGTGGAGGCTGGGAGGCGACACAACGAACTTATTGGAACTATTCATGTATAGCGCAAACAACTAGTCCTCCTTTAAAATGGTATCTTTCGCGCCTTCGCTTTGGCGAAATCAGATATAGTCTGTTAGAAGGATAGATCGCGGAGGAGGTCACTTTCAATGGACATGATAGCAAGCGAGTTCACCTTGTCGTCAAGGAGGCTCGAACGAAGGCGATTTTTTATCAGCGACAACTTGGAAAACGATCGTTCGGTCTCACAGTTTGCCACGGTTATGCTTAAGTACATTCGCAAAGCAATAGAAAGGTTCGGAAACACATCACTAAGCTTTCTTTCGTACAGCAACTTCATTATTCCCAGGGGACTCGTGTACTGGCACAGAGTTGTGCAGAAAGTTCGCAAACTGAACGATTTCATCGGAAAATGATGGCTCCAAATCATTTTTGTAGGTTTTCACCAACTTCTCAGCCTGCTGTGCCAGAGAGGCGTCGCTCCCAACTTCTGTCAGCAATTTTAAGAATTCGAACCTTTCGTAGAGTTCAGTGTAGGCAACCTTTCGTACTCGCAAAGCAGAGCCTAGACTGTCATGTACAACATTGTAGGTCCTTACGATAAACTTTTTTCTACCTTGTAGCGTACTATCGCTTTTTCCGTCCGGGTGCTTACTCAAAACGATGCGTTTGCCCTCATCCTGATAACATTGATTGGTACTTAGCGTGCGTGCTCTCTCTTCGAAAGTATCAAAGAGAGGTCGGTCGCAAAGAATTAACAAAGCCTTCTAGAAAGCTCAGCAGGTCTACAGCAGTTGAGCTGTCCAGGCCTGGTTTCTGAAGTACAACGCTCGTTTTATTAAAGCGTTCCAAGATTTCACTCCAGAAAATCGCCATAAATGCAGTCTCTAGTTTTGTCATTTCCTTGGAGAGAGTGCGCTTCGCTCCTAGTGTCACCATTTTCTTCCTCGTTCTTTGATATAGCTTCAAGGCAACAGAAGACTGCATTGAAATTTTTCAGAATGACCGTGCATGATTCATCGTGTCTTGACCACCTGGTCTCAGAGAGACTTTTCAAAACAAGCTGCTGGCCAGTTCCGCCCATGCTGCCCAAAAGATACCTCCATCGCTTAGGCGAGGCAGCAAAGAACACATACAGTCTCTGAAAACAGTGAAAAATTTGACTGCCTCAAGGCGACTGTCAACGCTAAACGCGCCAGCTGAGTTCACTGAATGACCAGCACACGGGACGTAGACTGCCAATTCGTTCTGGTGTTTGATTTAAGCTTGCAGTCCTTTGTATTTTCCTGACATATTACTCGCATTATCATAAGCTTGGCCCCAACAATCATCAATTGAGATGCCATTGGTCATCAAGAGGGACATCACAGTATCGAAAAGATACAAGCCGGTATGCGATTCAATTGGAACAAATACAAGAAAACGTTCGTACATTTTCCCATTTAAATAGTATCGTAAAACAACTGACAGCTAATCAACGTGAGTAAGGAGCCAAATCAACAATTAAAGAGAAGTATATTGCGCGTTTCACTTCGTCAACGAGACGTTCCTTGACAGCCTTTGCCATATGCTCGATAAATTCATCACAAATGGTTTTTGACAGAAACGATGGGTGACCTTTTCTTTTGTTTCCGTAGCGTTTGATGTGCTCCTCCAGAAAGGGATCAAACTTGGCAATGGCCTCGAGCACTCCCATATAATCGCCATTTCTCGGAGAACTAAAAATCTCCTCACTGCCCCTAAACGCTAGGTTGCGCTCAGCTAGAAGCTAAACTATAGCGACTACGTGCTGCTTCAACACGTCTGTCCAGTAAGCGGTCTCAGTGACAAGATGCTCAACCAGCTCCTTGTCAATTGTGCTGCTTGAGTTGGAGTGGGCGAGCCATGCTGGCACGTAATTCCGGTGCTCGACGCTATTTTCATGTGCGCAAAGCTTTTCTTCTGCTCTTTTCCAATCAGAAAAGTCATGCGTGGTGAAAGCACTGGGGTTGCTTGAAATTGAAAATAGTTTGCACATGAAACAGTAAACGGAACCTTTGGACTCCGAGTACATTAATTAGTGTCGCTCGTATGCCTCCCCATTTACAGCCTTTCGCACGAAAAGATGAGGTGACATATAGCGTTTCTGAGTTTTGTATTGACTTTCGGAAAACGGAAAATTTTCTGCCCGATTTTGAAAATACAATGGCCCTTTCTCAAGGCATACACTCCGAAAACTGTCACTAATAACGTCCGGCCACTTAGCAGGGTCACTTCGGAGAACCTCGCAACGTACCTCTTGCTGCGGGGGTGTCTGTACTTCTCTGTTGCCGCAACGAGAAGCCGTCTCATTCGTCCTCTCGAGGCACACTTTGTGGGTGGGAACATGATTATTTGAAGCCAAACTAACAGGAAACAAGTGAGTCGGTTCTTGGAGTGTTGTTTCCTGGTGCTCGTCAGTAGAAGGAGGCTCATTGGGGAGGTTTGGCACCTGTTGATCAGCAGTAGTAGAAATCTGGCGTGGCGGACCGGACACCTGGAGCTCTGTGGCAGGGGCCCGGCTGAGTAGCGTAGCCGTTGCTGACTCAAGAATAGGACAGGGCTCGGTTAGCGTCGGTTGCTCAGAAATATAGACGACCGAGGTTGGCACCGTTTTCAAAGGATCCAGACAACCACGATGAGTCAAACCTTGCTTCTTGCCAGGAAACCGTGGTGATGGAGTTGGCTAGTCCTCCACAGAAGCACAGTTGGTACTATTGGGAGTTTGACACGGACTCTGGGTAGAGCGACCATACTGCTCCGCGGAAGATGCATTTAGTAGGTACTTTGTCATCTTTGGTAGCTTCTTTTCACGCTCTTCTCTTTCTAACTTCGCCTTTCGTTTTGACGCACCACTTTGATGCTTCCGACCGAGCATTTTCGCATGAATGGATGCTAATTGTTCACCGAGCACTTCGTCAGTCTGACGCGACCGCAGGTGTCCAACGGTGGCCGTCCCGATGAGTGGCGCACGCTGCCTAGATGGTCCGTGGCTGGCCGAGAGTGGTGCGTTCTCCGGGAGCCCCTCAGCGGGCGGGCTTATGCAAGCTTAACCGGCGGCTCGGGGCTGAATCGCAGCGCACGATCAACTTCCTTTTATAGAAGCGCACCGCGTCTGTCTGTTACTAGCGCCAAAGTAGGCGTTCACATACGAATAGAGTTCCTTGTACAAATTTCCTCCTTCTCCGTACAAACTCACTCCGTCTCCCCTTCCGCTCTCGTCTTCCTCTTGGCTAGGAGCAATTGTCTGTTCTGGGAGGTTCTCGATTTTTCTTTCGCCCCGTCGACGCTGAGCGCGAGAACGAAGGGGAGAGGACGACTCCTATCGCGGGTGAAGTTACGCACCCTCCGTCGCCTCTGAGTCATCTTTTTCTACTTCTATCTGGAAAGTTCGGCGGCCAGTCTGACCTACTTTTTCCGTCGAGCGCGCGCGAGGGTGCGCAGCCACTAGGCAGGAATGGGCCCTGGAGACAGGCCTTTGTGTCCAGCTCTCCAACTTCACTCTTCCACAGCCCTAGCCCGAACAGTGAACATTCCATGCACCACGGCACGTGGACAAAAGCACGTGTGACGTCTTTCCTTTCCTGCCTAGACTCTGCCATCAGACTCATCATCATCTGCTATCGTACTCATCCTCCCCCGCCCAAATTTCCTTTACGGTAAAGTCTAATGGGAGGCACTGTTTGGTACTGCAGCACATCCTTTCTATGAGGAGGACGGCGGCGGAACTATTTGAGAGGTGGAGGGTGGTTTGGTGGTGACGAGGGGGAAGGGAGATTTCGGTCCTCATCCCACATTACATGTTTCCCACTTGCTTCCCTTCCCTCATCCCACTTGCCCCTCCTCTCCAGACAGCACTGGACAGGCGGGCTGACAGGAAACCACGAAAACTCTTCCAAGCAAACGCACCTCGCTTCGTAAGAAAGAGGGCCCCGCCGTGGTGGCGGGGGATTCCTGTTTTTGCAGATCGACAAGTTCTCCCCAAATGGTCAAGCTGAACGCATGCTGTTACATTAGACGGGGGCCCCGCCTGTTCGTTCTGATTCGTTCGAAGTTCCGTTGCCCATGGTTCCATATACTAAGCAGGTTAGAATAAATGGGCCCCCTTCTCCTATTGTCCGAGGTGAGGCCCTGGGCTGCAGCCCCCTTAGCACCCCCCCCCCCTTAATTCAGCGCTGGGCCAAATATGTCATTTGTATCCCCGCCCCCTTTTGAAAGGGCAAAGACTGGTGGAACGCGCGGCTCCCTAGACGATCCCACACAGAATCGACTCCTGCAACGCACGGAAGTGACGTCAATAAATGACAACGTCACAAGCATGTGTATTTCCGGTTTTATGAGGGCGCGTGGTTTGATTGCTTGTTCGCACGTGACATTCAGTACGCATCCCGTCAGCCGCGCTTGCGGGCCGTGCATTTCTGCTGCCGCTGTTGCTGGCCCCAAGGCCTGGTTCTGCTGCATCCTCGCAAGCCTTTAACATTGTCCTTTTATATGTGCGAAAGCTGCTTTGCAGGGTTATTTTATATTTGTTAGCGTTATTTATATCTATTCTAATAAGTATTTTGATGGTATTTTGATTGCGTTTGTCGCGTATTTGCCGATCTTGCTCTCCTTGTTCGCTACCGCTTGTTTTGTTCAACCCTAGCGCGGATTTCTCGGATTCAACATATATAGTGCTGACTAGAAGGTAGCCTCCTTTCGTTTGTGAAAAAGCTCAGATTTATTTTCTCGCAGTATTTTTTTTCTAGGTGTCATTTTAGATTGCACTGATTCCAAGATGACACGTGTTTTGGTTGCCGGCGACTCGATGGTGAAATACACGGACCAGTATTTCCCATCGCGTCGTAGTTTGTCAGTCAGTGTTGCCGCGCATAGAGGAGTAAGGACTGAGCATTTGCGGTCAATGATTGCTGACAAGCTAGCTGGTTTTGATGTCATCGTGCACGTTGGCGCTAACAACAATGTTGACAGCGTCAGCGTGTGCATGGGCAAGTATCGCCAGCTCGCTCAGGAGATCATTGAAATAAATCGCATAGTGCATGTAGCTTTTTCTGCCATTCTTCCTCGGGGGCAGAATCATGCAGTACAGCTCATGGGAAGCTCAGTCCTCATGGTTGCATGACCTGAATGATAGCTACATAAAGATTAACACTGCTCTGATGCAGTACTGCCACGAGTGCGGCTACACATTCCTGGGTGGTCTCGTGGACAACTGGCCCAGTAGCCTGTGCAGAGATGGTGCCCATCCGAGCCACGTTGGTAACAAGGTGCTGGCAGACGTCCTGTACCAGGGGGACTGCGCCCTGTCTATCCATCTGGAGAGAAGCCGCATCCAGCAGTCCTACAGGGAGACCCAGGCACCTTCACAGACCGGTTGGACTCTGCAGGACAGCAGGATTCTGCAGGACAGCATCCCTGCCATCTCCGAGGCTGACTTTCCCCCGCTTGGTTTGCATGTTTTCATTTCTTCTATTTCTTCTTCTTAAGCAGCAAGTGGACCTTCCACACCACCAGCTCCTGTCTGTAAAGCCAGCACTGCTCCCTTGCAGAGGCACTAACCAGCCTACCAGAACCCTTCAGCGGCTATTTGATTTGACGTGGGCATAATTCAGCATCTAGAGCATCAACCCCAGCATCTCATCATTCTTGACGACACCAGCTGGCGTCGACAATCCGTCAGGAACGTGTTTCTTGTGGTTGAAGCTTTAATGTGGGCAGGTTCACTTTGTATTATTCAATTTGAAAACCTGATCAATCTGCTTCTAAGTAGTAGCAAGTATTTCGGATATTCAACTGTGTTACAAAATTTGCTTGCCATCGGTCTGGTACTGCTTTAGCAACCAAAATCTCTACTGACATTGCCCCATTACCTTCCCGTTGCCGCAAGTCTCTTGGCGGAGCCTGACCGCTACAGAGCACGTTCTCGGGTGGCGGATAGAAAAAATTCTTGTCATGAAGCTGCGCTAAGCAGCTTCATGCAAGACAGGCACTTGTGCCCGCGGACCAACGGGCTAAGAAAATGCTAAACAGCAGCACTCAGGTTGTCACAGTGACATGTTCATCTCAGAGTGCAAGTTGCGGATTCTTTTTAATCCTTTGTACTTCACCTGCGTTTTCTTCCCTCTCTTGTGTAGGTCCACTAAATGTACCAGCTGCATGCATTCACACTACC
This sequence comes from Dermacentor andersoni, assembly GCF_023375885.2. Lineage (NCBI taxonomy): Eukaryota > Metazoa > Arthropoda > Arachnida > Ixodida > Ixodidae > Dermacentor > Dermacentor andersoni. The sequence goes on along the minus strand of NC_092817.1, from coordinate 124,951,259 downwards.
ATCAAGTCATCAGGAGCGTCTGTACCTCTATCTAAATATTACACTATTGTCTAAGATGAAAAACCAGACTTGTACATTTTGCTGTAATGGTTCTGCCAATAAAAGACTGATTATACATATTTATTTTCTTGCAAAGCTGGCATTGTATATGTAACAGGCCAGTGCAGTATATAATCTATAACTTTTTACTTTTTTTTGCAGATGCATAACACTCACCTGCTATGAAACCAACTTGCAGTGCATAGTTCATACAAAACACAGAAGATGATTGTGCACCATCTTGAGGGCCTTGGCATTTTTATTTAGGAGTATTTTGTATCAGCTATGCAGCACAACTTGACTTCCATGTTCAAGAACAAACTAGCCTACACACAAATTTCTTTTTGCACTAACTACGTTAAGCATGTGCCAATTAAGTCCTAGTCAAGTCTTTTTAAATACTCCTCCTTCATCAGGTGCTCGTCACTGTCAAAACTGAGACAAGATATAGCTTTGTCTGCAATTTTTATCTGACATGAACACAAATGAACAGAGACGACAGCATTAAAAAATTCATACTAAAGGGCAGCACTCTATAACAACCCAACACTCAAGTCCAGATTGCACTGTTTTGCAATGAACTTGCTTGAAAAGCACAACACACGATTACTGTTTGATTTCCTTTCATTGTTGCATGGGTGATCAAGTATTGGGCCCCTGTACCTAATCTGAGCATACTTTAAAGAATTGTAACACAATTCAGTCATCCAGATCACATTTCTGCATGCACTATACATCCGTTTTTTTTCTAGAACATTTTCCGGGTATCCCATAGACATTTCGCTGCAAGACTTGTGCATATTACACGGATGTTCAGCGAACGTCTAGAAAAAAGCATTTTGAATGTTACCTAAAAAACGGCCTCAATATTAATTCAAAGTTATTCCTATTTTGTTTGACTGAAAGAATACAGCACATTTTTATGGTGTATGACAGTGTAGCCCATCTAAATGTTACTTTAATGTAGCAGAGAAATCTGTATGCTCATTAAAAGAGCTATATAAAGTTAGCCTGCTTCACTACATGAAATGGGTATGAAAAGGTGACATATCTGAGGGATAAAATAATTCCAAGTTCACAATAATTGGTAAAACTTGGTGTATAGCACTCACCTAAAGCACCTAAATAAGTCTTTCCATGCCTTGTTCACATACTGATTTCCACTACACTATAACACTGTTGAGCAGGCAACAATTTTCAATAAATAAGTAGCAATGTGAAAGCTTATTTGTATTACTAAAGATCTAGAGGAAAAGCTACAAATTAAATGTGATGTGGAGAAAACACGTAAACATGCACAATTTAAGCATTTCATGATTAAGCTACTAGGAATTTATGGCTTTTTATTATTTCGTTGCAGGCTAAGCTAAGCAATAAGAACTAAGACTTACACAGCATGCTTTGCCACATTGAAATTCATATCACTTTGTTGTTTGCATGCTTCAGGTCACGAGTAGCTGTTCTAGGTACTTTAATGCTTCCACCATAAAGTAAACCCGTATGGCTTGAAGTGCCTTTTCTCTGCACCAAGAAAGAAATGTAAACATTCATGTGAAAGTTACTACACACTTCTTTCTTTGGCATTTCACAATTGGTAGACCACACAAAACATACGCGTAGCGCAAAAATTTATTCGTTGACTGCACCACTAAACATCCTACCATGCTGCGGTGAAGCTATGCACTTGACCCACCCCTTTCCCCGTGCCTAACCGCATAGGTCATGTGCAGAATGTCACAGAATTCTGTTTCGAGGATTCTTTGCATGTGCTAATGTTTCTCCAGCCATTGAGCATAAGTAAATTAAGAAAACTAGACAAAAACATAGCACTGCTCACTGTCTAAGTATGAAATAGGTTGTGATGATTGTGACACCTATATGCATGCGTAATCTTGCACATATCATTTATCAAAGTGACGTTCCTATAACTTGTACCTCTCACAAACTTGTGATTTCATGCACACTGTGACACAAGTACACGCTCAACCCACCTCCAAAGTGGGTGAAGTACACCCATAAGGATATAAAGCAGTGTGTGACTGTTGGTGGGATTGAATCCGTCTTCCAGCAAAGCGGCCAAATGTTCTAACCATTAACCCATAATTGCACATATACTTCTCTTGTGCCAAAGTCACTCTTTGAAACATCTGGTTCGTGCAAAACGTGCCTGTGTCTCACATTCTTCCCTCTTGACAGCTAGTACTTTGAGATGCTGTGTTAGACTGCACTGCCTCTGGGATCAGGCTACATTTTCTGCTAGATCCTTCAAAGTGGTTGAAGTTCACCTGTAATACTATCACATTCAAAGTAATAAACTAACATTGTCCCAGTAAAATCCCATTAGTGAGTCCTCGCAGCTGTTTATATTATGCGTTAATGTGTCATGCTCATAATATGTCATGCTACTGTTCCACCTGTAAGTATGTCATGCTATCTCTTAATGTGTCAAGCACCTAGAAGTGACACCACTATGTTCTTTAAGTCCGACCTTTCACCTGTCTGCCAATCATGTATGTTGGCATTATGAGCAGAGAAGAAATCAAGCTCACTCTACTGGCACACCAAGCTTAGCCTGCTCAAGCTTGGCGGAGCAGGGTCTTGTTAATTCATCAATGTATTAAAAACTCCTACATCAAAATGTGTTCACATTAAATCAGGTGTCATACTTTCAGAATGGATGGCAGGGTGCGAAGTGGAAGAATGGTAGTAGAACAGTCACGATACCACTTTGCTTGAGCAAAGTTTCAGTAGAGCTAAAACCGAGTTCAAGCATGCCTGGTGCATCAATTAATGCAGCTTTCACTGGGAAAGACATGACAGGGGGCTGAGTGCAAGCAGAACAGAGAAATGAGTTGCTGCATCATGTATGAAATGGTGCCACTGTGGGCAGGAGGAAGTGGCTTGATACAGAAGAAAACGGTTCAACGAAGGATTGCTCGGTTGCATGGTGATGGAGCAAAAACAGCGGCCGAGTGCACTCGCATCTAGGGCGAGCTGCCTCGGTGTTCTCCGGTTACGGATACTAAGAGCTGAACACGTTGCACCATCTGGGGCGGTATGCCCCATACTATGGAAGAACTCGGCCGTCAGCAAGAGCATGGAGTTTCCTACTAAACTGAGTACAGTGAGTTCCCTTACACCACACATCGGCACAAATTTCTGTGCGAACACCCAACGCGCGCAAATTCGATGTTAGTTTGCGGTGGCGGCGCTGTGCACTCATCGTTTGGGAGCAGCAATAACTATTCGTTACTACATAATAAGTGCAAATTTTCTCGGACGCAGTACCAAATCCCGCACTAGAAATGCTGTTTGCAAAACGCGCTACTTGTCCATCCAGACGCGGAACAGCCATAGCAAGCCGAAAGCAGACGCACTTGTTTAGATACAAACATTGTAAAACTCGTCGTAACCGGATCATAAAACTCACCGTCAGAGTCATCATTGTTGAAAAGCATTAAGAAGCGATTCTCACGCTTGAAATTCAAACAACGCGCATAAGAGACGTGAACTCACAAACACTACGATTCGCTAGCACATAAGAGGATTGGATTGACTTGCAATGCTTGCCCGCATCTCTTTCGTACCTGAACAACGTCGGTGGTACCGCTGGTTTCAGCATTTCATTTGTTTATTACTACGCGCCGTTTCTGCTAGAAGTGGTGTCAAGCGAAAGTTCTGCGGAATCGCTACCCGCTTTACATATCCAATGCTCGGTCAGCTACGTACGATGCACCAGGCCAATGCACATCATACATTAAGTTCCCTCTAGGTCAGTCATTGCTCATGGCTCTTCAACGCACATGCCTGCTAAACGATTTTCCTGTGAGAGAATCACACTCAAGTCTTATGTGAAGAGTAAACGCGAACGTACAGGCTCAATTTACAGAAGCATAGTAAAACATTCGAAAAAGCGCCGGCTATGGCTGATGACTGCCGCTGCACGCTTCACAGCATGACTACCATTGATGCTGTAAAGAGCACTCATTCATTCATCAAAAGAAACCTGCACAGCATTATCATTGATCTGAAAAACAGCGTATGTCTGTGAAGCTGCGAGCTCAGTATGGAGTTTCATTGCCTCTCCACACATAATTAAACGCTTTAGTGCATGAAATTATATCAGACCATGCGATGTTATTAGACTTTATGAAGCTTCATAGCCCTACACAAGTGTTGAGGTAAAGCCCTCGACAGACGCAAACACATCGTGGAATCGAACGAATGACTCCCCAATGTGCTTGTGCTTAAGGTGAATGTAACCATTTGCTGCCGCTCCGCTCAAGATTCAGTCTCAAAGCGTGAAATTCAGTCATATCGTGCGACATAATTACAAACTTGTCGAACTTCAGCGCACTGCCTAAGCGTTGAGGTAAAGCCCTCGACAGACGCAAACACATCGTGGAATCGAACGAATGACTCCACAGTGCGCTTGTGCTTAAGGTGATTGTAACCATTTGCTGCCGCTCAGCTCAAGATTCAGTCTCAACGCGTGAAATTCGGTCATATCGTGCGACCTAATTACTAACTTGTCGAACTTAACCGCACTGTCAAAGCGTTGAGGTAAAGCCCTCGACAGACGCAAACACATCGTGGAATCGAACGAATGACTCCACAGTGCGCTTGTGCTTAAGGTGAATGTAACCATTTGCTGCCGCTCAGCTCAAGATTCAGTCTCAAAGCGTGAAATTCGGTCATATCGTGCGACATAATTACAAACTTGTCGAACTTCACTCTACTGCCAAAGCGTTGAGGTAAAGCCCTCGACAGACGCAAACACATCGTGGAATCGAACGAATGACTCCACAGTGGGCTTGTGCTTAAGGTGAATGTAACCATTTGCTGCCGCTCAGCTCAAGATTCAGTCTCAAAGGAGTGAAATTCGGTCATATTGTGCGACATAATTACAAACTTGTCGAACTTCACCGCACTGCCAAAGCGTTGAGGTAAAGCCGTCGACAGACGCAAGAACATCGTGGAATCGAACAAGTGACTCCACAGTGCGCTTGTGCTTAAGGTGAATGTAACCATTTGCTGCCGCTCAGCTCAAGATTCAGTCTCAAAGGAGTGAAATTCGGTCATATTGTGCGACATAATTACAAACTTGTCGAACTTCACCGCACTGCCAAAGCGTTGAGGTAAAGCCGTCGACAGACGCAAGAACATCGTGGAATCGAACAAGTGACTCCACAGTGCGCTTGTGCTTAAGGTGAATGTAACCATTTGCTGCCGCTCAGCTCAAGATTCAGTCTCAAAGCGTGAAATTCGGTCATATCGTGCCACACAATTACGAACTTGTCGAACTTCACTGCTGTACCAAGCGTTGCGGTAGAACCCGCGGCAGAAGTAAGGCTGCGTGAAACGGCATGAACGCACAGGGGGCGCTTTTGCGCGTGATGTGAAGGACAACGATTTTGTGCCACCCTGCACAAGTATGCATCTCAATGTGTCTTTTTCAGGCAGACCAGGTGATGTCGTTACAACTCCGTCAAGCTTAACAAGACTACGCAAGCGTTGCCATAAATCTTGCAGCAGAAGTAGCTAAGGTATTAGTAAATTTAATTAATACATGGGAAACGCTGAGCGCCGACGGTGAATGCAAACATTCATTCTCTCATTGCACACACGTCTGTGCATAGCTGCTTGAAACGAAGGAAATGCTGTGCAGTGCAATATTAGTTATATGAACATTTACACACGTTGCTGCAAAACTTACGGATTCTATGGCTTGTGTGCTTAGTCAAAATACAAAAATAGTGAATCAATAAAGAGTGTTTTTAATCATGAGATGAGCGAAAACATTCCATGCCTTTTTGCACACAAATCACACCATGTATAAAAAAAACTGAAAATTTCAAGAAACTCCTGGTAGATATGCGCAACTTTCAGATAATAGCATCTATGCCAAGATAGCATCAGCTGTCAAAATTAAGAAGTATCTTTCAACTCCTTACAGTCTGTCACTCCCTTTGTGCAAATCACTGTGAGCTCGCTCTGCTGCAGCCTTCTTAGCACAGCGCTCCTATGTCACTTCGTCAGAGCCACTGTGGAGAAAAAAATAAGACATAACCAATTTTATACCTGAGCTTGCTGCCAGCCATCACTACCATCTGAGGGCCCCCAATGCTTGACATGATGTCAAGCAAGCTTGCCTTTTCAGCTGTCCCCTGCCTCCAAGCAATCTTTTTGCTCCTTTCTTGCTTATAAGTGGAGAAGTTATGCACACAGTACGTAAACCACATTCACCAATGATAAGTGACATTGTTCTCATGCACTGAAACCTAAGCTTTTTATCGTTGCAGTTTTAATATTGAATAGGCATGCTTGGATAGTAAAATTTTCTCATTGAATTGATAGCAATATTCAAGAAAAACTGCCTGTGAATATCAAATCAAATATTGAATATACCCAATTTCTAAAATAATGAGATGAAAAATGCCGTGGAGTCTGTTAAGGAAAAAATGACTTGCTGGCCTTTTTGGATGCGTGTAGTGCCATTAACAACTAGATATCAAGTCAACTAGGAAGCTTGTAAATGAGGAGAAAAGGAAAGCAGAATCATATCTGGTGCACAATGACCACGACACAAATAAAAAAAATGAACAGCATGTCCCAGACACATGTAGTAGAGTATAGTAGAGTATACAGCTCAGTGAAGGACTAAGGGCAATACTGCAGCCCTGCATATAATTTTGAAGGAATCCAAGCATATGGAGAGATTGACCAAACAATAAATTGCTTTGTCTAGTTAGACAGAGCAAATGCAAAGTCTTCCTAAGGCAGGACATGCTTACTCAACTATAGCATGTAAATGACCTCCTCCATATCTTTGTTTAGAAACTGGATCATCTGCGCAACAATCACAGTTAACCTGCACTATAACCATTCAACGATTCTCTATTTATATCAGTCTTCCTCCTTGTAGACTGCAAGAAGTGTTGTTGTTCCTTACAGTGTTCGAACAAAGCAAATGCACGATTCGACAAGTTCAAATAGTGAATTCTCGAATCGAATACGAATTGAATAGCAAAGACTATTTTTATTTTTTATTTATTTTTATTTACAGCATACTACAGACCCTAGATGGGTCCTAGCAGGAGGGGCAAAACAAAAAGAGAATGACAATAACCACTGCAAAAAAAAAAAAAGACACACAGCAAGAAATCATTGCAGTAAAGAAAATATAAACAATGACACATAGCAAGAACACAAAACAATAACTGTGCAACTGTCAATAAGTAATTTTGTCAATGGCATCAATAATGGTTAGTAGATCAGTCGGGAGTGAATTCCATTGAGTTATTGTGCGCGGAAAGTACTTAAAAACATTGACTTTAGCGTTGTACGGTGTTAGGGATCCCGCGTGATGATTTCTTGTTAGGCGTGCTGTGGTGGACTTAATAAATGGACCAGGACTCATAGAGAGTTTGGTATTTTTGATTAAGAAAAGTAACTTCAATCTGTGAATTTTTCTTCGTATTTCCAGTGTCTGTATGTTATGTTGTGCCATGAGAGTGGTGGGGGAATCAGTAGAGCGGTATTTGTGATAGATAAATCGAACAGATTTTCTCTGGATCATTTCCAACGCCTCAATGTTGTGCTTTGTGTAAGGGTCCCAGACGGTGCATGCGTACTCGAGTTTATGTCTGATGATTGAGGTGTAGGCTAAGAACTTTGCGCTAGCAGGGGCAGCTTTTAATTTGTGCCTGAGGAGGCAAAGTTTCTTAAAAGCTGACGTGTATATGTTTGATATATGTTTATTCCAACTAAAATTACTGGTTATAGTAACACCTAGGTAAGTGTATTCATTAACTTCCTCGAGCGGGTGAGATGGAAGGTTATATGAAAATGATAGGCTACTCTTTTTATTGGTAACTTTCATGAACACTATTTTGTCATTGTTAAGCTTCATGTTCCATCGATTGCACCAAGAATGAATGTTCCGAAGGTTAGAATTAAGGATGACTTGATCTTCAGAAGACCTAATATCATTAAACAATACACAGTCGTGGGCAAAAAGCCTAATCTGAACTGGTTCATTATTCATATCAACAATGTCATTTCCGTATATGAGGAAGAGTAATGGTCTCAGCACACTTCCCTGCGGTACGCCAGAAGTGACTGGGAGGTGGCTGGAAAAATGAGAATCAATACTGACGAACTGTGTGCGGTTAGAAAGGTAAGCAGACACCCAGTTAATTATGAAAGAAGGAACCCCAGTAGCTTCAAGCTTATATATTAGTTTGTCATGTGGAACAAGGTCAAACGCTTTCTTAAAATCTAGAAAAATAATGTCAATCTGCCCGGACCTGTTTAGTGTATCAGCAAAGCTATGAACTACAGATGTTAGTTGGGTGACTGTTGAAAGTCCCTTTCCATATCCGTGTTGAAATGGAGATAGAATGTCTCTGTCACTTAGAAAGGTAGTTATATAAGTGGCTACAATATGCTCAAGAAGTTTACAAGAAGATGTAAGCGATATTGGACGTAAATTTGTAACAGATGATGCGGTACCTTTCTTTAGTATTGGTACAATCCGCGCAACTCTCCAATCCGAAGGAACACTGCTAGTTGATAGGCTTGCACGGAAAATTATGACAAGAAATTGGGATATCATTTCACTATAACGCTGCAAGAACATATCTGTAATCCCGTCAGGACTAGGAGACACTTTTGTTTTCAAATTTAACAACATGGATAACACGCCTGCAGAAGATACAATGCTTAGTTCGGGAGGACATGATGGAGCTGTTTGTCGTATTTGAGAGTTGGATTTCGAAAAAAGAACACTGTAAAAATATGTATTAAAATGTTCAGCAATGCTTGCTTTATCGGTGACAAGAACGTCATTGTGCATAATTTGGTCGATAGGCTTGTTTTTCTTGGACAAGTGTCTCCAAAACTTCTGCGGAGCGTTTTGAATGAAGCTCGGCAGCGTGTGTTTAAAGTAATGACGTTTTGATTGGCTCACAGCTTGACGCAGTGCAAGTCGGGCAGTTGCTATAGCGTTTCGGCAGACACCTGTATGCTTTAAGCGCTTTAATTTTCGTTTTAAATGCAAGACCTTACGCGTGATCCAGGGATTTCTTTTGTGCGTTTTCTTTATTCTATTGGGAATAAAATGTTTTATGCAGTACGTGCAGATTTCTGTAAACTTGTCCCATAGTATATGCACATCATTTCCTTTAAAATCGCTCAGGCATAGATCAAGGTAGTCAAGCACGCTTTCGTCCTTGGCACGCGAGAAATCTCTTACACAGACAGGCTTTGTAGGTGGAGAGTTGTTGGGACTTTGGATGCTGCATGAAAAATACACCATATTGTGATCGGAGAGGCCGTTTTCCACCGAGACACGAAAATGTTCAATCGATCGGCTGATAAACACCAGATCAAGTATGGAAGCACAAGTACCCTGGACACGCGTGGGTTGTGTAACTACCTGTTGAAGGCTATGTTGTAACATAATATCGAAAATGTAATGCGTACCAGGGGCAGAACCAGAAACAGGACAATTCCAATCCAATCCAGGCAGGTTGAAATCACCAGCAAGAATTATTTTATCGTTAATGTACTTAGACATGTGATCAGCCAAGTCGGGAAAAAACGTTTGTGGTGAATCAGGTGGTCGGTAAACCGCAAATAAAAGCAAAGACCGGCCCCAGCAGCGCAGTTTTAAAGAAACGCTCTCGTGATGAATAAGCTGCGGTAAAACAAAAGCTTGGATACCCTGCTTCACCAGCACAGCTACACCACCACTCCTTGATTGTCTGTCGCAACGAAACGTGTTATACAACGGAGGAAAAACGTCTTCGTCAGTTATTTAATCTTTAAGCCAAGTTTCGGTGATTACTACAATATGCCGTTTATAATCTAAGATTAGAGCTTCAAGTTGGTGGCTTTTATTAGCTAAACTACGGGCATTAAGGTTCAGTAGGCGTAGCTCCTTATCGCTGGAAGCCTGACGTCACTCACTGCCTGAACTGGACTGACGTCGGGGTAGTTTGACCCTCGCACACGTGGCGTCGTCCCAAGAGTAAATTTCACTGTCCACTCTCAGCTTATCGTTTATCAGCATTATTTTCCTTCCGTCTTTTTTCTCCCGTTTGGCGCTAGCCCAAAGAAGCTTTCTTTTGCGAAGTGTCTCGCGTGAGTAATCGTGTTGAACCGATAAGTCCGTTCCTTTAAGTTTGTAAGCGTTTTTCATAATTCCCTGTTTTTCATTGCAGTTTTGGAAGAATATTATAACTGGCCTTTGCTTTCCAGTTTTTCCAACTCGGTGAATTCTTCCAATTGATTCGCAGGTGGTGTTAAGCTTCTCAGTGAATGTATCGATAACTTTTTGTTTTAGCTCCCATGCAGTTTCACCCGCGTCTTCAGACAAACCGAAAACCATCAAGTTCGAGCGCCTGCTTCTGTCCTCTAAACTGACGACTTTCGCCAGAAGTGTATTGAACATTTCTGCAATGCCCTCTATTATTGCTACACGGCTTTCTAAGTCGGCAAACTTCGAGGTGAAATCAGACATAAGAATTTCCATGTTTGCCTGTTGTACTCGAAGAGCTGCAACCTCGTCTGTAAGTTTATTCTGGCGAGCCAACAACTGCCTCAGCAGATCTTTTGTACTGGGGTCTCCCGTATTCGGACCGGGATTTAACTCTACGTCTCCACAGAGCATGAGCTTGCACACGCTGAGCACTTCACAAACAATAAAAATACACTGTTGTGGGCACGGCAGAACCAAGAGACAGCGGGAATCGCTCACAATTGTGGAGTAATAATCACTGACCTGCGTGAAGCAGAGGAAACGCTTGTTAGGCCACATGCCTATGCTCGGTCCGCCGTGCCCACTGAACTCGAAGGCTTGTGGACAGCCTTTTATAGGAGCGGTTGATGACGTAACGCCACTGGTAGACGGCGCTAGGCTGGTAGTGGCACGAATCACAGGAGGGCAGCAACAGGGCGTCGCTGATACGGATGAAGCCGCCAGGCATGCGTCGTTCATTGAGTCATTTTGCTGAGATGGCGTTCCGGCAAGGCTAACCAAAAAAAAATTCATATTCATACTCGAAAATTTTGAATATTTGCACACTCCTATTATGAAATTGTAAGATTGGCTTGTAATCGTAATATATGCGGCAAATTTTCTATTAAAAAATGTGGGTTAGCCCCCGCATGCATCTCATTTCACAGCCAGTCAGCCATCACTTAATTTCCTTGCGTTGCTGCTATTCACTCTTTTATACATTGCAACATTTGCACTGATAATACTTGCGACTGGACGTATCAATTTTATGTCCAGCATGACGTATAATATCCTATATATTAACAAAGAATAGGTGATACTAGAAATTATCAGTTATCATATATAATATGCAAGACAGTTAACTGATAATCTATAAGAGTACCAAAATCGGTGCTAGAGGAAAAGAGGGCAGTAATGAGCAGCAGAGGATTGGGAGGTGTAATTCAAGATAGCATAATTCACTGGCATAGAATGGAGTCAGCTAATGCAAGGCAAGGGTATGACTTAAGCTTTCAGTCCTGCAGCAGACATAAATTGGTTAATGAAGTTAATGATGGCCATGTATGCACTTTGAAAAACATGGGAGCTTGAATATAACAATTAAATGTACCTAGCAGCACAGATTGGATTCAGATTGTACTTAGGCACAGAGGATGGCCTGTCTCTCCTGCCAGATGGTGTCCTGCTAATCTCCCCTTACAGCCACTAGTTGTGGACGGTGGTGGGAACTGATACAACCAATGCATACAATAATGCAGAACATAATCTAGGTAATTTTTAAAACATGGAACACTTTTGTCTACCAAAGCAGGTAACAAAAGTGTTACTCATATTTTTGAGTCTGAGAAGAATTAGTGTGCATGTAAATTGTTTTCGTATTGGATCCTAGCTGTACTTCAAACCAGAGTGTGCCACATGGCTCTGTTCTGGCCCCCTTGCTGTTTATCATTCGTCCTGCATGGAGGCTACAAGACATCACAAGCATTGAGTTCTTGATCTATGCTGATGACATGACGATTTGATCAACGTATGGGAATCTTGATATGCAATGTAAACAGCTGCAAAATGCTCTTGACGTACTCACTGAATATGCAGAGACTGTTGGTCCCCAACTATCTATAGGAAAGTCCTGCTGCATTCATGATACTAGCAATTAAGATAAGGGAAAGTAAGGTCAGTCTTCGAAACTGACTTTGAGCTAGGAATCAACCCGTCAGTGATGCTAAGAATGAATGAGCTACCTCTCCTTAGCCTTCGAATTCATCTTTCTGGTTCAGGCTCAAACTAGCCTAAGCCAGTCTTGAAGTCATCGACCTTGACTTTGGACTTAGTATACAGAATTCAACCAAGTGCTGGTAGAGCTCACACTGAAGTGACACACCAACTTGCAAGTTTGTTAATTTGACCATGTATCACTCATCAAGCACAGTTTAGTTGACCGAGTGCTCAGCAGTGGGCTATACTAGATTTCACCATCTGAGAAGTGAGGGCAATAATGGTACTGAATCATGTCTTATCTCAATAAAAATGCTTAAATTGCGTGCCCAGCTTAGCACAATTATGGAACTTGTCATTCTGTGCAAGCATGTAAGACAGCTACGATAACTGATCTCTCTATTAGTTGCAGCTCTCTCTTCTCATTTATACAGAGATCCTCCCATGATAATGACATTTTCTGACCTCCTGCTGTATCGCATTGTACTTATATTAGCACTAATACAAGATTAATGTTTAGGAGAAGTAATTATACAGCTATTTCTTACGTGAGATATCAGGATGCCTAGAGGACACTGTGCAATTTACCCAGACTATGATTTTCAGGGCAACATAGGATGGATCGCCGTCATCATCCCATTTACAGCATTAAAAATTATTTTTCCTTTATATGCACACACCTGTCCATTTGACACAAAGAAAACGCTTATTGCAAGACTGTGAGACACTAATTATGCATGCTATCAGATCCTGCCACACTAAATCATCTAGGAAAGTTGGCGAAGATTCTAGACAGCATCGAAGAGAAGAAAAATTGAGACCTGGAGACTACGGGCACGCTAATGTGTACTTTTGTGCTCTCATTTATTACTATGAGGATACTCTAGGTTCATATGTGATGGCTTTGTGGTGAGAAAAGAAAGAAGTTAGGCAAGGATGGCAGCTGCTATGAGATGTGCTTTATTAGAAAGTATAGGCTGCATTAGTACCTGTGTGGGTAAACCAGCATGTTCCCTGAACAAGTGAAGCTATTTTAGCCTACAAAAGCTGCCTTGAGGCTACTTCTTTTACTTCAATTGTTGGCAAAAGGTATCTTGCTCTCTTAAAACAATTTTCACAGGAAAGTGCTGCATAGTTATAAGATGCGCATCATATCTAAGGTAACATGTAAAGTTTTTTTTCGATAGCTAGTAAAGCCTTGGCCATCACTAGTGTCTGTGCCGTGTACCGATATGGCAGCACCACGCTCACACACTTAGAAATCTTTTGCAGTCGAGCATGCAGGAATGCAGACAACTTTGAAGATCTTGGTCACAAACCTGTCTCCCGTACTGATGTTTAAATTGTGTCAGTTTCCATCGTCTCCGTGCTGGGTGATCACACGAGGGATCAACACGGGTAAAAAAAATTATATTTTAGATTCGATAGAATATTTTATATTTTATGCACATATCACTCAGTAGCATGAAAGTAAATATGACTTCTTTGCCAAATGCATATTTAGGAGGAAAAAAATATGGAAATTCCTCCGTGTGGAGGCGCCCATTTCATGCACAAGGCGTTCTCGGAAATTCGCAACAATGTGAAATACAATATATTACAGCTACAAAGAACATATTCTTGTCTGTAAAACATAGACGTAAAGAAGGGCCAGCTAGCCGTGCAAAATGGAAGTGTTTTAGCATGGCTGCTTAATTTGCTACAATTTTCGAAGGTTGCTATATCTACGATTTTTTATCAACTATACCAATCCGTGGAGCCTGTTGAAATTTGGCGGACTGTGAGACCTTAACCTATTCAACAACTGTGCATAATATTGTTGTATCACAAATTATCAGTTTTACGATTCACATCAAATGTGAAGTGTTGACAAAAACGATTGCGATATAAAAATCAAAATAATGAAAGAACATTGCAAATTAAAAACAAGTTGCATTATTTTGTTTGTAAGGACAATACTATAGGTGGTAGAAATGAGAGCTCCGCCAGAACGCAGCAATGTGCTAAGAAAAAGGGACATCGGGGTAAAAAGAACATGCACAAGGCTCTGACTTGCCTAAACTTGACCATGATTACGACAGAAAGGCAGTTTTGGCCTTATGGTTAATACGTATACATGAAAGTGCGTTTACTACAATAATCATCCGCTTTAACGGGAATAAACAAGCGTCAATATAACCTTTACATGGTTCTTTTATTTAACACCATATGTGCGCAGCTTATGGCGTAGATAATTTTTAATGAAGGTTTGTATTTCTTTGCCTGCTACAGAATTAACGGTTAACTCTCTGTGAATGTGCACAGGTAACAGAATGTACGGCAGGTGAATGCCTCTAAAAATGTCGTACTGGTCATTATATAAACGTCGTTATATAATCTAAGAAGCGGTGGTGGGAGTGGCAATGGTGCTGGTTAGGGCAGTGTTAGCTGGCAGATAGTTCCGGCTGCCAGGTGCCTAAAACTGCCGAAACTACCTTTCTTTAGGAATCATGGTCAAGCTTAGGCAAGTCAGAGCCTTATGTATATTCTTTTTATGCTGATGTCCCTTTTCTGTCTGATTATGTCTGATGTTTAATAGTACAAGGACCTGGAATGACTAAAGAATGCCATGAATGTAGCATGATACATTTAACACTTAAAGATGAACTGCTCTAAATAATAAATATTCGCTGTATACAGGCTTAAAATTACTAGCTCTATAGGAGTGTAAGATATATCTACTGTCAAAATGATAAGCCTATAAGTGATGTTTGTGTTGGCCAAATTGCATGAAGAGATGAGAAGATAAAGCATTTGAACTGGTGTGGTCTTTTACCAAGCACTCTGGGCCTTTCCATAGCCCTTACGCACAATGGTTTGGAAGCTGGCACTCCATGTGCACTGCAGAATTGCAGCTTAAGCCTTCAACTGGAGGCAATGCTATGACATAAGGCTTAGAGGACACTGTATATATCCAGTATACCTACATCACTGAAAAAAGTACCTGACAGTTTTGTTATTGAAAAGTAGATTGTTGCCAAGGAAAAGGGCTGTACTGGAAGGTAAACAGGTACACATTATATCGCACTTCCTGTCACAGCCTATGCAATGCTGACAGTATTTGTCAAATAAATAAATAAAAATAAAAATATAATGTAATACTAAATTGTTGTTATGCTGTTTAATGGATAGACCTATTTTACAGACATGTTTTATGGCTAGGCTACCTGTTCTCCATAAAGACATCAGGAACAGGTGGACCCTCCAAACTTGTTGCATGTTGATGGCTCACTGCTCGTCAGAAGGTGAGAATGTGTACGTGCCATCCATTCTTATTCTCCACATTCCAAATTCCAGCCACCTTGCTTGCCTTTCCATTGGGATCAGGCTGCACTAAGCGTAAAAAAAGTAAAAACAAAAAGCAAAATCTCATTGCCAAACAAAACATGCGTCCAAGTGTGCATGCTGCTAACTAGACTTGTAAATGATCCCGTTATCTTGTCACGAGGTGTAACACGAGAGTGTAGAAGCACCACCTTCCATTCACTTCATCTCGACTGTCTTACCATTTGGCCAGTTACTGTCACTCATGTAGATGTAACCCCATGCTCAATCACACACTTATGCTTTCCCATCATTGTAATAAATTAATGAGTGAAATAATTGAAACATTTGGTATCAACAAATTACAAGACAAATGTATTAGCCAGGCTTAAATTGTGACCGCCATTGGAATATGAACCTGGCAACGTTTAACGCTAGAACCTTATCTAGTGAGGCGAGTCTAGCAGTGCTATTGGAGGAATTAGAGGGCAGTAAATGGGATATAATAGGGCTCAGTGAAGTTAGGAGGCCAAAAGAAGCATATACAGTGCTAAAAAGAGGGCACGTCCTGTGCTACCGGGGCTTAGCAGAGAGACGAGAACTAGGAGTCGGATTCCTGATTAATAAGAACATAGCTAGTAACATACAGGAATTCTATAGCATTAACGAGAGGGTGGCATGTCTTGTTGTGAAACTTAATAAGAGGTACAAAATGAAGGTTGTACAGGTCTACGCCCCTACATCTAGTCATGATGACCAGGAAGTCGAAAGCTTCTATGAAGACGTGGAATCGGCGATGGGTAAAGTGAAAACAAAATACAGTATACTGATGGGCGATTTCAATGCCAGGGTAGGCAAGAAGCAGGCCGGAGACAAGTCAGTGGGGGAATATGGCATAGGCTCTAGGAATAGCAGAGGAGAGTTATTAGTAGAGTTTGCAGAACAGAATAATATGCGGATAATGAATACCTTTTTCCGCAAGCGGGTTAGCCGAAAGTGGACGTGGAGGAGCCCGAATAGTGAGACTAGAAATGAAATCGACTTTATACTCTGCGCGAACCCTGACATCATACAAGATGTAGACGTGCTCGGCAAGGTGCGCTGCAGTGACCATAGGATGGTAAGAACTCCAATTAGCCTTGACTTGAGGAGGGAACGAAAGAAACTGGTACATAAGAAACCAATCAATGAGTTAGCGGTAAAAGGGAAACTAGAGGAATTCCGGATCAAGCTACAGAACAGGTATTCGGCTTTAACCCAGGAAGAGGACCATAGTGTTGAAGCAATGAACGACAATCTTATGGGCATCATTAAGGAGTGCGCAATAGAAGTTGGTGGTAACGCCGTTAAACAGGAAACCAGTAAGCTATCGCAGGAGACGAAAGATCTGATCAAGAAACGCCAATGTATGAAAGCCTCTAACCCTACAGCTAGAATAGAACTGGCAGAACTTTCTAAGTTAATCAACAAGCGTAAGACAGCGGACATAAGGAACTATAATATGGATAGAATTGAACAGGCTCTCAGGAATGGAGGAAGCCTAAAAGCAGTAAAGAAGAAACTAGGAATAGGCAAGAATCAGATGTGTGCGTTAAGAGCCAAAGCCGGCAATATTGTTACTAATATGGATGAGCTAGTTCAAGTGGCTGAAGAGTTTTATAGAGATTTATACAGTACCAGTAACACCCACGACGATAAGGCGAGAGAGAATAGTCTAGAGGAACTTGAAATCCCACAAGTAACACCGGAAGAGGTAAAGAACGCCTTGGGAGCTATGCAAAGGGGGAAGGCAGCTGGCGAGGATCAAGTAACAGCAGATTTGTTGAAGGATGGTGGGAACACTGTCCTAGAAAGGTTGGCCGCCCTATATACACAATGCCTCATGACCTCGAACGTACCGGAATCTTGGAAGAACGCTAACATAATCCTAATCCATAAGAAAGGGGACGCCAAAGACTTGAAAAATTATAGACCGATCAGCTTACTGTCCGTTGCCTACAAAGTATTTACTAAGGTAATCGCAAATAGAATTAGGAATACCTTAGACTTCTGTCAACCAAAGGACCAGGCAGGATTCCGTAAAGGCTACTCAACAATAGACCATATTCACACTATCAATCAGGTGATAGAGAAATGTGCGGAATATAACCAACCCTTATATATAGCCTTCATTGATTACGAAAAAGCATTTGATTCAGTCGAAACCTCAGCAGTCATGGAGGCACTACAGAATCAGGGTGTAGATGAGCCATATGTAAAGGTACTGGAAGCTATCTATAGCGGTTCCACAGCCACCGTAATTCTCCACAAAGAAAGCAACAAAATCCTAATAAAGAAAGGCGTCAGACAGGGAGATACGATATCTCCAGTGCTATTCACAGCGTGTTTACAGGAGGTATTCAGAGACATGGAGTGGGAAGAATTGGGGATAAAAGTTGATGGAGAATGCCTTAGCAACTTGCGATTCGCTGATGATATTGCCTTGCTTAGTAACTCAGGAGACCAATTGCAATGCATGCTCACTGACCTGGAGAGGCAAAGCAGAAGGGTGGGTCTGAAAATTAATCTACAGAGAACTAAAGTAATGTTTAACAGTCTCGGAAGAGAACAGCAGTTTACGATAGGTAGCGAGGCACTGGAAGTGGTAAGGGAATATATCTACTTAGGGCAGGTAGTGACCACGGATCCGGATCATGAGGCTGAAATAACCAGAAGAATAAGAATGGGCTGGGGTGCGTTTGGCAGGCATTCTCAAATCATGAACAGCAGGTTGCCACTATCCCTCAAGAGGAAAGTGTATAACAGCTGTGTCTTACCAGTACTCACCTACGGGGCAGAAACCTGGAGGCTTACGAAAAGGGTTCTGCTGAAATTGAGGACGACGCAACGAGCCATGGAAAGAAGAATGATAGGTGTAACGTTAAGGGATAAGAAAAGAGCAGATTGTGTGGAACAAACGCGGGTAAATGACATCTTAGTTGAAATCAAGAAAAAGAAATGGGCATGGGCCGGACATGTAATGAGGAGGGAAGATAACCGATGGTCATTAAGGGTTACGGACTGGATTCCAAGGGAAGGGAAGCGTAGTAGGGGGCGGCAGAAAGTTAGGTGGGCGGATGACATTAAGACGTTTGCAGGGACAACATGGCCCCAATTAGTACATGACCGGGGTAGTTGGAGAAGTATGGGAGAGGCCTTTGCCCTGCAGTGGGCGTAACTAGGCTGATGATGATGATGATGAAATTGTGACCCTCGTGACGAAGAAATGCAGTTATCTAGATGTGTGTGCTAGAGTGAAATGAATTATGTTACGTTTTTATTTATTCTTGCCCCTCTTCTGATATTTACACATGTCTACGCTACCATTCTCTGTCATTATTTTGTTATCACGTGGCTTTGTGAATCTACTTTTGTGATTTATTTTTCTTGTTGTGTATACTGTTGCTTCAGGACACACACACACACACACGCACGCACACACACACACACACACACACACACACACACACACACACACACACACATATATATATATATATATATATATATATATATATATATATATATTAGCGTTTTCCTTAAACAAGTATTTTTTCTTGTGTATACAGTGCCAAGTCTACTTTCTTCACCTCTCTTCTTTCGTCTGCGTTGCATCATGCTGGCAAGCAAGGCATCGCTCTAAATCTACACCCCCTTGCCCACCTTTCAGTTATTCTGCACTGTATGTAATTAATTACTGACCTTTATATATTCCATGTATCTTGCAAATACTAGCTTCAGAACATTTTACGCAAGAAAAGCTTTAGGTTCATGAATGAAATATGAGCTCCACTTTCAGGGCCTCTATAAGTGATGAATGCTTCTTCTTAATCTGTGAGCCACAGATGGATCCTGGGCAGCCTCTACAGGGGGAGCCCACGTCAAAATATGCAAAAGAGAAGGGGGACCTCATTGCACACTATGAGTGCTAAAATGCCAGCATTTTCAGGAGAAGCCTGGGCCCTCAGCTCTCAACATCTGCCGGTGCTGCAAGCTCATTTCATTCTAAGCCACGGTGAGCAGGCACCATATGCAATTATGTCATGCACAGATACTTGTGTAACTAGCTTAGTACCACGACTTTGCGGTTTTTATATGTTTTCATTATTTTCACTGTGCTAAGGCAGTCAGTGTGTAGTAATACAGCTTTATGAATGCTTGTGCCTACAATATATTTTATGGTGAAAATAACTGTTAGTGCTTTGCTTGTAAGGATGACTGTTTGCAGATTAACAGCCTCACGTGCATTAAAAGAAGGATCCAGTTACTCTTGCTTGTGATTTTGAGGCGTCAGTGATGAACTCTGAGCATGTATACTTCTATTTGAGTTCTAAGTATTGCAGTTGCATATATGCACACCTAGCACATGCTTGGAAGTTTAAGGAATGAGGTGTCGCACTCTTTGCATTGTTACTGTTGAGGTGGCAAATGCTTAGCACGGGTCATTAAATCATTTCCAAGGATCGATCTGTCCAAGATCTGGTAACAATGCTCTTAACATGCATTGTGAATGGCAGTCTGCATGTTGGACGTGTGAATAGATCAGAGTATTTGACATGCCATCTACTACAGTGTGACAGCAGTGTTCAGAATCTTAGCGAATGTTAGCATGAGGCTACTAAGTGGCCCACTTGACTGGGGATGCAGAGGTTGAGGGAGTAGAGGGGAGGTGGGGGAGTCGGGGCTGTGCCAGCCACATAGACATCTTGGGGAAGGGGGGATGTGTCCTTCGTGCCCCGCCCGGTATATGTCACTGACGTTGCTACGGGAGTTGAGCACTTGGGGCACATTTCTTAGTCAACTTTAAGTGATCTCTAAGCACAAGTGATGGATTCTCTACGGGTCACTCCAGGACAAAGTATATGGAGAGATATTTCCTGTACCCGGGTAAGGTCACAGGCAAGGAGCAGACTTATCGGGGAAGTAGGGCACATATATAAATGTCCCACCAGCGCTAGAGGCAGGATTCCAGTGTGTGGTGAAGAGCATGGGGATTAGATGAAGGAATACAGTTAGGTGTCACAAATGAGGCAGTTGATTGAGCCAATTGGTCTGCCCAAATGGTTGAACCAATTCCACCTGTGCCCTTGTACTCAGTGCACCTCAATACTGAGATGTGAGGAAGTGTAGAGTCTGTGAATTTATTGACAGATTTGTAGCATCCTTAACTGTAACTTGTTTGAGCTGCTTCACTACAGTTAGTGATTGAATCTTTTATCGTAAGTGATAGAGAAGGACTTGCACTATTGTGATGATGGGTGCTGTACAGATGGACTAGATGACATCGTGAGAGGCTTGCAATTCATGTAGTAGCGAGTGCGTTTCTGCCTTAAACGTGATGAAAAACCAATAGCGGGGTGAGATGGGCTCACATAGTTTTGTTGTGCTCAGCATGTCACAGACGCTTATTTCTGGTAAGCCTCACAAGATTCCATAGTGCCATGTTGTGTAACACGCCTTTTCTATATCTGGAAATATGTAGATAGAAAGAATTGATGGGCTCAGTGTATACCAATTGTCATCGATAGTCAACTTGCCCTCCCTAAAGCCGCATTGATACGGCTTATTTAGCTTTCTAGAAAGTGTAGGAGATGATGATTTGTCACTTTCTCGAAGACTTTGCATAGACAGCTACAGTATCACAGACCTGTTTCTAGCTGCCAAAGATGGATCCTAATCTTGCTTCCTTGAGAAGAGGAATTACAATGGCTTTCTTTATTATGCAGAACGATTGACAGATTTTTTTTATAATTTAAAGAATTATTAGTGTTTCAGGATGCAAGTGTTTTAATATCTCGTGTATGTATAATTCGATCAAGTGCCAGGGGCAGACTTATTACAGAAATTTAAGGAGGCTTTAAGCTCAGTATGATAATAGCTATAATGTGGAGCGTACTTCAAGTTTACTTGTTTTCGTTCAGCAATTTCACATAAAAGAATCTTAATAATGTGCATCACTATAGAAAATAGGTTCGAAATGTCAAGCTCCCACCCTCCCCAGGTGTATTCTTCGCCGGACCTCGTAATGTGTTCCCTTAACTGATAATTAGCCAATGGCAATTGAAGCATGGGTTTGCTTCTGTTTAAGCCTTCCGAGCCCAACAAGCAAGGCCTACGCCTGGGTCACTTTTCATTATACATTATCTTGAATATATTATCAACATCTTCAGGACCGGCCCAGTTTACTATTACTCTTTCAAGGATCCGCTCATTTTACTCGACGATACGCACAAGGACGCGGCTAATCCCCGGAACCACACGCTGTGTTTACAGCAGTCTCCGAACGCCGAAATATAGATTTATATACAGTGTGACGGATACGTGAAACTGCGGTTTTCGCACTGTCACCCGAATGTTTCCTCAAAGGGTCGGGCCCATACGAGTTCATTGCTAGCTGTCTACCATACAAAAGTCTGTCACCGCGATTCGTTTTCGAGATCGAAACAACCAGTGAACCACTTTTGACACCCAGTTTGCTGCAGCGCCGTGCGTCTTAATGTCATCATATCTTTGCAAATATTACTGACTCGGATCGCAGAGAAACCGATCCGGACGCGACCATTATGCTCAATTATAAACAGAAGCTTTCTTTTCCTGCGTTCCCGGGATTAGCCGCGTCCTCGTGAATATCGTCGATTAAAATGAGCGGATCCTTGATAGTGTAATAGTAAACTGGGCCGGTCCCGAAGATCTTGAAAATGTAGTCAAGACTATCTGTAAGTATAATAAAAGGTGACCCAGTCGTGGGCATTGCTTATTGGGATTGGAAGGCTAAAACAGAAGCAAAGCCATGCTTTGCCACTGACCGCTGATCATCAATTAAGGGAACACATTATGAGGTCAGGTAAGGAATGGACCTGGGAGGGTGGGAGCTTCACATTTTGAACCTGTTTCCTGTAGTGATGCACATTATTAAGATTCCTTTATATGAAATGGCTGAAGGAAAACAACTAAACTTCAAGTATGCTCCACATTATAGCCATTATCATTGTGAGCTTAAATACTCCTTAAATTTCTGTAATAAGTCTGTCCCTGGCACTTGATCGAGTTCTACATACACGAGATATAAAACACTTGCATCCTGAAACACTAATGATCCCTTAAATTATAAAACAGATCTGTCATTTCGGGCACCTTTGTTCTGCATAAAAAAGAAAGCCATTGTAATTCCTCTTCTCGAGGAAGCAAGTTTAGGATCCATCTTTGGCAGCTAGCAATAGGTCTGTGGTACTTACTGCAGCTGTCTATGCAAAGTCTTCGAGAAAATGATAAATCGTCGTCTCCTACACTCTCTAGAAAGCTAAATAATCCGTATCAATGTGGCTTTAGAAAGGGCAAGTTGACGATCAATGACAAGTGGTATACATTGAGCCCATCAGATTCATTGTATCTATATATTTCCAGATATAAAAAAAAGCTTGTGACACAACATGGCGCTATGGCATCTTGTGAGACTTACCAGAAATGAGCATCTGTGACATGCTGAGCATAACAAAGCTATGTGAGCCCATCTCATCCCGATATTGGTTTTTTCTTGACTTGCAAGGCCGAAACACCCAACTCACTACTACGTGAATTGCAAGACTCACATGATGCCACGAAGTCGATTTGTACAGCACCCAACATCACAATAGTGCAATTCACTCTTGATCACTTACGATAAAAGACTTAATGACTTACAGCTGTGAAGCAGCTCAAAGAAGTTACAATCAAGAATGCTACTAATATGTGAATAAATTCACGGACTCTACACTTCCTCACATCTCAGTATTGAGGTGCACTGAGTGCAATGGCATAGATGGAATTGGTTCAGCCACTTGGGCAGACCAAGTGACTCAATCACCTGCCTCAAATATGACACCGAGCTGTATTCCTTCCATCTGATCCCCATGCTCTTCACCAGGCACTGGAATCTTACCTCTGGTGGGACACGTAAATATGTGCCTTACTTCCCCGGTAAGTCTGCTTCCTTCCCTGTGACCTTACCCGGACACAGGAAATATCTCTTCAGAGACTTTGCCCTGGAGTGACCCTTAGACGACCCATCACTTGGGCTTAGAGATCACCTAAAGTTGACTAAGAAATGTTCCCCAAGTGCTCAACTCCCGTAGCAACGTCAGTGACATATACCGGGCAGGGCACGCAGGACACATCCTCCCTTCCCCAAAATGTCTGTATGTGGCTGTCAAAGGCCCCTGCTGCCTTCTTCACCGTCACTGCTACGTGACGATATACACAACCAGAAGTATAAATCACAAAAGTAGATTCACAAAGCCACGTGATAAAAAACAATGACAGAGCATGGTAGAGTAGACATGTGTAAATATCAAAAATGGGCCAAAAATAAAAATGTAACGAGCAATAATTTCACTCTAGCACACACGACATCTAGATAATTGCATTTCTTGGTCACGAGGGTCGCAGAATAAGCCTGGCTAATGCATTTGTCTTCTAATCTATTGATAGAAAACGTTTCAATTATTTCGCTCATTAATTTGTTACAATGACGGGAAAGCATAAGTGTTATTGAGCATGCGGTTACATTCACATCAGTAACAGTGACTGACCAAATGGTAAGACAGTCGAGACGAAGTGAATGGAAGGTGGTGCTTCTACACTCTCGTGTTACACCTCGTCCCAAGATAACGGGATCAGGCACAAGTCTAGTCAGCAGCATGCACACTTGGACGCATGTTTTGTTTGGCAATGAGATTATGCTTTTTGTTTTTGCTTTTTTTACGCTTAGTGCAGCCTGATCCCAATGGAAAGACAAGCAAGGTGGCTAGAATTTGGAATGTGGAGATTAGAAATGGGTGGCATGTACACATTCTTACCTTCTGGTGATCAGTGAGCCATCAACATGCAACAAGTTTGGAGGGTCTACCTGTTCTCCATGTCTTTAAGTAGAACAGGTAGTCTAGCCATAAGATATGTCTATAAAATAGGTGTATCCATAAAACAGTATAACAACAATATTGTATTCCATTACAGACATTATATTTTTATTTTTATTTGACAAATACGGTCAGCCTTGCATAGGCTGTGACAGGAAGTGCGATATAATGTGCACCTGTGTACCTTTCAGTACAGCCCTTTTCCTTGGCAACAATCTACTTTTCAATAACAAAACTGTCAGGTACGTTTTTCAGTGATGTAGGTATACTGGATATATACAGTGTCCTCTAAGCCTTATGTCATAGCATTGCCTCCAGTTGAAAGCTTAAGCTGCAATGCTGCAGTGCATTGGAGTGCCAGCTTCCAAACCATTGTGCGTAAGGGCTATGGAAAGGCCCAGAGTGCTTGGTAAAAGACCACACCAGTTCAAATGCTTTATCTTCTCATCTCTTCATGCAATTTGGCAAACACAAACATCACTTATACGCTTGTAATTTAACTGTATATATATTTTACACTCCTATACAGCTAGTAATTTTAGCCTTGTATACAGCCAATATTTATTATTTTGGAGCAATCTATTTTTAATTATTGAATGTATCATGCAGCATTCATTGCATTCTTTAGTAATTCCAGGCCGTTGTACTGTTAGACATCAGACATAATAACCCTTATATATTAACAATTTTTCAAAGCTGTGAAGTTCCGTGGCTGGTTGTGTGATAGCCGAAAGGCCTTTCCTGAAACCATGCTATAAAGGAGAATGAATGTCGAAAGCTATGGAGAAATATGTGAAAATAACCTAAGGTTTCAGTAGTTTACTGGATGGATATGGAAAAGATTTTCGGTGATGATTAAGGCAGCCCTGAGTTTCGCTTCTTCAGTGTTCAGGCACCACACATGCCACCTGGCACATGGAGCTGATGTCTTAGTTTTCAGATTAAGTAGTGCCAGGGTGATTCCACGAGAGATCAACACGGGTGAAAAAAATTTATATTTTAGATTCCATTGAATATTTTATATTTTATGCACATAATCACTCGGTAGCAGGATTGTGAATGTGGCTTCTTTGTCAAATTAATATTTTAGGAGGAAAGAAATAGCGAAATTCTTCAGTATATGGAGGCGCCTATTCAAGCACAAGGCATTCTCGCAAATTCACAACGTGAAGTACAAGATATTACAGCTACAAAGAATATATTTTTGTCTGTAAAACATAGATGTAAAGAAGGGTCAGCCAGCACTGTTTGAGGAAGTGGAAGTTTGAGGAATGGAAGTGTTTTAGAATAACTGCTTAAAATTTTTCAAAAGTTGCTATATTTACGCTTTTTTATCAACTAAACCAATCCGTGTAGCCTTTTGAAGTTTGGTGGACTGTGAGACCTTGACCTATTCAACAAATGTGCGGAAAATTGTTGCTGTATCATAAATTACCATTTTTACAATTCACCTCATATGTGAAGTTTTGACGAAAATGAACGGGATATAAAGATCAACATAAACAAAGAAACATCGTAAATTTTTCTCAAAATCTCATAAACAGCTGTTCACAGGCACTTCGAAAAGAATATTAAAATATCATGTTGCTATATTTTGTTTGTAATGACAATATAGGGGGTGGGAATGAGAGCTTCGCCAGAATGCAGCAAGGTGCTAAGAAAAAGGGACATCGGAGTAAAAAAAGAATGTGCATAAGGCTCTGACTTGCCTATACTTGACCATGATTGCTACAGAAAGGTAGTTTTGGCAGTTTTAGGCAGCTGGCAGCTGGAACTATCTCTAGCTAACCCTGACCGAACCACCACCATCGCCACTCCCACCACTGCATCTTCTGTTATATAATGACGTTTATATAATGACCTGTACGACATTTTCAGAGGCATTTACCTGCCGTACATTATGTTACCTGTGCACATTCACAGAGAGTTAACCGTTAATTCTGTAGCACACAAAAAATACAAACCTTCGTTAACAGAGTGAACAAATTATCTACGCTGTAAGCTGCGCACACATGCTTTTAAATAAAAGAGCCATGTAAAGATTATGTTGACACTGCCTTATTCCCATTAAATGGAATGAGTATTGTACTAAACGCACTTCTTTTATGAATAAGTATTAACCATAACGCCAAAACTGCATTTCTGTCACAATCATAGTCAAGTTTAGGCAAGTCAGAGCCTTATACACATTCTTTTTACCCCGATGTCCTTTTTTCTTAGCACCTAGCTACATTCTGGCGAAACTCATTTCTATCACCTATATTGTCATTAAAAACAATATAATGCAACATGTCTATTAATATTCTTTTTCAAGTGCCTGTGAACAGTTGTTTATGAGATTTTGAGAAAAACTTACGATGTTATTTTTTATTTTGATCTTTATATCCCGTTCATTTTCATCAAAACTTCACATTTGAGGTGAATTGTAAAAATGGTAACTTGTGATACAGTAATAATATTCCGCGCAGTTGTTGAATAGGTCACGGTCTCACAGCACCTGGCGCGAACTTAACATCGCGATGGCACCGGTCATAACGTTCTTTTTGTATATGCTGCGAGGCTAATAAACGAGATCGGGCGACTTGACGTGCCATGTGAAGACTTCACGGGCGTACACAGTTGCAACACGTGGCACAGAAGGTAGGATGGTGTCAAATGGCAATGTGGGGTCGCGACCATGCAAAAGATAAAAGGGTGAATATATCACAGTGTCATGTCGGGAGGAGTTATACGCGAACGTCACGCAGGCCAGCGTGGCGTCATTGTCGCGGAGATCATTGGAGACGTACATCGACAGCATCTCTGTAATTGTTCGGTTGAGACCTTCCTTAAGACCGTTCGTTTGTGGGTGGTAGACGGTGGACAGTTTGTGTTCAGAGGCACAAGAGTGGAAGTTGTCGACCACTCGAGACAAGAATGAGCGGCCGCGGTCTGCAAGTAAGTGTCAAGGTGCACCGTGGTGGAGAATGACGTCGTGGAGGAGAAAATCGGCGACGTCTGTTGCGCAACTAGTCGGCAACGCCTTTGTTATCGCGTAACGTGTCGCGTAATCGGTAGCGAAGGCTATCCACTTATTCCCTCTAGTCGTCGTCGGAAAAGGGCCAAGCAGGTCAAGGCTTACGCGAAAGAACGGTTCATAGGGAACTTCAATTGGACGGAGTCGTCCAACAGGTGGCAAGGGAGGCACTGACACTTCCGGCACTGACACTATTCGCAAGTTGGGACATAACGACGCACAGAGCGGTTGAGACCCGGCCAGAAGAACTGGCGTCGTACGCGGTCGTATACAGGCATAACTCCGAGGTGTCCCGCCGTCGGTGCATCGTGAAGTTGTTCGAGAGTGACGGATCGCAGATGACGAGGAAGGACAAGGAGCAACTCAGGGCCGTCATGGTTGACGTTGCGGCAGTAGAGGATGCCGTCGTGCAGCAGGAACATGCGGCACGTGCCGTCAGTACTGCCATATTGCACTCCGGCGATAATGGACTGTAAGGATACGTCGCGTTGTTGTTCAGTGCGCATGTCGGTCATGTCAGTAAAAGCCATCACGCAGGTCACCGGATCATGCGCAGCAGGATCAGGGGGATCCACGGGGTGACGAGAGAAGCAGTCAGCGTCCTTGTGGAGGTGTCCAGTCTTGTAATTAACAATAAACAAAAATTCCTGGAGCCGCAAAGCGCAGCGACCAAGCCGTCCTGTCGGGTCCCGGAGGGAAGGCAGCCAGCGGAGTGCGTGGTGGTCTGTAACGACCGAAAACGTGCGGCTTTACAAATATGACCGGAACTTCGCAACTGCTCAAACTAAAGCCAAGCACTCCCGCTCGGTGATGGAGTAATTCCTCTCAGCAGATGACAGCATGTGGCTGGCGTAAACTATCACGCGCTCGATACCATTCTGGTGTTGGGCGAGAACAGCGCCGATGCCATGGCCGCTTGCGTCAGTGCAGATGGATCAAAGTCGGCAAGGGTGGGAGGAGTGGTCAGAAACTCGATGAGAGCGGCGAACGCGTGAGCCTGCATGATAAGTGAGAATGGCGTGTTGTCTAGAAGATCTGTCAAAGGCCGAGCAACGTTGGCGAAGTTTTTGACGAAACGAGGAAAGTAAGAACACAGACCGACGAAGCAGCGCACGTCAGAAGCAGAACGTGGCACAGTGAAACTGCGTATGGCGCGAACTTCTTCCGGAGCTGGTTGGACATCGGATGCGTCAACGAGGTGTCCCACCACGGTAATCTGACGGCGCCGGAATTGACACTTCGTGGAGTTCAGTTGGAGGCCGGCTTTTCGGAAGACCGCAAGAATGGCAGCGAGTCGGTTAAGGTGGCTGCCGAACGTAGGAGAAAAAATAATAACGTCGTCAAGGTAACAAAGACAGGTGGTACATTTGTGGCCTTGCAGAAGAGACTCCATTCTACGTTCAAATGTCGCAGGAGCATCGCATAGGCCAAAGGGCATGTCTTTGAACTGATATAAGCCATCCGGCGTGATGAAGGCGATCTTCTCGCGGACAATTTCATCAACTGAAATCTACCAGTAGCTGGATCGAAGATCGATGGACGAGAAGTATTTAGCTCCGTGCAAGCAGTCCTAGGTGTCATGTCATCGATGCGTGGTAGTAGGTAGATGTCTTTTCGTGTGATTTTGTTTAAGTGGCGATAATGGACGCAAAAACGCCAGGTACCATCTTTCTTTTTGACAAGGACGATAGGCAAAGCCCAAGGGCTGCCTGATGGCTCGATGACCCTTTTGCTCAGCATTTTGTCCATTCTGATTGGATGACTCGACGTTCAGCATGCGATGCATGATAGGGATGCCGACAAATAGGATTCGTGTCTCCAGTGTTCATACGGTGGTGAACAACAGATGTTTGGCCTAAAGGCCTGTCGCCGAAATCAAAGATGTCACTGTACAATTCAAGCAGGAGACGTATGTCCGGGGCCTGGCCCGAGGTGAGGCCAGGTGCAATAATTTTCGCGAAGTCATCCGTTAAGGTACCAGAGCTGTGAGCTGCAATTGGCGCTAATAAACCACTCTCGGCATTCAGACTCTCGATGTCAAATTCGGAACCTCTATAGAAACGCTGGCCAAGAACCTGCCGGCCGGAATCACTTGAGGGCACAGGCTGAAATTCAGAAGCGGTAGAACGACGTCGTTATTGGTAACCATGACCAGCGTATGCGGAACAGCAACGTTCCGGTTCAAAAGCACGTCGAAGATGGGGCGAAGCACATATAATTTGTCAGGAACCTTTGGCTGGGTAGTCAAAGTGACGTAACTGCCTCGAGTGACAGACGCACATCGTGCAGCGAACACAAGTGCGATGAGGCGGTACTCGGAGCATCGGTGAGTTGAGGCAGTTCTAACTGAAGAACGCTGGTCGGCGCAGTCGATGAAAGCAGAATGAGTGGATAAAAAGTCCAATCCAAGGATAACGTGGTGAGGGCAGAGTTCGATCACAGCAAAGAGAACCGAAGTAGGGTGGCCGGCTATACTTAAACGCACGGTGCACATTCCAAGAACAGCCAGCACGCCGCCGTCGGCCACACAAAGCACTCAGGCAGCTGCTGGGGTGAGGACCTTCTTCAAACGTCGCACGTAGGCTAGCACTCATCGCAGAGACGTGGGCTCCAGTGTCGACGAGTGCTTGGACAGGTACGTCGTCTATTTTGACGTCAATCACACTTCTCCTTGTGGGCACAGACAGAGGATTCTGCAGTAATAGGCAATGCAGCACCACCTCTGAGGGCTGCATATCTTAGTTTTCCGAAAGGGTGCGGCCAAAAGCCACAGGGGACGAAAGGCGACGTGGCTGCGGTGAACGGAAAGATGGGCGACACGTTTGCGGTGAACGAGACTGGTGTCCGCGCAGCAATGGTACAGTGTACTAGATACTATTCTAGTACACCGTAGCAATGGTGAGCGACTGTACCACGTGCTCCTAGCAGAGTTGTCGGCGCTGTTAAGACTCGGCGGTGGGCGAGACATTGCGGATATTGCCATTAAAACGGCTCAGGTTGGTCGGCGTGCGAGGTGTTGAGGGCCACGAGGTGCGACAGTATCGGACGACATTACCAATGCGGCGACAGGTGAAACATATCGGCTGGTCTTGCGCAGTTCTCCACTCAGTCGGTTTGATATAACGCGGAGAGAAGCGTCGGGGTGGAGCGAAAATAGTGGAAGGGCGTTCGCTGGCTCTGGGATTGGCGACAGCACTCACAGAATGTAAACCAATGTTTTCAAGTTCCTGGCGAACGATGGCTCGTACGAGGGGAACTGAAAATGTGGTAGTATCAGGGGTACGCGAACAGAAAGCTGCGGGCGCCATCGCATTCAGTTCACGTCGAACGATTCGCACCACGTCCTCTGACGGCGACGCATGCTGCTGTGCGGGTTGATCTTCACACGTCGACGTTGCGGCAGTATTGGGAAGTCTGGCGAATGGTTGCAAGACGCGTCGGCTTTTGGCCTACTCGAATTGTCGGCACTCTTTAATGATAGTATCAACTGTAGAGTAGCTTTTGCACATGAGCAGATTAAAGGCGTCGTTAGCAATGCCCTTAAGCACGTGTACGTGCCCGATCTTCTCAGCTTCTGTCGTACCGTGATCGGGTTTACGAAAAAGTGCCAGCACGTCCTGGATATACTAGGTATAGTACTCCGTGGGGGATTGGGCACGGGAGGCCAGTTCCTGCTTTGCAGCAATTTTACGGCCGGCTGGTTTGCCAAACAACTCTGTCAACTTGTCTTTGCTTTGGTCCCAGCTGGTTAGCTCCTCTTCGTGGTTTTCGTACCACACATTTGCCGTGCCTCTTAGGTACAAAAGGTTAGCTAGCATAAGCGCAGGGTCCCATCTGTTGATTCCACTCACGCGATCGTACCTATAGCCACCCACTCCTCAACGTCAGCGCCATCGGTCCCGCAGAAAGTTCCAGGATCCTTGGGTTGCACAACCACAACCGAAGGTGACAGCGACGTAGCTGGCAACGGTGACGTAGGCGACGACGTTGATCTCGCGAGCTCACCGTCATTCATGAAGCGGACGGTGATGCGACGTCCACTGCGAAGCTCCGTTTCCAGCTATGGTATCCCGCACCTCCCACCAATATGTTTCGGGGAAGTTGGGAGTATAGAAAGACTGTATTTACAATATATACACAAGATGAGTCAAAGTAGTTAAGATGGCTGACCACGAACAATACGCAGCAGCCAGCGTTTCGCGATATTCTTCCTCTCTCTTCTTTCATCCTTCCGTAACAATATGCATCTAGGCATACTGATGGCTGGTGTCGTTAAATATGTATAGCACGTACTTCTTTTGCGGCATTGACCAGCAAGAAAGTCAGATACTCCAGCACAGCACGTTTTTTTCAAATTTCTGGAGTGTGATGTAATGTCCACTTATGTCGTATCCATTTCCTTGTTGACATGAGGAACAGGACCGAGTATATTTACGGACAAATGTGTACATCTCACGCAAGTTGTAGCTTTGACGGAGCCGCCAGTGGGCATGTTGTGGATCAGCTTGGATATATGCAGACGCATTGTTTCGCAAGTGCTCGGGTGTGGTTCAAGATTCAACTATCACCTTGCTACCTTCACTTACTAATGTGTTATAGTATTTATAGCTGGTAAATATTACGGCCCCTCTCTTTTAAGAGTAGGTTTTGTTAAATTCATCCTTAAGGATATCGGGAGTCACCGCAGTCGTCGAGTATCGCGCCATTCCAGCTTGCGCATTCGCCTGTAATTATGCACGAATAAATTAGCACTCCCGCCAACCTGTGTTCGTGTTTGGTCGGGGATTTAATAATTTGAATATCTTCATACTCATTCCGCATGACGCCAACGCGCGTGCGAGATAAGGCCTGCACAAGGGGCCAGTGTGCCAAACGCGCTTTGCTGGTGCGTTCATCTGGCGTCGGGAGATGCCTGTTAATATATTCATCGTGCTCATTTCATTTGAGTGCGGTTGTTTCGCTTACGTGCGCGGCGTGACTACCCGTAGTAAAATGTAAATTCGAGCACTTCGAATTGGGTTCCGATTCGCTTAGTCTAAGGACATTCGGTTTAAGGTCCATCCTAAGCGCCCATATTGTAAGAATGTTACCGCTTTTGTCGAATACTAACATTTGCTAGCCTGGTGCTCTATACTCCATCTCACAAGTCGTTTGCGGCGCTGCGGAAGCTGCAGGACTCCTAATAGCCATTGAGGAACACCTAATGTTCCTCAAAATGCGTTGATCAGCGCCGCGTCGTCTGCTCACCGCAACTGTAATCCGCGGTATATGACGCGCATGCGCAAAGGCCATAACACGCCACGTATCGCTGTAATGTATCATGTATATGCCAAGCAAGAATATTACTCTAAAGATCCCGCTAGCAATCACATTAATCAGACTGTTACATGCGGAACTATATATTCCGCTGCGCAAGGACGTTGCGCGTATACGCCTCGTGCTTTCAGTTGGTATGAGGCGTTGTAAACTACTGAAACGACTTGTTGAGATGGAGTATGTGTCTTACCACCAAGGGAATCGTAAAGGGGTTGGAATAACGGAAGTTTCTTCGATACAAAGTTATACACTGCAATCCCAGAGTCACCGCAACACAACCGTGTTAAACGCATGCTTAAAGCGGCGGCGGCCGCCGCCGCCGCCTATTCTTATGATTCACTTGCAGGACGAAGGCCTCTCCCAGCGATCTCCAATTATAACCATGTCTTGCGCTAGCTGATTTCAAGTTGCGCTTGCAAATTTTCTAATTTCATCACGCCACCTAACTTTCTGCCATACCCGACATGCGCTTTCCTTGCCTTGGTACCCATTCTGTAGTTATGTGATAATAAGCCGTAAAAATAAGACGTTTAATGTGGAAACGCAAATGAAGGATCAAAGTACACGGTGTTGAATACGAACCCTTTTCCTGGCATCACTCAAGTTCCCCGACCACATCCAATCACCGTCGCATTCCAGTTATGGTGCGCCGGGGCGCGTCTAGCTACCACGTTATCGGATCCGTCAGTCAGGTTGGCGACCCCCACCTCATGAGCCGCATGTCGAGCTATTGTCTCTCCCCCCCCCCCCCCCCCTGCTTGACTCTTCCCGAAAGTGTAACGGGAGGCTGGCACGGTTCCAGGTAGTTGATCTTGGTCCCGAGCAAAGCTGTTTTGCGGCTCTGGAAGGTCGTTCGAGGACAACCCGTCTCCTCCAGCTGAGCGCTTCCAGGCGAGGAGGCGACGTCGGAGGCAAGTCAACCCTCGGACAATGGAACCCTTGGAGCGTTCCCCGTTGGCCGAATGTGACGGCACTTGCACGGGCGCCTATCATTGGAGGAAAATGACGACACCTGAGCTGGCTCCACGATTTGCCGAAAATGACGTGACGCCGAGAGACCAAAGGGGTTAAACGCGAGACAGGGAGATGAGTTTTTTTTTTTCGTCCTTCCTGCCACGGGCCGCAGCGTCCGATTTGCTGCCGGCCGTCGATGACTTTTGACTGTTCATTACTTTGTGGTATTACTGTAAATAATGTAAATAAACCTTCAGTTCTCAAAGTCCTCCTCAACGTCGGCCAACTCCCGCACTCAACGGCAAGATCTAGTAACGGTCATGTTTCTGCCGATCGAAACCGATAACGCGCGAAAGAACGCGCACTGCATGGGAACCTGATTGGGTCGGTAACGTAGCGCGAATATAGGCCGCGGGTATACAGAAGCACGTGCGGCGGTGATTTCGATAAGGTTATTGAGTAAAGAGGCCAGCGCGCGTCTATAATAATTCACGGCGTGAACGCCGAAGCGCTACACGTCAGCCGCAATTATGGGGGAACAGCGTGCTTGTAAACTCGCAAAGCCACTACTAATGGTTGTCACCACATTGGTTTACAAAGCATTTTTAAAGAAATTATGGTTCGAACTATTGGAAGAATGCGCGTGCAGCGTGCAAAGAACCCATCTAAAGCCAAGCGTGAACGGAGCTGCGTGATGGTATATATATACACGCTGTCGTATACGCAAGCCGCTCGGACGGCATCACGTTTATTTTATTCATTTATTTATTTGATACCTGCTTCGCCTTTGCAGGCATTACAGCAGGGGGATACATAAAAATAAGCATCATATTTGAGACAAATAAGGAAACTAATTACACAAAGCGCGGTAAAAATCATCATTCGACACATTGGATACAATCATAGGCGGAAGATCATTCCACTCTCTTATACATCTAACAAAAAATGAATAGCACAAGACGTCACCTTTAAAGGAAAATTCATTTACTTTGAGACTGTGGTCCCTTGTTTGGGATATATAGGACGGCTCTTGAATGTACTTCTCCTTATCGATTCCAGTTTTAGAATGGTAGATATTATGGAAAATTTTCAACCTGAGGTTTCGTCTACGATCTTTCAAGTCTTCCCATTTAAGTTTACGTTTGCTTTCTCTCATGCTAAGTTGACGATCCCAATTATCTAGAACGAATACACTGCCCTATTCTGTATTTTTTTCAAGCGTATCGGCCAGCTCTTTGGTATACGGATCCCAGCAAACGCATGCGTACTCCAACAATGAGCGCACATGAGTGAAATACAGTTGTTGTTTTAAGTTAAATGGAAGTTCGCTGAAATTTCGTCTTAAAAAACCCAAAACACGTGCAGCCTTTACTTTGATGTGGTGAACGTGCACATTGTCACGTGGTCCCTGCCGATACGCCATATACGTACATACAAGTTCCTCTAGTATACCCTTCCTGGAGCTGCGCTGGGGGTCTGAGCATCGCGCGGAAACGAGAACTTTGCTCGAAATAAGCGCCTAGCGCCTTTATGTGTTCACCTATAAAATGAGAGTTTTTCTCATTTTTGCGCAGTGGTGGAGACCCAGAATGCTGTTCCGACTTATATCCGAACTATATAGGAGTTAGAATGATAGGGCGCTCATCGTACCTGGTAAGCGGAAAACAGTGCTCATTTTTCTTTTTTTTTTTTTTGCGCCCTCTGAAGTCGGATATGTATGACTGCAGGACCGAGTTAATGCAAAAAAGGAAAGGATTAGAGTAAAAATTGCGAACATTTACTTCATTGAGCAGCTGCCCATCCGGAGTGTATACTGCTCGAAATTAAAAATTTGCTGCTCCGTAAATGTCATTTGTTAGCCTGCTCCACATTCAAGATATTCTGCTCCAAAACCAAGATGTTTTTTTTTTTTTGCTTCAAAAATTTCTTCAAAAGCTGCTGCTGCTGTCTCACCCCTGCAACGCGCCCGTGTTCGTGGTTAGATGTTCCTGCTAGAATTTCGTGTGGAAAGTATTATTACGCTCGACATATTCGTGACGCTGTGTCCATGTAGGCGCGGGATTAAGTCGAGGGAAAAAAAAGAGAGAGAGACATGAGAACAGCTTCAGATGCCTGGGGGCCTGTAGACATTTTTGGCGGGATCGACAGGAAGGCAGCTTAGCCTAAAGAAGATTCGAAAGCGCATGTTTTTCATCTCAGATTGGTCCGAGTGATTCTTCTACACATTTGTTTTTCGCTTTTATAAAGGACCACTGCAGCGTATACGCGCTGTTTCTCTAGGATTTTTCGTGGACAGGGCAAACACACACACACACACACGCACGTACACACACGCACGCACGCACACGCACGCACGCACACACACACACACAAAAGAAAGAAAACAGGAACAAATGACATATGTCCCATCTCGTGCTTGATGTGAGCTTCTTTATATGTTTCACTTATCGGTACACTGATGCACATATAGTAACGCATACTTAGCCGGTACTTCAAGTCTTATTTTAAATGCAGTGGTCTTTCTTAGCGTGTTACCCACAGTTGTCCGTATCGGATATGCTTCTAGCCTTTCTTCGTGGGCCGATCCCTAAATGATTGTGCAGAGTCAAAGTTCGGGTCGATGATGTGCTGCTGGGTTATTTGCCCTTGCGGCCACTGGAGTGTGTGTCCCTGGGGCCACTGGCCGTCACGATGTTCCGGATGTATATGTAGATATATCCTCAGGATTAATAAATAAATAAATAAATAAATAAATAAATAAAAGTTCGGCAGCGTGTTACACTCCTGTGAAAGCGTGCTGCACACGTTGTAGCGCATTAAGTTACATGATCGGAGGGGTCAGATTTCTTGCAAGACACAAAAAGCCGCAGTGTGAAGTAAACATATGGCGCTCAAGGTCGACTTCATCAACGACACATGCGAGCACCTAATGCACTACGTAAAGGTTCTTTCTTTCTCTCTTCCTTTCCGCCGTTCTTCTTTTCTTTCGTTCCTTCTTTCGCTCTTGCTTTCTTTTTTTTTGTTTCTTCATTCATATTCAGCCATTGCATCTTCGCTTGCTTTCGGGGTTATGAGCCATTCCTGACGAAGAAGAAGAAGAAGAAGAAACTTTAGTAAAGAATAGTCCGGCAGTTCTTGATGTGGTGGCCTCAGGTGACGGCTCGAAGTTCTTGGACTCGAGCGGCATCTTTGGCTTGCCGGACGGCCCAGAGCTGGTCTGCCAGCTCTGAACTTCTGATAGCCGCCTCCCAGCGGCGGCGACGCCTACGGAGAAGGTCCCCGGCGGCTCCCGCATCTGGGGCGGCGTTGGGAAGAACGGAGCTCGAGCCTTGTCCTACTCTGGCAACAGCCGCGATTCTGGACGCGTCGCCAACGGAGCTGCTTTGATTACCGTTGTTGCCGGCACACTCCCAGAGCATGTGTCGCAGCGTTGCTCTGTGTCCGCATGTTTTACACGCGTCTGTTGGATACAAACTCGGATAGCAGTGGTGTAAGATAGCGGGGAGATAGTGTAAGATAGTGGAGCAAGCGTAATGTTACGGCCTCGTTCCTGTTCAATTTATCGTGCGGTGGTGGGAATGTGCGTCTTTCAAGTCTGTAGTGTTGGGTGAGGTCTCTGAACGTGGTTAGGCGATCGCCCCACGCCCAGTGTGTTTCTTGTTGCTGTGTTTCTATTGTAGTGTCCCGATCCGGCAGATCCGATGCCCCGCTCTCGGGGGCGGAGGCGGCCACATAATCAGCGGCGGCTCGGCGTGTGAGACCTCGAGCCGTGGCGTGGGCCGCCTCGTTTCCCGCGAGCGGAACATCGGTGTGTGCCGGGGTCCAGAGGAGGAAGACCGTAGAATTTTGGGGTTGCGAGGGCGAGTCGCCGTCGTCAGAAATTTGGAGTATGCGGGCCGCTTCCCGCGAGACACGACCACGCGCGAAGCCGCGGATTGCCGCCTGCGAGTCGCTGATCACGATTGCAGCGTTCGGCACCGCAACGAGTGCTAGGGCTATCGCGGCTTCCTTCCTGACGATGATATTTTTTGTCTCACTGAACTAGACGCAGCTGTTTTGGGGGTATCAGCCATTGCAACGAACCACTTAAGGTTTTCGCCATTAATAAATAAGTAAAATTCAACAAAATTGAACACCGGACGTTGAAGAACAGTAATTCGATACTGTAACCATAACGCCTCGTAACCTTGTCACCCACTACGGCGTGCCTCATAATCATATCGTAGTTTTGGCATGTAACACCCCCAAAATGTTTAGAGTAATTAATATGTCATTATACGTCAGAGCGTTAGCCGATCCCGAAGATAATGCAGCAAAGAAAAAAAAAAACGAAGTCACCCCTCGTTCCTATCACGCGAGGGGTGACGCGACAGAGTGCCGTGCGCACTGGCTCCGCCACAGTGGGCCCCCTAGCGTTTGTGCCGACGGTACTGTGCATGCGCAGTACCGTCACCTGAAGTGATAGGGGATCCCAACGCTTGCGTCCCCCCCCCCCCTCCCACACACACACACCAGAACCTACCAGAACGGCAGCCGGACCGCTGCGGTTGTAAAAGAAGGGTGTAGTAGCTAGTTAACGCAGGCTATTTCACCCCTCAGCGTGAGCTGACACAAAAGTGCCCCTTCAAGCCACGTCTGGTGCTCTCCGGCTGACACAACTCCTCCCGACCAGTTCTGCGGCTTTATGTTCACCACCCCTGCTCTCGCTCTCTCCATAATTCATGCCTAACCGGGTGGCGAAAGGCGACCAAACATGTTTTTGAGAGGTCCCGCGTCCGCCCGGCTAGCTCAGTCGGTAGAGCATGAGACTCTTAATCTCAGGGTCGTGGGTTCGAGCCCCACGTTGGGCGTTGATTTTTTTGTTTATGTCGCTTGCTTTTTTTTCTTTTGTCTGCTACATCTACCACCGCGAGCTACTTTGCGACCAAACTTGCGTGCGAGCGTAACATGATGAGTTATAATACACGCGTCACACCTAATCGTCGCTACTAAAATTCGGCATTCTCGCTCTGAAAGTTCACGAGTCATGAATATACAAAAACCAAAATGTTGGAAGGTGACTGAACCTCCAGTTGAAGGAAGGAAAGAAGAAAAAAAAAACAACTTTATTTACGCCCAGCACTAAGGCCGCTAAGGCCCGTTGTTGATCCGCCGAGCCCGAGTGAAGCCAAGCACTCCAAGGAGGCGAAGGTGGGTAAGGGAAATAAGGAGAGGTAATCGCAGTGTGCAGTGTTACAAGATGATGAAAGCCTTCCTGGACGAGTTGTGGGTGAGATAGGGGCGGAGTCACTGGTCACTGCACTCTATCGCCTCACCCCTCTCGTGAGGAAAGAAGTGTGGTATTTACATTTTTCTTTACTTCAACGCCTTCAAGATCAGCACAATTGTTTAGTGTACTGTTTTTGCGATTCGGGCATATTTGGACGTATGATGGCGTATTAATTAATTTTAAATAATTTCTTGAGTAGCACACACACACACAGACATTATATATATATATATATATATATATATATATATATATATATATAGAGAGAGAGAGAGAGAGAGAGAGAGAGAGAGAGAGAGAGACTCGTAACGCCTGCGGCAGGAAGGATGTTCCACATCCGCCGCCAAGGTTTGTGAGTAGTGGCGCTGGCTAACACTCCCAGGGTTAGTTGTAGTAGTAATACATGAATACCCCACAAAGTGGACGCGCAGACGGCGCCGCGGTGGCTCAATTGGTTCGCATCGCACGCATAATGCGAAGACATGGCATCGTTCCCCACCTGCGGCAAGTTGTTTTTTCACCCACTTACAATCCATTAATGTATAATTTCCTTATTCAATTTGTAAATACAAGTAATCTCCCCTGTGTTGTCTTTGGTTTGGTGTCTTGCTCTGTTGGTTTCTTATGATATATATATATATATATATATATATATATATATATATATATATATATATATATATATATATATATATATATATATATATATATATATATATATATATATTGTGACGCGCTTAGGTGCATAGTGGGTTCACGCCTCAACAAACAGTATGTGGGGGCACCGAAGGGTAGTGAACGAGGACGACGACGTGTGGCTGGCTGGCTGAGTCTCGACAGGCGCTCAGTTGACCAAGGCCATCGCTTCTAACTCTACCCGGCTTCAAAGTAACGCCTTTTGTGGGCGTAACAGAGTGGTGGAGGTGCTGGGTACGACAGAACGTACCACGGAGTCGCAACATCTAGAACTTCGCCGGAGCCGTCGTCTTGCCGGTCTCTTGCCAACGACCTTCCCTATGGCTCAGGACGGAGGTGGACAAATGCCAGCTATAGTTTCACCTTCTCAAAGGTCAGCGCCAGTTGGACCTTTGCGGCACTACATGGAACCACGCTCGTTCGCGGGAAAAGTGGGCGAAGACGTCGACGAGTGGCTGATGCACTACGCAAGGGTGAGCCGCTACAACCGTTGGGATTCTGTCACTCAGCTTGAATATGTTGCACTCTTTCTGAGTGAGACAGCGTTGATGTGGTATGAAAACCACGAAGACTCCCTAACAACGTGGGAGCACTTTGTTGAGGAAATTAAGAAGTGTTTTGGCGACACCCACGCCAAACAGAAACGCGCCGAGAGAACACTTGCCCAAAGAGCTCAAGCTCCTGGAGAAACATGCACTATATACATAGAGGAAATCCTCAAGCTGTGCAAAATCGTAAATCCGCAGATGTCCGAGGAAGACCGAGTCGGACATCTCCTCAAAGGAATTGCAGAATATGTGTACAATTTCCTCATAAGTCGGGAACACGTTGATTCCGTCTCAGATGTCGTGCGTCATTGCCGTACGTTTGAGACGTTGAAAACACGTCGCATTGTGCCAAAGTTTGGACGCCTGGCGAATGTGACAACCATTGCCAGCGTCGATGAGAGCCCGTCTGCCGATCTTTCGTCTACTATACGGCAGATCGTGCGTGAAGAACTGCTGCGGCACCAGGAACTTGCGCGCGACGTCATACGACAACCTGACGCTTATTACCCGCAACACATGGCGCCTGCCGCACCCTGCGCTTCCTGGCAACCGGCGGTATGTGTCACAGACGTCAACCACAGAGGTGCTCCATGGCCACGTGAGGACACATTTACGCCCGAACACCGACCAGCAGAACACCCTCGCCCCAGCAGGTTTGCACGCAGACCGACCGTTCCTCCTGTGCAGCAGGCTCAGCCGCTCCGCTCTGCTACACGACCCCCCACGGCTGAGCGCTTCGAAGGGCAGTTCATCGATCGTCGTTTACCTGTGTGCTATAGCTGTGGCGACTTGGGTCACATTGCCAGGTACTGCAATCGCCGCCAACCACCGAGGTTCGACCGATCGACGATGTCTAGGCGGTACCGCGCTCCTCTGGGCGAAACATATTCGCCCTCGCACACATATTTAGGAAGCTTGCCTCACCAGCACCCGGAGCCGC
The DNA here is from genome assembly GCF_023375885.2 of Dermacentor andersoni. Taxonomy (NCBI): domain Eukaryota; kingdom Metazoa; phylum Arthropoda; class Arachnida; order Ixodida; family Ixodidae; genus Dermacentor; species Dermacentor andersoni. Next base: position 124,910,007 of record NC_092817.1, on the reverse strand, counting down.
TACGGCACCGTTCTCCAGCATCCGATCGCAGCTTGACACCACCACCCGCTCCTCGTGTAAGCCGGTCGCCCTCTCCGCGGCGTCGATACCCGTCGCCACCCCCGGAAAACTAGCCAGCGCGGCCGTTGGAGGTGAGGTCGCTGGACAATCTTCGATATCGACAGAGATACCTCCAACCATTTGTATGTTTAAGAATAAGGTGTTTGTATTAATTGACGGGGTTTCATCCATGGCCTTAGTGGACACGGGAGCAACCGTTTCAGTGATGAGTCTTGCGTTTAAAAGCCTCCTAGGACGAAAGGTGATGTTTCGCTGGGACCGTGCCGATACGTTTCGCGGAGTGAGTGGGGAGTTGTTGTATCCTGTGGGCGTGTGTAATGTAGACGTTACCTTGGGTGGTCAAATATTTAACGCGGAGTTCGCTGTTCTACCTCATTCTACGCATGACGTAATCCTGGGTCTTGATTTTTTGAAACTGTGTGGTGCCACCGTCGACTGCAAAACGGGTGAAATCAGTGTAGGTACGAGCATTGCTGCGGCGTTTATGGAAGCCCCACCGTGTCGTGAAAGTGTGCTTTGTGTATCCCGGGATACAGTTGTGCCTCCGTTATCCGCAACGTGTGTTTCAGTCGCCTGTTTCCCCACCACCGACGGAACGTTTGACGCTACCGTGGAGCCCGTTCACCTGAGTTGCATCAAGAGGAATGTACTGATACCGTATTGCACGCTGTCAGTTGTTCAGGGACGCACCAACTTATGGGCCGTAAACTGTTCGAGTGAACCTGCAATACTACCACAGGGTCTGAAACTTGCCGCCTACCATGAAGATCACGTGCTATCGCTCGCCATTCTTACAGAGGCCCTTGATTCTGCGGATGAGCGCCATTTCGCTAATGTCTGCCCTGCGGCGCACTCCTCATTTCTGACTATGGTAAACAAGTCGCTCAGCACTAAGCAGCGTCACGAAGTGGCGAATATTCTGCTAAAACATGCCCGACTGTTTGACTTCTTCCAGCAAGAGGGACCACCATTGTTTCCTCCTTCTCGTATACACCATCGCATCGATACGGGATCTGCCCAACCGCTGCGACAGAAACCATACAGAGTCTCACCGTCGGAACGCAAGGTGATCAATGACCAAGTCCACGAAATGCTAAATAAGAATGTAATCCAAGAATCCTGTAGTCCGTGGGCAGCGCCAGTGATCCTGGTTAGAAAGAAAGATCGTACATGGCGATTTTGTGTTGACTACCGCCGCCTCAACACCATCACTAAAAAGGACGTATATCCTCTTCCGCGTATTGATGATGCTATCGACTGCCTCTCATCAGCGTCTTACTTTTCGTCTGTTGACTTGAGGTCGGGGTACTGGCAGATTCCTATGCACGAGGCAGACAAGGAGAAAACGGCATTTGTAACACCAGATGGACTTTTTGAATTTAATGTGATGCCGTTCGGGCTCTGTAATGCGCCTGCAACTTTCGAGCGCTTCATGGACAACATCCTGCGTGGTTTGAAGTGGGAAGTATGCATGTGCTATCTAGATGATGTAGTGATTTTCGGGCGCACGTTCAGTGAGCACAACGCACGTCTCGATCTTGTGCTAGACTGCTTGGACAAAGCGGGTTTGGTGCTCAACTCGAAGAAGTGTCATTTTGGAGAGCGCCAAACACTCGTTCTGGGACACCTAGTGGATAAGGACGGTATACGGCCTGATCCAGAGAAGACTGCTACGGTGGAAGCCTTCAAGCAACCTCGCCATGTAAAAGAGCTACGCAGTTTCCTAGGGCTTTGCTCGTACTTCCGCCGCTTTATTCGTGGATTTGCCAACATCGCGTATCCGCTGACATGCCTCCTCCAGAAGGGCGTTCCCTTTGAGTGGACTCCTGAATGTGAAGCTAGTTTTCGTGAGCTGAAGTCTCGTCTGACGTCTCATCCCATTCTCCGACACTTCGACCATGCGGCTCCCACAGAAGTTCATACGGACGCTAGCGGTATTGGCATCGGCGCCGTCCTTATTCAACGCGTCGACACCAAAGAACACGTCGTCGCCTATGCGAGTCGTTCTTTAAGTAAGTCCGAGCGTAACTACACCGTTACAGAGCAAGAATGTCTTGCAGTTATTTTCGCAGTACAGCGCTTCCGGTCGTACCTGTACGGGCGCCCCTTCACTGTGGTGACAGACCATCATTCTCTCTGCTGGCTGGTTAATCTCCGTGATCCGTCGGGCCGGCTTGCGCGTTGGACACTCCGTTTACAGGAATATAACTTTACCGTTTCTTATAAAAGCGGCCGCCGACACGCCGACGCTGACTGCCTCTCGCGCATGCCGCTTCCAACGACGGACTGCGACGCGGACAACTTCGACTGCTATATCGCATCACTGGAGCCGGGATTTCCTGATATAAATACCTTCAAGGTCGAGCAACAAAAAGACAGAACTTTAGAACCACTGCTCATTACTGCAAGGCAATCAGCACCATCCACTCGTTTCTGTGTTCGTGATGGGGTTCTTTACAAAAAGAACTATTCTACTACAGGCCCACGATATCTTCTGGTGGTCCCGGAGAGTCTCCGTGTCTCCGTCTTGCGCGCTATGCATGACGATCCAACATCTGGACATTTGGGTTCTGCGCGAACTCTCTACCGCCTCCAAGAAAGGTTCTACTGGCCTAAAATGCGCCAGACGACCGCCCAGTATGTGTCCAGCTGCAGCGAGTGTCAACGTTATAAGCGTCCGACGAGTGCTCCTCCTGGTCAACTCCATCCAGTGCCACCCCCCAGCTCTCCCTTTGAGCAAGTTGGCATCGACCTCCTCGGTCCTTTCCCGCGTTCATCCGATGGGAATCGCTGGATTATCGTGTGTGCCGATCACTTGACACGCTACTGTGAGACAGCTGCAATACCATCGGCTACTGCAACCGAAGTGTGTATTTTTCTGCTGCGTTTTGTCATTCTCCGACATGGACCTCCCAGAGTCATCATCAGCGATCGTGGGCGGCAGTTCACTGCAGACGTGGTCGAAGAGATGCTTCGTCTATGTGCTTCAAGGTTTCGACATTCCACCCCGTATCATCCCCAAACAAATGGCCTTACGGAACGCACGAACAGAACTCTTACTAACATGCTGTCCATGTATGTCGAGTCAGATCATAAGAACTGGGACAGCGTGCTACCTTTCATTACGTACGCATTTAACACCTCAAAGCATGAAGTTACGGGCTACAGTCCCTTCTTTCTTCTCTACGCTCGTCCGCCTCGTTATACACTAGACACTATCTTCCCGTTTTCCAGCCACGATAATCTTTGTATATCAGAGACAGTCTGTCTTGCTGAAGAAGCCCGACGACTTGCTTCGTTACGCACTCTTGTTTCACAAGACCGCTCGAAGGCACGCTGCGACCGCCGACGCCGACACGTGATATATGACCCTGGTGATTTAGTGTTGCTCTGGAAACCAACCAGGAAACGTGGACTATGTGAAAAACTGCTGGCCCACTATGTTGGACCCTATGTTATTACGGAGCGCATCAGCGAATTAACCTACCGCATAGCACGTCTCACATCAAATGGCCGACGGTCAGCAAAGACTGAACTTTCACATGTCGCCCGTTTAAAGCCCTTTATTTCTCGACAGCCTGTTTGACTTGCCCGGCGGGCTTCGTCAGCGCGGAGGGAAATGTGACGCGCTTAGGTGCATAGTGGGTTCACGCCTCAACAAACAGTATGTGGGGGCACCGAAGGGTAGTGAACGAGGACGACGACGTGTGGCTGGCTGGCTGAGTCTCGACAGGCGCTCAGTTGACCAAGGCCATCGCTTCTAACTCTACCCGGCTTCAAAGTAACGCCTTTTGTGGGCGTAACAATATATATATATATATATATATATATATATATATATATATATATATATATGAGAGAGAGAGAGAGAGAGAGAAAAGTGCAGGCGCACGTAGAAAAGCAAAATAAACATTTAATTTCGTAGTTTCGGCAGGTGTCCGGCCTTGATCAAGCGGGCGATTGCAAGCACTCAGAGCTCGATTTACAGTTTTCTCTTTAAGGGAGAAGCATATTTTTAATAAAAGAAACTCTGGACGACGTCATGAATACCAACACGCGTAACTTCACACGCGCAAGACCATTACGCTTGCCGCACGGGCAGGAATACTGACAAAGTAGTTGAAATCGCAAGACAGCTACCACAAGCGAGAGAAACTGTGAGCAAACCAAATCTAAAATTTGAAATTCGCTTTTTTGAAATGAAACCGATGGAACGCTCATGCAAGAATCACCCTTTCTTCTTTACGTGGAATGCTTCTCTAGTAGGATACAACTTACAGAAACAGCAGTTCGCAACCAAGGCATACGGACCGCGCGTCGTTGGGTTACTTCGCTATAGCCAATCACAGAAGCAAACAAAGCCGTCATGTGACGTTTTCAAAATGGCGTTGTACTTGATACCTCCGGAGCGTCTGCTGTTCTTGATTAGTGTGTTCGTCGGCGAAGCGATGAGGTGTGCAACAGACATGGACAAAGTGTACGGAGTCTCAGTATTTCACTCTTCAAAAGTCCGTGGTACAGTTCATTTCACAGCCGACACCGTTTTACTCGTTTAACTTCACTGCCAACTGAAGTGAAACTTGACAGTAAATAGTTTCAGCGAAGCAAGCATTTTATTTCGGTTCAATAAACAATTGGGCTTTTACTTTTCCACTATAATAGACGAGTGAAGACGTATAAAATTACGCGCTTATAATTTTACTTTTGTGGTTACCGCCTTATTTGGGTAACAGGGAAAGTTTGAAGTACGAACTATTTGCAGCCTCGCGGAGGAACAGTGGCTGGCGGTTATATGAGGGCGTGGGCGGGGGGCAACACTGCAGGCTTAAGTCGTATCCGACTATAGTACGTAATTCTCGAGCCAACGCCTTCCGGCGGTTTCCTAGCGGCGCAAACTACGGCACGTAGCCGCACGAGGTGCAGTGGAAGGGCAGGCTAAGACCTCATTCTTTGGTTACAGCTCACGTACTTTCCAGTACACACTTACTTGCTTACACACTTACACACTCACTTACACACTTGGCGTCTCTGCTTGGAGCGCGTAATTAGCAGCACGGCGAACTAGCCTTGGAGGTAGTTGATACACACTCACTTACACATGTATATAAGTGTACCTATCTGTGGACGTCTTTGTGTTCCCGCCAACCAGGGTCGCTGGGTAGTCCATTGTCGAATGGTTAGAACACCGATCTGCTTTGCCGAGATGCACAGGGGCCGAAACCAATGGTCGGACCAAGTTGGGTCAGTGGGTATGTGATATATGCACCGACGTGCTGCTCTTAAATGTCTCTCTTGGACGACGACTTGGCGCGTACCCAAGCAAGCAATTCTTTATTATTATTACTACGCGTGTGTATATACACATTATACTGACACTAATGTCCGGATCCTTAGCCAGTGTCGAGATAGCCAGAGACTATATGCAATTGGCTTTATGCCTATATAGATTTATTTACGTTGCTAATATCACTAAAAACGGGCACTTGGGTATGCGCCATTTTTCATTGAACACCTCCTCGATGCCAACTTGGGTCACTGGGTATACGTGCCAGTAGGTGTGTGCCGTTCTTCAGCCCAAATCAATGAGATTCACCGATACATCCCCACTGCCACATACCCACTTCCGCATCCCCAGTGGCCCATGTCCCTGCAGGGAGGTTCGTTGAAGAGCAGCACACAGCTTGTTTGCGCAGGGTCTATCGCTGGTTCTCGGCTCTGGCCAGGTGGTGGGTCTGAATTCTAGAGCTAGATCAGGTGCAGGGCGTGTGTGGCGGTCCTATGTTGTTCCCGACCAAGTGAAAAATGTTTAGCGATCGGCCGCAGTTTTTGGGGTAGGGTTTCAGCGATTCAGGACCTTTCGATTGATGCATCGGCGTCCCGAATAAATTCGACGACCTTCAATGTGCGAACTCCGTTTAGTGTAAAGACTGCATGAGCGAAAAGGCCTGTCTTACCGGGGTATGAGACGGTGAGACACTTCTCATTACGCAAACGTTTGGTGGGCCATAGCTATAGATTTGGGCATCTTGAATGAATGAATGTTTATTGGGGAGAAGAATCGCTCGTGACTTGTTTTGGGTTGGGTTAAAATATTTCTGGCAGAAGAAAAGCTACCCATGGCGCCTCTTTGGGACCGTGGCGGCAATGCAGAAGCTGTTTTCACTTACTGCGCGTATACGCTGTCTTGTCCGCGCGTTTGTAGTAATATTAGCAGCACAAATAAATCTATATACGCATAAAGCCAAATGATAAATAATCACCAGCTATCTCGACACTGGTTAAGGATCCAGGCATTACTGTCAGTGTAATGTGTATATATACGTATAATAACAACAAAGAATTGCTTGCTTGCTTGGGCAGACGTGCTTTGCTTGTTGCTCAAAGAATGCTGCTATTTCGGTTGCTTCATCCAACTCTTAAGTGATGCTAAGGAGCTCGAGTGTCATCATATCTACGGCCGATCGCTGTGAAAGTCCTTGAGTATACTATCGAGAAATGCCCCACAGCAGCGGGAAAAGGGAGTTATACGGCTTCCTGTAACGAACGCTTACCCTATATATGGTTTACCCACGTGCGCGAGTAGCAAGGGCGCGTTATTACAGAATCCCCGCACATTTTCAACTTTCCCCCCTGTCATAGCCACAATTTTACAAGTTTGCCGTAAGGTACACAAAAAATTCTGACTGTTTGTCTTGTGTCATTACGCGCTTTTCTTTTATCTGAAAACGTAAAAAAGAGACTTTCGGTACATCGAAACAACTTAAAAAGTAGAAAAGGCGAGTCAACAGCGGTTGACATCGAATTAAGAAATGCAAAGTCTTCCGGGGCGCATTAGCGTAACACGTGGTTTTCTGTCACATGTTTTTTTCCATGTTTTTTATTCAGGAAGGAGGAGAAGCTCTGCCAGAATACCTTGTATTTCTTCCATGTCAACCGCTGTTGAGTCGCCTTTGACCAGCGCCAGCGTATACCCTGGCTTAGTACTACCCTATGTCCCTCTTACATATAGCCCTTTACTTAACCTTTACTTCCCTTGGTTGTTATTTAAAGAAAGTGTAATTCTTACGTACCTGTGGAATAATGAATTTTGCCTCCCATATATCCCTGCTTGAACACGGCGTCCACGAGATCATTTCTTTTTGACCAGAGTGCCAACTAGATATGGGGAACGCGTTCGTGCTTTCTGTCTTGGAAGTGTTCTGAATGACCTGCCAATTAGTGTCTTCTTTTAGGCGGTTGGAAAGACGTAAAGTCTGTTATCTTTGTTTTGTATGCTTCATTTCGTTCCTTTTCTTCCTGCTTTGTCCAGTTATTTTCCTTATGTGAACCGACACTTGCCCTTTTCTGCCGGGCACTGCCCCACAAGCCATCTGTTGGCTTGGGCAGGCCCATAATTGTACCCTGTAAATCCACAAATAAAGAATTTATTATTGTTAGTATTTGCTTTCTTTCTTTTTATTCAGCGCTATGTGCAGCATCGGCCCACGTTTTGCGTTGGGTAAAGCCACACTTCCGCTTCCGGTTATAGGCGCGCGCACTTTGAATGAAGGCAACTGGGTTTAATTTCGGCCTTTCGCTAATTACGCATTATTTCTGCTTCGTATACGCAGCTACACCCTAACGTGGTGCGTCTTTTTCGTTCCAAGCTTCACGTTGACCCCTTTTTCGTGGCCTTACGTTCAGTATAGAAGGCTGCGAATCGCTGACAGACGAAAGTGGTTATACGTCATCTCACAAGCTGGTTGCAGCACTGCTGAAGATGCGGGGCGTACACAGGCAATATCCTTGCGCAGCGGTGTATAGTTCCGATCGTAACTAGCTGATTATTGGCTACACAAGAGAGATTAATTTTTGCCCGCCACATGATACGGTACAGCGATATGTGACGCATTAGGACCTTTGCGCATTCACGTGGTATACCGAGAATTACTGTGGCAGTTACCGCCGGTAACCGTAATAGCCACCCTAATCGTGGCAGCATGAGAGCACCAACCACCCGTTTCGATCCGAATTCGCGCTTGTTACTGGCTCTCCGCCCTGTCAGCAGGAAACGTACAAGCGGCAAAATCTGTCATCGCTAAGTTTCATCTCAGGCTGACGTCACATCATTAGGTATGTTTTGTCGTAATTATTCAGATCGGCTGTTTGTTTTCACGCTGCTAGGACTAAAGACATGGCACAGAGCCGTAAAACTAGCTTGATTTCTAGTTAGCAGATAGCGCCACAGCATTAAAATTGGTGATGCGTTGACGATGCGGAAAGCTATAGAAGCCTAATTGTTCACTGCATCATCGATTTACTTCCCCGTTCTAGCATGCTACGTGATGACGGTAGCGAACAAACGCCAAGTAGACGCCGAGCAGACTCTGTGGTGCAGGTGAACATCTGTAAGGGCATTCGCCCGTAATACTTGCTAAGGAGCCCGCAAGGCAACTACAGGGAAAGCGTACAGGTAGCGCGAAGCCCTGCTGTCACAGGCATATAAACACAGCTTATGGTTACGGCGCCAAAACATTTTTTCCGTCAATTTACCAACCATGGAGCATGTAACTGGATGGCAAGCAGACGACGAGCAGCCGACGCGGCGCGGATGAGCACATCTCGAGGGGCAGTCAGCCTTCCTTCCTATTCGTTAATAATTTTCGTAGCTTCCACAGAGCTGCAACCACCTTGCGAGATGGAGTATATATATATGCCAGATACCGCGAACGCCCCCCCCCCCCCCCCCTTTTCCAAATACATCTGAAGTCTTCAAATAAGACTTTGCCTTCAAAAACAGGCTTTCTGCTCGGGCGTATAAGATATACAGGGTGTCCCAACTGTCATGCACCAAGATTTAAAGATATCCAAATGCCACGCAGCTGAACAGAACCAAGGTAATGTTGTTTGTCGTCGCTTGGAGATACTTAGACTATATTTTTAACATTCTGCCTAATTGCATAATTAGCCTTGATTAATCAGTCAACTTCTCAAATATTGTAATTAGATGAAAAATGTCAGTGAGAAAATTGTAGATCAACACATGAAAACTTTCCGGTAGAGCTTTCTGGTGCTGAATACGCGCTACATAAAAAGTGTTCCTCCGAGCGTGATAGTTAGGACGAGCAGAAGTTTCCATGGGGCCGCTGGCTCGATGCTGCTATCGTGCGGGCGAAACCATCCATAGATGACTGCCGAAACATGTACCATGCGCATCAACCGCACATGCGGTGCATAACTCTGCAGCTTTATTCAGGTGAAGAGGCGGGGAAATGGCGGCGTTCAGGGCGTCTCTCCGACCACGCTTCGTATCCAGTCAGTGCGCGTCGACACCCTGGCGAAGACGCCGGGCTGCTTGGGGGCGGCACACCTGACTCCCCAGGACGTGACGCCGGCAAGCACGTAGCGGCCGTCCGCGCGAGGACACTGCAGCGGTCCCCCGGAGTCACCCTGCGTACAGGAAAAGGTGTTGCTCTGGTGTTCGTTTTCACTTCGTAGGTCAGAGCGCTCAAGTGGTTGGTTATATAATTAAATGGCTAGCTTGTCGGGACCCCAGCGCAGAGGCGTCGAGCTCTCACAACTTCGACATCGGCCTGTTCTTTATTATTATTATTATTATTATTATTATTATTATTATTATTATTATTATTATTATTATTATTATTATTATTATTATTATTGAAGAGGTGTCGAGCTACAAGTGGTGCATCCGACCGGTAGGCGACCTAGAGGACCGTTGCGCAGCCACGGAGTCTGTTCTGGCGTTTGCCAATTAATCCGAGCCCTTATTCCGGTTGTAGATCCTCCTCCTCGTAGCGCGCCTTCAACTCGCAATAAACTTTCTTGCCTTTCTCATTCCTCGTTTAGACCTAATGGCGATTCCGTCGAAAAATTCGATATTTATTCCATCACTTAATCAAGAGTACGAGACGGCGCTGTCCTCTTCTCGTGGATACATATGGACCTCTCAGAGCGAGCAGTTTGCACTTCACGCACCAGCGGCCGCCACAGACGCGTTGCCATTGAAGGCCTTCTGATTAGGGAACACGTACGTAGGCATCAACCGCCGCCGACCGATCCAGCTACGTTCCGCTGAGAAACAGGGAATCGATTAGTCCTATTTATTTAAGATGTAGAAGATCAGATGGAAAACTTGCTCTGCCGCGAACTGCAGGAACTTCGACAGAGAGCTGAATGTATGGGATGCGACTGTGTGCGAACTTCATCCGCCCCAGCTGCAGAAGAAGTGCCCGTGTTTACGACCGTTCGACATAAACACCTTTACGTAATGCGAGCACAAAAAGCTCTGCTGCCTGTGCTGGATAACTAATTGCCCGCAATGACCTGCAACCGATTCCCGGTAAATGCAATGACATCCGTGCTAACAGCGCCTACAGTAACAATAGAGCCTTCGAGTTCAAAATATAACGAAATGTTGAACTCCGATGAGTATGCGAGTCAGCGCTACGTCCTTCCCACATAGGCGCGACTGACACTCTCGAGCAACTTCATTTTCCATAGCAGCGAACTTAAACGTGAAATAATCAAGCGGTTATTGCCGCGAGTTTTCTTTCTTCGCCGCAAATCAAACAAAGGTGAGCGATCGCTTAGTCACATGCAACAATTTTTGCTCACGCGCACTCGAATAAATTTTAGTCTGCACTATAAGTAACCAGAAAACCATTCCCAAGTTACCTGATCAGCGCTGGCGATAAGAATGACGCGGTCGGAAGCAACTAGCGTAGTCGGGGCAAGTCGCAAACATGCATTTTCTGCGCGCGCCCAAGCGCCTATTCCCGAAAGAACTTGTTGCACATCACAAGTTAACGACGACAACGGGCGCACGGCCTTAACAGCCTTACAAATCTATCGCTGTAAAGACTAGAATATAAAAGGTAAAACCAAACGTCAGGCTGCTACATTCGTCGTCTTCAGCCGCTAAACTTGTACGCCTGTTAAGATTGAACTGCAGACAGAGAGGTTTACGCTGTCTCTGCCGCTTTGCCAAAGCCTTGTGTTGTCTAACCACTCACTGCTCTTCATGGTGGCCGAAATGGCAGACGTATGATTCGTGCCTGCGGCCGCCGTGGTCAGTGTATAAGCAAGCAAGCAGGCAAACGCCGTTCAGAAGGTGCCTGATGGCGGGCGCTGTCACGTGACCAGATATGGCTGCGCCTATGGGTATGGTGCCGTAAGCGGTCTTTAGATGTCGGCCGTCCTATAGGAAATGAGCGCCGTAGTCGTCGGCTTCTAAACGCTGGTCTAGATAAGTATTTACTTTTTAAATCAATCACGCCGAAGCTGCAGGGCTTATGACTGCAGAATTTCCTTATTAACCTTCCTTAAATGGCACCTTTGCGATCGGCCTGCGGATCTGTCGGATAGTGCGCAAATCCTCAGTCCATGGCTTCAGAGATTCTCAATGCGCCGCGGGCGCCGCCTTAATCTCGGAGGTCAAGCCGAGATGCCGCACTGGTGCTCAATGTTCCGATATAGTGCCTAGAATACAGCTCCGGACTCCGGGTCACTTACAGCGAGCGGTAATGGCGTCGTTTTCACCTCTTATTTAAGTTTGGAAATCAGGGACCTCGATTTTTGCGAACTTTCGTAACGGTTTCATTAGCATTTCAAACTCTATAACCTTGGATAAGTGGACAATGATGTGATATGACAAGGAGTTTCAGTTTCGAGTATTCAAAAGATGTGAAAATCCTCTATATGGAACTTCTCAAATGTTTACGTCCTTTCGGTCAGGCCAATGTTCTTCCTTGTTAACTGAACAGTTGGCGCGACCCAGTGCCGGTATTGCGCAGCACCATAGCGGCCAACTGCGCCCCTAGCTCGCAGGTTCCCATGCTACGATGAACGGCGGTCATGGGATGCAACATTAGGGCACCCTATCGGGAGGTGATCATCCACCTACATTGCCTTACTTTAACTATACCTCCATACAAATCAGTGTGATGGGGCGCACTGCACAATCTTACACGCCCTCCGCACGCCCGCGCAACAGCCACCACTCCTGTAGCGCGCCTCTGTGTGATCGGCCCGCCCTTTATTTTATTATACGCTGCCTCCGAGATTTACGCCATTGCGATTACACATATTGTGTGGGCTGATATCATCAGCCAGCCCATGCCGTTACACTTAATCCGAAGTAGGCGCTTCTCACAACGCGTCGACGCCTTGAATTTCGCAGCGGCAGAGTGATCTTTGCAATGCTAATGCAATAAAAGATAGAAAATTCTTGTAGCTGGATGCGCCAAGCGAGCGTGACTTTTTTATTAGCATATTATTCGTTCTCTGTTCGAGTGTACTCAATGGCCAGTTTTGAGCGTACAGAGCAAACTTAAGCACAAGACATTTATGTCGTTGACTCCTGTGCTCTGTATAGTGCTTAGGAGGCAGAGAAAGCTTCCTTTTAAACATAGCAGGACTCGATGCTTGATTGTACGGCCTGGCATAAATACAAGAACGGCCGTGAAAGTCCGGTGCGATCGTGGGGAAGAACAGGGAAGTGGTGCGTTAATTGCCGTCTGGTGATCGGAAATCTACGCCCGTGGGAAACTTGCTTAATGAATCGCTGTTAGTGCGGATCGACGCAACCACCAAAAGGTGTTCTGCAGCCGAGATGCCCGATTCTATAAGGTGCCCCGATGTAGCGCATCGCCGTACGGCGGCGCGCTACATCGAGGCACCCTAGCCCGAATATTCTTACGCGAACCACCTGGCTCGAGCTCAGGCAGTACGCGAGAATCGGAGGCGAGGGTCGGATGACGAAGCTGAACGACGACGATACAGCGACCGCGACGGCATCGCGAACACGAGCCTATATCCAGCATCTCAGTCGGTAGGCATCGCTAAAGCACCTCCGTACACGTTTTCGCCCACCAGCAAAAGCGGCGTTGACGTGTGGTTGGAGGGGCTTTAGGCACCGCCAGCATCACGGCGGACGAGGCCAGATAGATAGAAAGACACGCTCGAAACGCCTGAAGTTCGCAGAGAAAGTTCCGCATTAAAAAAAAATAAGTATCCGCCTTTCTTATGACGCAGCAAATAATTGAATAGGGCAACGGCGTACTTCTCGGCTCAGCAGGAAAGCTCAGCTTCCGCTCATATAGAGGAATACCTGGCACACGGAGCGGCCACCCTCCTCAGGTCCAGCGCAGATCATTGTCTCCTCGTTGACTTCGTTGAAGCGCTCGTAAAACTCACGACACGTAGAATGCTTCAACACGGGCACGTCGGCTTTCTGCAGCTTGGCCGGGATCCTGCCTCCTTCGGACCCTGCGAGCACCATATACAGAGGGAAGTGTTTCTTTTTTCTCTAATTAGCTAAATGCAGCTGCTTGGGTGTATGATGCGAAAGTACTGAATACGACGAGTCGAGGATGCCTTTTCACCATGACTGTTCCCGATGAAGCGACTTGGGCGTGAAGTCACATCACTAAACAGAGTGCTTCGGCTAAATTGCGCCAGGCTTTAAAAAAAGAATCTGAGTGTACCTAAATACTTATGAGTTATGAATGCGAAATCATTAATGTCCAATTGAACGTACCTTAGTGGTCCTTCGAGTTATGAACTCCTCGCAGACAAGCGAGCGCTTTCAGACGCTTGGCGCGTTTTGATTTGGCCTTACCGAGGCGCATTTAGGACGCAGACGAGAGCTTGCGCCGCCAAGGAACGCGCGGACAACACAGGCTTCCGAGAGCGAGGGTGACGTGGCGTCGCAGCGATGCCCTTTCCCCTCACGCAGCACCTGGCGCGCCATCGTAGCAGCAGGTGTTCCCTTTCGCCCGCTCTGCTCCGTTGAGGAGCCAGGCACATACCCAGGGGGGGGCCCCGGGGGGGGCCCGGCCCCCCCCGAAATCAAGTGGCATACCCCCCCCCCCCCCCAACCCTCCCCACCCACGCCACCACTCCTCACACATTCCTAAAGCGCCGCCAGATCAATGTTGAGACTTGGCAGCTGTTCATCGGTCAGCATTATGCTGCCTTTTTCACTCCTTTTAGATGGCGGTAGTTATCGGCATCTCTTCTAATGTGAAGGACAGTTTTCTCATAGATTCCGCACCCGCGCGATTAACTCGAGATGCGTTCAGTTGTCACCATCTCACGCACATAGCTGTTGCTTTTCTTAGTTCAACCTTCTTTGTTTAGGCTGATCCTGGGACCAGGAGAGGGATGCGGCTGTTACTATGCTGGTCTGTACTCTCATGGAACGAGTTGCGGCCGGAGAAAACGCCAATTGCGTTTAACTTATCCCTTTGCTTCATTATTTCCTTGAGTTACGGCTCGCCGCGACGCTGACAGATGCCCGGAACCATATACACGTGATATGGGTTAGGTAAGGTGGGAAATAAAATAATGTGAAAGAGCGTCCATCATGAAACCCTGCAATAACCCTTAAATTCATAAGCAAGATGACTGTCGCCCGTTACCTCGTCTGTTTTTCACCAATTGTAAATCACTTTTCGTGCAAAATTGGCAGCTGGAAACAAAAATCGCAAGGAGTTGAGAAATTAAGCGATCTACTAAGGGAAAGAGCCAAGGCAACGACCAAACTGCAAGCAAAAGCGAATGATAAAAAGGTTAACCGTTGTTTATGAGAATATTTATGGATCAACATCTTTTTATTTAAAAAGGAAGTAGGGAAAACGCCGCCGGAAGTGGAGAACAATTACTTGTTTTGAATGACGTTTCTACAGTTATCGGTCGAACCGTCTAACGTAGCCACTTCTCTGCTGTGCTTATGTGGGTGTTTTTATAACCTTTCGCGGTGAGCGCAGTACGTCTAGAATCGCAGAGTCCTGCGCTCTACGCGGTTGTATGGGACTGGCGGCCGCACAGCGATACGCAATTCGCGGAACTGTCAAAACTGATCAACAAGGCGAAAATAACTGATATTCGAAACTATAACATGAGAAAGACTGAAGAAGCCGTAAGAAATGAACGCAGCCTGAAATCAGTAAAAAAGAAACCTGGCATAGGACAAACCATG
Organism: Dermacentor andersoni; assembly: GCF_023375885.2. Classification (NCBI taxonomy): domain Eukaryota; kingdom Metazoa; phylum Arthropoda; class Arachnida; order Ixodida; family Ixodidae; genus Dermacentor; species Dermacentor andersoni. Next base: position 124,894,967 of record NC_092817.1, on the reverse strand, counting down.
ATGTATGCACTAAAAGATAAGAAGGATAATATCATCAGCAACCTCGAAGATATAGTAAAAGCAGCGGAAAAATTCTAAGCTGACCTGTATAGAGTACCCAGAGGAGTCACGATACCTCACTTAGAAACAGTAGTGAACAGGATACAGAAACTCTCCTATAACTGGCGATGAGGTCAGAAGGGCCCTGCAAGACATGAAACGATGAAGAGCGGGAGGAGAAGGTGGAATAACAGTTGATTTAATCAAAGATGGAGAAGACATAATGCTTGGAAAACTGGCGGATCATTATACGAAGTGTCTATCGACTGCAAGGGTCCCAGAAAACTGGAAGAATGCAGACATTATACTAATCCACAAAAGAGGAGACGTTAAAGAATTGAAAAATTATGGGACCATTAGCTTGCTCCCAGTATTATATAAAATATTTACCAAAATAATCTCGAATAGAATAAGGGCAACAGTGGATTTTGTCAACCAAGGGAACAGGCTGGCTTCAGGAAGAGATACTTTACAATGGATCACATCCATGTCATCAATCAGGTTATCGCGAAATCTGCAGAGTACAATAAGCCTCTCTATGTGGCTTATATAGATTACGAAAAGGCATTTGATTCAGTAGAGATACCAGCAATCATAGAGGCACTACGTAGTCAAGGAGTACAGAACGCTTATGTAAAAAGCTTGGAAAATATTGCTACATGCGTGTGGTATTTGTTTGTTTGAACGAGGCGCGTAGGCGCCATCACTCCAGAAAAGAGGAGGAAGAACGAACTTGGCTCGCGCTGTGAATCTAACCGGTCAGCGCTGCAACCGTTGTTGTAAATATATTCTGTAAATAGTTTCTCGTCTTACTGACTCGTCCTTCGCGTAAGAATATCTACAGAGGTTCTACAGCTACCTTAATTCTACACAAGAAAAGCAGGGAGATACCTATAGAGAAAGGGGTCAGACAGGGAGACACAATTTCTCCAAAGCTATTCGCTGCGTGCTTAGAAGAATTCAGGCTATTGAACTGGAAAGGCTTAGGAGTAAAGATCGACGGCAGATATCTCAGCAACCTTCGGTTTGCCGATGACATTGTTCTATTCAACAACAATGCAGACGAGTTACAACAAATGATTGGAGACCTTACTAGAGAGAGTGTAAGAGTGGGGTTGAATATTAATATGCAGAAGATGATAATGATAAATAGCCGGGCAAAGAAACAAGAGATCAGGATAGCCAGTCGGCCACTAGAGACTGTGAAGGAGTACGTTTACCTAGGTCAATTAATCACAGGGAACCCTGATCATGAGAAGGAAATTCACAGAAGAATAAAAATAGGTTGGATCGCATACGGCAGACATTGCCAGCTCCTGACTGGAAGCTTACCATTATTATTGAAAAGTAAGGTGTGCAATCAGTGCATTTTGCCAGTGCTGACATATGGGGCAGAGACTTGAGAGCAAGTTAAGGACCGCGCAAAGAGCGATCGAACGAAGTTTGCTAGGCATAACATTAAGAGAGAGAAAGAGAGCGGTTTGGATCAGAGAGTGAACGGGTATACACGATATTCTAATTGACATCAAGAGGAAAAAATGTAGCTGGGCAGGTCATGTAATGCGCTGGTTAGATAACCGTTGGACCATTAGGGTTACAGAATGGGTACCAAGAGAAGGGAAACGCAATCGAGGACGACAAAACACTAGGTGGAGCGATGAAATTAGGAAATTCGTGGGCGCTAGTAGGAATCGGTTGGCGCAGGACAGGGGTGATGGAGATCGCAGGGAGAGGCCTTCGTCGTGCAGTGGACATAAAACAGGACGACGATGATGATGATGATGATGATGATGATGATGATGATGATGATGATGGAGGTGGTGGGCCCTCCCCCGAAAAAAAATCCTGGGTACGTGCCTGTGAGGAGCGCTCATGCCGTGGCACCGCAGCCAATGGGAATTTACCTGCCGTTTCGCTAGACGACAGACGCAGGGTTTTTAGCTCAATGGGCCATTGACGCATTCGCGTCAACAAAAAGAAAATGAAAAGAGAAAAAATGAGATAAAGCGCATACGCGTATAGAACAAACGGAGTATTGGTGACTGTTTCTTCAGCAAACACAAGTAAGTATCTTCTTATTTTAAGCTTATAAGCTGTAATTAGATAAGATTAACTTCCAAAGGATTGATTTAAACGCGAAATCTCTGATGGTCGTACTCTGACCATGTGTTCGAATTATGTTTGAAGGCATAGAATTGCACGAGACTTTACTTCTCGCATTTGCTCGACCGTTATGCGGTCGGGCAAATATGAGTTGCTCAAAAGTATATTCAATAATACAGTGTGCTGGTTGTATTCACCTATAGCGTCCGCCCATTTTGTTCTAATAGGAAGCTTTGTATATAGCTCGGGGCCAACTCCTATTTCCCTACTCAAATACATGTAAAACGCAGAAACGTTTTCGTGAAGCAAGCACTGGACCGATTTGAACGAAATTCGTTGCCTTTGAGAGATGAAAGTCGATTCTATTGACTCTACGAGAAGCAGGATTTCGAGTTAAAGCCTGGAATGTTTTACAAAAAGTTCTCAGCATAGGTAAGATTTAAAATTTTGACGTACAAAGTTTACAAATAGTTTCTTAATTTAGTTTACCTTAATTGTGCTCTGAACGTGCAGAAAAAATGGGGTTAGAAAGAAAGAAGCTGCTTATTAATCAGCCTAACAAAGCACTCACCCCCCCGACCGTAAATCCGTAAAGCCCCGGTCACACTAGAGGAAGAAAGCGCGCCGCGGAAGCTGCAGCTTTTTCGTGCCGCGTGCTGCGGACAGAGGAGACCAATGAGAGCGGCCCCTTCAGTTACATACATGCGGGAGGTTGTTGTCATGCGGGCATTACTATCGCATTACTAATATACGGTCGTAAAGGAAGGCCCAAGAACAAGATATCACTCAACAAAAGAGACTAGTGAGAAATTGCGCTCGTGTTGTCGTCCTATCTTAATGCCCTTGTCCCGCTCGTGCTGTTTTTCGCTGTGACACCTTACCATCGGCGCTATAACGTAAAACTATTCCAAACTTTTCTATTCCAATTCTGCAATCAGCCCTCCACGATTGGTCAAAAACATTTTTGGGCCACCCCCACTTCACCTGTCTGTCACGCGACGTCACGAAAGCCGCGATAGCTCCCCATCTGATGTGACGTGTACACGCTTATTATGCATCTTTTGTCCGAAAAAAAGAAAAAATAGTTATTTCTGATTCGACGCCCTTTTTGCCATTAGCCACCGGCTATTGGTCGAATGTTTTCGGGCTGCACCCACTTCACCTGCCTGTCACGCGACGTCACAAAACCGCAAGAACTCACCGCGTCAAAGTGACGTGTACGCATAAAGATGCATTAATATGCCGAACAAAACTGAATTTTCTTCTGAATAGCCGCAGCCTGCCCCGTTCCGAAAGGAATAAGAGATGGCTGCCGCCGATCGCTCAGGCGCTGGCTACTGGCACCTGCCGGAATGCATGGGTTTATTTGCGTATAATATAGCTTCTTGCGGGGGCCGTGTAACGTTTTCGAGCACTTTCGACACGTTTACGACCTCATTCTGCCAACTCTTCTTTGCTGAGGATCTATTTTAGCGTCATTCTTAAGCTTCCGTTGCATGCCGCCACGATTTTCGGCCAGCCACCGCACGCTAAGTAAGGGAAAGCGGACCAATCGCAGACGCCGGCATCACCTTCTTCATCCGGTTATCGACTTTCAGTGCAGTGGCTCAGCCCTATCGAATCCCTCTCCACTTGAGCGTGCTCCTCGCCTCTTGTCAGCCAATTAGATAAGACAAGCCGCTCAGTTTTTCAAGCAAACAAAAGTGACCTCCTTATGAAAGAGGAGAGCGTTTGATTGGTCTGTTCAGACAAACCTGCGGGTGACCGCCCGATGGTTGCGTCGGCGGTTACTCAAATTCGACGTCAGGAGATTGGAATAAGAACATATTGGAATAGTTTTACGTTATAGGGCCCCATCTCTCCCAGCTGACGATTTATATACCGTGTGTTCTGTTTACTTCATACAGTTAAAAGAGGAAGCCAGGAATAGGGACTTGAATTACGTCTAGACAGATGAATTATCCGCCCAGGCGGTCGTCAATTGCAAGAAAAACAAAAAGCAATCATATTCTAATTAATCTAATTGCACTAATTAACTTCCCAGTCACCAACTTTATTTTTTACGGCACGTGCTCATGTTGTAAAGTCGAAGTGAACCGTCGTATTTCTTATCTGCACATTTCAAAATGCCCACGTGGAGCAAAATAAACTGGCCTCTAAATTATTCGTTCAATTCGGCCGATTACGCGCGCGGCACCGCAATACGCGGCCTCTCTGTCCAACTACTATGTGACATAAAAAGTGTGGCGTAAGATGAAGCTGCATGCCTTCGCACTTTCCTCTTTCCACGATCTCATTCTGATTGGCGATGTGCGCAACTCCCCATTGGATGCATAGTCATTTCAGCAGCTGGGCCGAGACAGACCCGCTTCATAGCGCCGTGTAGGCAAGCTTAATTTTACGCCAACATATGATATACGTATGCTAGACGTCACAAGGGGGGTGCCATGCGAACCGCGCTTCACTGGGCTAGGGGGCGGGGGGCATAATCAGGTGAACTGAAAAAATTATGTAACGCCAGTTAATTCAGTTTATCGCGCGCGGTGTTGAAACGCAAAAAAAAAGTAAAAAAAAATAATGCTCGTAACTAGACTTTGATTGCCACTCCCTTCAACTTTCAAATATGAACATGTGCCGTAAAATTCGTAACTAAGAAGATAAATAAAGCAATTATTAAACGGATTGCGTTGCTTTTTCTTTGCAAATGATGTCCTCCTGGGCAGGTAACTTATCTATAGAGACGTGATTCGAGTAGATTTTGAAAGCCTTAAAAAAGAGCATTAAATAAAACTGCATAACGAAGTTACCATTTCAGTTGAGAGGCGGTGCTACCTTCCACTTGTTTGATCGATTCGTTTTAACGGCACAAAGCATACGGGATGCCATATATAGTACGGGGCTCCGAATTAATTTTGATCACCTGGTGGTTCTTTCACACGCACCAATGAAGGCGCGATACACGAGCGTTTCTTTTTTTCATCGGAATGCGGTCGGTTATCGCACCCGCGGCCTCGTGCTGAGCAACGAAACGCCTCTACGGTCCCTCGCGCCACCTCAGCTGGTACCGTTTCACTTGTCCTGCTTGCCTCCGCGGCTCAATCTAGGTGCTGAACCTCACGTAGCAAAAGTTAACAACAGGGAAGAACGTCTTAAAGAAAGCGCGCACATTACGTCTCAGCTAATGAGTGTGCAGCGTGTTCTCTCCATAGATTGGGGGCCCAATGGGGTGAAATATACGTGTACACGAATACACTGACTGTCCTTGGTGAGCCCCCATCCGCTGATGGTGCAGTTCTGTCCCTCGAAGCTCTGGCCCTGCTCGGGCAGGCAGACGGGCATCAGGTGGCTGTGCTTCCCTTCGAAGTCCAGTGGCGTCCTCAGCTCCAGAAGAGCGTAGTCATTGTCCAGGCTGTTCCTGTCCCACTGCGGGTGCTTGGTGATCTGCGCCCAGGGGTGCGAGATAACATTGCTCGGTGCCTCGCAGCCACGTATACAATCTCTCATACTGCTGGGACATAGTTTCTGTTTTACGAATGACTACAATTGTCAGTGGCTAAAGGTGAGCCGCGCGCAATGCCACGTGAATTGCAGTTTCAACTTAGATAGGGAAATAGAAAAACATGTGGGCAATTTCTGCGCGGACCACCCAACAAAATTTAAGCCTGGCTCCTTGACTTGACGTAGCGTGTGTGTATACACAGGGTGGCCCAACTATCACGCACCAAGAGTTAAAAATATGCAGATGCCACGTAGCTGTGCAGAACCAAGGCAATGTTGTTTGCGTCGTTCGGAGATAGATTATTTTCTGCCTTCCGCCTGACTACATAATTAGTTTTAATTAATTAATGAACTTCTGAAATATTATAAATAGGTGTAAAGTGTCAAAGAGAAAATTGTAGAGCAATATAAAAAGCACCCGATACAGCTTTCTGTTGCTCAATACGTGCTACATAAGAGCGTTTTTTCCAAGCGTGAAAGAAGCCCTCGAATACACGCAAAGTGCCTCGAGCGGCCAGTCGCATGGCCGAGGTAGTTCTGGTTGGCAACTCTGCATGAGGCGAAAGGGGTAGGGGGATAAAACGAGAAAGAAAGGGCAGAAGAGGAGAGAATAAAGGGAGACGAGCATGCACGTAGCTACCACGTACAATTACACAGGTAGCAGGCGGCGCTCTTAGAGTCTATCACGGAACTCGTGGGTTCGAATCCCACGTTGGCCGCCTCGTTTTAGAACTACGAGTATGGTAGCCTATAGTGCGAAATAAACTCTCGATTACACAATATACTTTCAGCCAGCTTTCAGCCTATACTTTCAGCCAGCTCGACTGCAGCTGCCGCTGTGGCAGTAGTATCGTTCTAGCGGCATGTAAAGGCTTGTGCCCGCCAGAACGTAAACGGCGCCGTACCTTCCTCACGAAGATGACGTCATCGGTGTCGTCTTTCCTGGTGATGTCTTGCTCCCCCACCGTAACGGCGAAGTCTGACGGGAACGTGAGCAACCTGAAGAAAACGCGGTCGTTTGACGGGAATGAAAGACTGTTTCTTTTTTTCTCGTTGATCAATCAATCAATCAATCAATCAATCAATCAATCAATCAATCAATCAATCAATCAATCAATCAATCAATCAATCAATCAATCAATCAATCAATCAATCAATCCGTTTTACTGTGAGGTACACCTCACAGGCGTACCTGTGAGGTGTACCTCACAGGTACGCCTCACCGCTCCTTTACTTTGCAAACAAGGAACCTCATCAAATGGACTCGCGCATGACAGAAGCGCCGGAAGAACACTTCCAAGAACAACTAAACAAGCGAAAGTGTAAAATAAAGATTTGTATTAGCGTTTTATGAATTAGCTCTGAAGAGTTATAGAGAAATATATATATTCGCGGAACAATCACAGCTCTTTTGGATCCCTCATTTACTGCTCTGCCAATTTAAGTGCCAAAACCGACCCGTGTTCTTATTTGGGAAGTTGCTTAACGATGCGTGGTCACCAGTCCCGTACAACCGCGTAGAGCGCAGGACACTGCGGTTCTAGACGTACTGCGCCCACCGCGGAAGGTTAGAAAAATGCCCACATTAGCACAGCAGAGAAGTGGCTACGTCAGGCGGCTCGACTGATAACGGTCGAAGCGTCATTCAAAACACACGGATTTATTCTCCGCATCCGGCGGCGTTTTCTCTACTTCCTTTTTAAATAAAAAGATGTTGATCCTTAAATATTTTCACAAACAACGGTTAACTTTGTTAATTTGTACTTCTCCTTCCTGCTTGGCTGTTGCCTTGGCTCTCTCCCTTAGCAGATCGCTTCCTTTCTCAACCGAGGGTCCCGCTGCAATCGTTTGACTTTGGGACCCTCGCCTGTATACTGTTAACAACCAATTACGTATCTTGACTGAACAATAAACTGAAACTGAATCACGTACGCAAACGCCTTGTCTGGCAACATTTTTATTTGCTGCCGCGAGCGGCGATGCTCACAACGTCCTCGAGCAAGGTTACAGCTCATGTAAACGAGTACAAATACTTTGGTGTATGGATAAACGAAGGCGATAGATATCTGGAGGCAAAAAAAACAAAAAGAACTCCTTCCGACTCTAGTTTCCAGTTGCCACTTTTACACGAAAAGTGCTATACAATTAGGGAAAAGTCATACGAAGTAGCAAGTGACAGTCATATTGCTTATGGGTTTAACGGTTATTGCAGGGCCTGGTGATGGACGCTGTTCCGCATTATTTTATTTTACACCTTATCTAACCCATATCGCGGGTATAAGGTTCCGAGGATCTGCCAGCGTCGCTGAGAGCCGTCACTCGAGGAAATAATGAAGCAAGAGGAAAAGTTATACGCAACTGGCTTTTTAGCCGGCCGCAACTCGTTCCACGAGCGTACACACCAGCTTATACTACGAACCGAATACCTTTCCTGCTCCCTGGATCTGTCTAAACAAAGAAGGTTGAACTAACGAAGCAACAGCAATACACGTGACCGTTGAATAGGTGATGACAACTGGACTCATCACGAGTTAATTGCACGAGCACCGAATCGATGAGAAAACTAGCCTTCACACCCCAGGAGATTCCGATAACTACCGTCATCCAAAAGGAGTTTAAAAGTTGACGACCATTCTACTCTGTGAAGATGGAATTGCAGCGAGAGCTGACGACAGCCAAAGCTATCAAACGAAAAGCAAAGTGCTGCACCTCCGCCGCGGGTCGACTCGAAGGTAGTGCAATGCCGGGCCTACCGGCGGCAAAGGTGAAGCAGGCGTTAAGCACTCCCCATACGGGGGCTGGTCCCGAAGATAGTGCAACACCGGGACAACCCCCGCCGGAGGTGAAGCAGGCTTTAGGCGCTCCCCAAACGTGGCCTCATCCCGACGGTAGTGCAATGTCGGGCCGACCCGCGGCGGAGGTGACGTAGGCATTAAGCACACCCCATACGTGGGCCAATCCCGACGAAAGTGAAATAACGGGGCCACCCGCGGCGGAGGTGATGCAGGCGTTGAGCGCTCCGCAGACGTGGATCCATCCCGAAGGCAGTGCAATGCCGGGCCGACGGTGAAGGTGAAGCAGGCGTTAAGCATTCCCCACACGGGGGCCCATCCCGAAGATTTTGAAGGGCTGGTTCCGGTTCCAGAGACCACAGAGGTATGTGCCATTGAGCTTGGACCCTTTTTTCATATCACCAGGATCGGCCCACATGAGGATTTTTTATGTTGACGGACGCCGAAAAAACTACGGAAGGTTAGTCATATACAGCTTTCGCTGTAAAAGACAGAAAAATGCTGACCGCCGAACAGATTAATTTGTCGGCGCTTTAGGAATGTTTGTGTGGAGTGGTGGCGTGGGCGGTGAGGCCCGGCACCCCCGGGCCCCCTTCTGGGTACGTGCCTGCCTATAAATAACAAGTGCGTGTATGCGCGTGTGTGTGGTGGGGGGTGGGAGACAGGATGAGTTCCTATCAGAATTAGATAAAGCAAATTTTCAGCAAGCACAGGTCTGAAATGACGTTATAAAATAGTACAAGTGGCTAAAAAGTAAATAGACAAGAACATCAACTACAACGCATTTATCAAGAAGCTGATAATTACACTTATTCGAGCGATGGAAGCAAGTATATGCGACACTTGGCACAAGTTCTCTTTCTCTTCTTCTTCCTCTGAAATGCTTTTTTTTTTTTGTAGGGAGGGTTTTCCGCTTGGGCTGGCTCGTGCGGATCTACTAATATGTCCGAGGCTTCGTCGTATAGCTCGACCACTTTTGTTCGGCCACAAAGTGAATATGTCCACCGGAAGCAGCTGTCGGTAGCAAAATTCACTTGCTTCTATCACGATACTAAAAAAAAAAAAAAAGTTTCTTTCTCAGAGGAGACACTGACAAGAAACACTAAATCAGGTGATTTTACTGATATAGCATTCTTCTAAAACTCTTATTTTCCTTAATTTTGCGACAAGTACGCGTGGTTCATTACTGGAGAAGAAAATGCACGTCAAATTATCATTCTTTTTTTTTACATTTCGCGGCGATGCCCCAGTGCCAGTGCGTGAGTGTAATGTCACGGATTTTAACGCCCTCTTTCTCGCATTTTGGCAATTTGGCTCAGTTAGAGAGATTCCTTAAATTGCAGGGTTTTTCGTGCGAAAACAGCGATCTCATTACGAGGCACGCTTATAGCAGTGGAGGGGGGGGCTCCGGATTCATTTTGACCGCCTAGGTTACCACCTAGGTGACCGCCTAAAGCACGGTACACGAGCTTTTTCTTTTTTCTTTTTGCACACTATCTTCATCGGAATGCGGCCGCCGCGACAGGGATCGAACACGCGACCTCGGGCTCAGCAGAGCAAAGGCATAGCCAGATGGGCTACTGCGACAGGTTTTGGCGAAGTAAAGGTTATGGAAACTTGCCAAGTTTAGTGTTTGACTACGTTAGGATACAACGCATGTGGTCCATTTTTATCCATAAAGAGAAATTAAGTATAAATAGGCACAAGTCGGTGCCTACAAAATCCATGACGTCACGGCGTTACGGTGCAGAAACTTGAAGGCGGCGTCGCAAGACGTCGTTAATTCTTGCGTCTTTTTCTTGTTTATCAAGTCAGTAATGATAAGAATAACTTTCTTTTTTGTTTGTCGAAGAGATGGACTTGCTATTTACATGCCACGATTATAGAAGTTTCTTCTTGTAAATTCACAAAAAAATAAAAATAAAAGGAACCAACATGAAAGAACATTTAACGCACTTACATATCTAGAAGACAGGCGCTGCGAACGGCCTTTTGGGGTTACTATAACCAAGTCGTGAACACTTAGCTAGAAAAATTCGATGAAGGGCTCGTTGGATAAACAGTTAGTCAGATTTTGGCGGAAAAATTACGAAAATAAAAACGCGCACTGAGACTTGCATTGCTTCGGTGGCTTCTTATTTTCTGCACACAAATCTAACTTTTTGTTGGAGGAGAGTACTCTCCTGAATCGATCAAAATTGTGATTCGATCAAAAACAAGAGGCACGTCTGAAAAAAAAAATGTGTGGTGTTTAACGTCCACAAACTTCACATTGGGTTATGAATGACGCAGTATGTGAGAGGTCCCCAAATTAATATTTACCACCTGCGTTTCTTTAACGGGCACTCTAAAGACTATTGAGGAGCGTTCTTTTTTTTTTGTCTTTTTCGCTCTTTCCTTTTTCTTTTTAAAATTCAGTGTACATGTGACGTACCAAAAAAAAAAAATCGTAGACGAGAAAAAAAAAAGAAAAAACAAAAAACGACGCCCAACGTGGGGCTCGAACCCACGACCCTGAGATTAAGAGTCTCATGCTCTACCGACTGAGCTAGCCGGGCGAACGGTAGCCACCGTCAGAAAAAAACATGTCTACAGGATCGTCACCTCCCTTCCTTTTCAGAGTGGGAGAGGAGGTGTAGGACGGCAAGCGTGCGGTGGGGCCAGATTGCGCATGAAGACATGGCAGGGGACCGGTCAGAGGCACCTCCGGCTGCAACTGCCCTGAGCGCGATGTTCTGGCAAATGTGCCGCTATGATGATAATGATGATGATAATCTCTTTATTGGCATCTCCTTCAAAACGAGTCACCTAGCTTGCTTGAGCTAATCAGGTATAATTTACGTTTATCGCAGTCTAGAATTCGGTCTCTCTCCTTGATCTTCCCTCTCTATCTAGAGAGACGGAGGGAGATGAGAGGGCAAGAAGGTTAGCCAGAAACTACACGAGTATACTGTATGTAACTATGACAACTTATGGAAAAATAAACAGTTGCTTGTCGCGCTTTGTCTGTACACCTGTGTGTTTGTTTCGGTAGTTTGTGTTGTGCTTTCAAGTGAGCGCGTACTCAGAAAAAAAAAAAAAAAAAAGAACACTGTGAACCAACTACTCCCATTTGTTGATCTGTTGTTCTGCCATATAAGTTTGGCCACCACCAGCCCACTTTGATGATATCCATCGATCGTTGCGCACGCCTCTATATTTAATCGCCTTTGTTTCTGTCCAATCTCCCCGTGAGCACACCTTTTTCTGATTTCCTCTTAAATGTAGATTCTTTCGAGCCAAAACTCACAGGCGCTTAACGTTTCCGTAAAAGATCAAGCCATAATTACAATTGGTTTAGTTTTCAACACTACTACACTTCTCTCACTTTACCACGCATTCATTCATACACCCAATCTTTTTTGTAGCGCTGCTTGGGGAAGTACTTACTATGCCCATCGACTCTTTCATAATCTAAGCCTCGTTTCCTTCAACTGGGTATATAAGCAAACGGCAGGTTGCATATATAAATTTAGTTTGATGGTCTTGCTGTTTAAGGTCATTCACCTTCAAGCTTCCATTGGTGCTTTCTTCAGTTCAACGATTCACTAATAAAGATACAAGGTTTGCTTTATCAAATAACTTTCTCCTGCCGAAAGTCACTACAAATTACGGAAAACAAACAGCCCCTTTTGGTGACACAACCATCTGGAACAATCTGTATAGACACATTTAAAAATGTTTCCTTTAAGCAGTTTTAGCTAGTCCTTTAAACGTATGCAAGAAGCAAAACTGTAATAGGAAACTCAAAATCAGGATAGCCACGATCACGGAGGAAGCCGAGGTGTACGCCGATACATTGGGATTACAGAATTGCAATCAAGTCTGCACCAAATTACGAGGCACCTTAAGCAACCAGAAGACATGGGTCATACTCCAATTGCTGCTGGTTAAACCGGAAACCAAAAAGGTCACACGCCAGCCCGTCAGAAGACTCATACATAACTTCCACGGCACGGAGGAATATATCCTCAAGGCAGTCACAAGCAAATTCCTGGCAGATGGCAATGCAGGACGTGTCAACCCCCAGTTCCGGGAATACAAAAGGCAAACCCAATCGAGAACTGGACCGGGCTTTTAGAAGAGCAGTGGTGGTAGAAGCTTCAGGCGGCCTGGCCAGAAACACAACAGGTGTGGCGTTGCCTCGAACGCAAGCAGCGCTCCGATGAACGCGCACCGGAACGCATCAAAGTGCTAGCGTTCCACCGAGCCAGGCCCGCGTTGCAGGACTACTGCGGCGTCCGAGCTTGCTGGTGACGTAACCGCCGGCCAGGATATATAATGGGGTGCGATGACAATAAACGGGGGGGGGGGCTTCAAGGTTTGGGGCTTGGTCTGTTGGTTGTGTTCTTTCAACAGTGCGTCTGCCCCAACAAAGTGGCGGCAACGCTACAACAGGCAAGGACCAAATCAACAATAAGACACTACGCAACCTAGAAGCCATGGGGAACCAGCGCTGGATAGGCGGCGCGTCGAAAAGAGTGCGTTGCACGCCGCCCTGGCGACGAAACGCGGCATATTCCAGCCACACAACCAGACGACACACACACATACGCAGCCGTATTATAGTTCGTATGTTTCCGTTTTCGCGCCGCTTCAAGTGGACAGTTTTTGTAAAGAAGCTAGCACCATCAAGTGAAGAAATGACGAAAGAAGCTTTTTAAGCTTTATATGTTTTTCACAGTGCGTCGCGGCGAGCACGTGTGTTTTAAAGCCCCTTGTGTGTTTCTTTAACGGTTGCGTCGTGTATCGATGCCATGCTTGCGTGGCTGCCTGCCTCGCAAATCTAGCAGTTATGGCTCCGGTCGTGCTGCGCTATGGTTCCGTAAGTATTAGTTGGCCTGAAGATATTCCATATTTCTCTGGCTAGACATAAAAAATTCTGATGTTACTTCGCCACAGCAGTCAATGGAGAAGAAAGCTTTATCGCATCACCTGACTCGCGCAAGCAAAGGTTTGAGTCTCCGCTGCTTGATCCGTAACAATCCTGGCTACATTTAGCACAAATTACATAAATTTGCCGGATGCATCTCAGCGCCGATTCCTCATCCGCATGCGCATTTTTATAAACACATAGGTGGCTTAGTCGCGCGTGCGCCGGCACTATGCGCACACAACTCGTATTACAAGGCAGCTTCCCTCCCACATAATTCTTGGCAATGAATGGATAATTTTTACCTTTCGTATCGTTCACTTGGTGCGGTGGCGTTGGAAGGGGCTTGGCAGTGGCATTGCGAAGGAAAAATGGTACATGATGCTTGATGCAAATGATGCTTTCTTCTCCTGCCTCCTTTGCTTAGAATTGTACCTTTCTTTTATCTTGAGCAAGTGCAATCTGAATGATTATCTACATCATTGCTTCCGTGAATTAGAATGATGTAATCAATGTATAATATCAAATAATAGAATAATTTGTCATATGTGACGCAGCATTGTATTTCTGAATTTCCACTGATTTCATTGATCTCACAATGTAGTGCAGTATTTTGTCATGCCGACCTGCTGTCATAATGTGTGATCCCGAGGTGAAGGCCCTGTCAGGAGGCATTGTTGCCTCCTTTTGCCGCGCCTCGTGGACATCCTGTACCACCTGTGTATGTCCAAATAAACTGAATTGAAATTGAAAGAATATGCCGGATGGTGCATGCTATTGCTCATTTTGTTTCCGACGAAATACCGACTGCAGATTCTGCTGTTTGGTACTATCTGCCATGGCTGACCGTCTTCACTATCGAATAAACCAAGGATACATGCGAAATTTGATTTAGAAACCAGCCCGACACCGCTTGACAGGGCGACAAGACGGGAGTTTACTCCGCTCGCCTGACTGCTTGGATCCAACGCCGCCTCCGTTCTTGTTCGTAGGGTTTAGATGGAAAGACGCAGGATACATCCTCCCTCATCCCGACTAAGTTGTGGCACTTGTATACGCAAGAGTATCGCCGGCGCCCTTTTGTTTTCCTTTGACTTGCAGGGCACGCAACGCAATTTTCGTCCGCGGGGGAGGCTGCATTGTGCACGTTCTGACCGCCAGGGCGGCGCTGCAGGCGCCGTGAAAACTCCAGCGCTGGTTCCCCATAGCGATAGACGCTTTGCTAGAATTTATCAATTATTGTTGGAAAACGGGCAAGATGCCGGCTGTGTGGAAACACGCTGATGTCGCCATGATTCCTAAGCCTGGAGAGCCTTTAGCCATACCGAACTTGAGGCCGATTTCGCGGGCCTCGTGCACGGGAAAACTATATGAATATATGGGGCTCAACAATCTTTCACCGTACCTGGAAGACAACAGTCTTTTCCCAAACACGATTTTTGGCTTTCGGCCGCACCTATCAACGCAGGATAGCCTCCTTCTCACCAAGGATGAGGTAATAGATAAGGTAAGTAGAACTAATAAGACAGCCATCTTAACGTTAGACGTTTAGAGGGCTTTTGACAACGTCTCACATGAAGTGATACTGTGCACGTCAGCCGCTTCAGTTGCGGGGAGAGAGTTTAGAATTACATCAAGGACTTCATATCCGACCGTATGGCAATGATGGGTATAGGAAATCTGAGATTTGAAAAAAAAAAATCAAGGTCCCGGCCAAAGGCACGCCCCAGGGCTCGGTAATTTCCCCTCTGCTCTTCAACATGATATTGAGCACCTTACCGAACGTTCTCGGTGAAGTGTAGAGAATTCTACATGCCCTCTATGCGGATGATTTAACCATATGGACGCATGGGAGATGTGCAGGAAGACAGCAAAAAGCCTTACAAGAGGCAGTAGAGAGAACTGAAAGGTACTTGTGTGCCATGTGGACTATCATGTGCCCTTGAGAAATCGGAACACCTGATTCAGAAAAGGAGAACCAGAGAGCGCCCCTTCCGCCACAAGAGACTCCAGATCCTGCTGTAACGCTGAAAGGAATCCACACCCGAAAGGTTAATACACTACGTATCCTTAGATTTCAGAAGCATGGAGCGGGGCTTGTCACAGTACACCGACTTCAAGAAACAATCACACAGGTTACACACATGGTGAAGAGGGTAACAAATAGAAGACATGGATTAAAGGAACAAGATACCCTAAAATTCATACAAGCATTGGTCATCAGCAGAATCACCTACGGTACAACGTACTTATTAGATATGAAGAATGGAGAGAGACAAGTTGAACCTACTGGTAGGACATACAAATTGGTAATAGCACTATCACTCACCACGTCAACAGCAAAACTACTGAAACTAGGAGTTCACAATACCTGGGAAGAATTGGCGAAGGTTCACAGGGCCAACCAAATCGGAAGACTAAATCTTGCCGCTGCAGGCAGAACTCTCCTCAGCAGACTTGGATACCACCTCGAACAAGAACACAACAGTCCAGAACGTGTAGTCCCGACACTCAGAGCAAGGATACACGTGGCACCCATACAAAAAAAAAGAAGAACGCACCCAGAATACAACAAAGAGATAAGACAAACGAGAGTTACAACGCTACAAAAAGTGCTTAACAAAGAAAACAACAAGGCAGAAATGAGGTACACGGTCGCGGCCAGATACAAGGCAGGGACACATGTTACTTGCGTAACCAAGAAGCAGAACGGATAGATAGCAGCTGCATCAGCAGTTGCTAGGGACACTGAGGTAGCCGAGCAGGTCACCATAGCAAGAGCCATACGTACTTGCGGATAGGACGTGCTGGTCATCGTCGTCACAGACTCGCACGCCGCCTGTCGCCATTTTCGGGCAGGAAGGATTAGAAAGACCACATTCAGTATCATCAAGAACCGAGACATCCCTGAAACGTACATTGTCTGGACCCCGGGACACGAATCCTTGGTGGGAAACCAAGTCGCTCGAGAACATGTACGCCGGGCAACCCCATCTAAACATCGTCTAGCGTCAGACCAAGTCGAAATGATAAAACGAAAATACTGCAACATTCCAGAACATTACAAGAAAAACAGGAGGGAATATTCGCCCAAGCTTAACAACGAAGCCGTCATACTACGCCGACTTCAGATAGGCAATAACTCCACGGCACTCTACTACATGCGATGTACCGCTCAACATATACAAGTGACTGCTAATTCTGCTATACACCGAACACCCTTTACCACATGGTCTGGGAAAGCAAGAAGAACTCGCGGACAACGCCTATTGAAGCACCAACAAAAGACCAATGGAAGGCCCTGACAAGCCCCAATACCTGAGGATGAGCTACGGCTGGTGAACAGGCCTAAGCTATCAGCGCAGGGCCACGGTTACCTGGAATAGGGTAGCCGCCCACCTTCGGGCATTAGTAGCTTGGTCTCTGTAACTAAGTTTATTCACTCACTTACATGGCGTAGATATAGGTGTTGTTAACAAAACAGAAACGCGTCCGCGCATACAGTCACACGGTAACACTGTGCGAATACACTTTGAGATATCACTCTCGCTGGCCACTCTGCGGCGCGACAGTCTGGGTGTATTGCGAATAGCGTGTTGCCCATCTGTGCTTTATGTCCTTTCTCTTCGCGGCGCTGTATTGTGGCGCCATCTGGCATGCGCTTCACGAATGATGGTTCTTTTTACCGGCCTTTCTTGCTATTTTTCTGTTGTTTTTTGCATGGTTATACACATGACACACATAAGGCTTCAGACAAGCGACTTCGCGAATTAACGTGTTCAAACACGAAGTATCGCGAGTGATAAACACTGACGGAAGGAGGTAATTAAGCATCGATGAATCTGGCTCACCCTGTGACGCAGTGCGCGGCGGTTAGCACGTAGCGGCTGTTGATGATGGAGCCTCCGCAGGTGTGGCCCCTATCCAGGTTGATCACGGGTATCATGCGGCGTAGCGATATCTGCCAGGGAAACTCGAGCGGCCCTGCGTTCTCGCCACCCACAATCCTCTGCTGGTGCTGAGAGGAGCGACTGCGGCCTCCCCTGCTCGCCGCGTCGTCCCACTCCGACCCCGCCGGAGCGCTCGGACCACGGACGCCACACCCTAGAAGGTAGACGAAAATTCGTGCGAGCGATATAGCTGGCATCCACCCCACTATATAGCGCGGAGCTACTCAAAAGGCTGGCAGACTGGATAAAGTCTAGCTAACCTCCCTGCCTTTCCTTTCTTACTTGCGTCTCTATATTTTTCTCTACTCAAAAGGAAACAGGTGGTTTCTCAGAAAGAAAGCTGGGTAATAGAATAAGAAGTGGTGGTGTAGCGGTAAATGCAAGAGAAATGCGTTAGCGTTACGTCGCACATCTTAGGAGTCCTGGATCCATGATTTCAACTGTTTTCACCACATTGCAAAGAACCACCGCGCTAGTTGCACTACATCTATTATATACTCCCTTCTAAGCTCTCCCATTCCATTTTTTACCTCTATCACGTGACCGGCTTACCGCACTTCACACACGTATAAACTTTTATTTTTCATTTTGACATGCTGATGTTGACGCGTTAAACTCGTCGTGGCATCGAACCCGCGCACCATTATTCGATCCACGGAACCAGTATACATTTCCGGCGCAGTTGCTCCTTCAAGTGAACAAACCAGCAGGCTCGCATTTGGCAGCGCAAGGAAGAGGTACTCGACGACGTAAAGCACGGGAACGCCGAACAATCTGTAGAAAAATCATGAGACTTCATGTCCAGAGGTAGCTGACGGGATACTAGAAACGCCACAATGAATGGCTGTGGGTTGATCTGCGCCACTGTTTTTTTTTTTTATTTCTTGGTTTTAACATGCATAGAAACCAGCTTTTCTACGAGCAACTGTGCCGGACGCAGGGCTTTAGAAACGCCACAACATTGTGAACTTGTATATACGCATTCCCTTCTCCTATCAGCATCATCAGTAATCAGCCGTTTTCCTACCCGTCCCTTTTCCACAGTGTGGGCTAGCAGACCAGAGCAAGCTATAGGTCCTGCCGACCTATCTGCCTTTCTGTAAATAATTATATCTATCTATCTATCTATCTATCTATCTATCTATCTATCTATCTATCTATCTATCTATCTATCTATCTATCTATCTATCTATCTATCTATCTATCTATCTATCTATCTATCTATCTATCTATCTATCTATCTATCTATCTATCTAATCTATCTATCTATCTATCTATCTATCTATCTATCTATCTATCTATCTATCTATCTATCTATCTATCTATCTATCTATCTATCTATCTATCTATCTATCTATCTCTATCTCTCTCTCTCTCTGCACACAAACCACGAAGCACGATGTTTATTAGCATCCACGCCCTATTTAGAACGGAGCCAACGCAGCTCAAGATCGAATCCATGACTGCTGAGCCTGCTGAGAAAACTCAGTCGAGTTATGCAGAAATGCACGACAGAAGTTGCATTTAGCGAAGCTAACTTGCAACGCACTATATTGACCCAAGAATGGGACATGTAACGAGCAAAGACGGTACGTGTAAAAAATGGCAAACTTAACAAGACCGCTTGTCCGACACTATACTTGTGATCGATTGTTGGCGCTCAAAGGTGAAAGTCTACATCTCGCAGTTTCAGATGTAATGATTTTGTCGCGCTCGTTACTTTGCCTAAACGACGCAGGTGTCAATATACAACGTTCTCTCGGACTGCATTGATATACAGGGTGTTCCAGCTAACTTTAGCCAGAGTTTAAAAATATGCCCATTCACTCTAAGATAACGTGACCAAATGCATATTGCTGACTATTGTATGGAGTAAGTAACACTACTTGTTCTATTCTTCTTAATTATATAATTAGTCAAGATTGTTACCCAGCTTCTCAAGCAACGAAGTTGGGCAAAAAAATTCCAATTTAGAAGTTGTAGAGCGTTTTGCACAACGTCTGATTAGACAGTTTCTAACTTTCTAACTTTCTATCTATTAGGCATTAGTGTTTTCCCGCTTACTGCAGATGCCCAGGAAATACAAAAAAAAAATAAATACCACGTGACATGTCCGCTTGCGCACCACGATTTCAGCGCTCCGCGTACAAACGAACATAACATTTAGTCGGGTGTGCTGCCGCTGCGCCTGCTTACCGCTATCATGTACCGCCGTGAGGGAAGCTCATCGGTGGCGTAAATCGCACGTCCAACGCCTGCGTCACTGCCCTGTCGTATTTTAAGCGGCAGCACACGCTGCTAGATGCTAAGTTCGTTTGTACGAGAAACGTTTCAGAGCGCTGCAATCACGACGAGCTAGCGGGCATGTCACGGGGTTGTTCTTTTTTTATTTCGCGCGCACCTGCAGTAAGCGGGAAAGCACTAATATCTAATAGATAGAAAGTTAGAAACTGTTCAATCGGACGTTTCGCAAAGCGCTCTACAACTTTCTAATCAGAATTTTTGGCTAACTTCGTTGCTTCAGAAATTGGTTAACTAATCTTGACTAATTAGGCAAGCAGAATAAAAAAGATAGTGTGACTTACTCCGTACAATAGTGGGCAACATTAATTTGGTCGCGTCGCCTTAGAGTGCATCGGCATATTTTTGAACTCTGGCTAAAATCAGCTGGGACACCCTGTATGCTGTCACCGACCACTGTATGCCCGGAAACGCCGTGAAGAATTACTTTAGTACTTTGACGTCGCACGTTTTGTACCTATATACAAAGGCAGGATGCGTGTGTTCTGAGGCCGAGTGAAACGTTACGTGTCAAGCAGTTAACAATTCAATAAGTTGCGCAAAGTACTGCGCAGTCGTCTTACGGAGCGTGTCGTTAAACAAGCTGCGCATAAATAGGTGATATACGTGTGCAGGATACTTTTTTTAACAGTGTATACACAGTGTGATTAGAATGTTTAGATGTGACCCTTTTCCTTAGTTAAAGAGAATACTTTCTAATGAGCTTTCACTGAGTTTCAAACGCACAAGACGGAAGCTGCTTCCTGCAGCTGTAAACGTCGGTTTTGGTAGTGGTGGTTCGAACAAGACTTCAACGACTTTAAAAAACGTAGGAACCAGCCCGAGAATTGCCAACTGCCCCGGACGTTGCGGGTCCGTCGAACAATGTATTAAAACATGGTAATTTGATAATGTTTAGACATCTGTTCGTCTCACATTGGAGTCATGTGTCGTGGATCCGCGTTTACATCCTCTCACAGCTCAGTTCGATGCGCGGATATCGCATGACGTGTGGTTTGTGTCAGTGAGCGCTCAACTCTTTCGATTTGTTCTCTTTGTTCCTGTCAGCAGGGTTCCTGTGGGTAGGGCGTTCCTGTACAGAGCGTTCTGTATTATGAAAGCGTTATCAAGAGACGACTGCAGTCAAGCGTGTGTTAGGATTCGACTTTGTATATACTGTGTGTGTCACTCTTCGGAGTGGTTATAACGCCATCAGAGAGCGAATTTCGCCCGTGCAGGTAGGCTAAATAAGGACTGCAAGTTGGGCAAACTTATGTCGAAACGGATTCATTATAACTGATGAATAAAAGGAAAGAGGACGCCAACAAAGAAACGACAAGGACAAGAGAGAGAGAGAGAGAGAGAGAGAGAGAGAGGTGTGCTAATTAGCACTTCATCTGATCGGGTCAGCACAACGTACCATTCGTTCATTGACTCTGGCCTTGGCCAAAACACGACCCAGGGATAGAGCGAACGACTGAACAAAATGCAGTGCACCGAATCGAATTTAAAACTAGGCGGACCCTACAATCACTCCAAAAGAGAGACTACACCGTGACGCCCTGCTCACAAATTCTGACACACAGCTTTTTTATATTCTAAATAACTTGGAAACCAAAGCAGCCTGCTACAGGAGGTGTAGACGAGAGTTGGGAGCAGGGAAGGGGGAGTTGGGTATATACTTATTAACGCCTCTTCTGATTGACTCAACCATCACCAGAATAGGCCACTTGGCGACTGACTGGGACCTGGGCCAAGATACCGTCCTGCTATAAAATGAACCAAGTGCACTGCAGTTTGACAACGCCCCCTGTTCCCCAACAGAGGCCTTACGCATCTCCCGTTTAAAAATAAGGGAATTTCAATGGATCAGATAATATGGAACAAAAACGCTGGATCAAAGCTAAGAAGTGATACACGAGACCGAAACCACCGTGTGCGTGATGGAATAAAAGGCGGCTCACTTTGTTCGGCGCGGGCAATGATTCCAGTAACCGCCGCAAACACCACAACTGTCGTCACGGCGAACATGGTTCCAACTGTTAATCTGGCACAGTGTAGAAGGTTCTCCTGCGTTATATTTCCTACTCCGAGAAACAAGCAGGTGGTCTCACACAGCGCCAGCGAGACAAGCGTTTCCGTCTCGTTCCTCCTTCGGGTTTCATTTGTTCCCCGCAGGAGAGATTTATTGTTACGGAGGCCGAAATGTTTTTTCGCATATGCGTCCACGTTATGCGGGCAGTTGCGACGAGTTCAGTGAACCCCCTTGCTTCCAATCGCGACGACATTTAACGGCACAGTGAGGGACGTGGGAGCCATGCTGGTCCTCTGTGCAACGTTCTTTGTGGAATAGCGCCGTCTATACACTTGCTGTGAGCCTTTTAAAACTCGTACAGCGCAACATAGAAAGGAAGAAACAAGCCGAGCCGGCCAGATGAAAGAACAGAGCGCTGAACTGGTACAGCGCAACATAGGAAGGTTCTAAAACGGGTACAGCTCAACATACGAACTCACCCAATCCTCAACCCTAGTGAACTTTCTGTGAGCACGTTTTCTATGAACCTTCATGTACTCTTGTGAACCGTGGGGATAAACTTCCCACGCGCTGTATAGCTTTGGCTAAGCAACAATCGTATATTTCGTTTTACTTCGAAATAAAGAGTTTGAATACGCGAAAATATATACATGACGCCACCAACTGAAGCTACGATTTGGGTGCGAAATTCGAAAATACATGTATAACAATTTTCTGTGCTTATCAGCACTCTTGCTTATCTGAAAAAGAAAACGCCGGGATAGCTCCGCGGGAGTAATATCCGCCGTTCTGTAGTCTGATTTGACGTTTTCCTGCAGTGTTCCATTAACACAGACGTCACGGCTGCACAAATAAAATACAGCCGTTGAGCTTTCGTTTTCTTCAGCGACAGGAGTGAAAAGATCGAAACTGAGTTTGCTGTTTTCATCTGTCCTTTTCTGTCACGCCGTCGTTGTCACATTCAAGTCGTCGTCGCCATCGTCAGGTCACATCCTGATACTCAACTTCGACCTCGCTTTTTTTCATGGTATTCATGGTTGTTCATGGTATTGATTACAGTAACGCGTAAACGTAGCAGCGCCTCATTAGCAAACTAGTTACACCACCGACTGGACGCGGTAACACACTAAAACAATCACCAGATGGACTTAGTTCTCAGTGGAGCGCACGCGTTTATTTTACCATGTCCTAGTCTTTCCAATGTCCACCGAAGCAAGCCCGGAGTGTTTTCCGAGACATGTATAAAAAAAATTAAGCGAGGTAAATAAAGCCGTGCAGGCTGGACTTGAACTGTGGACCTGGAGATTACCATGGTCGGAAGTGTTACCTCTCGACCACACTACAGTATAACAAAGTACTTTGAAAGTGCAGTAGCGCCTCTATAGCCGCTCTGATAGGCTGACGGCGTGCTCTTCAGTGCTTCGGTTTGTCTATAAAGTAGCGCCAAAGTGAAACAATCCAAGTGAAGATAGCAATAAGGTATGAATAGCAGGAAGGAAAGAAGAGGACAAAGCATACTTGGGTGTTTCCACTTTACGACCGGGCGCGCCAGCTTCACAATAACTGCTATATTCTTATCGGTAATAGCTGGCTCCGCATGCACTTGCGAATGTTTATTCTAACCGACACTGCATGAAACAGCGCTAGACTTACTGTTACATAATACTGCGCCGGCCTCGATGCAACGCAGACACACACACAAAAAAAAGTGCAAGGGCCTGAAGATCTACGATTGTCAGAAGCGCTGTGATTCGGTGACGATTGGCTGCTGATCAATAAAACAACGCCGAGCTGAAACAATTGAAGCCTGCTGCAAAAGAGGAAGACCGGGTAGGAAATGAAATAAAATGCTAATGTCTCTCCTTTTAACCACCGGGGACGCCATAGCCTACTGCGACCATGTGACGTGCTCGAACAATGGCTTGATGAAAAACGCTGGGAAACAGACACTTATAGGGCTCCTTACGTGCTTGAAATGTTGAACTGCCCGAGCCTGCATAAACTGTCCAAGGTGCAAGGTATAAAACGCTCTTTCAGCACCCTGAAATCAATGAAAGGGTACACAAGGGTGTTCTGCGAACGAATGCACCCATTTTCCAAAATTTTCAGAGAAAGTGAGGGCGTAAAATGGTGTTTCGACATCCAATCCACCCTGAGTGTGTAATTTTCTTCAGTGTGCGTTCTCAAATCGCGTGCTTGAATTCGGTAGAGGAGTATTGCGATCCGTATTGGGGGAATCTGAAGATTCCCGCGTCATTACCGATAATATTGGATTCTTCATGACTAGTTATTTTGCGCAATTGCTTTAGCGTGTACTTGACGATATACTACGTTCTTGCATCTCAGCGTGCCATACTAAGGCGCAATACGTCAACTTCTGAGTAATTAAAAGGCGTCATGCAGGTGTGGCCCAGTTCGCAGATCGCGACGACGTGGTATGCACCAAGTACGAGGAACGTCAGCCGGATATCGATTCGTCTGTCGATGTATCAGAGGGTTTACTTTACTGGACTTGCCACGTGGGTAGCACCGCGACGCAGGAATATGGCCATAATATCTGCTTGCTTTCTTGTATTTCTGCTGCCTGTTTCTTTCCTTTCAATTCTGGTCTTAATGCGATTAGCATTCTTGTTATACTCCATGCACTTATCGGTATACATTCAGGGCGTCCCAGCTAACTTTTAGCCAAACATTAAAAGTACGCAAACACCGTGACGCTGGACAGAACGAAGATAACGTTATTTGCCGTCGTTTGGAGATACTCAAATTATTTTTTTCATTCCACCTAATTATTTAATGAGTCTTAAATAATTAATTGACTTCTGAAATATTATCATTAGATGAAAAGTGTAAATGAGAAAATTGTAGAGCGACATGAAAAAACTTCCCGACACAGCTTTCTGTTGGTCAATACGTGCTACTAAAAGTTTTTTTTCCGAGAGTGAAAGAAGCCTGCGAATACACGCAAAGTGCCTCGAGCGGCCAGTCACGCGGCAATCTTTACCACCCTCTTAAAGCGGGACGTCCATTTGAGTCAAAACATTGCCACTGGAAGTATGAACAGTGCATGTGATGGTGCCTGTTCTGTATGTGTGATTTTGATGTCGTTGTGTAAACAGAACGTAGTGCGCATTTCGGCAAAACACGAAATGGCGGAAAGGGTGCAATTCCAAAAAGTCACTTTTTCAAATGGGTGCATTAGTCAAATTAAACAACCTTAACGGTGACATTTTTTTCCCTGGGCGTGTAGTATATTCAGTTTCTTCGATTATTTAGTTATGGATAGATGTATGGGTTGCTACCAATATTGCAGTCCGGCGGTTTTGGAAATGAGGCCCATTCATGAAGCCTACACCGGTGGCCTCAGGCGCCCTGCATATAAGCCTATAAGCCGCCTCGGGATACCCCTCACGTTTCCTTTAATTTACGAGTCGCACAGTTCATGGTCTTACCTACGGATTTTCGTCTGTCGAAAGAAATAACTCTTTCTTTCTTTTTCCACATTTTCTCAACAATTTCCTTTTCTATTCGAAGCACCGCAAGAAATAGCCATCGATCGATACGGCTTCCAAATTCTGTGTTTTCTCTATTTTAGCATAGTATTCGCTGATTTCACCATTCGGGTGTCTCTAACTATGGGTCGCATTATGGTGCTATACCCCAACGGCTGGTTCCGGTGTCATCATAGTGAAAAACTAGTCAATTGAAGCAAATCTGAACCGCTCGAGATTTAAGATGACTTGAGTCATTTTGGCGCCAGGGGCAGGACACTCCCCGACAAGCCCGCATATATGGGTGCCCGTCATCGTCACCGACCGTACGTAGGACTTACGCAGGCTGCACGCCTGGTTGACTGCAGGGTTGGGTCACCGGAATTTTCCGCGATAGCACAGGAACCGCACGCGAGCGATCGATGACTATGACATATATATATATATATATATATATATATATATATATATATATATATATATATATATATATATATATATATATATATATATAAACGGCATGCTTCGGGCGAACGCCTGCTTTCTCCTGGATGACAGACAGTTCGTACTGCGCTTTCGCTTCGCAAAACATATGCGGGCAATAATTATCCGAGACGCTTCGCTCTTTCCTATGCTGTTGTCGAGTACGGAAGAAAGGAGTCACCAGCTTTCTATGGAGAACTTGTAAAGAGAAAGAAACATTATGGGCTTTAAAGACCCAAGCCAGAATAGGTAGGTAGGGGAGAGAAATGTTAATACGAAGGAAAGGAAGCGGGAGACAGCGCTGAAATAATATACGGCAAAGTGCCTAGAGAACCAGCAATATACTTGAGAAGGATCGTCTGCTGAGCGAGTTGCTATACCGTTATTGAGGCAAGTTATATGCGAAAAAACTTAATACAGAGAAAAGGAAGACTTAGAGGAGAATAATTTTGCCAATTCGCTGAGAAAACGATTCTTCTCGGGCAGTAAAAGGGACAAGGGAGAGCAGATATTTAGTTGACATATCCGGGCTTAGGCGATGAATGCGGGCCTGAAGTGACTGCATGGTGTCCGGGGGTGTAAGGTCTGCACGACAACTACCCTAGGATCGCGGGTCTGTGAAAGGTATATAGTAATTCGAGGAAGACTACACTGCCCGGTCTCGTATGAACCTTCTCTGACAGTCCCACAAGAAGTGAGAATTGTCAGGACCGCCAGCGCATTTAGAGCGCAAGTGGGATATCTTGTCTTGCAAGATATACAGTGGAGCACGCGAGGTGATGCCAGGGAGGGGGGTTCGGGCACGTCTGACGAGAACTTCCTCTCGACGAGTGAACAGAACTAGGAACTTTGACGCGATGCTTACGGGCTATGCAGAAGCACAGAAGGCGTTGATTCGAACGTAATTTCGACAGAAATATTAGATTAGTTAGCTGCGGCTGGCGTGAGTGATGCCTATCGCTGTTATCGAGTCGCGAAAAGTAAGAGTACCTACAGAATCAGTGATAACCACTTTTGCTGGCACTTCCTGCTCATCAGAGATCAAGGTGTGGGCCCTTGTATTCAATGTAGAGCCTCTTGCGCCGTGTCCGCTTCAATGTCGCAATCGCCGGTGTTTTGGCCATAGTATATCGGAGGGTGTAAATCAAGCCGATGGTGCTGCGCGTGCGGAGAAGGTCACGCTCCATGTGACTGCACTTCTAAAAACGAGCAATGCTGCCTCTGTGATGGATACCATCCGGCTGATTATTCGCACTGTTTTGTGCGGGCCCGAGAAGTGCAGGTACTCGAAGTTATGGATAAAAGACGCTGCTCCAGAAGAGAAGCTAAAGATCTTGTAAAAGAAAGAACATTTGGCTGTGCTGCAGTGGCAGCTAAGAAGGCTACAGTACCCGACTTATCTCTTACTGCAGCCATGAATAATGCTGTTCTAAAGGCCGTGGCTAAGGCAATAATGGATCAACTGTTGGTGAACCTTGGTGAAAGCATCGCACATGGTATTTATTCGCAGATGAACACTCGTAAGCAAGCTACCGGTATATGCTCTGTTGCAAATGAGCTCATAGGTTCAGGACAATGGTCTAGCAATGGAAAGAGGGAGACAACTATCTCTGGAGATGGTTCGATCAGCGTCTACCAGTTACCCTCCAGCTCACTCTGCTTCTGACAACCAGACGCTGCAAGATTGAGAGATGAAAGACGCAGAACATAACGCTAGGGCTCAAAAAAGAAAGAGCTATGTCGACTACCAGTGAAATTTATTCGTCATTTCCCCATTCTCAATCTGAGACATGCCAGTCTAAGTTTACGTTGAAGGAAAGTGTATTAAAGACGTCTCTTACGACTGCGGCATCTTCATCGTAGGATCTTTGAAGGTACTTTGAAGGTACTTTGAAGGCCTGTTTTACCTTACTAACCAATTTAATTCAGATATATAATACAGGAAACTTGGTTGACAATGGCGAAAATTTTCCATTTAACATTTTACGGATCTTTTTGGCTAGACCACCCTACAAGTGGGGGTGGACTAATTGTATTTATTCTTGCTGAAATATCTCATAAAGCTAAATTATACTTGAACTTATGGATCCTGAGTGCGAAATTCTGCCTATAGAACTCATTCTTCCGGAATGTTGCCCGCTTTATATCGTAAACACTTATTTTCCTTTCGGTCTGCAGGACCCTAGCTCCCTTGGCAGTGTTCTATCTAGGTATGGGCGTGATCCTTTACTTACTGGGCATTCCAGTTCGCATCATGTTACACGGGGTTTAAAGACAGATTCGTGGGGTAACCGCTGGTGGAATTGGTCATTAGACAACAACCTTTAGAACAGCTGTCAGTTGGGCATGTTGGTAAACGTTCATGAAGGAAAAGCGCTGCTAAAACGAAGACACACGTGTTCGTCCTCAGTTTCCCTTTTAGCAGCGCTTTTTTATTATGAAGACAATAAAACCTTCCTTGTCAAACTTCTGGATCAACAACATTTGTGGGTGGCCTAAATCAGTCTGCAATCTATCTCACATTCTCTAGCCGTAGTCTCTCTGTGTGCTCGTGTCTTCGTGGTCGACTTTTGATTGTGCTTCTAATAGTGATCATCTACCACTATTCTTTGAACTAGTCTACTCTATTATAACTACAGATAACTAAGTTAGAACGTCTGTAAACTACCATACCTTCAAGAAGTCTTTGCGGTTCGTGCTTTCGTCCCTGTCAGATGCTTCCGATGAACAAAAAAACGAAAATTATTTGTTTTTTCCTTGAAAAGTCTAACAAGCAATCGGAATTTGCAATTCGATCTAGTAACGGTTGTTCCTGCTGCGCTTGGTGGAGTACAGACTTTTGTCGCGATTACAAGAGAAGGAAAGCGGCCCGGAAAAAGTTGTTGTATAACCAGTGTCCAAAAAAATTGGAGTGATTACAAATTCTAAAGAACTGTTTTTAGACATACAGTTTCTAAAGCAAAATACGACTATGATTGCAAAAATTTTGATTATCTATCAAAAAGAGAAAATCCTGTCTCTCCCGTAAGCGAGAGTGGATGTAAGCATGAAATGGCTACCGGCAAAGCAGATTGGTTGGAGTAATTACGACGATTACTCGCAACCATCACAACCATCTCACAACCACCCGCGGCACGCCGAACGCTGTTGGCTTCGTCACGCAGCGTGGCGCCATCTCTCGAAGGAGGTGGCGCCAAACTCGCGCCGTGGAACTCACGGACCGCTGGCTTTGAAAAGAGCACAAGCAACCCTGTCTAAGCGCCAGAAGATGACGATCACGTGTACGGTGCACTGTATCAGCCTTTTGAAGGGTCGCCTATTAGAAATAACAAATAAAACTTCAGCGTACTAGAAGTTACAGCTTGAGTGATCTTGTGAACAAACGTTAGGAAGAACTAGAAAGCAATATTCTTTTGTAACTTGTTTGGGCAGTGACTAGCGTATGTACGGTGGTCCTGTACAAAGGGTTGGGGTCCAGAGAACACATTTTCTGAAGTTTTGACTGGTTGCACGAATGATCTCGTTTTGTTCTCGCAACTTTCATTTGTTAATCTGTTTTGTTTACATAAATTATGATGTATTACATGTGATTTACTTTATATTGTACTTTTCGTTCATACCCCAGTTGTAAGCGTGCCTACGGGTGAATAAATTTCCTTGTCAGCAACGATGCCCGAATGACGGCTCTGGCTTTTGGCTCAAACTCACATGAAGGTCGCCGACAACGGAAGCTATAAGCTTTTTATGGTCAAAACAAGAGTGCACCTTTCAATTTTCTTCGTAGCAAAATAATAGTTTCGCAACTGAGTAACATTGACTCGATAGTTTTCACTGGAGAAGAAATTACATAAATGATGCAAGAAATCGCAAAAGGTTTAGAAAGTCGATTCACTTCCTTATTATCTTCATGTCGGAAGTTACGAATGCGGTCAGATGATTTTACAAAGACCGATATGCTGGAACTGGCTGTAGCCAGTTCCAGCATAGTCCAGTTCCAGTTTCCCCTGCCGTATACGGCAGGGAAAAGTCTGCCACATTCCTCCCCTGGTGCGTATAGAGTAACCACAAAAATGTTAAAAATTTTGTTCAAGGAGTCTTCAAATGAATTTTTTAGACGTAATAAAGCTATTCTATTCAATTTTCGTCGATGGCTTCCAGTTTAAAACTCGATAAAATTATTCCAGTTATTAAAAGTAATGGTGACGAATTGACGCTGGACAATATTCGACCAGTTGCTCTAACTTCTAATTTGGTTAAATTAATAGCAAGGATCCGTAATGTTCGTATTATGAAATTAGTAGAGGACAAAGATGTACTCAGCCCTTGTAAACTGGTTTTAGAGCTGGCTATTCCATTTGGCATGCTCATGTGGACCAGGAAACCCGCATAAAACGAGCACGATTCCAGAGACAAATTTCAGCTCTCGTAATTTTAAATATATCAAAAGCCTGTGATAGTGCAGAACATGAAGTCATATTGGATCGATTAACAAACACTGATTTTGCAAATTGTGTAATAAAGTGGTTGAGTGAATTTATAACTGACAGAGAATTTTATTGCTTTGTAAAAGGATTTTCTTCAAATACACATCGACAGTCGCATGCGGGGTCCCACAAGGAGCTGTCACTTCATCTTTATTGGTTAACATACTGCTAAGCTTTATACCGTGTCACAAAGGCATATGCACATAGGTATGTATATGCACATGGCATTGCGTTTTTCGCATAATACAATGACATCCACTCTTTACATGATCGATTGTAAACATACCTGTGCGCCATAGAAACCTGGTTACAGAACATTCGCCTCTCTGTCTTGTGATGATTTATAACATGTACGCA
Organism: Dermacentor andersoni; assembly: GCF_023375885.2. Taxonomy (NCBI): domain Eukaryota; kingdom Metazoa; phylum Arthropoda; class Arachnida; order Ixodida; family Ixodidae; genus Dermacentor; species Dermacentor andersoni. The sequence continues at coordinate 124,864,543 of NC_092817.1, read as the reverse complement.
TGGCAAATTTTGGAATTTGGATGCGTTCTATAATCAGGAGCGCCGGCATATAAATTACACCCCATTGTTCTTCTGGAACTAGAAGCTTTACTCCTCTGCCTTGGTTTACCGAAGTTCGTTGCCAGCAATGTACTATACCCAGAAGCACGCTTCCCGTCCCTTTTGTGTAGGTTTCGACTATTAACTGTCCAAACGTTCTTAAATATGTATGCGTCCCCTTTAAAATTATAAATCATTTTTATATATCACCCTGTAATATATATTTTTTTCAATCTTCCTGGCCTCGGTTCCACACTCCTCAGGTCGTCTTCGCACAGGCAATTGTTGGTCCCTCAGATGTACGATTATGTGAGGTCCTTCCTATTGGCAGTGCGAGAGAGAATGTCCAGATTATGGGCCATATAATGTAAAACTATTCCAATATGTTTTTATTCCAATCTCCTGACGTCAAATTTGCGTAACCGCCGACGCAAGCATCGGGCGGTCACCCGCAGGGTTGTATGAACAGACCAAACGCTCTCTTAGTTTATAGGAGGCTATGTTCTTTGCTTTGAAACTGAATAACATTGCCTACATTGAGCGGTTTTTCTTTTGTAATTGGCTGCGAGGAGGCAAGGAGCACGCTCAAGTGGAGAGGGTGTCGATGGGGCCGAGCCAGCGCACTATAATATAGATAACCGGATGAAGAGGGCGGCACTCGCGTCTGCGATTCGTCCGCTTTCCCTTACTTAGCTTGCGGTGGCTAGTCGAAAATCGCGGCGGCATGCAACGGAATCTTCAGAATAGCGCTAAAACGGATCCTCAGCAAAGAAGAGTTGGCTGAAGGAGATCGTAAACGTGCCGAATGTGCTCGAAAACATTACACGGCCATGCAACAAGTTTTACTATATCCAAATTTTATTATATGCAAAGGTGCGAGTAGCCAGTGCCTGAGCAATAGGCGACAGCCATCTTTTATTCCTTTCGGAACGGGGCATCCTGCGCCTATTCAGAAGAAAATTCAGTTTTGTTCGGCATATTATTGCATGTTTAACGCGCACACGTCACTTTTGGCGCGGTAGGTTTTTGTGGTTTTGTGACGTCGCGTGACAGGCAGGTGAAGGGTGTGCAGCCCGAAAACTTTTGACCAATAGCCGAGGGCTAATGGTGAAAAGGCGTCGAATAAGAAATAACTATTTTTCTTTTGTTCAGTCAAATCATGCATTATCACTCTGTACAGATCATATCAGGTGGGCCGGTTTTTGTGACGTCGCATGATAGACAGGTGAAGTGGGGGTGGTCCAAAAAAGTTTTTGACCAATCGCGGAGGGCTGATTGCAGAGTTGGAATAGTTTTACGTTATAGCGCCCTGTATTTGATGACATATATTCAAACAACGCGAAACACCTTTCTTACAGTATATTAAATGGGTTGTTACAAAATCACTTATTGGAGCTAAAAATAAACGCCGTCATAGCGACAGATTAATCGCAATCAGAAGAAAATCGGAAATTGGAATTTTCTCGTCCGTTATAGACTGGTCTTTCTCCTTAAGCCTTCCTGACTACAAAACAGTATTCTTAGCTGAGTTTCTGGCGGTTACGTTTCATTTACGAAAAGTGGACTCATCGATCTCGGAAGGTGTAATAATAACGGATTATTTATCTTTATGTTCATCTCTGACTGCAAGTAGTGGCTCAGATATTGCACGTACATTTCATTGTCTAATACACTCTCACTTAAGACTAATTAGATTGGTATGGGTGCCTAGTCACAAAGGATTCGTTATTAATTAATTAGCAGACAGCTTGGCGAGTGCGGCCTTTAGCGGTCCAATTATTCCGATCCTTCCTTTATCAGCTTTCATAACTGCTGCTCGGTTCAGGAGACGTGCAGTCGTGCAAGACTCTGAACCTGTGCTTAACAAACTTAACTGATTACCCGCACCTCCTCTTTCCTTGGAGAAGAAACTTCTGCTGTAATGAAAAAAAAATTGAAGTCCTCTTTACAGAGGATAGATGTTGAACACCTAAATTAAATCATTATCTGCATCGATCTGGTCTGGCACCCTCCGCCTTTTGCTCTTGCTGTGGTTAAGCATGAGACAATGGAACACTTCTTCCTCTCATGTCGCTGTCTTTCATAATTAAGAAAACATATGCTTCAGAAAGGCAATGTCATGGTGCTGGATCGAATATAACGATTCCCAACATTCTATCTTTCGGAGCCTATTCTCTGGAGCAATATCATAGGCATGTTGGTTCATCTGTTGTGGGATACACAAATGAATCAGGACGGTTCCATTGCTAAATTCTTAAATTTTATCAGACTTAATTCCTTCAGCTATTCAAAATTTTCAATAGTGTTTCTTTTTATATTCGTTTAATCTTTTTTATTAAGTCACTCGACTCTTGGCCAAGCCTTCATTAGTAATATGCGCCACTTCTAGAAACAAAAAAAGGGAGTTAATCACGGAACACGGTTATCTACATACGTGCAAAAACAACACATAAACTTAAGTATGTCACTACAGGCAAAATACTTATTACATGTTTTTGGGAGTACAGCAGGAAAGTCTCTAATGCCACAAGGCCGCGCAGAAAACGCGGAATACTGCCTGGTGTACATTGACGCCGCGAAAAATTGCACATGATCAAGAAGCTTTGGTCAACGTATAATGTAATAATAATAATCATCATCAGCCTATTTTCTGTCCACTGCAGTATGAAAGCCTCTCCCTGCGCTCTCCAATTACCTTTGTCCTGCGCCAACCGATTTAAACTTGTGCCAGCGAATTTCCTAGTTTTGTCACCCAACCTAGTTCTCTGTCGTCCTCGACGGCACTTCCCTTCTCTTGGCAACCGTTCTGTAACCCTAATGGTCCACCGGTTATCTAACCTGCGCATTACATGGTCTGCCCAGCTCCATTTTTTTTCTTTTAATGTCAATTAGAATATCGGCTATTCCCGTTTGCTCTCTGATCCACACCGCTCTCTTCCTGTTTCTTATCGTTACGCATATCATTCTTCCTTCCATCGGTCCTTGCGCGGTCATTAACTGGTTCTCGAGCTTCTTTGTCGATCTCCAAGTTTCTGCCCCATATGTTAGCACCGGTAGAATGCATTGATTGCACACCTTTCTTTTCAGTGATAGTGGTAAGCTTCCAGCCAGGATCTGATAATGTCTGCCGTATGCAATCCAAGCCATTTTTATTCTTCTGTAAATTTTATTCTCGTGATCAGAGTCCCCTGTGAGTAACTGACCTAGGTAAACGTACTCCTTCACAGGCTCTACAGCTCGCTAGCGACCTTGAACTATTGTTTTGTGCCAGGCTATTGATAATTATTGTTGTCTTTTGCATATTACAATCTTCAACCCTACTCTTACACTCTCTCTGTCAAGGTCCTCAATAATTTCTTGCAACTTGTCCGCGATGTTGCTGAACGGGACAATATTGCTACACGCGTGTGGTATTTGATTGCTCGAACGAGGTGCGTGGGCGCCATCACTTGATAAAAGAGGAGGAAGAACGAACTGGGCTCCCGTAGTGAAGCTAACTGGTCAGCGCTGCAACCGCTGTTGTAAATATAACCTGGAAATTGTTGCTCATCTTACAGACTCGTCCTTCGCGTAACAATATCTGCAAACCGAAAGTTGCTGAGATACTCGCCGTTGATCCTCACGCCTAGGCCTTCCCAGTTTAATAGCTTGAATAACTACTTCCACGCATGCAGTGAACAGCATTGGGGAGATTGTGTTTCCTTGCCTGGCATCTTTCTTTATAGGTATCTTTCTACTTTTTTTGTGGAGAATCAAGGTAGCTGTGGAATTTTTGCAGATACTTTTCAAGATATTTACGTAAGCCTCTTGTACTCCTTGATTACGTAACGCCTCTATGACTGCTGATATCTCTACTGAATCAAATGCCTTTTCGTAATCTGCGATATCCATATAGAGATGCTGATTGTACTCTGCATATTTCTCGATCACCGGATAGATTACACGGATGTGATCCATTGTGGAGTACTCCTTCCTGAAACCAGCCTGTCCTCGTGTTTGCTTAAGTCCAGTGTTGCCCTTATTATGTTGGAAATTATCCTTGTGAATGTGTTATACAATACTGGAAGTAAGCTAATTGGTCTATAATTTTTCAATTCTTTAACGTCTCCATTTTTGTGGATTAGTATAATGTTGGCATTCGTCCACTTCTCTGGGACCTTTGAAGTCGTGAGACACTTCGTATAAATGGCAGCAAGCTTTTCAAGCATGATGTCTCCTCCATTTTGGATTAAATCGTCTTTTATTCCATCTTCTCCTGCCGCTTTTCCCGTTTCATGTCCTACAAGGCCATTCTAACTTCATCGCTTGTTAAAGAAGCAGCCTGTATGACATGTTCATTACTGTTTCGAATGGAGTTATCCTGGGGGATCTAGGTACTGTACAGGTCAGCACAGAATTCTTCCGCTGCTTTTACTATATCTTCAAGATTGCTGATGATATTACGCTGCTTATCTTTCAGTGCATACATCTTGGCTTTTTCTATGCCAATTACGTAATACGTCATTGCCGTACCTTTGAGGCTCTCAAAGTGCGCCGCATAACCTCGAAGTTTCGCCGGCTACCAAACGTAACAACTGTTGCAAGCATTGAAGACGAGATCCCATCAGTCGATCTCGCGATTACCATCAGACAGATTGTTAGAGAGGAGTTATGTCCTAGCACGGAATTGAATTCTGAGTTCCGTGATGGTCAACATCTGTACAATCTTTCACTAGCTCCCCTTTCCATCGCTGCAACGATTGTCGAGGAGTACCGCTCTAGAAGGCCAATGAGAACGAAACAGAACTTCCACCGGGAAACCGATAACGAGCGAGCTGAGGGATATGCCCGTTATTCAGCAATGGCCTACCCGGAGCCACGGACATACCCATCCTACCCGAACGTTAGCTTGAGCCTCCCGTGTGTTATAGCTGAGGTGTCACAGGACACATCTGTCGATTTTGTCGGCAACGTCGTTGGGCACCGAGGTGGTACGAGTCACAGCCAACGTCGGATGGCAGCGAACGTCGTAACTTCGACCATTCCTGGCCTCCACGCTCCTTTCCTTCATCGACGACCTTCCCCATCAGCATTCCACGACGGAATCACCGCATGCAGCGACTCCCCCGCTTCAGGCCGCAGTCTCACTCCACCGTCTTCTCGTCAACCTCGCTCTCCTTCACCGAGGCGAAGTTCATTCTCACCACCACCGTCGGGAAACTAGACTCCGCGGCCGATGGAGGTGAGGTAGCCAGACTCGACACGACAAAGATACTTCTACCAGTTAATATGCTGAGAAACAAGGTGGAAGTGATAATTGATGGTATATGCACAATGGCCCTGGTGGGCACCGGGGCTATGAGATCAGTTATATGAGCCTTTCTTTCAAGAACCGTCTTCGACGCAAAGTGATGTTTTCAGTCGACACGAATGCTAAATTCCGTGGAGTAAGCGGTGAATATTGCGTCCCCTTGGTGCTTGTTCTGTGAATGTGTTATTGGAAGACAAGTGTTATTTAACCGAGTTTGTGATTTTGGAACGCTGCACTCGCGATGTTAAATTAGGGATAGACTTTCTGCAGAACTGCAGAGCTTCAGTCAATTGTGGTGTGGGCGAGCTTTCGATAAATAGCGAAAAACGTGGAGTCGATGCCTTTCATGATCCCTTATTATCAGAACTCGGGGATCAACGACCCGCTATACAAAAGACATTTGCCGCTGCTGAGGGAGTGACGCTGCCTCCGTGGTCTTTAGCACCGGTATCCGTCATCGCATCTTGTACAGACGCTTCATTTGACGCCATGGTGCAACCCTTTGGCGATTCTTGTGCGAAGAAACACCTACTGGTACCTAATAGTATCGTATCTGTGAACTATGGTAGCATGTTTTTGTGGGCGTTAAATTGTTCTCCCGTCCTTGCGCGTGTTCCCGAACACATGAAGATTGTTGTCTTCGATGACGTCACGTGCAGTCCATCGATGGTCGTCAGGGACGAGGATTCCACTAAAGGACGAGCCGCCTGCCCTTACGAACAGAAAATTCTACGCATTGTCAGCAATTCTTTGTCTTCACGTGAGCGGGACGCCTTAGTGCAACTGCTATCCAACTATGCTTCTGTTTTCGACTTCTCTCAAGAGGAGCACCGCACAACTACCCCATACTCGTGTGCCCGTCATCCCATTGACACACGATCGGCACATCCTCTTAGGGGAGAAGCCTTACCGAGTGTCTTCATCAGAAAGCAAGATTATTGCGGACCAGGTACAAGTGATACTGAGGAAAAATGGCATTCAAGAATCATCAAGCCCGTGGGCCGCATTTGAGATCCTTGTGAAGAAAGAAGTTGGCTCATGGAGATTTTGTATTGATTATAGGCAACTAAATGCGATTGCCAAGAAAGGTGTGTACCCCCTGCTGCGAATTGACGACGTAATAGACTGCCTACAATCTGCCTCCTACTTTTTGTTCCTCGATCTACGTTCAGGCTATTGGAAGATACCTGTGGACCAAGTCGACAAAGAGAAGAGCGCCTTTGTAACACCGGACGGTTTATTCGAATTTAACGTTATGCGTTCGGGTTCTGTAATGCGCCCGCCACGTTCGAGAGATTCATTGGACACAATTCTCCGCGGATTAAAGTGGGAAATATGTCTTTGCTACCAGGATGATGATGTTATTTTCGTCCGCACTTTTGAAGAGCATAACGAACGCCTCAGCCTGGTTCTGAAATGCATGGAGGAAGCAGATCTGATTCTCAACTCTGGAAAGGGAAGGTTTGGGGAGTGACAGACATTGGTCCTCGGTCATCTAGTCGACTAAGATGGCGTCAGACCTGACCATCGCAAGATTGAAGTGGTCAGTGCCTTCAAGCCTCCGCAGTCAGCGCGGGAACTGCGCAGTTTCATGGAACTCTGTTCTTATTTCCGTCGTTTTGTCCCGAAATTCGCCGACGTTGCGCATCCGTTGACGCGTACGTCTGTTGCAAAATGATGTAGCGTTCAACTGGGCACCAGAATGTGAGTCACCGTTACATCAACTTAAGTTCTTACTTACGTCAGACCCAATCCTGCGTCACTTTGATCCGTGTTCTCCTACCGAAATTCCTACTGACGCCAGTGGAATAGGCATCGGAGCAGTGCTTGTTCAACGGCGAAACGACGGCGAACACGTTGTTGCCTATGCCAATCGTTGCTTAAGCAATGCTGAGCGAAACTACACAGTCACTGAGCATGAATGCCTTGCAGCTGTTTTTGCTATTCAGAAATTTCGCTGCTAAATCTACGGTCGCCCATTCAGCATAGTCACTGATCACCATTCATTATGCTGGCTGGTCAGCCTTCATGATCCGTCTGGTCGTCTAGCGCAGGGGGCCTTACGACTGCAAGAGTATGGCTTTGTAATGAAATACAGAAGCGGCTGCGGTCATGCTGACGCCGATTGTCTTTCGCGCTTACCACTGCCAACGGCAAATTCTGAAGAAGACACTTTCGATTAATGTCTGGCCGCTATTGCACCTGAATTTCCGGACGCGACCATCTTCCAGGAGGATCAACGCAACGACGTCAGTCTGGAACCTCTTTTCGTCATGGCCATGAATGCGAAAACCAGTGGTGGTTTTTCTATACGTGACAACTTTTTGTATAAAATCAAACACTCTGTCACTGGCGCCCGTTTTCTTCTTGTCGTCCAGGATCCAGGAGAGTCTCCGTGGTGCTGTGCTACATGCCATGCATGATGATCCAACATCAGGTCATCTTGGATTCGCCCGTACGCTACAGTGTGTGCAAGAGCGCTTTTACTGGCCTCGCATGCGTCAAACAACAAAGCAATATGTGGCTAGTTGTGACCAATGCCAACGGCGAAAACGACCTTCAACCGCCTAGTCTATGGATCATCTTTGTGTAGAACATGTTACACGCTACACAGAGACCGCAGCAGTACCGTCATCTACCGCTGTTTGCGTCGCAGCTTTCTTGTTGCATTATGTCGTCCTACGCCATGGCCCACCTCGCGTGATCATAAGTACTCGCTTTCATCAATTCGTGGCCGACGCTGTTGAAGAGCTGCTTCGGCTATATGGAACACAATTTCATCACTCAATACCGTACCGTCCGCAAACAAACGGTCTTGTTGAACGCACGAATCGAACCTTGTGAACATGCTATGCATGTATGGGTTTTATAACTACAAGAACTGGGACGATGTGTTGCCATTCATAAGATACGCCTTCAACACTGCCAAGCGTTAGACAACGAATTACAGCCCTCTCTATCTGCTTTATGCTCGATCGCCACGGAGCTTCCTCGACACGATTCTGCCGTTTTCTCTGGACGTTGAGGATTCCGTCGCCAAGGCACATTGCCTCGCCGAGGAAACCTGCCGAATAGCACGCGTCCGCACATTGGCATCGCAAAACCGCTCGAAGGATGGGTACGATAGTTCCTATCAAGCCCTTTATTTTGAAAAAGGTGACCTAGTGCTACTATGGACCTCACAACGCAAGCGCGGCTCTTTGCAGCAAGCTCTTGTCCCATGATGTGGGCCGGTTTGTTGTTTTAGATCGCCTGAGCGACCTAACTTACGTGGTTGTATGGGTTTTCTGTACAGATAGACGTTCCAAGAACACCCAGCTTGTTCATGTTGCACGCCTTAAGCGCTACTACCCCGCCACAGAACAGCGACTCTCCCAGTGGGCTTCGTCTGCGAAAGGTGGATTGCAACGTGGTGAAGAGGAGTGGATAGAGGAAGAGGAGAACGACGAGCTCAATAGCATGCAAGACAACATGTTGGTGGCGAAATCGTGGCGACGTCTCATTCATCCTAGCTGGTCTGCATGTGTAAATAAACATCGCTCATCCGTAACAATATATAATGCCATGAACCACTTTAAGAAGGAACAGAAGGTCTGTTTTATTTGCGTCTTGATTCAGGGCCAAGACCGCACCTTTGAGGAACTCTGCTAGTGACCACCTAGCTAACACAGCTCTGCCCTTTAATGCCAACGAAGCATGATCTATTGCATAATTAATTAGACGCCAGAGCAGTGATGGAAGAAGGTATGCCCATCTGCGTGAACATTGTAGTGAAGACCTCTTTGCAAACTACATCAAATAATAATATTAATAATAATAACAATATTTAATAATAATACTCGATTCGTCGTAGTGGGTGAGTGGCATGGATGAGGGCGCATGCAAGAAGCAGAAGAAGAGAAGCTGTGCCCACGAGCGGTCAGAGCAAAGCTCGCTTGCTGAGAACGTCGTCTGAAAATACCTTCACCGCCGTTACCTAAGCAAAATGAAAGAAGACGCTGCGGCAGCCGACGCCTCGAAGTCTGCCGATCCGCCTCAAAGGTCCAAGTCGCCGGCCAAGCAGCCGCGGAAACGACGCGACGGCGAAGAGCAATCTGATGTGCCAAAGGAAACGACCAAGAAGAAAATGAAGTCGGCCACACGGAAGCGCTCCCAAGCAGGCGGTGGTTTCTCCGTTACGAGCCCGCCAGCTGCCGAGGGGCCACCGCATAAAACGACCGAGAGCTCGGCGGCGAAAAACCAGGAAAAGTCCAGGCCCGTGGACGGCACCCGACAAGGGGACCAGACGCAAGAGCTGGCACAAGGCTCGGACAGACCCTCAGCCAGCCAGGATAGCGTCCGTCTGAGTAACAACGAGCGAGTCGTCCCTGCTGTCTGCCAGGAAGTCGAACCGCTGTCGTCAACTGCCGCGAACCAGGGAAGCGATCCCTCGGCAAGGCGCGCGCCGCATCCGGGCATCTCCAATGATCATCCCGCGACTAACGTTACACCGAGCGGGCGAATGCACGGACCCCCTGCGGTCAGCTCCGCCAGTCGCCACACTGGGCACGACGCTGCGCCCGCCAAACCACTTCCGGCCGCTGATGGCCGCAAGTCGAGTCTTGACGCCGTCGTCAGGGAGAGAGCTCTGTCGCAGTTGATGAGCGAAGAGGCGTTCTCGGGCAAGGCAGACACGATTGTGGTCTCGGTCGCGTCTCCAGACCCAGCGTACAGGACAGGACCGACACAAGCAGAAAACCGGCAGCTCGTGGCTCACAAGGACGCCAGCACGGCCCCTTTATCCAGAAACAAGTCGCGCATCTCGGAGCGCAACAGCGACGCCACAGTACGCAGCGCTTATCAACGGTCGATGCTCCAGAAGCAGCACGGAGCCGTCGCTGAGCGGGCGTGGATGGACAGGCGACCTTCAAACGTATTCCATGTACGTCAAATAGCAATGCAGTGCATTTGTGGGGCATGCTGAAAAGCACTCTGCGAAAAGATTAACCGACAGTTTACATACACGGGCCTTCGAATTGCTTAATCTAATGGCACGCTAGCATGCCTCTGAGAACGCCTGCTAGCGAAACCTCACCAGCAATTGTGCTATAATGAGAACAAAACTCACTTAAGTGCGATATGTGATCGAGTACCGCAAGAGTCAGATTGCCTAAAGATGACATTTCGAAATACCTTAAAAAGATAGCTAATAGCACATTTTCATGTGCTTTCGTTTATCCGTTGTGTTAAATATTGTGTGCCAAAGTGAAAACTACGAGGCTGGCAGGCTTAAGGGCACATTCACACCGGCGACTTGAGGAGGTCGCGCGACCATTTGCGACTCGCAATCAAAAAGCGACCGAAGGCGACTGATGCTCACACCGGCAAGCCCGGCTGAGCGCGACCCGCAAGTCGCAATCCCGGAGATTATCGTTCTCAGCGAGAACTCTCGGAATCTACGCGGAATTTGAACGCGACGCCGGAGGAGGCCGGATGTAGACACACGAAAGATCACTTCCGGTGCGCCGCTGATTGGTTTATCAGTTTTGCGACCACGGTCGCGCGACTGAAAAATCGCGCAGAGAGCGACTGGCCCAAAATGGTCGCTTTTCAAGAAAGGCGACCGTTTGCGACCATTTGCGACTGGTCGCTTTGCGACCAACTTGGTCGCGCGACCACTGTCAGTCGCCGGTGTGAATGTGCCCTAACTGTTATTGCGTTAGCAATTATGTGGACAGTGGAGAAGCATTCCCGACGTCACCGTCGTTGCTGTCTGGTGTCCTACAATCGACAGCGCGTATTCGGGATCAGACCTTGTGGGTACGTTCAGTAGAGATGCCCAGTGGTCTACGTCAACTGCGCGCCATATTTAGTATAGTGTGTGTCAATTCTGCCACATTTCTTGTTAACTTATTTCGTTTTGTATTCAATGCGCTGCAGTTGTAGTATACTCTATCATCACAGTGCTTATTGCTGACAATCGATGTATAAGAGTCATTCATTAAGACGCTGCAATGGTAGTATAATCTATTATCACAGCGTTAACTTTAGACAGTCGTATAAAAGATAGAAGACATTGGTCGCGGGCTGCGGCGAAGACGAAAATGAACATTAAAACGACAAAGGTCACGAAAACCTGAATCCGATTGGTTTTATAAAATTAGCCAGAATGGGACATGCTTCGGTCTGATGTTTCCGAAGAGAAATATTGATTACTGAAATAGTAAAGTTTCCGCAACGCGATTACATTAAAGAATGGCTTATTTTGACGTGATCTGTAAACATTTAAAGACAAATGTCCCGAGGAAGGCGGAAACGTGATCAGAACGGCATCCATTCAAAAATCGCTAATTAAAAAAATCCTGCAGAATACATCTTACAAAAAATGTCGTCGTTAATGCGATTATCATTGAGCCAGTGCAGCGGCACACCGTTTTGCCGCCGCGGAGACCCCTTATGCATGGGGTGTGCATGCTGCCATATTCCTCTCTCAAGCTTCCCTCCTATAGTTACTGTATATGCTACCACAGGTAACTGTATATGCTGTATATACTGTATATACTGCCTACGGTAGTATATACTACCTATATACTACCTTACTACCTATATACTACTATATACTACTACCTATATACTACTACCTTACTACCTATATACTACCTTACTACCTTACTGTATATACTACCTACGGTAGTATATACAGTAACTCTATTCCCTCCGAACAAGCTGCGCCATCTAGCGTCGGCGTCGCGAAGTTGGCGCCCGAATAAATCAACCCTTTTCGCGGAGTAGTTTGTTAATGACGCTTGCGGAAGCACGCCACACGTTTCTTCAAGCGTCGCCTCAAGCGATAGCACGCAAATGCGAAACCATTATACCGCTTCTACCTTGCTATATCCCGATCAGCTGTCGGAAAGGCACCTGGATGATCGTTAACGCACTGAGCTCCATTCATTCTGCAATATGTGGAAGAGTAGAGATAAGACGTGTGCTGTAGTTATTGACTGCAGAAAATGGTAACTGGCATATTAAGGAATGGAATGAATCTGTGTGGCCAAGTTGACGGACCGCTGCTATGCAAGAATTGTCTGTGTTGCCGGCCCTTCACGATGTACGGATCTTCTCGGGGATAAAAGAAATTCAGTCATCCTCCAGCGTTGTATCGCTAACCTCCGAACAATAGAATTCAACCCCGAAACACCAGGGAAGAGTATCTCTCGCTACAGTGTGACAAAGGTAGTAGCACCGCTTCCTGGCAGAGTTCCTCGCACATTGTCTACACACATCCACAAGAACTCACACTAAACTTATGCGCACTCTATCGCGAACTTACGAAGAATAAGTTCGTGGGCGCGCTCTTCTATCAATGGCGGAAGCGTGTGTGACAGACTACAACGACAGCACACGAACGTTCGAAGCTGAACGTTTCGTAACGGTCCATTGAGTAAGCGAGGGACTAGCGATAATACTATCTATTTGCTACAAGTTATCAAAAAGTACGGAACATGTACGTTCCAAGGCTTCTGCGCGCAAAGAACGAATATGCCGCAGCTGAGTTCACACGCGAGGGATTAGGCAAAAAATAAACAATCAGATAATGGCAGCACCGAGGAACGTTGTTGAGTCAGACACATGACAAGCCGCTGCTTCAAGTGAGTGGCCAATAAAGAATGAATCGCAAATTATTCAGATCTTGATTTAATGCAGAAGTGGAAAGTTTGGGCAGCAGGGAATACATTGCTAGCCCCGCTTCTTTTACACGCAGAGTATATCCGCTGCTTTCGCCGTCTAGACAAGGCGCAATGAGTTCAGAAAGCGCTTACGTGTCCTCTGAAGCTGTGGCCATAGTTCCGTGTTGTCCACCCAGTCACCGTTTACAATATTATCTGAAACAGAGGTTTGCTGTGCACACTGGTGCACAGCACACTGTGCACAGTGGTGTGCACACTGTGCACATCACTGTCATACACATCCTTTGTAAACACGGAGGCAACAGAGGCAGCTGCGGCAAACAATGGGCGCATCACATCATGATCAAACGTGATGCGCCCGCGGGATCACTGGGAAAAGGGCTTATATTCAGCCAAGGTTTTCTGAGTATACGTGATGCGGGTTCGATTTCGCTCAGCACCACCGAATAAATGTTTAATGGATAGATTTTTTTTTTTCATTGTATGGTCGCACATACCCAGTGACCCAAATCGGGCCGATCGTTGGTTTTGAACTCTGTTCCCTCAACACAACAGCCCGATGGCGTATCAATTAAACCAGGTGGCCAAATAGGAGGGAAAATGGTTAGATATAAAGTTATCTGATAGTGCATGAAGTTCCCTAAGAATGCTGATCGCATTACCTATGATAACAGAATTGATATACTCAGAGCACAGCTGAGTTGAAATCGTATGTAGACGCAAGTACTCCCAACATTTTATCTCAATATAAACCCTTTTCACGGCATCTATACTCTCCTCCACCATAAGAGTGCATGTCCAGGGTAGATTATGGGCCTCGATATAAATCGTTCTACACTGCCTTGCATCTGTTGGTTAACATTCAGCCGGGTGAAATATGCGGCGATTCTAGCAATTATCACTGATCGAACTGTCGTTTTTTTTTTACTTTTTACCTTGTTTTCTTAGTGCTTATTGTAGATTGATAACTCATACGTTGTACATTTATAATTTAGCTTGCAACTCCTGTCTTTATTTTTACAATGTCTAGATATCGTTTTGCACGCAACACTGCTTTATCCGTGAATTTTATTCGTTGCTATTATGGCAGCGTAAACCACTTCGTTTGTGTGGGTTCACATCAGTGTCAGCTTGATACATATAGACCTTTCGCTTGCTACCGTTTGCACCAGACTTCACCGCCGGTCTACAGCATATATGTAATATTGCTCGATTTGAACGAATTCATACCATTACTTTACAGAGACACCGATTGAGCATGTCCTGCATTGCCACATTCACCGTTGCCTCCGCATGTTTCCTGGTACTCCTGCTGCTCGCCTTTTACACCTACCGCAAGAGATACGCGAACCAGCCATGCATGACACCCGCCTGCGTCGAGTTCGCCAAGAGCTTACAGACGTCGATGAACGCCTCCGTGCAGCCGTGCGAGAACTTTGGTCGCTTTGTCTGCGATGGGTGGCGCACTAGGCACGCACTGACGGTACGCGAGATGGCCTTCATCGAAGCGCTAGAGGACATCGGCGAATCATTGCTGAGCTTTGCCGTATCAGAGAAGCGGGACCAGCAGGACGCGAGGCAGAAGGCGGCCATGTTGTACCGCAGCTGCCATCTCGTCAGGACCGGAGAGCGCAACGAGCTGCAGAATGTGCGGGATGCATTGCGCAAAGAAGGCATCGTTTGGCCTCGCAGGTCACCGACGCCCGACGTTGTGCGCACGGTACTGCGCTCGTCGCTCGTGCTTCGCTGGGGCGCCCCGTTCGACGTGATCGTGCGATCGGAGGGCAGAGACCTGGTGGTCCAGATGGAAGTAAACGCAATGTTCTCCTATCTCCACGACAAGTTCCTCGAGTTGTTCGGCGGGATTCAGGAGCGCGAGGCTTACTTTGAAACCCTCAAGTTCGAGTTTAAGGCGAGCGACGACGACGTCTTGGACTTCGATACAGTGAACGACCTCGACACTGCCGCATTCCTCAGGCTCCCGCGGAAAGTGCAGCGTTCACGGTACGCGGTGGCGCTCGACAAGGCGCTGATATTTAGTGACGTCACCAACGCAACGGAGCAGGATTGGTGGGAAGCACTGGGCCCTTCTCAGCGCCCGCACAAGACCAGCCATCTCGTCGTCTCGACCCGATCGGAGTCGTTCGTCCGGAAAGTTTGGAAACTCTGGGCGACCATCGGCCAAGATGACATGCACGCCTTCGTCTCCTGGTCCGTGGTGCAGATCGCCGCGTTGTACGCCAACCAGCAGCTGCAGCTCAACTTCTACGGGAGCGAAGAAGAGGCTCAATTAAGACAAGGTGCGTCGTGCCTTGCCAAGGCCTTTCTCATCGCCGGCAGTCAGATATTTTCCCCCTACACCGACGTCGTGTTGGCAGCTAAACCGTGGCTCCGTGCGCACAATCTGATCAGCGCTGTGCGTAAAGCATTCCTACTACGCCTTCAACAGTGGAAGCATTTCGACGCGAGTGTGGTGGTGACGACGGAGCCGGTCTCGGGAGAGATGCCGCTGCTCGTAATTCTCAACGACACCGTGAAGGAAGCTGGTGATCACGTGGCCGACATGTCTAACTCTCTCGTTCGCAATATCGTAAAAGTGCCTGTCCCAAATTCACAAAGCGTGTCCCTCCGGTCCAAAGCCTACTCCGCGATCGAATCTGCCCAGTTGCTGGTATTGCTGGAAAACGATTTCGCTCTCATGCCATATGCCTTCACGTTTCCGTATTTTTACGGAAGCGCTTCCACGGCGCTCAACTACGCAGGTACAGGGGGCTTCGCCGCGTATGCGCTTGCCCAGCTCTTCTTCAAGGCGTACGGGGCATCGGTGTCTGGTAACGAAAATCTAGAGGCCGGCCTGCGCTGCCTCAAGAACGGCTCGTTGTACGCTCTCAGCGGAGCCATCGAAGAAGAAGTAATAATGTGGCGGGTGCTGGCAACCAAGGCGTCGCTCGATGCCTACGAACACGACCGGTCATCGCGCGACGTGGCCGTCAGTGGTCTCGATGCTTACACGGGCCCGCAATTGTTCTTCTTGGCGTCATGCTACTCACTGTGTCCAGGCAGCGACGAAGAAGCCGACGATGGCGCGCAGTGCAACGCCCACTTGCAGCATGTGGACGAGTTCGCCCAAGCGTTTGAGTGCGCTCCTGGGACGCCGATGAACCCTCTGACAAAGTGCAACACCATGTGACTATTCCGTGCCCTGCAGTTCTTTTCGCGCGTGCTGTAAAAACTAGTGATGCATCAATACCTTCATTCTGAAGCTCTGTCTTCGAGTCTACCTCCTTGCTCAGGCAACGTGCGAAATCCCGGCTCCCCTGCTACGACTTTTGATTCAGTGCATTTGTGTAGTCTTTATAACTTTTTACGCTTTCCTTATTGACAGTCATTTGCTATTTACAACGTTTGTTGCTGGTGCTCTCACACTATGGGGCTTTCCTCGACATATTTATCTAACGGCATGTATGGGTATCGTTTAAAGCGCTCATGTTTTGTAGGATAGCAGTGTTGCTCATCGAAAGCCTAGTGTTACTTCCCAGTGCCGTTCTCGCGCAATTTCGGCACCTTTAGTGTCGCTGGCGTGTGGCTCGGACAAGCGTTTTCATTTTCGAACACAAAGCTTCTGTGCTGCACATTTCATGACCATGTAATGTTGCGCTTCCTGTGAGCACTTTATATATCTTGAGACGTGTTTGTTGAACATCCAATAGCTGATGCTGTGTGGGAGGATTGCTGGTGTTCTTTAACGTGAAATTACTGCCACTCTAGCGGAAAACCATTGGCGGAATATAACCATTTCCCCTCCGATTCGGGCCACTGAATACAGCGTAGGGCTGTAGGGCTGAGGGAACAGAGATAGTAACTAACGAACAGCCCAATTTGAGTCGCTGGGTATGTGCGACTATTCGATGGAAAGAAAGATATCCACTAAATATTCATTCGTGTCTGAATAAAAGTCGCATGCCTGCATGGCACAAGCATCACAGTCACAGCGTTGTGTAAGCTGGAGGAGCGCCTCAATAGGAGCTCCATTTTCAGCAGCACGCACTAGAGGGTCCTTGCGGCGAAGTTTCTGTGTGTCCTTTTCACGAGAACGATCTCTAAGGTACGCCCTGCGTCGACGGCGAGCTGCGGCTTGTGCTGTTCTCTGCACAGCGGTCTGCCGAGCCCGACGTTGCCTGGTTGCAGCCGCGCGCGTAGCTCCACGGTTCGCTTCTTCAGCAGCGGTTTGTACCTCGCGAGGAGGCGCCATAACGCGTACCGAAGGGTAAACACGGGTATCCAGACTATGTGGCGCACATGTCACATCCCTAAATGGACATGTGGCACCTCCCGATGCTGTTGGTGGTAATGATGGTTTATTGGCATCCCCTTCGAAACAGGGTGATGACAGTCAGCTAGCCTGCTCGAGTCAATCAGGTCACGCTACATGCAGCATGCAATTGCATATGCAACTGCTACGTGTTGGGAAACCTGGTGAAAAGATAACGCAACCGCAATGCAAAGTTTGCGCGTTTTGACGGTACGTGGCGCGCATGTCGCATCGCGCGATAAATGACACGATGCGATGCTAATGATGGTGATGATGATTTAACAGCATTCCTTCCGAAACGAGACGGTGACAAACAGCTACCTAGGCTGCTTGATTTAATCAGCTATGCTATACATGTATTTCATTATAGCATTTTTGTATACATCTCCTTAGTCTCTTTTACTTCTTCAAGACTTCTCTATTTACCTTGTACCGTGCATATTAAGCCCCACGGTGAACTAGGCCTGGAATTCTTTTTTTTTTTTTTTTTTACCGCTACCTGTCCAACTGCTACATGGCTTGTCACCTGGTGTAATATTTTGCAACTGCAATGAAAAGTGTGCATGTATCGACGCTGCTCGGCTCGCATCTTATACAACGTTTCTCCTCGCGCTCTCGGTCGCGAGGGCATCTTTCCGCCACAAGCTATAGTAAGCGCTGACGTGGCTGAGTGTTACAGTAACTGACTCTCGCGTAGCGAGACAGGGTTCGATCCCGGCATGAACTGGTAGCTGAGGCCAACGGAGTCCTGGACTAAGCGAAATGACCCTGCTGAGCCCAGCTGGGAACAGAAGCATCAAGACTGAAGATTCCGGCGGGCAGCCGTGGCATAGACATTTGCAAATGGAGCCCCCCCTCCCCCCCCCCCCCATATCGCCAACCGAAACGGTATTGCAACGAGCCTGTAACAGCTTACACTGTTAAACATTGCGGAAACAGGCTGTTGTTCTGAACGGTATAGCTTCACAATATGCACCGGTTACGTCGGGAGTTCCCCAAGGCTCAGCGTTGGGACCACTGTTGTTTTTGTTGTATATTAATGGTATTTAAATTGGTATACAGTCTTCATTCAGGGTGTTTGCCGACGATCGTGTTGCTCATAGAGGGTTAGATGCCATTTGTGAATTACAAATCCTGCAAGCTGATTTAAATACTATAGCAGACTGGTGCGTGCGTTCTGATATGTGATTAACTATAGATAAAGCTGTTCACGGCACCTTCACAAGAAACCGCGATAATCATCTATATAGGTATACAATTCATGATTTTACTCTGAACATAAGCAAGGAATTTAAATACCTATGCGTCTTTTTTACTTTTGACTTACGATGGAACAATCTTTGTTAAGTATATTGTAAATAAGGCAGCATCAGTTTTGGTATTCTTTTGGCGGAATTTTAGTAATGTACAGAGTAACATAGAAAGGCAGATGTACTTCAGTTATGTAGGCTCAATACTTGAATAAGGATGTGTTTGTTGGCGCCCACATACATCTGAGCTTGTAAATAAATTAGAAAAAATCCAGAATATGGTGGTTAGATTTGTTCTTGGTAACTACAGCCGGCAGCTTAGCACGACAGAAAGCAAACATAAACTTAAATGGCAAGAGCTGAAGGACCATAAAAGGCATGACTGATTAAAATTTCCCCACGATATTTATTATTCTAAAGCAGGCATAAACCGTAAACAATATGTGCAGGCTCCACACAATGTATAAAAGCGACTGGACCACTGTTTGAAGGTCAGGGAATTTTCTTGTAGGGGTGACGTCTTGCGTTATTCCTGTTTTGTTAGAACTGTTCGAGATTAGAAGTTTTATATCGAGCATTGCATGTATCACATCAAATGTTACTTTTTTTTTTCACGCACTGAAATAATTGTTCATGTACCTAGTTAATTCTATAACCTCCCTGCAGTACTGCCCTACGGGGCGATGCAGGTAAGCAATAAATAAAATAAATAAATAAATGCAGTATGCATTCAGCAACAGAAAGCTGGATCGCCAATTTTTCAGAATGGTCTACAATTTTTCTCATTCATACTGTTCCTTTGAATGTAATATTTAATGAAGTTCATAAATTAATAATACTTAGTTATCTAATAATGTGAAATAGAAAATATATTCTGATTTGCTCCAACTGACGGTGAACAACATTACACTGGTTCTGTCCCGTTACGTGGCACTCCAGTGTTATTAAATTTTTGGCACAAGTTACGTGGAACGCCCTGTATATGGATGTATATGGATAGCTTGGGTCTCTGGATATGTGCTGACTGCAGTGCGGCCTATAGTAAGCAACCTGGGTCACTGGCCACATATATGCCACTGGGTATGAGTCCGAACAGGCAACTTCGGCACTACGTATGTGCAACTGGGTGCGTTCAACTGTGTATGTTCCCATTCTCAACCGACCCTCTTAGAAAAGTTTACAACTTTTGGCGCTCATCTTCTCCCGCAGCAATAGTCATCTGCCTTGCTTGCGTTTCCTTCCTTGAAAACTCAGCGCTCGCAGCGTTCCTGTCGAGATTGCTCTGTCATGCTGACAATGCGCAAGCCGTTCGTGACTTGGAAGTACCTGGGCTCGCAGCGTTGAGGAAAGGAAATGCGGGCAAGGCAGACGACGATTATTGTTGTGGGGCAAGATACGACCCAAAGGGTGTAAACGTTTTTAACAATGAATGCCCCAGAAAGGACGTGGCACTGTGACACAGGAAGTACGAAGCCGAAAATGTATTTATTTATTTATTTATTTATTTATTTATTTATTTGTTTATTTATTTATTTATTTATTTACATGTACCTTACAGGCTTTCGAGAAGGCATAGTGTAAGGGGGGATACATAATGTGCCGCACTTCTCCGCGCATACGCCTCTCGCCAACATTGTTTCCTCGGCAAGCATCATGCGTGGCCTTCGTCTGAAGGAAAACAATATCCTCAGGCTCATCAATGCCTTCGTACTATGCCACTTCACGTACACAATTTTTATGCACAACTGGCTCAGAGCAGAGCGAGACGAGCTCAACGCTCTCATCCGCAAAGTAGTCAAGAGGGCTCTCGGGCTACTCATCAGGACCCATACCGAGGATCTTCTCAAGCTGGGGGTGCATAACACCGCCGAGGAGATTGCCGAAGCCCAGGAACGCGCGCAACTCACTCGCCTGAGCACCACAGCGGCAGGTAAACACATCCTCTAAGAGTTGGGTTACCACCCTGCAGAATTCCCGATGGTCAGTACCCTGATCCCTAGGTGCATTCGAGACAAGTTCGAAGTGGCCCCTGTGCCCCGAAACGTCCACCCGTCTACAACGAGGGCAGACGCAAGGCCAGAGCAGCAGTCATCCTCAAACAGATCAAGCAACGAGACATTAGAGCAAGCTTCGTCGACGCCGCGGAGTACAGCGATGGGAAGACGTTTGTCATCGTTGTGGTCGACTCCAGCGGCAAGATTTCTAATAGCGCCTCCATTCGCACTTCAGAACCCGGAGTCGCCGAGCAAGCCGCCATCGCCCTCGCCCTGCTAGACGGTCGTGGGTCCGAGACCTACAGCGATTCAAAAACGGCAGTTAGGGCTTTTCAAAAGGGTTGCATCGCCAAGCCAGCTGCTCGTCTTCTTAGCAGCTCGAGTCCATGTCGCGCGGCTTTCTGCTTATTGTGTACGCGCCGTGCGAAGTAAAGAGTACTTGATTTCAGATCGCTAAGTATTACGGGTGAAGTGCGCGTCGGCAAGTTATAAATGACTCGTACGTGGCACCGTACGTTCCAGCGTCATGTCTAGTGCTCGTGCATGTTCCAGAATGTACACCACTATACGCGTCGCGGATGCAAGTTTAATTCGAAAGTCTCCTTCCTCTCTATAATTGGCGACGGCAAGCGAGAAAGTTAGGATACGTGAAGGCGCGTCTTGCTCCGAGCAATAACCTTGTAGCACTTTTTTTATTTATTTACACGTAGAAGTGTGGGAAGTTGGGCTTGTTAGCTGGTGAGAAACGGTCGCTGGTAAAAGGTAAGCAATCTACGCGTGTCAATATTTGCAACCGGATGAGACTACTCAGCACATCGTAATGGAACACCGAGATATTCACCAAGCAAGACGCATATATAGGGAACATCCACTTTCCAGAAGCGCAGGGATTCAAAGTTTGATTGGAGTGTTGACTTGTCAGCAATCTAGATAAGTATGCATATGAGATGTTTAGAATATTCGGGAAAAGTAGGGAATAATATCGACGGAGTTGAAGTCATTGCAAGCATACGTAACGGTGCAATGCACAATGTTTGTTTATTTTTTTACTTCGAGCACTTTCTTCTTTAAAAGCCAGCAAAGGTTAGTCGGGTTACGTCACTACAGATTAATTATCTGCACATGTGGACATCATTTGCAAGAAAGTCCTAAGCAATACATTTACTTAATTACCTAATTGTGAGAGTTAACTTCTTAATTACCAGCTTTTAGGACACATGCGTATACTGAAAAGTTGAAGGGAATCGTCATAAAATGGACAGTTCCGTGTTAGTGCATTTCAAAACGGCTATGTGAACCGAAATAATTGACGTCAAATTATCATGCTTTCAATATGCCTGATTACGCACGTGGAACCGCGAAGCGCGACTTGCGGTGCTTGGGATCATGTCATCAGAGAAAAAATACCACAGGACTAAAGCAAAGCTGCCGACGTAATACGCTCGTACAAGACTGATGCCAGCCGAGAAGAGCACAGCGCCGTAACCCAATGTATTTCAGTTCTCCTGTGTTACTTTGCAATTTATAATGGTTAAAACGCGTGTACTTCCTCCATAAGCCATTTTATAACCATACCTTTACCTCACAGCACAATTACTCGGCGCCTTGACGTGCTTATTTCATCATAGATACATTAGAAATTCAACCATCAAATTTTTTGATGGGTTTGACTTTGACGTCTCTCTCTCCGCTATGACAATGGATGCACCACCGGGTGAGAGCAATGCGACTTCAAATAGATTTGCTGAAATTGAAGAACTCAAGGATCCTTCCCATTGGAGCCACTGCCTTCGTTAAGACAGCCCGGCATAGTGTTGTTTCAAGCTGTGTGCTAGCCATTTTGCCTATCGGAAATGACCTCTGGCAGCCAGGCCACACTTGGTTTTCCAGTCCCTAAATATAGCCTGAGAGCTTGAAAGCGGAGTCAAGGGACATTCTTGTGACAGACACAAATACGCGATGTTGCCCTGTTAGATACATACAATACATACAGTACAATACATACAATAGCGCTGTAGTGGCTCAAGAAGTACGAACTCAGCGAAACATTTATTTATTCCGTAAGCCGAGTAGGACTTAATAGCTTACTGGCTCCCGCAGTGGTCGCAAGCAGCACTATCATCGCTATTGATGCGGAAAGCAAAGCATTTTGCTTTCCGCACATACATACATACATACATACATACATACATACATACATACATACATACATACATACATACATACATACATACATACATACATACATACATACATACATACATACATACATACATAGTGTGGGGATGCGTGACTCTCGCGCGTCTCCTGCAGGGCGGCTTCGCCCGCCGCGTGGCCTGGCGCCCGCGGCGCTCGGAGTGGTTGAAGCGCAGTGCGAGAGATGGCGCTAGTGTTGCGCTGCTAACGCCGCCGACAGGCGAGGTTACTTGGGCGCCGAAAGGAAGGCGCTTGCGCTCTTTGGGTTCGGGAAGCGAGCGGGAGCGGACGTGCCGCCCGCGCGTGCGGCGACCATGCTTCTGCGAGACTGTCTCGCGTGGCCGCCTTCGAACGTGCCACCATTCGCGTGACTGTACACGCGAACGACCAGGCGTTGGGATCCAGCATGGGGCGAACATATTCGCTCGCAATGCGGTCGCGGTAAGTCGGACTTCTAGATTTGTCGCGCGCCCATCGGCATGTTTTGGGGATAGCAATCGGCTAGCAGGCATTGATCTATGAAAGGTGCAATAAATGCCCTTGTGATTGTTTGCACTACTGTGTTGTCGTTCCTTTGTCCCAAGAGTACGGAGGAGAACCCTCATATCTCCCACAATAGATAGATAGATAGATAGATAGATAGATAGATAGATAGATAGATAGATAGATAGATAGATAGATAGATAGATAGATAGATAGATAGATAGATAGATAGATAGATAGATAGATAGATAGTCTCTGGAAAGTGCGCGAAGTACCCTAAGAGTGATAGCAGCTAAAAAAAAAATTTAAAATTTGTTGCACGTAGATTGGCAGCTGCTGGCACTGACATGGTCGTTCGCCAATTCTTTCTCCACTACACTACACTCCATGATGATGATGATGATGATTTATTGGCATCCCCTTTGAAACGGGGAAGTGACAAATAGTCACCTAGCCTGCTTGAATTACTCAGGTATGCTATACATGCTTTTCATTCTAGCATTTTTGCATACATCTCTTTATTCTTTATTTATCTTCCTCAAAACCTCTCTATATCTAACTTGTACTGATACCTATGCCTGTAACAGATCCAGTCGTTTCAATCTCTTCTCTGCTTTTTTCCACTGATACTCAAAACGTCTCTTGCTTATCTCGACTGCTGACCGGTTGATGCTTCCGTCCACTTCATATCCAAGCGCTCCTGGAAGGAGTACGTTACCTGCGGGTCTCAGTGGGTGAATCCCTTCGCATTCCATTAGGACGTGCGGAGCTGGTCTCCGGGTTTTTGCAGTAGCAATACAGTGTGGCCTCACAGACCTCTCTAAAACGCACTTATTAGCAGATATATTTATTATATTTATTAGAATATATTTAGCAGATTTCTTTAACAGCGAAGCTGTATATGGCTAGGTTCTGGAAGAAATTTCGTGTGTCTATCGAGCGGTGTAGATAGAAAATTTCTCCCGAGTACATGGGCCGATCCCGAAGATTGCGCGATACCGGGCCGACCCATGGTGGAGGTGAAGCAGGCTTTAAGGAGTCCGCTAACTTGCAAAAATAAGTTTAACATCTTAGGTTCAAATACAACCCGTATCGGATATCAAGCTCATAAGAACTGAGTTACTACATATTGAGCCGCGTCGGCCATGTCTAAGTACGCAACGCCCTCCCTTTGTCAAATTAATTTTTGGTGAAATTTTGGCGAAACGATGGAACGTGGTTAATCTCCTTCATGTTGGAAAGGTTTGGAGTGAGGGGTTTCACTGAAGTGAACATTCGGCAAGAACGTGGCTAGTGTCCAAGTGCAACCGATTGCAGTATGTGGCAGTGACCAAAAAGTAATGGTCACCATGGTGACGAAGTCAGAGAAATAAAAAAACGAGAACAACAACGAAGTTATGTGTATATGCCTTTATTGAATCAATATAATTATCACACAGTAGAGCTTCGCTGGTTATCCTTCTTCACAGAGTGGAAAGGCACTGAATTTTCTTTTTTTACAGCGAAAGCTGTATATGACTAACCTTCCGTAGATTTTTCGGCGTCCGGCAACAGAAAGAATCATCATGTGGGCCGATACTGGTGATATTGCAGAAAGGGTCCAAGCTCAATGGCACATACGCAGGGGTCGGGTATGAGCCATTGATGAAGGGTGTGCAAGCCATTCAACAGCTGCGTTATCGATGGGGCGGACACGGATAGTTCGTATACGCGAAGAACATGCGTGCGAGTAGCGCCGGACGGAATCAACGAGAATGTAAACGGCGCCGGCGCGAAACGACCACCGGCGAGGAACGTTCCCGCGATATGAACGTAAAACGACAATCGCGAGCCCGGGCACCTCCGAACGAGCAACGACGCCAAACTCGCAACGCAATACGGCGGCAGAGGTACCGGATGGACCGAGTGAACGACTTCAAAGGTGCGTATGCCAAGTTCCGACGGGACTTTCTGGATAACATGTTGTGCTATACAGACGGAAGAAGGAATCGCGATCTCGATGATGTACATCTCGTCGGCTACTTCCAAGTCCGAAATCAAGGAGTTTATGACCACGTATTTCCAGTGGGTTAGAAAGGGTGATACCACACCTGTGATCATCAACGGAGACTTCAACGTGGACATTTATAAGCAAAAGAAGAAATGGTTCATGCAATACATGTTGGAAGAGTTTGGCCTGCAATGTTACTCTAACCTCATGATACCTACCGCGCATCACCAGACGTGCATTGATTTGATTCTAGCCAAGAACCTTTCTAGGTGCCAGTCAAACCACTTAGTTGCACGTATATCACAGTGATCATACATATATATCAATCGTGACTACCCTGACAATATAAAGAGTCTCAATCGAACATCAATTACTGTCTTTACTAAATCATCCATTCAAACATATCAACTCCCATCATCAGCCAATTCAAACAAATGACAACCATTCCACTCTGGGAAGATGGAATGGCAGCGAACGCTGGCGAGAGTCAAAGCTGTCGAGCGAAAAGCAAAGTGCTTTCGCTGGCATTCCATCTTCACAGAGTGGAATGGTTGTCATTTTTATTCGGCCCCTCAGTATATGACACTGGGTTCTTGGCCAAACCTAGAAGAAAAGGCATACCCCACAAAGTACGATTCCTACCTAAAACTTGAAGATGTGATGTCGGCTCAGAGATATATCTAAACGACACCGACCTGTTAATGGAATGGTTACTTATATTTTGCGAATTATTTGATTTAGTCATTAGGTATATACAACTGCGGCTGCGCTTGCTCTTGGCCGGTACTCCAGAATGAGTATGTCCCAGTGGGACACAAGAGGCACAGATTCTTATATGTTACTTGATACGTATCGCAATTTTCTGTGTGTGCACGTGTCACGACCAAATGGTTCGCATCGCCGTTAGCTGTAAAGCATTTATTTAACAGCTTTACTTGAACTTTGTTTCGCATAGATTCGAACATATGTGTTAGATCACCATATGTTATTTTTTTTCTTTTTACCCAGGAAGAGAGACAGAGAGACAACTTTCTTGAAACTCTTTGCTGGGGTCAAGGGAGGCGGGGGACTGGAAAACTTTTGGCAGCGTCGTCCGTCAGCCGGACTACTCAGGTAGCTATTTTTTATATTTGCGTTTTCATTGTCTGTGACAAGATAAGCTATAGCTAGTAGTCAGGACATTCAGGGTGTAGTATATTGGAAATGCGTAGTTAACACCAACGCTCCTTTTGCTTAAGCTTTGCCTGCGCGACAGACTTAGATTTCAGCGATGCGATTCTGGGTGCCAAATTAAAAAAAAAAAAATCCGAGGACACCTAAGCACTTGTTATGAGTTGTGAATGCGAAAACATTACAGTCCAGTTGAAGGGGGCTGAGTGGTCCTTAGAGTTATAAACTCCTCGCCGGCAAGCGAGCGCGTTGAGACGTTTGGCGCGTTTAGATTTGGCCTCATCGAAGCGCAGTTAGAACAAAGACGAATGCTTGCGCGGCCAAGTAACGTTCGGATAACACAGGCTTCCGACAGCAACGGTGACGTGGCGTCGCGGCGATGCCCTCTCCCCTCACGCAATACGGCGGCAGCAGGTGTTCTATACTAGAAGTATGAGCGCCTCACGAGCGCGCGAGAGGCGCTCGTGACGCGGCGTCGCAGCCAATAGGAGATTTGGCTGCTACAGACGCCGCCGGCTTTTAGAGCGCAGCTTTAAGGCCGACCAACATTCAGCGTTTTTACCGGCGTTTTGTGGCGTTGCGTCTCTTAGCACCGTCGCCTGAACGGCGCCAAAGAGAGCGTCCAGCCACACGAGCAGCACGCGAACCAGCGCTGATTGGCCTGCGCTCATCGAGCCGCTTCCGGCAGCGGCGGCGGCGGAGATATCTGTGAACCGATGGCGAGCGATGCTGTGTAACGAAACGCCAGAAAACGCCGAGAAAACGCTGAATGTGGGGCGAACGCGGAGCTGGGAGATGAAAGCTGCAAACATCGGAGACCAGTGAGAGCGGCCCCTTCAGTGACGTTCGCGCTGGAGACTGGTGTCATGCGAATCCGCCCGACCGCTCGATGCGTACTCGTATCTGGTCTCAGCTGCACCATTCGTTTCGTACTATCATCTGCTCGCGTCAGCTCTTGCTCGCGCTTGTTTGGTTTACTTGGTTTGCTCTCGTTCGCGCTTGTTTTGATTGTCATGGTCGGCGATTGTTTTAGAGCGCAGCACTTAGGCGCCCGTTCCTGCGGCTAGCGTCGGCGTCGTCGTCGTTGGCGGCGGCGGCGTAACCGAACGAACGAACGAGCGGAGAGGAAGGTGCGGCGACGATGGCTACGAGATGGCGCCAGAGTAGTACGCGTGTTCTGGTACACCTGTCGAAGGTGTCTGCTATGAATCGCGCCCACGCGTCACCCACGCGCTCGCTCTCGCGATCTCCAGATCAGCGAGGCAGTCGCGGCACACTTCGGTCAGTTTGCAACGTGCCGCACGAGAGAGATTGTCCTCGCCAGCCAATATCGCGAAATGAAAACACGTTTATAGCTGCGCGAAAATTTCGCATTAGGGAGTATCGCAATCACCGGGAAATTTTTTTCGCTCAATGGGCCAAATTTGGTATAGTGTATTGTTATCCCGCGATAAGGAGAAAAATGCAATGTCATCGGAATAAAGATAAATTGGTACATCCTGATGAACTGAAGATAACAAAATATTAAACACAAGCGGATAAATAATTGATTCCTAGTGGTACGCCTCCAAACAAAATAATTGTCTACCAGAAAAGAACTAACGTATACAGGTCACTACTATATAGTCTGTAACGGCACAGCTGGCTAATCTAGAAATGAAAATTCCATGTTCAACAGCGTAATAAGTTGTGGAAATATATAAAGTTACTGACGCTGAGACACCTGATGGTCCTGGAAGTCGAATGTGGCTTTCTGAATCAACACGAGCCGACCATATTGAACATTGAGGCCTAAATCCTATTTATCTCGGTAGCAGAATGCCCTGAGAAGAAGCAAATTCACTGAGCCGAACATGAATTACTTTTAAAATATTTTGACTAGACTAGGTGCAAGGGAAACTGGCTGAATATTATCCAAATCATATCCGAGGTGTTGATTTTACAGCCAAAGATATGGCTAGGGTTCCATGCATTTTTGTTCTCCGTGAACAAAAACTATTATCATCAATGAATGGCTCATACCCCCGTAAGAATTCATGCTTCCGTAAGAAAGCAACAAATGCAATGGCTCATAGCCTCGTAAGGCAGAGGCTACAAGCACTGAGCAAAGTGAAGCGAACTGTGCTCAAAATACTTCTAATCACGCATACAACATACAGAGCAGCTTGCCGAAAACTGTCATCATCAGTGGCTCATACCTCCGTAAGCAAGAAAAAAATGCAATGACTCATAGCCCCGTAAGGTTCATGGCTACTCACTTTGCGTGAATTAGCTGCGATGACACTGCCGCTGTTATCGTTGTCGGTGATTTCAATGTGGACGTATCGGTACCGAAAAGGGAGCGGTTTACGCGTTCCGTGTTGCAGACATATACCTTGCGATGCCACACCGAGCCGGCCCAACCGACCACCCAGCGGCGTACGTGCATCGATTTGACATTATCAAAAAATGTTATTGCAGTTGCGGGTGAAATAATCACCACCGATCAAGACAATAAATGCAATAAATGAGTGTGCATACCTTTCATCACGATGACCACCCATCAAGACAATGAGTTCGTACCTTTGTTCAGAAAATTGTGTGACCTCCGTGTCGTGTGCTAAGCAGCTTCGCTGGTCAATTACCTTCACAGGGTGGAATAGCTCATGATTTGCTTAAGTAAAATCACAACTTTTTACATTTTTTAGGAGTTCGCAATTGCTGTATATTGTAGTGTACAGTTTACCGAATACAGGAGATCATTGGGGAATGCGAACAGTTTATTCATAGCAATTGCAATAAGGTCTGGTTCTCGAGGCACTTGATGTGCAGTTAGGATGATATCGGATAACATCGACATGCTAACTTCTGCACATTCTAATATCGAACTTTTAAACCCCCTAGGTCTAGGACACTCGGAAGAAAAGCGTGCTTCTTTCGCTATGACATCTAGCGAATCAGCTGTTTCGTTGAGGGAGAGAACAGCAGAATGTGACCAAACGGACTGCCGAAATACATTTCTTGCTCCGGAAAAAAATCTTATTTTACTAATGTGGGCGATGTTTCATACATTCGTTTTCTTCGACAGCTTTCGCGTAGCCATCCTGCAAAGCCACAGCAAATCTGCGCCACATCTGCGCAGTAGCGCCCTTCTGAACACATTATGTATACATTCCGCGAGAAGTACCACCGTCATGTCGTTATGACGACGAATACCTTGTTCGAACCAATGTTCGATGAAAAGAACGCACAGCCCCCGCTGTCAAGCCTGGGAACTTGCATCTGAAGTTAGACGCCCAAGTGAAATGCCTCAAGGCATATTTTATACATGCAAAATATAATACCGTATACATGGGCACTGCTTTTCATACGCTTTCTCACAAAGAACTATTCAATCCAAAAGCAAAGGTAATAATTCAGTCGACAGGACAGGAAACAAGACTGAGGCATGGAGCCAACACGTGCACGTGACCTCTACAGCGCCGTACATCCCCACAGAACTATATGGCCACGCAAGCGTGAAATGTGCGTTTAAGAAGCTGACGCCGGGCACCATTCTTAATGCGCACAATAGCTTGGACACTAATCGACTATGAGCTATATTTTAGCTGCATGTCCCAAGCCGCTGATCAAAATGACCAATCAAGCGCCGGTCAGTGTGTCCGTGCAAGTGTTGGCGCGTTCTGCTACAAGCGACTTTCCGCCTGTACTTTACCGCTCGCGTAGCCATAATTCGACATTCAAGAACACTAGCGATTCTCCCACACAGTGCCTGCTGCTGGGTGTTCAACAAACGCGTCTCAAGGGATATAAAACGCTCACAGGCAGCGCAGCTTACTCTGCTACATCACATGGCCATGAAATGTGCAGCTACAGACGTCTTTGTGTTCGCAGATCAAACGCTTCGCCGAGCTACAAAAAAAACGCCTCTAAAGGTGCCCAAATTGTACGTGAAAGTCCCTGGACAACACCACTAGGCTTTGGATAAGCAGCACTGCTATCCTATATAAAACAGGAGCGCTTTTGAAAATAAAGTATACCGGCTGCTAGGTAAGAATGGCGAGGACAAGCCCACATATAGTGAGAGCACCAGCAAACTGCGTGGAAAGTGGCAAATGACTGTCAATAAGGAAAGCGCAAAAAGTTATGAGGACTACACAAATGCAGCGAATCAAAAGTCGTAGACCGGGAGCCGTGATTTCGCACATTGCCTGAGCAAGGACGTAGACTCCAAAACACAGCTTCAGAATGGAGTCAGAGATGCATCATTGGTTTTTACGGCACCCGCGAAAAGAACGGCAGGATACAGAGAAGTCACATGGTGCTGCACTTTGTCAGAGGGTTCATCGGCGTCCCAGGAGCACACTCAAACGCTTGGGCGAACTCGTCCACATGCTTCAAGTGGGCGTTGCACTGCGCGCCATCGTCGGCATCTTCGTCGCTGCCTGGACACAGTGAGTAGCATGACGCCATGAAGAACAATTGCGGGCCCGTGTAAGCATCGAGACCACTGACGGCCGCGTCGCGCGATGGC
The DNA here is from genome assembly GCF_023375885.2 of Dermacentor andersoni. Taxonomy (NCBI): domain Eukaryota; kingdom Metazoa; phylum Arthropoda; class Arachnida; order Ixodida; family Ixodidae; genus Dermacentor; species Dermacentor andersoni. The sequence continues at coordinate 124,833,636 of NC_092817.1, read as the reverse complement.
CGATCCTGTTCGTGGGCATCGAGCGACGCCTTGGTTGCCAGCACCCGCCACGTCACTACTTTGTCTTCGATGACTCCGTTGAGAGTGTGCACCGAGGCGTTCTTCATGCAGCGCAGGCCGGCCTGTAGCGCTACGTTACCCGATACCGATGCCCCGTACGCCTTGAAGAAGAGCTGGGCAAGCGCATACGCGGCGATGCCCCCTGCACCTGCGTAGTTGAGCGCCGTGGAAGCGCTTCCGTAAAAGTAGGGAAACGTGAAGGCATATGGCGTGAGAGCGAAATCGTTTTCCAGCAATACCAGCAACTGGGCAGATTCGATCGCCGAGTATGCTTTGGACCGCAGCGACACACTTTCTGCATTTGGGAGAGGCACTTTTTCGATATTGCGAACGAGAGAGTCAGACATGTCGGCCACGTGCTCACCAGCTTCATTCACGGTGTCGTTGAGAATTACGAGCAGCGGCATCTCTCCCGTCACCGACTGCGTCATCACCACCACACTCGCGTCGAAATGCTTCCACTGTTGAAGGCGTAGTAGGAATGCTTTGCACACAGCGCTGATCAGATTGTGCGCACGGAGCCACGGTTTAGCTGCCAACACGACGTCGTTGTAGCGGGAAAATATCTGACTGCCGACGATGAGAAAGGCCTTGGCAAGGCACGACGCACCTTGTCTTAGTTGAGCCTCCTCTTCGCTCCCGTAGAAGTTGAGCTGCAGCTGCTGGTTGGCGTACAACGCGGCGATCTGCACCACGGACCAGGAGACGAAGGCGTACATGTAATCTTGGACGATAGACGCCCAGAGTTTCCAAACGTTTCGGACGAACGACTCCGATCGGGTCGAGAGGACGAGATGGCTGGTCTTGTTCGGGCGCCAAAAAGGGTCAAGTGCTTCCCGCCAAGCCTGCTCCGTTGCGTTGGTGACGTTGCTAAATATCAGCTCCTTGTCGAGCGCCACCGCGTACCGTGAACGCTGCACTTTCCGCGGGAGCCTGAGGAATGCGGCAGTGTCGAAGTCGTTCACCGTATCGAAGTCCAAGACGTCGTCGTCGCTCGCCTTAAACTCGGACTTGAGGGTTTCGAAGTAAGCCTCGCGCTCCTGAATCCCGCCGAACAACTCGAGGAACTTGTCGTGGAGATGGGAGAACATTGCGTTTACTTCCATCTGGACCACCAGGTCTCTGCCCTCCGATCTCACGATGACGTCGCACGGGGCGCCCCAGCGAAGCACGAGCGACAAGCGCAGTACCGTGCGCACAACGTCGGGCGTCGGTGACCTGCGAGGCCAAGCGATGCCTTCTTTGCGCAGTGCATCCCGCACATTCTGCAGCTCGTTGCGCTCTCCGGTCCTGACGAGATGGCAGCTGCGGTACAACATGGCCGCCTTCTGCCTCGCGTCCTGCTGGTCCCGCTTCTCTGATACGACAAAGCTCAGCAATGATTCGCCGATGTCCTCTAGCGCCTCGACGAAGGCCATCTCGCGTACCGTCAGTGCGTGCCTGCTGCGCCACCCATCGCAGACAAAGCGACCAAAGTTCTCGCACGGCTGCACGGAGGCGTTCATCGACGCCTGTAAGCTCTTGGCGAACTCGACGCAGGTGGGCGTCATGCATGGCTGGTTCGCGTATCTCTTGCTGGAGGCGTAGAAGGTGAGTAGCAGGGGTATCAGGATACATGTTGAGGCAGCGGTGAATGTGACAATGCAGGACATGCTCAATCGGTGTCTCTGTAAAATAATGGTATGAACTCGTTAAAATGGAGCAGTATTACATTATACTGTACTCCAGCAATGAAATCTGGGGAAAACGGCGGCAAGCAACATGTCTATACATGTCAAGTTAACAGCGATGTCAACCTACACAATATTAGTAGTTTACGCAGCCATTACAGCAATAAATAAAGTTCACAAATAAAGCAATCTTACGAGCAAAACGATATCTAGACATTGCAAAAAGAAAACGAAACGTTGCAAACTAAAAAGTCAATGCACAACGTACAAATTATCAATCTACAGAAGCACTAAAAATAAACAGGGTAAAAAAAAAGAAAGAGAAGGACAGTTTGATCAGCGATAATTGCTAGGATGGCTGTATATTTAACCCTGCAGAATGTTAACCAACAGATGAAAGTTGGTGTAGAACGATTCATGTCAGGACCCATAATCTAACATGAACGCCTGCACTTTGATGACGGCGTCCACAATAGTGAAAAGGGTTTACATTGAGATACAATTTTGTGAGTACTTGCGTCTACATGCAAGTTCCGCTGATCTGTGCTCTGAGTATCAATTCTGTCATCATGCTTAATGCGATCAGCATTCTTTGGGAACTACATGCACTGTAAGATAACTTTCCATCTTCCCTCGAATGTGGTCGCCTGGTCTAATGGATACCGGGCTGTTGTGTTGACGGAACAGGGTTCAAAACCAACGATAGGCCCAATTTGGGTCCCTGTGTATCCCTGGGGATCCCGTGGGCGCATCATGTTTGATCGCGTGTTTGCCTCAGCTGCCTCCTTTGCCTCCGCGTTTACAGTGGATGTGCACGAAGGTGGTTGGGCTCAGCAAACATGTTTCGGAGGAAATCGTAGACGGTGACAGGGTGGACAACACGAAACTTTGGCCAGAGCTTCAGAGGACACGTTAGCGCTTTCGGAGCTCATTACGCCTTGTCTAGACGGCGAGAGCAGCAGCTATACACTGCGTGTAAAAGAAGCGGGGCTAGTAATGTATTCCCTGCTGCCCAAACTTTCTGCTTCTGAATTAAACAGGGATCTGTATCATTTGCGCTTCGTTCCTTATTGGCCACTCACTTGTTTGTCTCAGTAAAGTTCCACGATGTGGTCGTTATCTGATTGTTTATTTTCTACCTAATCCCTCGTGGGTGTTCCGAGTTGTGGTATATCTATAATTGCCGCACACAATGCTTGGAACGTAGATCTTCTGTAATTTGTAATAGTTTCTAGCAAGTAGTTATTAACGCTAGTCACTCGCTTACTCTATGGACCGTTACGAAATGTTCAGCTTCGACCATTCATGTGCTGTCGTTGTGGTCTGTGACCCTCGCTTTAGCCCGTTGATAGAAGAGTGTGCCCACGAACTTATTCTTGATATGGGGACGATACAGTGGGCGTAAGTTTAGTGAAAGTTTTTGTGTATGTGTGTAGATAATGTGCTATGCCATGAAACTTACTTTGCCATGAAGCGGCGCTGCTGCTTTCCTGCTTTTGTCACTACATAGCGAGCGGCATAGGCGGAAAGCTTTCATTCTTCAGGGGGTGGGGGCGACCTGCTTCCCGAACTCATATATATATATATATATATATATATATATATATATATATATAGCTATATATATATAGCTTTATTACCACTCGCACTTGAAGACACTTCGCGTGACCTCGAAGAATTGTTCACTGAAGTGACGGCCTTATATGAGTATTTAGAAGACAGTTCAATTTCACAGCTTCTCGCACCACCAAGCATCTGGCATCTCTCGGTGGTGTAATCTTCCGTCGTTGAATTGTGTACTTCGATATCACTAATACTGTTTCGCCTTTCCGGAGAAACTGCAGCCGCTCTCTCTCTCTCTCGTTGCTTTACTGTGAGCCGAGTATAAGCCCTGCTGCTCATGACTGCTGTTGATTTTGATTTCGAGTGAATCTGGCTTGGCATCATTTCGGTTATTGACTGGATTGTACAGGTTGTCCTAACTATCATGCACCAAACCTTTAAAAAAGAGCAATTGCGTTATTCGAAGAAAACCTAGCGCATATGGTTTCCAGTACTGTGGAGTAGCCGCCAATAATTTTTTCGTTACTGAGATTTCATTAGGTAATTCTAATTATTTATCTAACTTGAGAAGTACTGTCCTAATTCTGAGGCATCTGCAGGCACAGCCAAGGGACGTCTGACTGCGATATTTTCAGCGACGTACTCATTGCATACTCATTTTTTTTCCCGACTGGTAAAGAAACACCACGAAATATGAAAAATACCACATGACTGCGCTCCCACCCGCATCATAAAGCAGCGCCCTCAAATAAGCTGATTGAAAGCTCAAACCCGAAGAAAGAGACAGCGCATCACCTTGATAATGGTACGAAAGGAGCACCAACAGCAGGTTTCGCGGCTTCGCAGCTATTCCTTCCTCTCATTTCTACATCACACTCATTATCCGTCTCTCAAGACCGACTGATCATATTCATAACAAAATCACATTGATAACGCAGCCGAAGCGCCGCTCTGACCACTCACGAAACGTGAAAAGCAATGTAATAGGCATAGAGTGTTTCAAAATCCCGGCCATGCTCGCGCCGCTTCGACAGAGTGCGCGCGCAGCTATTTTTCGCGCCAGAAACTTGCTTCGGACCAAAGCCAAATTAAAGTGACGGTTTTATTTTACTTGACAGTGTGTACATGCTGCAAAAACATGTTCGTGGCAAAAAATAAAAGCGAAACAAACAGACCGGGAAGGGACACACGTGTGGAGAAAAGGCAAAAGCGATATGTTCATGAAAGTAAATATACCACTTCTAAATGAGGCCAACTGGCAATGGACGTCTGCACAAAAAACAAAACAAAAAGAACATCAGATTTCAGTGTGCCCTTATTATCTATGAATTCGAAAGCGCCGTCGAACACCAGCCTAGAGGACGTGTTCGAGTAGGTCTCCTTCGACAGGTGCGCAGTTCTGAGTACGCTTTAGCACATCTTCAGTGGCTTTCTTGATGACCGACGCCGGAATTCTACGGCAGACATCCGTCATCCTTGCCTTGAACTAATCTGACGTCCGTCGCGCTAATGTAAGCACGATCTTTAATCCCAAGGAAAGAAATCGAGTGGAAAGAGGTCAGGTGAGCAAGCCGGCCAATTTACAGGCCCGTGCCTTCCAATCTATTGCGCATGAAAAATCGCATACAGCCAGTTTCGTGCTCGGCTGCTGCTGTGTGCGGGCGCTCCATCTTGCTGATACCACAGAAGCGGAAGACGGCACTTCGCAGAGAAATTCGTCAAACACTGCTTCAAGGATTGAGTCCACGTAACGCTTTCCAGTCAGTATGTGATTGAAGAAAATGGGACTGATTGTAACACCGGTGTAAATTCCGCACCACACAATGAACGACCACTGCTAGTGGTGCCAATTGCGCTTTACCCAGTGTGCATTGTAGTCACTCCAATAGTGTGCATTATGCAAATTTACCTGGGCATTTCTGCGAAAATTGGCTTCATCTGTGCAAATGACGTTGTCAATTCGCTTTTCGGGTGATAGGTGTTGTGGCGAAAAAAAAAATACCATCCGTGCACTTCATCTACGCTAAGATAACAGCTATCACAGCTTGTTTTAACTGACGCCAAACGCGACGTCTTACTTCAACTGGGGCGCGGCAGATAAGGAACTAGCTCGATCGGGATGTTTTTCTTTATTTCCTTTCTTTCGTTCTGGCTAACTCGGAGGGAGCCTGTTCGAGGGCACTGCTTTATTAGCAATCAGCATTGCTTACTGAGAAGACAAGCAATCCTAAGACACATATCATTCCCGTGAATTTCACACGTTGTTGATAAAAGTGTCTGCCGAAGGGGTCACTGAAGCCTACAAGTTTTTTCCAGGGTCAAAAAAGTACGTAAATCAAATTGAAGCGAGGTCAACATACAGCAGCAACATTCAGCAACATTCTCTAGGCATAGGCTATCCGTACCTTTAAATATAATTGTTAATTGGCTACCTCCTCCTCTTTCAAAAATACAATAAACTTTATCTTGTGCACATATCTAAATATATTGTGTATGTGCATGGTGTTTACAATGGAAATTTAAAACAATGTTGAAGTGAGAAAATACAGATCAGGCAGCCGCCGGTGATGCTTCTAATGCGCTTGTCCTCCCATTGTCAAGGTTTGAAGAAATAATGCGTAAGTATGAATTAAAAGCGGAGCCCGTCCTCGCGAACAATGAAGCAGTAAGCTATTAGCCACAATAAAACTAAGTTAAAAGCTCGAGGCAACTCAAAATAACCTCAGATTATGGTGGTGACGAAACTCTGGCAATGATAGTTTCGGTGGGGAAGGGGGGGGTAGGCTTCGGCAACGGGGGGGGGGGGGGGGGGGGAGGCTCTGCCTCCTCCGAAGAACTTCGGAGGGGGCTCGGGCCCCGGAGCTCCCTCGTAGTCGACGCCTATGGCGAGCGGCACTCACTCTTCCCGGCGCTTCGGGATTGAACTCCTTTGTTTGGAGGTTAGTGATACAACGCTGGAGGATGAGTGAATTTTTTTTTTTTTATCCTCAAGAAAAGTGGTACATCGTGAAGGGCCGGCAGCACAGACAGTCCTTGCGTAGCGGCGTTCCGTCAACTTGGCCACACAGATTCATTCAATTCCTTAATATGCCAGTTACTATTCCTTGCAGTCAATAACTGCTGCACACGTCTTCCCTCTACTCTTCCACATACTGCAGCATGAATGGAGCTCATTGCGTTAACGATCACCCAGTTGCCTTTCCCACAGCTGATCGGGATATAGCAAGGTAGAAGCGGTATAATGGTTTCGCATCTGCGCGCTGTCGCTTGAGGCGATGCTTGAAGAAACGTGTGGCGTGCCTCTGGCAGCGTCATTAACGAACTACTCGGCGACAAGAGTTGATTTATTCGGGCGCCAAGTTCGCGACGGCGACGCTAGATGGCGCAGATTGTTCGACGGGAAGCTCGAGAGAGGAATCCAGCAGCATCCATGTACGCACAATGCCTAAGGGGTTCTACTCTGGCTAATTTTAGCAATCAAATTTGATTGAGCTTTTCGTGACCTTTGTTGTTTTGAAGTTTTTCTCAGTCTACGCCGCCGCCCGCGAACAATGGGTTTTATTTTTTTTGCTTTTATACATGACTGTCTAAAAATAACGCTGTGATAATAGACTATGCTAGTAATGCAGTGTCTTTTGACTTTTTATGCGTCTATTGTCAGCAATTAGCACTATGACTATAGATCATACTGCTGTTATTGCAGTGTTCACTGAATGCAGAATGGAATATATTACTTAAAAATAGGTGGTAGAATTGACGTATACACTGGATTGAATGTGGCGCACAGTTGACGGAGACGATTGGACACGTCTACTGAACGTACCCACAAGTTTTGATCTGGAGTAGGCGCTGTCGATTGTGGGAGACCACACAGCAACAACGGTGACGGCGGGAATGCTTCTCCAGCGTCCACATAATTGCTAACGCAATGACAGCTAAGCCTGCCAGCCTCGTAGTCGTCACTTTGGCGCACATATATATTTAAAACGACGGATAAAAGAAAGCACGTCAAAATGCGCTATAGGCTATGTTTTAAGTATTTCGAAATATCTCTTTAGACAATCTGACCCTTGATGTACTCGATCATATATCGCCCTTCAGTGGGTTTTATTCGCATTCTAGCATAATTGCTGATGAGGTTTCGCTAGCAGGCGTTCTCAGAGGCAAGCTGGCATGCCATTAGATTAAGCAATTCGAAGGCCCGTGTATGCGAATTGTCGGTTAATCCTTTCGCAGAGTACTTTTCAACATGCCCCACAAGGGCACTGCGTTGATATTTGACGTACATGTAATGCGTTTGCAGGTCGCCTGTCCATCCACGCCCGCTCCTCGACGGCCCCGTGCTGCTTCTGGAGCATCGACCGTTGATAAGCGCTGCGTACTGTGGCGTCGCTGTTGCGCTCCGAGATGCGCGACTTGTTTCCGGCGAAAGGGGCCGTGCTGGCGTCCTTGTGAGCAGAGATCTCCCGGCTCTCGGCTGGTGTCGGTCCTGTCCCGTACGCTGGGTCTGGAGACGCGACCGAGACCACGATCGTGTCTGCCTTGCCCGAGAACGCCTCTTCGCTCATCAACTGCGACAGAGCTCTCTCCCTGACGACGGCGTCAAGACTCGACTTGCGGCCATCAGCGGCCGGAAGTGGTTTGGCGGGCGCAGCGTCGTGCCCAGTGTGGTTACAGGCGGAGTTGACGGCAGGTGGTTCGTGCATTCGCCCGCTGGGTGTAACGTCAGTCGCGGGATGATCATCGGAGATGCCCGGATGCGACGCGCGCCTTGCCAAGGGATCGCTTCTCTGGTTCGCGGCAGTTGACGACAGCAGTTCGACTTCCTGGCAGACAGCAGGGACGACTCGCTCGTTGCTACTCAGACGAACGCCATCCTGGCTGGCTGAGGGTCTGTCCGAGCCTCGTGCCAGTTCTTGCGTCTGGTCCCTTTGTCTGGTGCCGTTACGGGCCTGGACTCTATCTGGTTTTCCGTCGCCGAGCACTCGGTCGTTTTATGCCGTGGCCCTTCGGTAGCTGGCGGGCTCGTAACGGAGGAACCACCGCCAGCTTCAGAACGCTTCCGCGTGGCCGACTTCAATTTCTTCTTGGCCGTTTCTTTTGACACAGCCGATTGCTCTTCGCCGTCGCGTCGTTTCCGCGGCTGCTTGGCCGCCGACTTGGACTTCTGAGGCGGATTCGTCGACTTCGAGGCGTCGGCTGCCGTAGTGTCTTCTTTCATTTCGCTTAAGTAACGTCGGCGAAAGTATTTTCAGACGACGTTCTCGGCAGGCGAGCTTTACTCTGACCACTCGTGGGCACCAGCTTCTCTTCTACTTCTTGCGTGCGCCTTCATCTATGCCGCTCACCCACTACCACAAATCGGGCATTATTATTATTATTATTATTATTATTATTATTATTATTATTATTGTTGTTGTTGTTGTTGTTGTTCTTGTTGTTGTTGTTGTTGTTGTTGTTGTTGTTGTTGTTGTTGTTGTTGTTGTTGTTTTCAATGAGCTTTTCATTACAAAACTCACGCAAATGGACATACCTTCTTCCGTCTAATTACCTAAGCAATATGTCGTGCTTTCCTGGCATTAATGTACAGAGCTCTATTAGCAATGAGTTCACTAGCGCAGTTCCTCAAGAATCCGTTCTTGGTCCTGAATCAAGGCGGAAATAAAACAGGCCATCCGTTCCTCTTTAAGGTGCTCCATATTATACATTGGCCGAAGGTTCTTGGTCGTGCGCAATTTTTCCCCGCATAAATGTATACCGGGCCGTATTCCGCGTATTGCCCAGAAAGGATGTGGCACTCTGACACAGGAGGTACGAAGCCTACAATGTACTTACATATGTGCCGCATTTCTCTGAGCACACACCTCTAACCAACATTCTTCTAGCTCTCGATAAGCATCATCCGTCGCCTTCGTCCACGTGGCCCACTCACACAGTTAACAGATACAGGCGACGAGGATGGACTCGTGTCGTCTGCTGCTGCTGCTACCTCGCGCACTCTAGCATGTGCACTCTAACAGGGTTCACGTCATTTAAATTTTACCATTGCGTGACTTTTGCGTGTTTTGTTGTTGATTTTCTGCCGTTTCTTGTCATTTGTCCCTTCTGCGCTTCTGCATAGCCCGTAAGCGTAGCGTGAAGGTTCCTAGTTCCATTCCCTCGTCGAGAGGAAGTTCTCATCAGACGTGCCCAAACCCACTCCCTGGTATCACCTCACGTGCTCCATCTATGTAGTTTGCAGGACAGGGCATCCCACTTGCGCTCTGACTGCGCCGGCTGTCCTGACAATTCTCACTTCTTGTGGGACTGTCAGAGAAGGCGCATACGAGACCATGCAGTGTGGTCTTCCTCGAATTACTACATACCTATCAGAGACCCACGATACTAGGGGAGTGGTTGTGCAGACTCCTACACCCCCGGACGCCATGCAGGCACTTCAGGCCCGCACTCATCGCCTAGCCTGGATATCATCTAAATATCTGCTGTCCCTTCTCCCCTTTGCTGCCCGAGAAGGATCGTTTGCTCAGGGAGCTGGCAAAATTGTTCTCTTCTCAGTCTTCCTTTTCTCTGCATTATGTTTTTTCGCATATAGCTTGCCTCAAGAACGTAATAGCAACTCCCTCAGCAGACGATCCTTCTTACGTATATTGCTGGTTCTCTGGGCACTTTCCCGCGTCGTATTCCAGCACTGTGTCCGCCTTGCTTTCCTTGGTATTGAACTTTCTCTCCTCTACCTGCCGACCCGGACTTGGGTCTTTAAGGCCGATAAAGTTTCTCTTCGCAAGTTCTCTTTACAAAGCTCGTGGCTCCTCCCTTCCATACTTGACAACGGCATAAGAAGGAGCGAAGCACCTCGGATAACCATTGGCGGTACATTTTATTTTTTTTTTTTTTTTTTTGCGTGACGAAAGCGCAGCACAATATGTACATCTGTCATCCAGCAGAAGCAGGTGTTCGCCCGAAGCATGCCGCTTGCATTTAGTTCGCCGGTCCTCACAATCATCGATCGCGTGGGCAATGCCGGTACGACAAGCAGGCACGTGCTGCGGCTGGCAGAAAATATTTTTTTTATAGAGAACATCATTCCGCAGACAAAACAACGGCAGTCCCCTGGCATAGAGTCGCGGAACCTCTTTACTTCGACCTTATAAGAAACTAATGAGTGGGATAGCAGCTCTGGGTCGTGGCGCTATTCCTGTGAAATTATTACCGCGTCGACGACACCCAAAAGTGCAGCCTCCACGTGCAAGTCATCGGTATCCGCGGACTCGATGGGTGACCGCGAGAGGCAGTCGGCGTCGGTGTGCCTTTTCTCTGATTTGTTAACTATGGTCATGTCGAACTCCTGAAGCCTAAGATTCCAGCGCGCCAGGCGGCGATGGCTCTTTCAATTTAGTCAGCCAAGAAAGAGAATGATGATCGCTGACAACCTTGCATAAACGGCCGCACAAATATCACGGGGGAAACTTGAGAACCACCCACACTACGGCGAGGCTTTCCTTCTCGGTAGTCGAGCAGTTTTCCTCCGTACGAGAGAGAGCTCTGCTAGCGTAGGCGATTATTTTTTCGGAGACGTCTTGCCACTGCACCAGTATATACGGCACCCATACCAACATTGCTCGCATCGAAGTGCTTTAGGGGCAGCCTGGTCGAAGTGCGCAAGAACAGGGGGCATTTACACACGTTGACGTAGTTCGCTAAATGCTACTTGCTCATTTTCACACCATAGAAAGGGAACGTCGTCTCGTGTCAGGCGTGTTAACGGCGCCGCAATACATGATAATTTCGCAATAAACAATAGGTAATAGGCGCACAGCCCCAAGAAGCGCCTAGCTGACTGCCTTCTTGTCGGACGCTGTGGGGAACTTTGCCACGGAGTCTATTTTGTCTGGATCAGGTCGTACGTGCACGCTCGTGACTGACGACGTAGCCGAGGACGCACAGTTAACTGAAACTAAAATGACATTTTTCGGGCTTTCTGTTCTCTTAGATAACAGTGAGTAACCGGCTTAGGTACTCCTTAAATGTAGCTGGGAACACTATAACGTCGTCTAGATAGATCAAGTATGTTAGCCACTTCAGGCCTCATAGTAATGTGCCCATTAGACGCTGAAAAGGGGCAGGCGCTGAGTACAAACCTAAAGGGAGGACCTTAAATTCGTAAAGACTGTCAGGGGTCACGAAGGCAGTTTTCTCACGATCTCTCTCGTCGACCTCGATCTCTCTCATCGATCTCTCTCATCGACAAAAATTTGGAGGACGTTTATGTTTCGCCTTTAAGACTGGAACGCGATAACATTCAAAGATACCTGACTGCTTCTCACGCTTCCTGGAAACTGGAGCGTATGTAACCGTAATGTTTACCGGGAAACGCTCGCGGCGAACGCTATGCACGAAGGCGGGCTTTCTGGTAGAAACGCGGCCTCTTGCGTGGGCCATGATGCGGGGGAGGCGAGCGCCATCTAGATGTTGTTGCAAGGAAACGGGCGCGCCACTATGTGGCCTCCAAGATAATCGCGCGCCGGCGCGCGCAAGTGATGGACGCCGTGGCCGGTATATGAATGGTAGAAACGCTGGAGAAGGAGTTTGAGTTTTCGCGTAACGGAATTATGTTTTCTCGTATATTCAAATTACAATCGGACGCTAGTATGAATGCAGGTTGTGTGTAAGTCGTACTTTGCGATTTTTCTACGTATTCTAGCTTGAGAAATTCAATTAGTTCAGTAACTTCCTTGCGCCACATGGGGTGCGTGGGTATGGGTGGTACGAAAATCTTTTTTCTTTTTTTCTGTGACACGAGGCCCTAAACGCTGTCGCGTTAAAATTAAATATGATATCGCATACATTGCTGTTGCAGTGTCCTAGTGATGACGCCCCACGAGAGAGGTTATTCGTATTGTCGTCGTCTGTCGTTGTTGTTGCTGCTGTTGTTTTTGAGTGTGTGGCTCATACCCACAGTGGAGGATTGGCCATGACTAGGGTGGTTAGAGAGACAAACAGGCAATGACAAGTGAACTAACAATTTGGAAACCGCCAGATATACAGAAAGAAATTGTAGTGCGCAGGAAATTGGGGAGGTACAAAAAGGAAGATCATCACAAAACGCTAAATTAGAAAATCAGTCTTACGGCGAAATCGATTGGATTTGGTAATTTAGTTTGAGACTGTCAAGCAAACATTTGTTGTTGAACCCAAAAATACAGGCTCCAAGAGACAGAATTACACGCACAGATAAATCAAGAACAATGCTGTAGAGCGAGGTTTGAAATGATATATTTTTTTTCTTATTTCAGAGAAACTTCTATATACGACAAAGAAAAATAAACAAAATTTCATCCTTCTTCTTTTTCTTTTCTTGTTCCTGCTTTTTTCTTATTTGAAGTGTGTATGCCAAGGTCGTTTCCCCTTTTTATTTCTTCTGAGCTCGCCTTTCTTCTTTTTGTTTATAGTTGTGATCATTGTATATCACTTGCGACGCTGCTTCTTTATTAATTTATTTAGAGTACCTCACAGGCCCTAGATAAGACATTGCGTAAGAGGGGGTTATATTCGTGAAAACAATATACGTACATGTAGTAGGACAGCTTCAGAACTGCCGGTAATTAAAGTAAATATGGCGAGAACATATGGGAATGGGCACCATTATACATTTTACAGAGAAGCTGTTTATGCGGACCCTGTGCCATCGTTGTTGGAGTTCGCTAAAACTATTATCATCAGCAATGGCTCGAGCGTTGTCTTTTTGCACAGATGGCTAGTTGACGGCCCTCGGCGCTATACCACGCGAATGCGCTCGTTTGTCTTGTCTTGTCTTGTGTCCCAGACAATGGCGCATACCCACTATGGGGGATTGGCCAAGAAGCAGGCGGTTTTTCGTATGCTTAGTAGTAAAGCCAAACTAGATTTAAATTGTGGAGCATGAGACTAGAACTGTAATTTAGACGTATGATGAAAATATTGTGAATTTTGATAAAGTAAGTTAACGTAAATAAATGAAATAATAGAAAATATTGATAATTTTAGAAAGTCAGCAAGGTACTCTTTTTGTATCTCTAATAAAATTGTAAATTGCAAGAAAAGCATCCCTGTGGCTTGATCCCAGTGAGGTCGCACCAAAAGAAAGAATGGTTGGTGAGGTTAGCGATAGCCCAAGTTTGGTGAATGAGTGTACTAATAATTTTCTTTGTCTTATAAAGCGGCGGCAGGAGAGAAAATAATGTTCGATCGTTTCAGGTGCACTGCAAAAAGAACATAGAGGGGACATAGCGAGACCAGACCTGTGTAAGTAAAAATTTAGAGGAGGTATACGGCACCTCAATTTTGTAAAAGAAACTTCCAATTGTCTTGAAGGACACCAATTATTATTCCATGGGAAGCCAAGATGGTGGAAATCAGAAGACGGTGTTAGTATGGATGTTGTAGAGTTTTGGGATATAGCGAAATTTCTATACCTAGCCGCGGTGACATAAGCTGATGTCGGCAAAACAGATATGATAGGGCCGTTGAGGGATGCTCGTGCAAGTGAATCGGCCATTTCATTCAAGTGTAAGCCATGATGTCCCGGTACCCAAAGCAAACATACTTTCCGTAAGTACGGAGGTACCATCGAACGAAATGTTCTTTGAATTCTTGTATCTAAAGATGCAGTCAGTGCTGCACATACAGAGAGCGAGTCGGTCACAATAACAGCTAATGGGTCGTTTTGGGGAAGTTTTCGTAACGCTAATATAATTGCTAATAATTCTGCTTGAAATATAGGTGTGAAATCGGGAAGACGAAGCGAGTAAGACCATTGGAGAGATTCAGAGAAGATCCCCACTCCCGCCTTCTCATTGCACACAGAAGCGTCAGTGGCTATTACATTTTCAGTGGTTAGTTGGTGTAGGTGGTCATGTAAGATGTTAATTAAATCTCGCCTTGGTAACAGTTTAGCATGATTCGGAAATATGTCCTCGAACTCAATTTTGAGGTCTGTTAAGTCATTATTTGAATGACAAACTTGGCGTATGGACACGTCCAATTGTTGTAACTGTGCTTGCACAAATAGTATCTGAGGGCTGTGGAATCTTGACCACGATACCTGAAAAAACTCAGATGGTTTAGTGATAAAAGCATATTGCGTACGCATTTTTGAAAACTCATAAATTTTTAAATATGTCTGAACCGTAAGCATGCGGAATCTGCAATCTAGGGTGGGTATATGGGCTTCCTGATATAAAACAGCGTTGGCAACAAATCTAGGAAGCCCGAGGCATGACCGTAGAGCTTCTCTTTCTAAAAGTATGAGAGGTTTAATTTTGTAGGCGGGGCCACCGGAAAGTATCACGCAGCCGAATTCTAATATGGGCCGAACATACATTTTATAGATCATCAGTAGGGTATCCCTGCGTAGTCCAGAGCGACGGTGGCTGAGCCGGCGGAGCATAGCTACGGCTCGTTCTGCCTTTGTTTTAATATGTTCAATGTGACTGCGCCAGGTGAGTTTGCCATCGTAAATAACACCAAGGTACTTGACTTCGTCAACTTGAGGAATGATTTCCTGTCGATATTGCAAAGATATATGCACTTGTGCAGTTAATGGGAAGACTAAGAGCGAACTTTTACTAATATTTAATGACATACTTAATCTCTCTAGCCATGTCTCCAGCATTCCTAAGTAATTTTGCAACGACTGTTGTAGGGAATGTATATTGCTTGCGGAGGCAAAAAATGCGATATCGTCCGCATAAACATAAACATGTACTTCCGGAGACAAAGGAATGGTGCTTAGCAAAATATTAAATAATACAGGGGAAAGAACGGAACCCTGTGGTACACCTCTTGTCTGCTTATGTTTAGACGTCGAAATACCGTGTTGGTAACAATAAAATTCTCTATCCCTTATAAATTCGCAGATCCAAGCGGTTATATATTTTGGGAAATTCGTAGAGTGAAGCTTATCGAATAGAATGCAAAGTTCTACAGAGTCGTATGCTTTTGCTAAATCTAGTGTCACCAAAGCTGCGTACTCTCGTTTGCGGTGAGCAAGTTTAATGCGGCTCTCTAAATCTACATGAGCGCACCATATGGAGTGGCCCGGACGAAATCCAATCTGACAAGGACTGAGAAGGTTATCATCCTGCATAAAATTTTTTATACGGCCGTGAAGAACCCTTTCTATTAATTTTACCACATTTGAGGTAAGAGAAATCGGTCTTATGTTTTCTAAGTCAAGTCCTGATGATTTTTTCTTCAATAGTGGGATAATTTTAGCTACTCTCCACTCTCTTGGAACCCATGAATTCTTGAGAGAGAAATTTATTATGTTTAGTAGGTCCTGAGGCGCATAATCAAATAAAACTTTTAGCATTCCTGTTGTAATTTCATCTGGACCGGGGGCTGACGCCGGCAAAGAATTAATAATGCCTTCAAGCTCTGTCGCTGTTACTGCTATAAAGTCGTCTACCAAGGGAGGTTTCTTTAGTCCTATCGGCAATTGATTTGTGAAACGTCGCGCAAGTCCTTGAGCAATTTTCTCAAGTGATTCTGATAATTCTTTTGTTGATAGAACAACAGATTCGACGTTCACGGGGGCCGGTATAGCTTTGCGAGATCGAAGAAATTTAAACAGGGCTTTTTTATTGCTAGACTTCGAAAGGTATGTGTAGTGCCTGGAATCGTAATCCTCCTTAGCTTTTGAGACTGTTCGTTTAAATGTGGTAGCTATATATGTATAATCAGCCCAATTAACAGGACACTGGTTGTATAAAAGCTTTTTCCATGCAGCTTTTCTACGTCTAAAATCTCGTTCGCACTCAGAATTCCACCAGGGACAATATGATCCACCCTTATAAGATTTTACAGCAAATTTAGCTTTTTTTGATGATTGTTTTAGTATTGAACATAGGCTCATTGCTTTTATATCCATCTCCATGCCCTCCTGGGCTTGTAAAGCTGATTTTAAAGCATTTTTAAATTTTTCGTAGTTAACAAAAGTACGCATATTATTATTTAAACTAGTTAACGGAGTAAGCAGTTCAAAAATTATAGGAAGGTGATCACTGTTAGTTCCGGAATCTAGAGTCTTCCAGGAGGTGACTGTCATGCTCGGGGTAGCAAACGTAAGATCTAGGGCAGATCGCGACTGACCACGCACGAAGGTATGTGCTCTCGAATTTAAGCAGGAGAAATGATTCATTAAGACCCAATCCCACAGGCGTTTGCCACAAGTGTCCGTTCGGAAACCCCACGATACATGATGAGAATTAAAATCTCCCACTAGTATGATGTTCTTCTGACTGCGAGCAATAGAGGTATCTAGATAACGGGTATCGTGTACTCCAATGGGGAAGTACGTGTTTATTATAGAAAAAGGTGTGCAACCAGGTAGTATTATATCCAGTGCTAGGATTTCACAGTCTGGGGAAATTATCTGGTATGCTATAGTAGCTCTATGGCAGATTTTTGATGACACAAACAACACTAAACCACCGCCTCGGGATGGGCGATCCAATCGAAAACATCTGAAATTCTTTAGATGAAAAGGTTGACCAGCAGCAAGCCAAGTTTCCTGTAAAATAATAATATCTGGAGAGTATGTAGAAATAAGATATAATAAATCTGTTGCGGCCGAAAGTATGGAACGACAGTTCCACTGAATTACTGTTAAAGTTCCTATGGTGAATAAATCCGAGCAGCAGAGACTGCTTGGTCTAAAACGTTCTCTTTTAAGAAGTCCTTCTTAGTCGGAGTCTCTCTAACGTACTTTTTTGCTTTGGAGTTGATGGGAGAGCTAGATTTTTTCTCTGTCGGTGACCTTGTTCGTTTAAGAGATCGGGGGTCCATGTCTACATCTTGATTTTCCAGCCCATCTGTGTCGGAGAGACAGATTTGGTCGACTTTCTCAGGAGTTGATGGCTTTGGTGAATCGTTATTTGTGAATGGCTGCGCGGTCGATATTTCAACAGGTGGACTCCGCGGTAGACCCGACACCGGATCAACAATATTGGGTTTATTAGTTAGTTGAAGCCACGGAGTTAGTTGTGAGGACAGCACCTGAACGAGGGAGTCGGTGAGATTTGCCATCAAGCGCTCCATTGCTTTCTCCAATGCCTTTTCTACGGAAGCTGCCACAGCCTCAGAGGTTGAGTTCTCCATAGACAATGTTTGACGGGCCGTTATACCAGCATACCCTTGAGATCTGCTCTGAATTTCTCCAATGGCCTCACGACGAGAGCATCGACGTCTGTCAATTATTTCGAGGATTTGCATTTCTTTTGCCCTTGCAGGGCAATTAGGTTCATTTGCAGGGTGGGGACCACTGCAAAGGCAGCAGGACTCATTTCGGGAAGAACAGTCATTTGAATGATGGCCTTCTCCACAAATTCGGCATCGTGTGTTTGACCTGCAGGCTTTTATCGAGTGCCCAAACCGCCAGCACTTTAGGCACTGAAGGACGCGAGGTGATAGAGGCTCAACTCGGTATATAAGTGGCCATGCCTTGATTTCCGATGGGCGGTTCATTCCAGCGAAAGTAGCTATGACTGTTTCAGTGGGCATGCGCTTATTATCAGCGACACGGCTGCAACGATACACAGAAATCACGCCTGCCGCTGAAAACATTTCCAAGATTTCTGCCGGACATAGACTTATGTCGACACCGCGGACTAGGCCTTTGGTACATGCAAGGTGATGAGGAATGAAACTGCTCACCGAGTGTGTCGCAAAAACATCGCACTTCAGCAAATCTTGAACACAAGCCTGGTCTGACGAGCAGCAAAGAATGCCCCCTCGGCCAAACTGTCGAACCTCGGTGATTTGTTGAAAATTGGCCGAGGCCATCCGGAGTTCGGTTTGAATTGCTTTGGGATTCTTCATGCGAATCACCCCGCCATCACTCGGAACCAAAGCCACAGGTACGCTGCCCGTCCCACTGCGTAAGAAAAGCTCCACCGGCAGATCAGAGTTAGGAACAGAAGCCGACCAGGAGGAAACCTCCTGGCCTGGCGATGAGAGAGACATTGCCAAGAAATAGGAAATTACTCTGGAAGCTTATCAGATATTAAACAAAAGCTCAAAACCAATTACGTAAAGCACACAGATTAAAAGAAACCGCCAGCTACTTGACCAGAACCAGTGATCGGGAGCTTCGCAGGAACGATGCCTGGCAGCGGTCAGCGAACAGCAGCAGCGTCGTCTTTCGTCGGCTTTCGTCTTCGTCGTAGTCTTCTTACACAGACGACCACGTTGCCGCTCGTCGTTCTAGCGTAGAATTTCACTCCTCTTCTGTCGTAATGGGGAGATCGCGTTTACGGGGGTACGAGCCATTGCTTAAGGGGTATGAGCCATTCGTTGTCTTACGTGGCGGACAGATTTATAATAAAGTTATTTGAATGAATGAATGAATTTAATTTTGAATAATCGCAAGCGACACTGCCGGGCGGATACTGCTAATCACGCCACCGAGCATACTCGAGACATCGAACGCAAGCGACAACGGCAGACTGCGGGCATACCGTCACAGGCGTCGCTCTCTCCATCGCAGCTGAACGTGTGTGTAACCTCATTAAGAAACACAGACGTAACCAATAATTGAGAAAGACTTCAATGAACTGTCGGGATTTACCTGGCGATAAACACCGGGGCCGTACGCTTCAGCTTCGTTGGTTAACCATCTGTACGGAGTGCTTGGGCTGAGAGTTTTAGAATAAAAATATGTAACATGTCGAAAAAGGCTGTAAGTGATAAATAAATAAATGATGATGAAGACGATGATGATGATGATGGTAGTAGTGATTATTATTATTATTATTATTATTATTATTATTATTATTACGACGACGACGATCTGCAACGCGACAGCTCTTGGAACTTCGGAGATTGACAGTTCACTTCGTCCCATGACGCGAAATATACAAAGGAAAACTATACCACCACCTGTCTTCAACGAAAAAAAGAAGACACCGAAATTGGACCTTTAGGCGGACATCTATTCAATGCTATTCCCATAGATATTAGGAAATTTATGCTCTATATAATTTTGGAATAATCCACCCATTTCTTGGCCAATCCCCCATCGTGGGTAGGAGCCACACGTGCCACAGGCTACAACAACAACAACAACATCTAGGTGGGTCGGTAATTCGGCCACGCCTTGCTCTGTGTACAGACGAAATGAGAATTTGCCAATCTTTATTATCGTGAAGCGTGAGTGCGACGGAGCGCTCTTCCTGATCCGTCTTCTTTGCAAACTGAAAAGAGCAAATCAGATTAAGCGGGTAGGGTTTCAGAGAGTTCGCTCTTTCCATAGTCGCAACATATAATGCGGCAAAATAAACGTGTCTTCGTTGCGCTGTATTTGGTGCATGTGTTCAAAAATAATTGCAGTTGTGCATAAACAAGGCAGAAGTATACCAGGCCAACTGCAATGAAGTTTTGGACCTCTTAAAAAGCGGTGCTCTTAAAAAAATTCAGATAAGATAAAAAGCAGTCTCTGTGCACAATTTGACGCTTGAAATACGAATGTGCCACAAACCCAAATAAAAGAACGCAAAAAAATACTTTCTTGCTACCGGAACTGTAAAAATTTCGACAAAAATCGTCTCACGATGACTGTCAGTGTTAATGCGATTCGAATTGAAGCAATGCAGCGAGACACCGCCTTGCCACCGCTGGAAGGCGTCATGCATGAGGCGTGCGCTGCAGCCGGACTCCTGGCTGTCTCGCGCTTCCATTCACTGAACAGCGGTACGCGCCCAGTGACCTAAGTTGGTGTCGAAGGAGGTTTATTGATGAGCGAATCACACCACGGTGACACATAATCAGTGGCACGTACGCAGTGACCTAAGTCGGCGAGAAAGGAAAACAGTTAAATCCGGGCACAGATAGATATACCGGCCAGTGCGTGAAGTACCCTGCAGAACGCTAATCGCATTAAAATCGCAGATTCTACGTATCGTAAATCGATGATTTTTCTACGTATTTTACCTTGAGAAATTCAATTATTTCAGTAACTTCCTTGCGCCACATGGAGGGCCTGCGTGGTTGAGTAAACGTGGTCCGAAATTCTTTTTGCCGAAGCGCCGTCCGACGCTCGACACCAACTTCGGATTTTCTGCGACACTGGGGAACCTTAACGACATCGCGTTAAAATGGCAATTCACTAAGAACACATTAACAATGGAGGGCAAGGCACCAGTCCTCTAGGCGTTTTCGACTGTTACTAGTGAGGGGACCGTCGCTATTTCTGAACACCCGTTATTTGTATATATATATATATATATATGGTTCATATCTCACGAAGTCTTTTTACGTATACTGCAGAGAGGGGTCTGCCACGACAAGTACCCAGGAGTAACGTTTGTCGCTATTTCTTTCCCGTCTATCACTCGAGCACATTTTATTTGCGCTACATCCATCTTTACGAATGCTGTAGTGAACCCGACAGAAGGCGGGTCGAGTTGGCTCGACGGGCTGAAAACCGGTCGTCGGGCTCACGCATACGGCTAGGCCTGTTCGACCTGGCGAGCGTCTAAGCGAATTCGGTCAACGCGCCTGCAAGAGCGCTGGACCAGCCCTGCCCGCCCTCCGTGGTTGTTATTCGCCTGCCGAGAAAGCTCGCGCTTTGTGAAAACTCAATTGGTCGATCTCGCCGACGGCGACAGTCCACTTGCCTTGGATACGTGGGGGGGCCGTGTCAATGCCAGATCTCGTAGCTTCCCGTTCGGGTGAGGCTGAAAAAGAACCAGACCTGTTCGCTAACGGTTAGGGTGCCTGCAGAGGGCCGAGGGGCCCGGGGAGCGCAGTCGCAGATCGCACGACCGAGTCGCAGTCGATACCCGTCGCGAGCAGCGTGGCGTCATGTGCGTGAAACTTGTGACGTCTTCGCCTTGGTTAAATAAAGTTGTTTCCATCCATCCATTCGCCTTGGTTTCCCTAAGTATACTGTGGTGTGCGGTGGCGTTATACAAAGCCACGTAACAAAGTATTCAACGTATTTTGCGATAATAACAAACGTGTTAGTGGCGATAATAAGGGTTCGCGGTCAGCCGAATAAAAATAAAAATGAAAAGGTCAAGTGTCTTTGTAGTAACCTTTATGGCTTCAAAGTGCAGTGTATGTACAATGTTGCACGTCCAGCGCATTGCCTGCTGTAATTCCGAGGTAAGACGCGCGCATCAGCTCTTATGTGTACTGGCGTAACAGACAACGTCGAACGCTTGCGGTATGCGGGTTTCGCGGATAAGCCAAATTTCAGCCCAATTTTAGCTTGCAGGCAGGAAAATGTATACAGCACCCATGTTGGTGGTGCCCTACTGGCACAGGCAGCAAATCTGAAGCCCAGTCTGCGTGCGCAGGATCGGGAAATATGTCTTTTTTTCTGGGCCCTCAGTCCGTAAACGCTTGACGGAGAGTGTGCTTAGTGAACGCAAGCAATAAAGTGAAGTTTGATCAAGTTCTATGGAGGAAGATGGTTGTGGTTGTTTTCGTTGTTTTGTCGACGTTTTTTATTTATTTATATTGTCTTTGCGCAAGAGCAAGTAAGGCTATAGCCTTGCGCCAAATGCAAGATGTCGCGGTTAAAATCAAGTTCAGAGGTCGTTTGAAAATATTGTTTGAATTGTTCGCAGGAAATTGTGTTGTTGGACGGCGGACTCGGGACGCCGACGCAGGATTTTCTAAGACACGGGGCCCTTAACGCTGTCCCGTTAATATAGGTCTCACAAATATTGGGTCCAAATCATTGGACGGCATTTGTTCTGCGTGCAAGAGTGTTCTGGTTCTGTGCATAATATTCTATTTCGGGCAACCTATAAGAATCCCTTAAGTGCGGGCAGACTTTTGCGTAGCGCTGTTTCTAGAACATTATGCATATAACTATGAATGTACCTCGATTTGTTTTGATTTCTTCGAGTTGCATCAGCCAAAAGACTGAGAAGCTGCAGTTGGTACTTCACGATTCGTTTTTTTTTCTTTTTTTTTTTATGCCACTGCTCAGAGTAACGTGCTGATAGGGGAAGGCCTCTATGGTTGGAGCTACATGAACTGTTAACTGCGAGATGCGTAGAAATATAGTGCAGTGTCCCGAATCTAATTGTACTGTACCAGGCGGTGTGTAGCATTCGGCATCTGTACCAAAAGGTTTATTTGTTTGTTTGTTTGTTTGTTTTTGTTTGTTTGTTTGTTTGTTTGTTTGTTTGTTTGTTTGTTTGTTTGTTTGTTTGTTTGTTTGTTTGTTTGTTTGTTTGTTTGTTTGTTTGTTTGCTTGCTTGTTTGCTTGCTTGGCTTTTTGTTTGTTTGTTCGTTTGTTTTAACTGCACAAAACTTTAAACTGCCTGTGGCAGATAGAACAATTTTAATCCTTGAGCTAAATTACCCGATGAGGCGGCCATTACTGCTTTGAGAAATCAAAATGTGGGTAATTTCAATACTCTATCGAGCAACACTTTTTTTTTAATGTACGTATAGATAATTTATGAAAGTGCCTATTCCTTGCTCTGCTGTTTGTTGTTCTGAAATGCGAAAACGCCCGTGTACTTATATTTAGGTGCACATTAACGAACGCCAGGTGGTCTAAGTTTCCGGAGTCCCTTACCACGGCGTGCCTCATAATCACAGTGGTTTTGCCACGCGAAACCCCGTAATTAATGTTTTTGTTTAACGCCCGACACTTCGAGGGGCGAATCCTGGCCGCCTAACGAAGGTGCGACTGCGCTCCCGCAGGGCCCCGGATGTAGAGGAGCGCGCGGCTGCACCCGAGGACGACCCGCCGCACTCACTATGCTTTCGGCTCCTGCAGGCGAAACACAACGTCGAGCATTTCACGCAGGGCGTAGTCTATCTGAAAAAGAAAAGAAAAAAAAAAGAAAATGCGCGGGAGCGTCACATATATGGACGGGAAGCGGGGCACATATGTATAATTGACGACGCACGGACACGGGTCTTTTAAGGGATTGCGAACGGAGTATTCAAAGATTAGCGTAATACATTGCGCCGATAACAGCAAATCACGCAACAGCGAAATGCCAAGCGGAGCTAGGTGCACCCGCATTCCCTTCTCCCCCGCACTGTATATACGTCTTCCTCGCGAGCCCGTAGACTGAAGGTCTCAAAGTTTGGTCAATGGAGAAGTGATGGCTGCTCACTTTATACATACGGAAATATAGCGAATTCGTCCTGTTATTAGCCTCTGCAGACTCTTCACGAGCAAAAACAGACCCGAGCATGCATAGCACCGTGAAATTCGTGCCGTCGTATATATATATATATATATATATATATATATATATATATATACATATATCTCTGTGTGTGTGTGTGTGTGTGTGTATATATATTACTCGTGCTTAATAAATGAAATTGAAATGAAAACAATAAATGAAAAAAGAAACGATAAATTAATGTAAATGAAAGCGGATGAAAGAACAACTTGCCGCAGGTGTGGAACGAGATCCCACAAGCTTCGCATTTCGCGTGCGATGCTCTACCAATTGAGCTAACGCGGCGCCGTTTCCCCATTTATGTTTCCTGGTAGAACCCTGGGAGTGTTGTTGGCTTCATATGATAAGACTAATAAAAATCTCGACCCTCGGTTAACCCACCCTTCTTCTCGTTCACACACATATCTATTTGCTACACAGTTCGCATCCTTCAATATTGGTACAGATGCCTTCGCAGTACATTCACCGCAAGCGGAAAGTGTGTTCCGAAGCGTCGGGCTCCTCACTATGGGTTGATGGCGCTGGCAGCGGAAGCCCCGAGCTCGATGCATACAATGTCAATTTGACGTAATAGTTCTGCAGAAACCCGCAAGGTGAGGAGAAGTTATTAATAAAGGGAAAACCAGACATCCACCCGTTCGTAGCAAATGCTACAAAGGAAACCTATACGGGTTCCTCGAAAGAAAAGCCTCAGAGTTGAAGAATAATTTGTCCTGGTCCGGGACTCGAACCCGGGACCACCGCCTTTCCGGGGCAGCCGCTCTACCATCTGAGCTAACCAGGCAGCTAGCAAATGGCAGGGCGAAGTCGAATTTGTCAACAACTCGAAGCAAAGGCAACAGTTTGACGTAATTTCGTTATGAGGGAGTTGTTTTGCACTGGTACCTAGTAAATTTTTCGTGTTCGATATATAAATTCGCCTAATCAATCCGGATTCTTTACACCCGGTCTCGACTGCGCATATTCTCCGAACGGGAGCGCTCACCCTGGTCTTGTAGTATCCCCTAGTTGTTTCTAGGAAGGTGCAGAAACTCCGGAGCGACGACATCGCGTGGTTTAGCTTGCTGATGAGAGCCTCGGCGTGTTTGTCAGGATGCTGGAAGAAGAAAGAAATGGCATCGGATGCTTCATGGTGAACATGCATGGGCTGTCGTCTGGGTATAGCCAATTGGCGTACGCGGGCAATATTTGTTAGGGGTTACAATTTACACGACTCCTCAATCTGTTGCCCATTGTTTCATCCCCTGTATGCGTGCATAGCAGTCGCGAAAGCTTCTACAGGCCAGCGTCGATAATTAGTGATCCCGCCTTGCATTCCGTCTTGGTCGTGAGTTTGGACTAATAGGAACCTGGACAAATCAAACCAAATCTAGCATGTTTTCAGCTTTCCTTGTGCGATGCGTCGCATTTCGACTGAGTGAATGCATCATTGCGGGGCATAACAAGCAAGGTGAGAAAAAGGAAAGCGAGAATTAACGTTCATACAAATCCTAAAGTACTAAAGCCAACCCCCCCCCCCCCCCCCCCTCCAAAAAAAATTTTTTTTTTTGCGATTGGTAAGCTACGCATGTGCTTTGATCTCCGTACACTCACTATAAAACTATACAGGCAAAACGGCCGATAATGTGAATGTGAATGTGAAGATGGCGACTACTTTCGGAACGAAGAAAAAGAAAGAAAAGACGGCACCCATGTGCAACCTTGCAGACTGGCAGCCCAGTTTACAGACAAGCTGCTTATTTCGGGCAGTTGCATCCAGAATTTCAGTTGCCTGCAATTAGACCACACGCTTTAAAACGTTGCCCGCGTATGACTCACACGTTTGCGACGTAATTGCTCGCATATAATGCTTTCGACCTCATCCTTAGGGAACATGTAGCTAAGGCCGTATACTTCATTCACACACGTTTGACTTCGCAATCCGTTCCTCTTTTTCCAATTTTATATGAAAAATTTCGCACCGTACCATTCGTATGGTGGCAGATTAGCCACCGAAGCTGCTTCTGCCACTTGGACGCAGACTCGAACGACCTAGCCTGACGCTTACTAGCGGCCTCCAGTGCGCGACCTACATCGGTAGCGTGCGCTCGACGCTGACGATTAAGACTCTCGCATCGGCTCTTGCTGACCTTCTTCGTAGGCAAAGTCACTGGCCGCATTTCCCGCTTTCGCAGGGGCACGTTGTCGTTGGCTATAGTGGCGTCTGTGCTGTCGACGCCTCTCTTCGTACTCGGCTTGTTGTTCGGCCGTGCGCACAAGTCTTCCTATTTTTCTCATTTTTGCTGGAGTGGCAACTGCTGCACTGGTCTACCTCTGCAATGCACAATCCGGTTCTTACACACCGCGGCGGCTACCGCTGCGCACATCCCCGTGTTTTTCCGCCACAACTGTCGCGCTTTTGTATTGAAGGCATACGACAGCAGACGCAGCCGGCAGCAACGGCGGCTAGCGCGGGTGCACTTCCCCACTGGGCAGGTGCGGCGCGCGGTGAAATCACGTGTCCTTGCTTACTTTCGCGCCGTTCGTTATCTATTTTATTCACTTTACGGAGGTTAGCCAGCCCAAATACCGCCCCTACGAGACCACGCAGCTCCACCATCTTTTTTGTTCACTTTACGGAGGTTAGCCGGCCCAGATACGTCCCCTACGAGGCCACGCAGCGCCGCCATCTTTTTTGTTCACGTTACGGACGTTAGCCGGCCCAGATACCTCCCCTACGAGACCACGCAGCGCCGCCATATTTTTTGTTCCCTTTACGGACGTTAGCCAGCCCAGATACCTCCCCTACTAGACCCCGCAGGGCCGCCATCTTTTTTGTTCCCTTTACGGACGTTAGCCGGCCCAGATACCTCACCCACGAGACCACGCAGCGCCGCCAGCTTTTCTGTTCATTTTACGGACGTTAGCCAGCCCAGATACCATCCCCTACGAGACCACGCAGCGCCGCCATCTTTTTTGTTCCCTTTACGGACGTTAGCCAGCCCAGATACCTCCCCTACGAAACCACGCAGCGCCGCCATATTTTTGTTCACTTTACGGACGTTAGCCAGCCCAATACACCCCCCCCCCCCCCCCTACGAGACCACGCATACGGCTCATTCATACAGGTAATTCATCTTCGCTGTAAAAAGAGGCACGAATTGCATCAGCGACACGTCAATCTAAATTTGGAAGCGCGTTAGGGTTTTTCGATCCTCTTTATTTGCCGTGATGAACCTGTACGCATGCGCAATATTATGTGCACCTTTCCTCCTCGGCTGGGGAAACACAATAAATCAGTCGTGAATCTAAATGGCCGTGGTGTCCGCGCCTTATAGTTCATGGTGTTTGTCTCAATTGCCGCTACAAGAGCTATAACAAATATTGACGAATGCGCCCAAGAACAAGTTCTACATCAGAGATAACCTCTGCTCCATTTCCAAGAAATATAAGCACTGTAACTCGTTTAGTTGAACGAGGACACAGCGGGCGCCTCGTATGGTGCACGAAAATAGGGAGAAAACGACAGCCCTGTGTTCCTAAGGCGCTAGGTGGCGCATGGGAAGTGTGGATGTTCAGAAAAAAAATAATAACAAGAACGTTCATGGATATGTGCAAATTCGAGCAATTCATACATCGAAGACAGTAAAGCCGCGTGAGGGAGTTCTCACATTCTTCGGAGGTCTGATTTGCTACTGCTTGTAATGTACTCTAAGTTAAATGCTTCGCTGTATCCGAGTTTAGTGCTGCAATACTCTCCGCTATATCCGACGCATGTTACGCTATACGCTGCACCGGCTCAGCTCGTAAATTGCATTGCGCCAGTGCGAATACGTGACAACAATTATGCTATGCCATAATTTGCCGCCGCACAAAACTCGTTGGGGAACCCCACTATACCGGGCTTCGTCGTAAGATGAATGCATACAATGGCTGTCACCGGCAAACGCTCCTGTGCAACCGTACACTGTTTACAGAGACTGCAGGACTCAGCCAGCTCACGAGCTACGCTTCCAGCGTGGACTTTGATAGGTTACGTGCAAAGTAATATATTAGTACTGCATACGTAGCACAAAATGTATGTGTCCACAGCCTACGACAATTACAATAAAATGAAAGCAAAGTACCCTTTCTGGCATGGTATCCTTGACGGAGATGTAAATGGCGTGATGGGCATACCATGTAGCATGTATATGTTTACAGGGGTCCACTGTTAAAGGGGACACGTGAGTGCAGAGCTTGTGCGAATTTCCC
This sequence comes from Dermacentor andersoni, assembly GCF_023375885.2. Classification (NCBI taxonomy): domain Eukaryota; kingdom Metazoa; phylum Arthropoda; class Arachnida; order Ixodida; family Ixodidae; genus Dermacentor; species Dermacentor andersoni. Next base: position 124,805,912 of record NC_092817.1, on the reverse strand, counting down.
CTCTCTCGCAAGAGTAAAATCGCCTAGATTCGCAGCAGTTAACTTGTGGGTGATAGCTCTGACTCCCTTCGACAGACCTGTGCAGTGCACTGACATTGTAGCTATGGCGCCAGCAAAGTGAGAGACGCACATTCGAGTGTTCCCTTTAAGAGCCTACCGCGCTGTATACATCTCAGCACACCTATAGCGATGTGCCGACGCGAAGCTTGTGTGCACGATTGCCGCCCTCACCTCTTCGTTGAAAAGAAGGTCGCGTCGGCGGTGCCTCTCCAGGGGTGACATGCTGATCTCCTCGTCCTCACTATGCCGGTTTGAACAATCCCTCGTCTGCGGACACGAATATGAGGTACATTACTCACAGTTTATGGCGATAGATATGACGTGCAAGAAGACAGCTGACTTTCTGACGGCTTAAAGAAGCGCTTACACATATTTCCAAAGTTTAGTGTTTCGAAGAATTCGTGAAGAAACCATCGACGATCCTCGAATGTAGCCGGGCCTGTCAAGCGAATATAGCCGGGCCTGTCAGTACGTGCTGATGATGATGTTAGTTTTGATTTTGCCATCGCCATCTCTCGGTCGCATACTTTAGTTTACAACGCTAGAAAGGTTGGATCCTATCGAGCATACTTCTAGGCTTATGAATAAAACTAGGAAAGTTTGCCCTCTCACATACTAAATGCCTTTCAGTACCACATGTCCTTCATTTTCAGTATACAATACAGACGAAATCACGAATGTCACATGCTAGCCTTGCTTTTATCTGGCGTCTTTAACAAAACGCTCGTCCTACACTGCTTGTGCTTTGTGCACGCGACTTTATCGTCACTGAAAAACAGCGCCGCGCTCTGAAACGAGAAGTGCAAAACTGAGAAAGGAAGCGGCTCACGTTTATCGCCGGTGTGGCACTGTTCTCAAGGTAGCGTCTCAGTTGCATCAAAACGTAAAGACACCTCGTCTGCAAAGAAGAAGCAATTAAGCAGCAGTGAAATACTAAGCACCAGTTCATCGTCGTCATCAGCAGCCATTTTATGTCCACTGCAGCACCAGTTCATAATGATATAAATGCCAGTGCGCTTCAAGAAAAGCATATTATTTTGGTACTGTGGCTGAAAAATCAGACCGACGATCGAAAGGCCGCAGCGTAACCACTTCTGCCAAAGTAAATGCTTGGACGAGTTGATTATGGTTACTCATTATATCGTTGCATTCCGCGCAAAGCTGAAAAATTAAAAGACGTGAAGAGACTCGCGTCTTGCGTCTGCTCTTCCCCACCCTTTGTTCAGCTTTTTGTGTAATACCACTATTACTGTCTGGCGAGCACTACGACAAGGCTAAATAAAGAGGGCCGTATATCAAAGCGGATTGTGACCTCCCCTCTCTTCTTATAGCGAAGGCTGTACATTATTTTTACTTAAACATAATAAATTACTCACTCTCATTCGTTATACGACGACCTGGTACCTTCTGCTCTTTTAAAGCGACCCAAGCTGCAGAAGACGATCTGCGCGATGATCAGTCCCTCCTGTTATGCTATACAGCGATTTTTTTAAAGGTACACTAAAGGTTACTATGAAGTCCAGTTAAAGTGATAAAGCAATGCTCTAGAACGTCTAAGGCGTCAATATAATCTCGAACAGAGCTTTAGTAACCGAGTAATTGAGGTAAATGCATGACACGATTTGAGACACCCCAGCGACATTCCGGTACTAACCCGATGACGAAGGGACTCCGCATCATAATTTATGTCACTAGTACTCAACTACTCGTATTAAAAAGACCATTTCATTTGGTTATAAGACGGAAGAAAATGCTACTTGTCTACTTCACGAAGAAAAAGCTACAAATGTGCGAATATGTACAGCCATGACATACAGTTGCCGTCGTAGTAGTACGCAACGACGCCGGCAGCGCGAGCCCTCAGCAGCAAGTCACGTTCATCAGTGCTTAAATCGCTGAAGTCGAGCCCAGCATCGCGAGCCAATGTCGTTGTCAGGGTCCTCCATTGCAACGATCGTCAAAGTTGGCGTCATAAAATAAAGAACCAACTTATCGTCGTGCGCTTTCCCTTCCGCTAGCCACCATAGTTCCGCTTTCGCACTGCTGTCGGCTCTGTTTCTGGCCGCGCGTTTGCGTTTTGCGCAGAAAAGCCGCAGCGCCGTCTGCGGGCGCCGTTTTACTCACCGACGGCCATGACGTCCATGACGTCACCACTCCTCGATCGGAGGGCGGGCGATTTGAACTGCGCTAGAGGTATACGCGGACGCTTCAGAACGCATTTTCTCTTAAAATAAGTATCTTCTTCGCATTAAACAAGCGTTTCGAGGTTTCTGGGATGGTATTTCCACAGTCCACGTTGACTTAATATTAACCTTTAGTGTCCCTTTAAGATGCATCAAAAATGGTCTGATTGACCAGCGCGCTGGGACAACCGCTTTAGCTTCAGTCGGCTGGCGCTACCGTTTTTAACCACATGGCCTTCAGGTATGAAGGCCAGCTTTATAAGGCTACATGGAAGGAGAGGGGGAGGGCAATTAGTAAATTATCTGGACGCAAATAAAGCCACTCGGAATCCGACGACAGTTGATTACGTTCAATACAAGTTATCCTTGCGAGCAACCAAAAGCGAAAGGAAAATCCCGCAGGCGTCAGAGAGTAGTTGACCAAAGAGGAAGAAAAAACTATAGAAAGATCGAACGAACTAAGTCTTCCTGGCGGCTCTAGCATTCTGACCTGCGATAAATGAGTTGTAACTCGCGAGCTATGCGGCTAGAGTGTGCATTCGACGATTTGATCAAGTTGGAGGCGCTGAGACGCAACCCTATAGAAAGCACCACCTAGCACTCGCAGAGAAATAAGATGTCTTATTCCAATGATACGACTACTTCCTGCTAAGGAACCTATAATTGCGAACTCGACTGCAGCGCGTACAAAGACAAAACAGATACAGACGTTAACAAAGAACTCGCTTTCTTGAGATCGCACATGCGCTCTCGTTCGTCTTAAGGTAGGTGGTTATGGTTCGTTTGCATTTCGAATGCGTACTCAGGCTGGCATCGTGCTTTGGAGGGGTCGCTTTTGTCTTGGTGTCTTGGTTATATATGCTCGTTATTCAAAATAAAAATTCATTTGGAAGTCTGCGCTTGTCGTCGTCGTTCTTTCGGTCCTTTTGTCTTCGAACGCGCTGTAGTAAAGTTCGCAATGGAATACCAACTAGCCCGTACCCAAATCCTGCTTAAGAAACGCTAACTCTGTGCAATGCAGTCGAGGCTGTACGGCTCCTGTCGCCCTATCAGCAACGAGAGCCGGCTGCGTGCTCCAGAGAAAGGACGAGCGCTCGGCCATTGCACGCTGCTACGTAGTCCTTCCGTGAAGCTTCCCATTCGATCGGCGCCGAGCGGAGGGACGCGCAGTGGGAGAGACCCTCCCTCCCTCCTCTCTCTCTCTCTCTCTCTTATTTCTTTAATAATTATTATGTGAAGCGCCCCCATAGGCTTCGCAGCTTTGCACGGAGTTGTAACTAACAGTATAAAACTGTTATATAGATATATATATACACACAAAATTCAAGGAAAAGCTCTGTAGGTCCGGTGGATGGGTAGTTGAACGTTTTAGCTGAAGGTAGTTGCATAGGTAGCTTGGCTTATTCTGACGAAGGCCGTGCCACGACCGAAACGTTAAAAACATTAACCTGCAATTTTCGTAAGTGTGCCCCTTCGTTCCCCAACTATATATATATATATATATATATATACTTGCTCCACATGTGTCCCATCCCCTCACTGCTGACCGCCGTTCAGGTGCCATCAGCCAAAGCTGGAAATTACAGCGCAGTAATTTCCCTTCCTTCATTATTTTTCCTTTATTTGCTTTAATAAGCAACTGAATAACTACACGGAGTTGGTGAGACCGAGTATATACTTCGGCGAAGCTGATATAGTGACTGCCTAACCTAACAGCCGGCTACGAGCCGCAGGTAGGCTCCAAGCATGCAAACAAGCAAACAAACAAGCAAGCGACCGAGCCAGCATGTCAGCGCGATCGTCGCGCGGTGGTGCGCGAGAGCGAGGCGTACCACCATGGCGAGGAGGATGATGAGCGGAGTGCAGAGCACGATCCGGTACACGTAGTGCTTGCGGAGCACGCTCAGCAGCAGGGCCGTAGCGCACAGGGCGCGCGAGTGGTGCAGGACCGAGTAAAGAGCGTACAGCACGGCGGGGGTGCGCGCCTTCCAGGCCTCCCGAGCCAGGGAGCAGGTCGAGTTGGCGTCGTAGTCGCACTCGCACGAGTGGCACAGCGCCGTGCACACGTCGCCCTGCGGCCAGAACTGCGCTGGGCGGCGCAGCGGGTAGAGGCGGTAGCCCGCCGACCGCTGCGCGTGGGAAAGAAAGGAAGAAGTGGTCGTCCGCCTATATAGTGAAGCATACACGATGCCGCAATATATAATGAACAGAAAGGGAGCGCTGGACAGGGTAGAATCTTGCTATTTCCGCGTGATTCCTATTATACCAATTGTTTTCTTTGAACTACGCAGGGGGTGGAGGGGGGGGGGGGGGCGATGTGGCAGATAGCCCAATTGTAATCCTTGAACTGGATTGCTCGAATATGCGGACATTACGCGCACGAGAAATCGAAATCGATAAATGACTAAGTCACTAAATATCGCTAATGAAGTTTCTAAGCGATTACTTCTTCTTTATTCGAAAGTTTGCCGTGCGGCATAAAACGTACGGCGCACGAAAATTACGTGTGCATGTATGATTGGTATTACTTTACGATAAGTATGGCAACTGACGAATTTGTAGCCGGTTGATTTGGATGACATATCCGGTTGGAACGAATTCTGAGAATGGCACCAGTTTAAGAGATATGCGCCGCCAAACTTGCGGTTCCGCATTGCTGCATTGGGGTTCCGCTTGCCTGTGGTGGATTTTGTTTTTTGAGTGCTGAGAAAAGCCTGCGTGGTGTCAAGTGACGACTTTACAGTGCGCGCCGTAGAGCCGCGGTACACATGCGAATAACGCATTCGGAGAACGTGGTCTTGTAAACACCGAGTTCGGATGCCGCCCACGGTCATAATTTTTCCGCGCGGACAAACCTTGTGTGGTACTGCGGTACGCGGTGCTGTGGCACTGGATCCCGAGTCCTTTGCTGGCTAGAGACGACGCCGAGGTTTGAGATGGCGTAGCAACAAATTGTGCTTACCAGGCGTGTTTCGCTGAGGCCGTCGCTGACTACGTGAACACAGGAGAGGGAAACGGAGTTGTCGGAAGAAAGAAAACGGTTTTGCTTTCAACTACGTTTACCTTTAAAAGTAAGCCCATCCTTTGGGTTGTGGCTTAACAAACGTTTAACATTCAATCGCAATTGCATCTGTGGGACGGGCAAACGGCCCCACCGCCTTTTTTCCTTGTCTGTTTGAGCTACAATAATCCAGACAATAACTTTGGGCTGCAATCAGATTTGCTCATAGATCAGTGAGTCACTGTGCAGTCGTATGGACTCCAACAATCATTGAAACAGCCGAAGAGTGAGACACTGCTTGCTCTATTGTTCAGGTTGCAATTCATTTGTTTTATCTGCCATGTATCAGCATCAAACGTTTACCTATAAACGTATTCTTATCGACCTGGTCTGTCTCGTTTCCTGTCTGCGTTTGGTCGTCGCTGCCGATCATCACACGAGAGACTTCACGTTCCAGCAAAGAAGGGAGAAGCAAGAAGAACTGACGTCAAAACATTATAAAAGTGCAGTGGCCAATGCAAACAGAATGGCACATTACAGCCACTAAATACGTTTTTCTTTCTTCCTGCGGCGTTGTCAGCGAGGCCATTTGTACTGATGTGACATGACTCAACTTCCTCGGTGGCAGCATGTTGTAGTGCCTTCGTCGCGAACGAACCAGAGCCATGTTTTAACCTGACACTTATATTATCACGCGTACATCGTTATCTATTTGATGATGATTATTTTTCACCAGCTTGTCACCGTTATCGATTTCCCTCTCGGTGCGATACCCTCCTATAGACGGTATCCAAAAATTATCGAATGTTGTCGCGGATTCCGTATAGCAGAATAGTCTTGTCTAATCAGGTTACACGCGTGACGCGAGTGCTAGCTGTTGTATAAGTTATTGAATATAAGCGAACACGAGCAATTATTCTGGAACGTACTGTCAAACGTGTATAAATAATGTACAGACTACTATCTATCTATCTATCTATCTATCTATCTATCTATCTATCTATCTATCTATCTATCTATCTATCTATCTATCTATCTATCTATCTATCTATCTATCTATCTATCTATCTATCTATCTATCTATCCATCTATCTATCTATCTATCTATCTATTTTGTCTGTTTGACCCATGAGCCCATGAGTTGAGATTTCGACCGTCCGTGCTCCGTGGTCCGTTAGCCATATCGTTGTGCTTTGAGTGTTGCTCGTCTTGTTGGGCGCAATATCCCTCAATAAGGACTTAAATTTTACCTCACGAGTTTTTTTTGTTTTTTTTTGCACTTGTATTCTTCACCGTCAATATAATGGGATATAATATTTACGCGACGTCCCCTATGCGGATGCGTAAACAAACAGAGTGCCCACCAGGAGACAGGCAAGTCTGGCGAGTACGGCCTTGGGTTTCCTGTGGCCCACCTCCCTCCAGGCGCGCCAGTCGGCCAGGCGACCTCCCTTCTGAGTGCACGACAACGCCTTCGTGTCGCCGGCTCCTTTGTCCTCTCCTCCTGGCGGTTAAAAGTGTCCAGTCGTTAGAACCAACGTTTTAACCCTTTCTGGTCGAATAGTTTATGTAGAACTCATAACGCGCTTTGCAACAAATATACGACATGGAGAAAAACAAAATGCTAAAGCTAATCTTACAAAAATTGGCTGCACATCCATCCTTTGGAGATGATTGCGCGACGTTAATGCGATTAGCAATCTATCCTATAGTAGGTGCGTACACTTGGCGATGTTACGTTTTATCCGTTATGACGGTTATTACGAACAGGGCCACATACCCAGTGGCACGTGCCCAGTGACACACATGATATCCAAATGTACCCGCCGTGGTTGCTCAGTGGCTATGGTGTTGGACTGCTGAGCACGAGGTCGCGGGATCGAATCCTGGCCAAGGCGGCCGCATTTCGATGGGGGCGAATGCGAAAACACTCGCGTACTTAGATTTAGGTGCACGGTAAAGAACCCCCAGGTGGTCCAAATTTCCGGAGTCCTGCACTACGGCGTGCCTCATAATCAGAAGGTGGTTTTGGCACGTAAAACCCCAGAATTTAATAATATCCAAGTGCACATACCTAGGGGCACGTACGCAGTGACACAAGCCCAGCGACACACACACCCGGAGACCCAAGTCGGTGTGAAAGGAAAACGGTTAGATCCCGGCACAGATGCCGCAAACTGCGTGAAATATGCTGAGAATTCTAACTAAAAAGTCTGAGCGTCTACAACTTTAATGACATAATTTGTCGACTTGGGGACGCAGGTAAACGTGGCTCGACCTCCCTGATATTTCGCACATGTCCATGGGTCGCCTGACGCTGAAGCGAGGCCGCTGTGAGGTTTCATTGGAGAATTCTGCATTATCCACATCACTTTCCTCGGGCGCATGGCGCTGAGTGGCGGCTGTGTTGCGGTCGCCACTTGAGCCTTTGCTTTCTCCACGCGATAAAAGTGGCTTGAGAAAGGCAAGAGCAAAGGAGGGGGGAGGGGTGACAGGCCGAGCAGTCGCACCAAGTGTCTGGAGGCGGAGTAAAACCACCGTGTATGTACGCGAAGATGTAACACCTGAGGAGGGTTTGCCAGCGCCACTCGTGGCATTGGCGGTGGATGTGGAACATCCTTTGGACCGATGGTGTCGCGTAGTACGTCAACTTTACGTGCACGTATATGCTACGTGAACGTTCTACTGTATCTTGAAAGCCAGCTGCGACGAGGACGCAGTGCACCACGGGTTGTTTCCGCGGCTTATAGTTCGCGTTGATGCGAGACCCAGCACGAAGGCCAATTCGCTCGCTGCTGCTGCCACGCTTCCTCGCTCCAGCGTTTTCACAGCGAGTTTCCGCGGTCATTGAGTGAGATGTGTTCAGGTTTGCTTGTGCGCGCGTGACACCATGCTTGTTGATTTAGTTAGTATCTCTATGTTTACAAGTTTATACAGCCGATAAAACTACTATCCTTGCTTCGTATAGCTGTCCACTAATTTACTATATGGCAATCGATGCTACGGCGACTGCGACTTCTACAACCAAGCTGTTATGGCTAGCCGATCGTCCGTCCGTCTGTCGCCTGTACGCCGAATACTCCTCCGGCACAACCCCACGCGCATGCGCGAAAAAAACAAGAGGAGAGGCACGCGATTGGCTGCTCCAGTAGAGACGTCGTCGCTCTCCGTCGCAGCCGAGAGCGCGTGCAGCGGTTTCTCTCCTGCTGCGAAATGAGTAGGCCACGCGTCATACGTACTCCAAAGGAGCATGCAGCTTTCGATCAGCAACGCCACGAGCAGAACGTGGAACGAGCTCGTCTACGCCGTACCGATGATGCAGCCCGAGCACAAGGACAGGCTCGCGCCGCCGAGCACAAGCAGCAACTGCGCACCGAGGATCCGGCAGCCTACCAAGCCGTCGTTTAAAGAACCGTCGGGATTAACCCAGTAATAAACCGGAGCCGCACGTTTCAGCTTCGCTGGTTAACCATTTGTACGGGATGCTTGGGTGGTGATCTTTTTATTACTTTATTAGCGCTGAAAAAGCAGCGTAGTCAACTTCCCCTAGAATTAAACACATTTTTAAGGGTGTTTTTTAAGCAACTACAGTATTCTTATTGTGTTTCGGGTACCTACTTAATGTGCTGATTCAACCGAGCACTTGGAAAGAATTCGCATTTTGCAAACCCTTTCTTTAAAAATAACTCGGGAGGTAAAGGGTTAAAGACATGTGAACTCAAAGCAAGTAAGTCTAGCTGCAACATAGAACATTAGCTGCTTCATAGACAAACTCAAGCAGTACAACAATATATTTTGTGACCTCACACCTACTTACATACAAAAGTGAACAAAATGCTTGTGTGATTGGTGTACAGCACTCATAATGCACAACTAAACGAATTAAAATTAATCGGTAACCTAAAACCAAGGTGAACATAGACTAATTCCCGAGCAGGTAGCTTCACGCTCAAGTATGAAACAGCGTGCTGTGTCAAAAATATTAGTCGAACTAGGGTGGTGACTGTCATGTGAAGCGCCTCGGGGAAACGCATGCAGCTGTACAACAATACCTGCTCTCCTGGTTTTGCTCATGCCACATCAACCGATTAATCTCAATTATATCATTAATAAAAAAAAATTGGAAAGTTAGATTTGCCCCGCACAAGGCACGAAGGTAATAAAATCAACTCCGACGCTTGTTGAATGGGTACAGCAATGCTACAGTTGACCATCCGAAGGGGGACCGAGCCTTTCCCTTAAATAATGGAGGGGGGCTGCACTCCGCCCCCCCCCCCGACTTTAAACACTGATGGACGCTGTGGTCACTAGGACAGCGGTCCACTGCTCTGCTAGTATGTCCACATACCCCCGACATTCTTTACGCTGTGCAACAAACTTCATCGCCCAGCTTTGAGCAATACAGTAACGAATACCTTTGCCCGGTGCTGGTGGTGAGGTCTGTGCGTGGACCGCTCGTTGCGGATTCGAGGGTTCCGCTGGGATGGCCGCCGACGCCTGGCAGAAATCGTAGGTGATTATGGAGTACATGGAGCTCAGGGCGTTCTTCACCAACGCCGACAGGCTTCCTTCGCCCTCCTCGCGTCTCGAATCCCTGCCGTCGAGAACGTCCCTGAGGTGCTGGAGGTCCTCCAAGGCGGACGGGTCCGCGGAGTCCTCCAGCAGCAGCTGCTCTTCCTCTCCGACTCCACTGCCCGAGGCGCCGCCTTCTCTGGCGTCGTCTTCCATCGACGCCGCCATCGGCTGCTGCCCGCGACGCTGGTCATCCGCCGAACCACCGTCTGTGTCGTGGCTATCGCTTGTACCTCGTGGATTCCCTTCTGCCTCTGGACGTTTAACGAAGACAGATTAACTAAACGATGCACTAGCATTACAAATTTGCAGCAGGGGATTCCAGCTAGAGAAGGAACCGAGAATAAGCTTGAGCGTCATCTTTTCTCTCTTTTTTTTTTCGGCTAGGACAGGGGGAACGAAATAGAGCCGTCAGAATTTAACTGTAGTGCGTGCAGACTGTACTGGCCACTATGTGTACATAACTCACGCCGCGTTGTCCGCTTTCCACACCAGACGATAGCATACGTATGCGTCAGAAGCAGGCACTATAGGCAAGCGTACGTACTCACGTCGTGACAATAATCACACTACTACAAGCAAGCATCGCAGGATGTGATTACAAGCGGGTGGCGACGGATTTATACCGGTGGACGCGAACGACGATCATACCGGGTGAAACACTTTCAAAAATTGTTCAAGGTTGCCTGTGGCAAATATCACAATTCTAGTTCATGAGGTGGTGCACTCGAAGCGGCGAACACTGCTTGCAAAAAAAATTGATGTCCATGCATAATCGAATAATTAATAAACATCACTAATTAACGTTTTAACTGATCACCTTATGACCCGTATTGCAATTTACAAATTCTATAGCCGGGTAGTTCGCAAGACGGATCCACTTGGAACGAATTCTCAGGATGACACCAGTTTCGAAACATTAATTCCCGAGCTTTGGGGAGAAGTGCATTGGCGTTCCAGTTACATAATTAACAAAACGCCATTTTTTGCACTCAAGCACAAAAGTAGCTGGAACGTCCCAGCATTTCTCCGCAAAATTCGGGAGTATCTCGAAGCTCGCGTCATCCAGAGAATTCGTTCCATGTGGATCCGCCCTGCGAGTGCTATAGCTAGAATTTGTCAATTGCAATATGGGTGATACTAAAGTAATAAGTTAAAACGTTAATTGGCGAATTTCTGTTACAAAATTGATCATGCATTCTCATTTTCTTGTGCAAGTAGTGTCCACCGCTTCGAGTAGACCACCTCATGAACAAGAATTGTGCTATATCTGCCAAAGAACTTTTTCAAAGTGTTCGCTGAAACACCTGCAATATAACTCTGAGTGGGTATTGTGCGGCGGCATGTAACGAGCCGTTATATACGGGCAATTATGTCGGCATAGGGGTATACGCACACCCTCGCTCGCGCTTATCACCGGGTCGCGACTCATGACTATCAATCTGTTTTTGCGAGCGTGATCATCATCATCATCAGCCTAGTTACGCCCACTGCAGGGCAAAGGCCTCTCCCATACTTCTCCAACTACCCCGGTCATGTACTAATTGTGGCCATGTTGTCCCTGCAAACGTCCTAATGTCATCCGCCCACCTAACTTTCTTCCGCCCCCTACTACGCTTCCCTTCCCTTGGAATCCAGTCCGTAACCCTTAATGACCATCGGTTATCTTCCCTCCTCATTACATGTCCGGCCCATGCCCATTTCTTTTTCTTGATTTCAACTAAGATGTCATTTACCCGCGTTTGTTCCCTCACCCAATCTGCTCTTTTCTTATCCCTTAACGTTACACTTATCATTCTTCTTTCCATAGCTCGTTGAGTCGTCCTCAATTTCAGCAGAACCCTTTTCGTAAGCCTCCAGGTTTCTGCCCCGTAGGTGAGTACTGGTAAGAAACAGCTGTTATACACTTTCCTCTTGAGGGATAGTGGCAACCTGCTGTTCATGATTTGAGAATGCCTGCCAAACGCACCCCAGCCCATTCTTATTGTGAGTTAACTCAAATATGAACAGGATTGACAGACTGCCGTTGAACGTGCAGCACGCACGAGTGTGAGTGTGTATAAACCGAATAAAAGATATTCGTGAGATGTGAGCGGCCGTTTAATTTTGCACAACTATATCACCATGCATGCATCGACATACGAAAATGGGCGCTTTCCTAAGCGCTTACCTGCGTGCGCCTTCTACGTGGCTTACCTTTCGGAGCTTCGGAGGGCTCGATGCGTTCCGCCTTGTTCTTAGCATCCTGGACTGTGGAGTCCTTGAACTTCACCGGAGGCGTTGTTTTTGCCGCCTGAACACTATCACCCTGTTTTGTCAGTGGCACGGGGGGAGCTTCGAGCTGGCTTGAATTCTTCGTCGCGGTCTCTTTAACCTGCTCTGTTTGCTTCTCGGCCCGCTGATCTGGATATACACAGCATTGTGAAGCGACCATTTAATTTTTTTTTTCAGGAAGCGGGCTCATCTGCATGCATAGTATAGGTCAGGGCAAAAACATTGCCATTAGTATCCCTAACAGCTCGGCGTCGCATGGGACGTTTCCAGTCAACGTCGCCCAGTTTCGTGTCGTCGAGACATGCGATGTATTATCACCTCATCGCGGGCAGGTAACTCTTAGTTTCTAATCTCGGTGACATGAGCCTTACTTCTTCGCGAAAGTTGACAATATTGCACAGGCTTAGGAGCCTTTCAGTGTGTACTTGCGGTATACCCTCTGCCGGCAATGCATTTTCCTGAACCGATGTCATGCAGCTGCTGACAAATAATTCACTCCTTTCAGAACACTCCGACTCGCTGCACAAACGGGGCGTTTCAAAATGGCATTAGGAAAAGTATATCGCTGATCTCGTCCACAAAGTATACCTGCTCGTCAATACTCCCGACCCCTTCATGTGCGGGTGGCTCGCAACGCTACCTGGAGAAACTTTTCCCGCTGTCGAGTTACTCTCCCAGCAGGGCGAGGGGCTTCGGGCGAAGGAAGCATCCGAAGAACGTGATGGCGGGGACGAAATGATGGGGGGGGGGGGGGGGGACTAAGAATGACGTAAAACGGGTGTCGCACGGCGCACTTTCGATCGCGATCAAACCCGATCCAGATCAAATTTCTCGGTCGCGACTGGTTCCTTTGCGCAAGCTGCGCGAGGGAGCCAATCATGGTCGAGAATTTCGATCCGGATCGGGCTTCATCGAGATCAAGAGTGGTCGTGTGACACCGGTATAATTTGGTGGCGCATGCATACACGTTCCCTCTGGTATACACTTGGTGCTGTGTTCTTGGTCTGCCACAGATTACGTAATCAGAATTTCCCCCCCTCTCTCTCTTCTCTCTAATTCGATGATAATGGGAGCGGCGCACGTACCACCTGTTCCCGGCGGACCAGCTTGCGCGGTTTGTTGCTGGGCCTCCTCGGCGCGAGCGAGAGGCGTCAAGACGAGGAAAGCCGCGAGGAGGACGCAGCTGACGCGCAGACGCCAAGGCGCCATTGCACCCCAGCTGTGCGAGCAGCGCCCTCGTCCTCCTCGTCTTCGCCGGTGTTGCTGCTGTCGTAGCCGCCTCGAGATACTGGCGCAAACCCACTGTGGAGGATGCAGAACTAGAGAGAGAGAGAGAGAGAGAGAGAGAGAGAGAAACTGGATGGGAAAGGCAGTGAGCTTAACCGGAAAAGATTCTGGTTTGCTATACTGCACTGGGGGAAGGGTAAGGCGGGAAGGAACGACGGAAAGTGGAGGATGTAAGCCAAGAATTGAACGACGTAGGAAGGATCGAGGATATAAAAACTATTTTCTGCGATTTAATGTGAATCGAAGTAAATCACGGGAAAAGATTATATTACGAGTTGTGGGGCCGATACATATATGCAGCGAGTAATAACTGAATAAATATTACTGTAAATAAAAATGAAAATAGCACAAGGGCTCTGTAAAAGTGTGCTTTGAGTAGAAGGAAGGAATGCGGGGAGGGGTGCAGGGGCCGGGCCTTACTTTTCCCTCGTATACATATTTTTGTTATTGTGAAACCCATGGAAGCTTCATTTTACCAGAGTAGAGGGTGGTCGGCACCACTTGGTTCCATTGCAAAGAGGGGGGAGAGGGGGGCACTGCACTTTCCTTGCAATGGGACCTGTCGGGGTGCGCCCTACTGACGATTATCTTCGATGGCTTCTGCGACATTGTTTTAGCACACTGTGTATTTTTCTCTTATACTGCTAAAAATGGTGTCGAAAGTTGTATTTTGCACGCATTTTACTTTATTCAAAGCGTTTTCCTTATGCATTGTGTCTCGTCAAGCTGTTTGCAACAGCTTTTAGCGGACGGTTCTCGCAAAAACGACTTTGTCGTCTTTGGAAATAATGTTCAGTTCAATCCTCTGAACCGAAGTGCTCAATTGTGCCGTTCTTTATTTAATTATTATACAGGCATGGGGGCATGTCGGCGAGCCACAGAAAACGAAGAGGAGGAGGTATTCTTTAAGATTATAGGAATCTCTCTCATAATCCCTGTTCCAACTTTTCCGATTGTGCTGTGATCTCTCTTCTTCAAGAGTGCTGCTTCTTAGGCGAGGTGGAATTGCATACTTTGGCGAGGTGCGCTTTGAGTATACTGTAGGGGGTACTGCCTATTGGGTACTGCATTGCATACTGTAAGGAGTGGTCTACTCTCTACCATGACCATGGTTTAGCCACGCCATGGATGTGGTCTCGCTACCCTTACGTTTTCGATCAGAACAAATTTTTACCGTGAAAGAAAGAAAAAATATGTGTCTTCCCTAGATGTAAGTATAACGAGGATGTGTTACGCGCGTTAAATGCAAACGTCGCAGAAAGCGGCGTGATAGTATACTTACATAAAAAACAATTAGGACAGGAGCATATATAGTATATATATGCCCCTGTGCTAATTCTGCTGTGCATATAGGGATGTACTACATGTAGCGATAGGACGTGTCTATAGCGATACATATACCTAAATTGGTCATTTGTTGGTATTTCTGTTTACGATCCACCACTGCTGTATCACTTCGCTCGCTGCGCACTTTATGCAGCAAAGGACCACGGCCTTTGCGTAGGCAGACACTCGACCACAGCGTACAATTCCAATTCTCCCCAGAAACAGCACAAATGCAACGAACGACGTCTCTACTCACCATCTTTCAGTTTTACTTAAGCCCGGCCCCCCTAGCTAAAGAGTGTACTCTGTAGCCACACATTTTGACTTCATGCAAAGCCTCTAATCATGGAGCAGCTAATGGACGAAGGTGCGTATATTCCTTCCTTTACGAAAGCGCGCATGTGACTGGTGGCGTCGTCGGCGAAGCTTGGCCTCCGAGATCGGGCAGTGGGTGCATCGAAGGTCATGAGCAAAGTGACGCTTGCACCTATCAATTACCTTACTCCTTTAAGGAGTAACTTAAATCCTTCTCTTTAGAATGTATAGCTTAATGCATATTTAAATTTGAGTACAACCTTGATGATGATGATGATGATGATGAGGCATCACCAGCGAAACGGGCCGGCGGCTGTCACCTAGTTAGCCACCATAATTTAGCCTGCTTGAGATAATCAGGAATTAGACACGCGCACACCAGTATAGCATTTCGCCTGTCTCTCCTGGATTGTTTCCTTCTGCATTAAAACATATCTATCTCAAGTTGAGTAACTTGACTCGTTGTTATAAATTGGAGTGCAACCCTTCCGGCAATTGCCCAGCGCGTCGTCAAAACACCTTCAGGGCAACTAAGAGCGGCTACGCGGAAGAATTTTGTAGGAAACTCTATGGAAGAAACCGCAGAAACGAGTAGTAGCGAGCGGCTTGCTCAGACTTCCGTTCGGAGCAGCGCACATCATGCACACGTGTTTCTTCTGAGGAAGCTTGTGTGAAACCGTAGTGTTGGTACGAAATGCTCCAAGGTACGAATACCAAGATGCTGTTTTTGTCATAGTTTTTGCCGTTCAAACTTTACGTGGTATTCTGCGGAGCACGTGGCCAAGCAGCAGGTCGCAGAAGTGGCTAGAATAGGCAGGTTTGTTCTGCCATCTCGCGTGACGCGGTGTAAGTACAAATTCCAACGAATATTTTTTTGCTTTTATTGTGTGTGTGAACTATCTAACTTCTTCTAGTTTCCAACTACTTCCTACAAATTGTTTACTTTCCTTGTCTAGTTATCTGCTCGTATATCCTCTAAGTCGCTGTTTGCATCTGCATGGCCCGTGGTTTTCTTTCTTATATACCATTTACCTTCCTCCATGGTGTGGCCAATACATCTATCTATATAATAAGTAGCTTTTGATGGCGGGTTCAGTATGTTGACGTGACTGACGTTACTTACGAAACAACTGTTTTACAATTTTGCAATTATCGAAGCATCCAACGGCCGGAACCCACCTGTGCTCCGCATTTGCTACTGCCTGACCACTTACTGTGTTGCAAATTCTATGGCGAAGACGGATATGACTGCAAGGGAAGTTTCAATCGCGCGCTGCCTTCCTTCGCCTACTTTCTTCAGCATAAGCAGTTTTCTGTTATGAAGTTTGAGGTTTGACGCAGGCCCGTCTGGTCGGGACGGTATATAGTCGGCGTAGTGCCGCGGGTTTTGTCTACTTTTCACCAGTTTCCAGTTTTTGTTGTCATTCGTATGGGTCGTTCCAGCAAAGAGAAATCGTGACGAAGAAAACGCAGGGCGTCGGACTAGTTGGCTTTGCACGTTCTGAATATCACACTGCCCTTATAGCGCTCACTTAGAAGGATCAAGCTGCTTGATATCTTTCTAAGCTCTCCAATATTTGACTAATATCACGGGAGCGTCGGCCGGCACGACGACCAGCGCCTTGTCACAGAGCGCACCTGCGAAAGTTACGAAGGTAGGCGTATGCGCACAGAGCGTTCTGGTGTCCTAGCATCGTCCGCTACGATGTTCCAATGAACCCTACGCAGCCCCAACGGT
The DNA here is from genome assembly GCF_023375885.2 of Dermacentor andersoni. NCBI lineage: Eukaryota > Metazoa > Arthropoda > Arachnida > Ixodida > Ixodidae > Dermacentor > Dermacentor andersoni. The sequence continues at coordinate 124,789,156 of NC_092817.1, read as the reverse complement.
TTATCGGGGCATCTGTCGTATGCTACCGCTTATTATAACCGTTGCGTGATGAACACGTGTTTCGCATCTGTTTATTCGTTTGTAGCAAAGAGCAGCTGAGGCTATGTGAAGCTTAACAGAATAGCCTAGCATACGATGCTCAAGAAAGAAAATGTTCTGTGCGCATGCGGCTATTGTAGCTGCTTTCGAAGCTTGTAGCTACTTTCGAAGCTGTGCTCCGCGACATGGCGCTGATCGTCGTATCGGCCGCCGCCCCTATGAGATTAACTCCTTGCACAGCTACATGTGCATGTTCTAAGAAGTGCCAAATTTTCTGAACAAGCTAATTTGTCTTAATTGCATGGAGACCGTTGCGTGGATAGCTGGCCGTATAGTCACACAAAGGAACAAGTGGTGGAGCCAACACATTTCCTGATGTTTCTAAATATTTATTCTGTTAGCTGTTGACTTAACGTAGATGATGATAACTTGGTTTAGGTATTTCACTCTAATGTGCAGATATAAAGCAAATCAGTGTTTCTTGTGGTTACTGTGCTGCTTTTGCAGTTGCAGCAGTTCACCGTACTTAGCCTGTGCTTCTAGGTTCTCAAGCCAAACGTAACCCATATTACGATGAATGTCGACACTAATGCAATTAACATTGATGATATGTAGCGGCATACCACATTGGCAGTGCGAAACCATTTATGCAGCCACGCTCCTCTTTCGCGTTTCTTTCTGAGCATGCTGCGCCATTTGTCGGCATCGCCGTACGAACCATGTGCGGCACGAATTCAATTCTGCCGAGCGTTAGAGAAATTTAAAGGACCATTTTTGTCATTGGAGAGCATGTGGCGCGTACCCAGTGCTCCAAGTTGGCGTCAAAGGGGTTCATTGAAGAGCGGTGCATATCCAGTGCCGCATCCCCGGTGACCCATGTAAGCGCCAAAGAGATGCATTGAAGTGTGGCACATAGGTACAGAGGGCCACATACTTATGCAGGTTGGTCTGATGGTTCGTTTCGAACAGTGTTTCCTCATCGACCCATTCGGTCATGGACTACCCATGACCCAGGTTGGCAGGAAAATGGTTAGAGACATAGACGGTAGACATTCAGCCCCTGAGAAGTGCGTAAACTATCAAAAAATTGCTAATCACAAGAATATGTTCATTTACTGACTTCTAATGTATCAGGTGCAACACATAGCAGTCGTGAAGCTCTTGTATGCGAGAAGACAACAAGGACTTCCTGTAGTCAGTTACAAGTAAAAGATGCATGAGAGGCACCTCCCCCCAGAAATGTGATGTGCCTTCCATTTGGTCCCCTGTGCTTCTAGAAATAATTCCCCTACAAATGTCACCAACACAAACAGTTGAATATTGAGTGTGTCGCAGTCATGCACCACACACAAGCAGCGAAAATCACTGGCTATGAGGACAAGGAAAAGAGCTCAAGGCACTAAGAGGTAATTTCAGAAAAGATAAGTAGAGGTATTTCTTTGACCCCTTTGGCAAACTCTCATCCCACTGCATGTGGGGGTGCACACAACTGCAACAAAGATGCACCAGAAAAGGCCAAGTGGCTTGTCTGATTTCTTCGTAGATGTGGGTACTGCTCGCACATGAAAAACAAAAGGCTGCCCCAGGAGCTTGAAGCGCCTCATGACAAGCAAACTTAGGAAAGCAGAGATGCTTGCATGTCATAGATACAAAAGATTAGAAATTAGAAGGTGACTAAGATTAGGTAATTCACTGACATATGTTTACATGTTCCCTCTGCTGCATTCTTAATCTGTCACTGACTTTGGGCAGTACCAATGAACTTGCTATGATCCTAAATGTCACATTCTTGACTAAACAGAGTTTGGAAAGCAAGGAGGTTAGCCTGAGGTGTCAGGCTTATTCTGCATGAAGGTACAGAAACAAAGCGAGAGAAGGGTGTTTCTTATAGAGGCAGAAAAGATAGGCCAGGTACGTATGCTGGATGTAAAGGTGGTCAGTCTCGCATTTGGATAATTATGTAAAAAGCACATAGTGGCCGCCAAAGTATGACAAGCATGTTGCAGGGTCAGCCATTATCCCATAACGGCAGCTCGTGACTGTGGCCAGTGGTCATAGTGCACAAATAATCTCAACTACCATTATAGGTGTTTCAAGAGCAGGCTAGCAACATGTGCTCTACTCTTCTTGCTAGGGTGTGCTTATTGCTGTGTATTGCCGAAGCAGCAAACATAATTTCATGTAAAGGCCACCCCAAATCTCCGTGATATAATGGGCTTGCATGATATCCGATTGCTCAAGTGCAAATCCGGCTGAAGTTCAATTAAATCTTGATCGGTGTTGGACCAACAGGTTGGAGTAGTCATGCATGCACAACATGCATGCTTGCTGCATGATACTATATTGGCCATGAACACTGGCTCATTCATGTTGGCCATGGAATCGGATTACTGGCATCCAGTCTTGAGAACAAACACAGATGTCAGTAGTTTCCCTGAGAACCATCTTAGCCTCTGTATCATCTCGTAGCTAAGTAAGCGGAAATTATCAGGTATCCATTGATGTATTGTGAAGTGACTACTGTTCTAAGCAGAACTACAACTCGGCAACATCATATGCATGCAAACAATACGGTCCTCATGTGTGGCTAGATGCATTCAGTTGCAGCGCATACCACAGAGTGCTGCAAAGGTTAGAATCATTGGAAGCTTTTTATACTACGAGTAAGGGACATGCGACTGTTGAAGCAGTCTTCAAGGGATTGCCGAGATAAATTCTGTGGTAAGGTGCTAAATTCAGTAAACCTCTGACGTTCTAGAAAAAAATCTTCTCCAGCTAAAGAATGAACCAAACTGTCAGATTGCCGTTATTAATATGCTAGTGTAAAACATAATCAGAATGCTAAGCAAGTTGACTGAATTCTGGTATAATTCACTTCCTTCTAATCTCCTTGTTTTTTTTTTTTTTTTTTTGGAACTAGAGAATAACTGGGATCCTGTTTCTGTTACAAAAGTGTGATCTTGAACTTCGTCATTATGACAGTGATCTTCATGTTGTCTTACATATACACTATGCACTTACATAACTCTATTGTGTAAATTTAAGTAATTAAATTATGGGGTTTTACGTACCAGAACCACGACCCGATAATGAGGCATGCTGTGGTAGGGGACTCCGGAAATTTGGACCACCTGGGGTTCTTTAATGTGCACCTAAATCTAAGTACATGGGTGTTTTCGCATTTCGCCCCCATCGAAATACAGCCCCCGTGGCCGGGATTCGATCCCACAACCTCGTGCTTAGCAGCCCAACACCATAGCCATCAAGCAACCTCAGCGAGTTTGTGTAAATTTGAGGCATCTCATAAAAGAATGAGGGTTCACTTATGATGATGTACAAAATAGAAGCTAAACCTCTTAAACATAAAGTCAGCAACTATTGCACACGTTAAATCGTAAATGATTTTCTCCTGCTAACAAGTGATGAATGTGTAGTATTACTAGGAAGGATAAAGTTCATAGTGGGGCCTATATCTGAGATACAATCTTGTTTGCAAGTGTAAGAAATAAGACATATTGCCAAATGATTCAAATGGTGTTGCCCCCCCAAGACTAGGCAAGTATTGAGAAATATATTGCCAAGATACCAAGAAAGGACTTTGTAGATGATATGGTCAGAAGCAAGGATTTAGATCAGAAACCTCATGTACAGTTTTTCACTTTTACTGTGGGTATTGGATGACACTTATTTTAACAAAGCATAGACCCAGTCCACAAAAAGCTTATACTCGGGTATATTTGAAAAGCAACATAGATGCATTGCTAGGTGCAATTAAATGTGTTTGCACGAACAGCAACAAAAAAAGAAAGGAAAAAAGAACACTTTGTCTTTTTTCATCTTAAAGCCTTGTATGTGCTTTGCAGTCCAGAATCTACTTGCAAGTTATCCAAAAATTGTTGCAAACTGCATTTTATATTGTTTTATTATTAATTCATTCCTGTTTCATTCGGTTTCAGAAATCTTGACTTCCACATCTGTACTAAATATTATTAGTAGAGGCAATAGCACTGATAAAGATAGTAAAAATGTAAAGTTGTACAGCAAATAACTATTTGGCTGCTTCAACTGGCTCTGTGACACCATAGCACCAGTAACCGAATTTTCAGTAACGACTGAAGCAATGCTTGATATTTATTTTTTTTTTTTTTTTTGCTAGTTACAGTTGTAAAGCTGGGTTCTTCTTTTCTCAATTGAGACCAGACACTGACTTCTCGGTTAAAGTTGTGTTGCTAGCCTTTGTTGGAAAACATCAGTACCCTGTTTCAAAATATTACCAAAAAGTTGGTATGTGCTTTCTAGCCACTGTTAGCAGAAACAGCCAGGGAGAATCCTTTTCAAGCAAATAACTCTGAAGCAAGCTTCATCCGGCTTGAAGAAAATTGTAGACTTGCCCAGGCACACGACACATCAGGGAGCCCTTGTTCAGACAGTCTGTCCTCCACAGTGACCGGCATGCTGACTTAGCGAGCGGAGCCAAGACAGCTAATTAAAGAGCCTTACTGCACTTCCTGCACGATGCGTGGTTGCAGTCATATCTAATGTAAGGAAATAAGAGTGAGACGGTCTGCTTATTCCGCCATTTTAATGAACTTTCTCTTCTTCTTGTCACGCACCCCAAGTCTCAGTGTTGTCTTTCTTCACGGAGGTTCCGCTTCAGGCACTTCACACTCTCCGCGGCTTTGATTGTCTCCCTCCTGGGGTAATATGGAATCATGTTGCCGATGGCACTGGATTCAATCTTCTCCCCTGGTGCTTCCTAATAAACGGCCTTCAGAACGCCTAGTTGCTTCACTGTTTTGATCACCATGTAGGTGCTGGTGAATGGAGACTTGGAGCAGTCCAGTCCTTTGCGTACAAGGACTAAGTGTCCTGGTTTGATGTCTGAAATTTTATATCGATGTTTGGAGTCGTAACATTTCTTCATTGATAGCTTGTACTGATGCTGTGGATCTTTTGTCTTGGCAAGTTCTTGTAGAATTACCTTGCCCGCTACTCCCAGAAGATGATCCGCCAGTAGCCATGGGCTGGTTCCACAGGCAGCACAATCAGATGCGCAACCAAGGCCAGCCGTATCGGCGCGGTTGTGATGCTGGACAGCAGCTTCCCGAATGCATTTCCATCCGCTAGGGACATTTGGATATAATGTTCTGTACGTCTTCAAATCGCGGATCAATCGCTTGGCCAGAACCCTCAGGATGGTATGGTCTAGTGAAGTGCAGGGTGATCCCCTTTTCCTCTGCCCTAGCTCTTAGCCTTTCACTTCTGAATGGTGGACCCTTGTTGCAGTGGCGTAGCCAGAAATTTCGTTCGAGAGGGGGGGGGGGGCTCACAATGCAGCTCGGGCTGCCCCTTATAAAATTTCTCAAGGGACCAAATACATGAATAACAACTGCATTGCCATTGCCAAAGATGATCCCAACGAATTCTTAGATGCTATACACTGTCAAGGCATGTAGAAAATGTATTTTTTCATAAAAGAGTATACTTGTATGTCCCAAAAATTATGCCCGACATAACGGATATCAACGCTTCCGTGTTTCTTGCCTATTTAACAAGTAAAGAAAATATTAAACGAACTTTACAACTATAGCAGTTCAAAACCAGCAAAGAAGTGCATGCCACTGACATGAAAAATGTTTAAATATGTTTAAGTAGTTTAAGGAAACTTTGTTATTCAAGAACTTTGTTTACATCTTTGTACATATGCAACTGCCTGGGGAAAATCTCAATGACGCTGTCCTTTGTGCCAATGTATTGCGCAGGAGCAGCTGTCACCGGTCGTGTATTGTGAGTAATTGCACCGAAATTATATTCGAAACAGAGAGCACGTATAGAAAGCAGTTCTGCAAAATATACAAGTGCAAGTCAAATGAGAGTGAGGAAATGCGAATATATGACAATCAACGTACTTTATTTAAAGGTAGTCTCCATGAGCATTCAGACATTTTTCCCAAGGACTCACGAGTCGCGCGTTTCCCATATCATAAAGCTTCTTGGGTTGCTGCTTCAAAAAGTCTGTAACGGACTATTTCACGTCACCATCTGACACGAATCTGGTTCCCTTGGGCTGTCTTTTCAGTTGCCCCAAAATGTGGAAGTCGCAAGGCAACAGGATTGGGCTATAAGGCAGATGTTGCAGCGTTTCCCACTTGAACTTTGCCACTTTTGTGTTAACCTCATCAGTGACGTGGGGACTGGCATTGTCTTGGAGCAAGATGGCCCCATTCGTCAATTTTCCATGTCGTTTGTTCTTGATTGCAACATGCAACCGTTCCGGCGTTTCACAATATTGGAAGCGATTGATAGTCTCTCTAGATTTAGCAAATGCAATCAGTAATGGCGCCTGACGATCGAAAAAAAGACGACACCTTTCTGGTGGAAATGACGGCCTTTGCTTTGGGGGGGGGGGGTGAATTTGAATGTTTCCACTGTAAGCTTTGCCATCGTGTTTCTGCCTCCTAGTAGTGGCATCATGATTCGTCCCCGGTCACAATTACAGACAAGAAGTCATCACCCTCATTGTGATACTGGATCATATGAGTCAAGGCAGCGCCGAAGCTCTCCGTCTTCTGACAGTGGTTCAATATGTTGGGCATCCATTGCACACACAACAGCCGACAACCGAGATGTTCATGAATTATGGTGTGAACTGAACTGTGACGGATGTTCACACGCTCTGCCAGTTCATCAATGCTTATTTGCCGTTCTTGTCTAATCAGCTCATCAACCTTAGCAGTTGTGTCGGAGGTGATTGCATGGCTGCTTTGGCCCGGTCTTGGATCGTCTTTGTAACTTTCACGTCCTTCTTTGAACCGGTTACTCCAACGCTTCACAGTGGCCAATGAAATGCAATGTTCAACGTACACGGCAGCCATACAGCGACTAATGTTTTTTTTTTTTTTTTTTTTGGAAGCACCTTCAGCTGGTCAAAAACCTCATGACACCACGCTGTTCAACTTTTGGAGCGTCCATTACGTCACACAACCATGTACAGCGCACTGTATGTGAGCATTAAAGAACATTTATCCTCACCTGCGTGTCACTTTTGTAAATGAGAGAACCCTGTGTGCTATGCGCTTGCCTCACAGATAATGAACTTAACCATTATTGCGCGGGGTGGGTTGGCTCAGTTTCGTTTGGCTCGCCTCGTGCATTAGAAATACGAAGATACAATAGAATATACAAATGCGAAGATACAGATTGATAAAGGGCAAAAAAATGTCACTGGAAACAAAGCTCACTGCACGTACACACAAACCATCGCAACAAGATATTTAAATATATGTATAAGTCTCCAATAAATCTACGTATCTAACAAAAAGTCACTGTATATAATGCATCAAACAAGGCAAATAAACATGTTGCATAATCACAGATCACAGAATCCCCCCCCCCCCCCCTCCCTCCACTCCCCCTGATGTATCGCGCGCGATGGAAAGTGGCGTGCTTCCTCCCACTTTTCTCCCTTGCGCACACAAGATCGACCCACCATCGTCGGCTCACCCACGCAACCAGCACCCCTCTACGCTTTACAGCATGCACATACAGCATGCGGCGTACGGTCATGATGTTATTGCATAGGTCTTTATACGGAACATGAGGGCGACAGCGAAGGCTGGAATGCGCCTGGATTGTCCATATAATTGCTCTCACAATAATATAATATGAGTATCCAGCAACTGAAGCATCTCGTGGGCCAATACTTTCCGAAAAAGAAGTAGTAACAAAATCGAACTTTCACCATGCGATAATTCGTTCTTTTCGTACTATCTTTCTTTCTTTTGTGGGACGGGAGCACCAAAATGAAAAAAAGACAAAAGTGTAAAGTATGTTGGCCACAATCGAAAGCCTACTTTGGGCACCTATGGTGTGGCTACCGAAGGAAGATTGATGAAAACGGGAGACGCTTGGTCTACAGAGAAGCATACGCATACTGCTCGGTATCCTACACCGGCGAGACAGGACTTTTCGGAGAGGTTGCGCTCAAGCGAATGTGTTGCAATACGTTGAGTCCCACAGTGATGCCGGCGGGCAACCATCGTTTCTTTTTCTCGTCTGCTAGCCAGAAAGTGTCCAAAACACTGCCAACTGAAAATCCTATCGGCTAGAGAAAAACGAACGCACGCCGAAGTGCGCCGCGCAGTGGTCGAGGCAACACGAGAAAAACGCATGCACTTTGGCTGGCTCCAGCAGCCCGGTGGTAGCGAAAACAAGAAAATTAAAGAGGCTCAGTGTGTCCTCGCAAATAAAAGTCAAAGTAGAAAAATAAATAAGAATGTGATTACCCTTGCTGACTTTAGTGTCGTAACATGGATGCTTTGGAGCAGGTAAAAAAAATTTTGATATTCTTTTCTGTGACATGACGGCACAAATGAGCCACCACAATGCTTCGTCTGATCAGACCTCGCTGCATGCTTTGTCAACTTGTCTGATAGTGTGTTGATTTGGCTTGTCTCGTAGCATGGTCCATTGTACGGCTTTAGAAAAGTCAATGCACCTTTGGCTTCAAGTATTTATAACAACATTAAACCCACAAAATTTCGGAATTGAAAATCTAAAGCACGAGTTTGGAAATGTCACTGCACTTTTCGCATCAAATGTTTATGAGAAATTTATATCCATAAAGTTTCGGAATTGAAATCCATGCACTCCATAGATTCCGTGGAATCTGTGAGGGACTGCGAAGAGCCCGCTCGCCATCAAGAAGCCTTTGAAACTTTGTGCTCGGATGGGGCTCCTTGCGCTATGTATCCGCAATGTTTGCGCTGAAATAGACATTCCAGACAAAATGGAGAATAATTTCCGGCACCGGGGGTTCCTTTGGTCGGCGGTGCATGACAGCAGGAAAAAATTTCGGGTGGGCAGGGGGAAGGGGGGCGCTGAAGCCCCATAAGCAACCTCCACCCCCCCCCCTGGCTATGCCCCTGCGTTGTCGGTCACAATGACTCTACTATTCTTAAACATTTCCCGTTGCATAAGCGAAATGATAGCATTAGAGTCTTCGTTTCCGGGTTTCGCAGCTGCCATTCGTGTACATTGGTCAATAGCAACCAGAAAAGCTTGCTTCTTAAGCACTCTTTTTCCCTTTCTTTTTAAGCTCAACAAAGTCTGGGTGCAGAGATTCAAATGGCACATTGGAGTACACAGGTATGGTCATTTCTTTTCACGACCCAGGTATAAGGAACTCTGTTGAGCTGGCTCCATGTTTCAAGCTAACTTGCTCTTCACCGTTGATCCGGTAACTTGGGACGTATCCACGTTCATCGTGGTGTCGGCCGGTTCCAATCTGGACCCACATCGGCTTCACTTTGTAACGGCTGCACCAAAAATGTAAGGAAATGAGAGTGAGGTGGTCTGCTTAGTCCACCATCTTAATTAACTTTCTCTTCTCTTCTCGCACCCCAAGTCTCGGTCGTCATCTTTCTTATCTTCACGGAGGTTCTGCTTCACGCACGTCACATCTAATAAGTCTTTTTGCCTTTCTTTATTGTGCTATAAGGCAGCCCACCTAAAAGAAAGGAAAGAAAGAGAGAGAAAATTGGGGTGAGAAAGTTTCAAGAAGTATTGCTTAATGAAAAGGGTTGTGAAAAAAATCTGGAAAAGTGAACAGTTGTATGCTAAACATTAGGATGCCAAAGGTGCCATTGATGTGACAGCTATAATGTATAGAAATAAATTATCTCGCAAAATACTGTTCAGTCACATCATTTCAAGCTTACTGCAAATTGTACCAATTACCTCTGATTATTTCGGAAAAATTTATGAATCTTTACTTACATGAACATTGTAAACTTAGAATATTTTTGTAGTAAAAAGACATACGAACTTATGAAGCCATGTGCACTGTTTTAAACTTAAACATTACGCTTAAAGTAGGTGTTGCATAAACGTGTCAATGTTCTTGTACATTGATGTTCTGTAACTTAAACACCATGACATTTCCTAATCAGTTAAGTTCATTCAGTTTCCAGAGTTGTTGCATTCTACCATAAAATTAAATTACAAAATTTAGCATATTTGAGAATTATTGAAAAGAAAAAAAAATATCGTAGTGTTAAGCACTTTGCTGCAGTGTATACTAACTGTGAAAGGTGATATTATAATAGAGAAATGACATTCCTCTAAACTAACGGGAAGCATGACATTTGCATTTCGGCTCATTTTCAGGCCTGCCTAAGTACATAACGAGGCAGTCAAAGAAAAAAAAATAAAGGTACGTCATTTCATAGCATGCTTTAAGGACACTTTATTCTTAAACATTTACTGCATAACATTTTGCAAGGTTCCTGTGGAATGTACTCATGTAAAGAGTTTTACTGTTCCCTCCGCTATCCAAACTGACTGCCATTGAGGCAAACAAAGCTTTCACCGCTCTATGCCCATTAACTGTTTCTACCAGTATTAAATTTTTTTCAGCCACGGAAAAGAATTATAAACACCCACATGGTGTTTTTTATTGTTTGTTTGTTTGTTTCATACCTGCATCGTCGATGCGGGCATTACAGCAGGAAGTTACATTGTAAAGGAAGAAACAAGTGATCACATACATAAAGCATGATAAAACGCATCATTGTTTTCAATATTAGACTCTGTCAGGTGAAAGGGTATTTCATTATGTTATAGATCGAGCAAAAGAAGAATACCGGAAGATGTCACTCCTGAAAGAGAACTCGCAGACTTTCAGTGCATGGTCGCGTTTCATCGAAATAAGTAGGTGACTTAAAAATCTTTCTCTCTCAGTCCCTGTTTTAGAATAAAAAATAATGTGAAGAAATTTCTATGTGAGATATTTTTCGCCGGTCTTTTAATGCTTGCCACGATAATTTAATGTTACTTTCTGTCATATTTAATTTTCTACTATAATTAAGAAAAAACCTAGCTGCCCTATTATGAACTCTTTCAAACTGTTCCGTGAGATCAGCCGTGTGTGGATCCCAACAGATACAGCCTTAATGATGACTTAATAAGAGCCATAATAAGCCAACAAGCAATGAAATCAAGGAAAGTATAGGGAAAGATAAATGTTTTGATGCAACTGTCTTAATTAATTAAAAGTGGTTGTTGAATTTGCGGTTAATTTGGCATGTCTAACAAAAGAAAAGGGCAGTGAAAGCGAAGGAAAGCTTTGCTCCAGTGAGAGCCAGACCTGCAACCACCACATGATGCGTGCAATGCTCTGCCAATGTAGGTATATATATATATATATATATATATATATATATATATATATATATATATATATATATATATATAGCAACAGCTGTCCCTCCATCAACTTTCTTGGGTCTTTACTAGGGTTGTTCAAAGAGTGAAGTTCCTTTATTAAATACAAACGTTCGAGAAAAAGGACCCCGAAATATTGAACCGAATATCTTTCTTTTTTTTTATTTTCCATTTCTAAACTATGAACTGAACTATCAAGTTTGCATGGATGCTTTCTGCTAAAAGGAGACTTATTTATGTTATTTGACTCATGCATCTAATGCTGTTCACAACTAGATGTCTGGCCGGCTGAGGTGCTTGGGAATGAGAAATAAGTGCTTTCAGTGGTCTATTGAGCCACTAAATGATGTAGTGCGCTGTGTTCGCTGAAGGTGTGCGATACCAGAGCACCACACAATGTTTTATAGGGATGCAAACATGGTGAGACTGGGCAAATAATAAACTGGTTTGCGCAACGTCGAGACAAATTCGTATACTATAGGCATGCTTAACAGTAAAGCATTCTTATCGAATGACTAGAAATTATTGGGCAGAAATTACCTGCACAACAGTACTGCGGCTCTTCTGCAGCAGAATAATTCGGAGCAGTCCCCACTTTCATCAGTCTCACTTTGTTGAAATTCCAACAAGTTTTGTTATCACTTATATTTTAACAGAAACAAATGTTCGACAATATCAAACAGTGAATTCTTGCATTGAATACGAATGTAATAGCAAGGATTATTCAATTTGTATTTGAAATTTTCAGATGTTTGCGCGCCTCTATCATTTGCCTACCTTGACAGCCACTGCTGTAGCTGGATCGGGGGGGGGGTATTCTGTAAGAGTCCACCTAGTGGACTGTCCATCTCGGCCGCTGCTGATTGGACGCAGCTGTACGAGAGAGGAGGAGACGAGAGACCCTAGCCAATCAGCAGCAGCCGAAATGGACAGTCCACGAGGTGGACTCTTACAGAATACCCCCCCCCCCCCCCCTGTAGAGCTTCATTAGCATATTGCGGAGGCTGTGGGTTGGATCCCACCAGTGGCAGAGGTTTCTTTTCTTCCCATTTCATTCCCATAATACTTTTGCTCAAAAACATGGTTTTTAGTAGATTTACCCTTCATATTTGATTATACAGTTTAACAACAGTTAATTCCCTTTGCACTTTCCTTGGCATCATTTTCTATTGGCTTCGTATGGTCATTACTAAAATTTGAGCCCCTCATTGTAAGAGGTGAGTTAATGAGCAGTTGGCACAGTTAGCATGTTTATAAAATGTGACATGAAATTAAAAGCAAGGAATGGCAGGTGCTTCTTTTCACTAAATTTTCTTTTGTTCTTAATACCGTGCCTCAACTTATATGCAAGACATTTGGGAAAAAGTCATTTAAGTAGCTGTTTTGTCACTGGTGTTTGTGTGACAGATCAATTTGTAGATTCATTCTGCAATTTGTCGAGTGCACTCACAGGCATTCTGTGAATGGAAACTTGAGGAAAGAGTATGAAGATGTCCCAAGCCTATTTTGTGATTGCTCAGTTCGAAATTATTTATTTGCTAAAGACTTACGTAGTAAACGTCAAGATGAACAATATTGTCAAAATAAAACCGTAATAAGCTGTAATGTAATCACTAACCTCCATATTTTTAGTATAACAGCCTCATTGTTTAATTTGTGCATGAATATAAAAAAAATAAAAGATACGGAATGGGAAACCACAAAACATCAGCAGAAAGGAAGAAAAATAATGGAAATCTTGTCAGCTGGAGCTTTAACTCAGCACAGTTTTTGTTATGCTACGTAAAGAAACATGTGATGACAGTCCATTGATGTACTTTTCTGATACATTTTTGTCGCTGTTTAAAGTCAACCAGCTGTATAAACTTAATAACCTAAAAATGCCATTATGTAACTGGTGTAACATGATGTATACCAAATTGCACTTAACCTCTTTTGCCCATTTCAGTTGAAGTAATGTTATTTTTGTCATGCATTTATTATTGTCACATTGTAAGAGCAACTAATTATGAAAAGCCACTTCATTCATTGATAAAGAGATATCTGCTGATAGTAGTTCCCTTTAAATTTCATATCAATGCGCTAGAATTTTGGAGGCTTCATGTCTGGCGCACGGAGGCTAACAAATGTGTTTCCATCATGGTACTTCATACAGGACTGGAAATAAAAGGGTTGGAAATGTAGAACAAAGTAAGAAAAAAAAATCCCAGCGGTGATGCCTTAGTAAGCGATAGCTTGCTCATTATGACAAGAGACATGCTGTAGATTGCAGCAACAAACTTGCTGCTCAGCGACCATTGCAGAGAATGCAGTACTTTTAGTCAGCAATAAAACGTGTTCAATCGCAAGTCACAATCTGCTTGTCCGCGCAGAAACGTGCCACAGCACAACAGTACGATGAGAGACTCAACAAATTTTTTGTTGTTGCCAAAGAATGGCTCATGCCCGCTACAGAAGATTAGCCATGAAGCAGGTCGTTTTACAAATGTTAGTAGGATTGTTAATGAAATAAAGCTTCTCGCATATTTGAGCATAATTTCTAGGATGCATGCGTCCCGTAATTTCTTTCTCCATCGCTCTCAGGAAGATGTGTGTGCTCACTTTTTATAAGGAAATTGCTGCAGCATCTCAAGCGCCAGCTTGCACAAATTTATTTAACCTTCTCGGGGATGGGGGAGGGGGGCGGGGAGGCATGCATCTGTGTCTAATAGAGCATAGGGCTTTTTTGCAAGGGGCCAGGCTTTGAAACCAACCATTGCACATCTTTATTCAAAAATGCATGCAGAAAGGAAATTTGGACAGTGCCCGGCCCACCATCTTGTGGCAGCATGAGATGCCTTATATACTAGAAGGGTACTTACATTGAGCAAGTTAATTCAGACAAGTTTCTCAAGTGAGCGAAGTTGGCAAAAGCAGAGTCATTGAAAAGGTTGTCCAAGAACAATGTGTTGCTTCTGAATATCTACTGTTCAAGTTTACTGCTGCTCCTCGTCTACCAAGTATAAAGTAAAAATTATAGTTTCGCCCATAATGCGAAGCAGTGATGTGATAGCTGGCGAAGTGTGCTGTGCAGTAAGCCTTAGGCTGTTTCGTGGGGTGTTAAAGTGAACATTCGCAGGTGCAAGTTTGCAATCTCCTTTCAAGAAGTGAAAGAAGTGAGGGTCATATTTGTTCGTGAAGTTCTGCCTCTCTATGGTGAATCGGAGAGACTCGACTTTTACTCCTCTTCTTACCCATCCAAGCTTAGCCACTGTTGTCTTTACTGAAACAACCCTTTAGCTTCTTTCTGGATTTGCTTGACTTTTTTCAAACTTATATCTCCAGTAGAATAAGGGCAACACTGTACTTTAGTCAACCAAGGGAACAGGCTGTCTTCAGGAAGGGATACTCTTCTATATATCACATCCATGTCATTAATCAGGTTATTGAGAAATCCGCAGAGTACAATAAACCTCTCTATATGGCTTTCATAGATTACGAAAGGGCATTTGATTCAGTAGAGGTACCAGCAGTCATAGAGGCATTACATAATCAAGGAGCACAGATCGCTTACATAAACAGCTTGGAAAATATCTACAGAGTTTCTACAGCTGCCCTAATTCTACACAAAAAAAAAAGCAGGAAGATACCTATAAAGAAAGGGGTCAGACAGGGAGACACAATCTCTCCAATGCTGTTCACTGCATGCTTGGAAGAAGTATTCGAGCTATTAAACTGGGAAGGCTCAGGAGTAAGTATAGATAGTGAATATCTCAGCAACCTTCGGTTTGCCAATGACATTGTTCTATTCAAGAACAATGCAGACGAGTTACAACAAATGATTGATGACCTTAACAGAGAGAATGTAAGAGTGGGGTTAAAGATTAATATGCAGAAGACAAAGGTAATGATAAATAGCAGGGCAAAGGAACAAGAGTTCAAGATCGCCAGTTGGCCTCTAGAGTCTGTGAAGGAGTATGTTTACCTAGGTCAATTAATTACAAGGAACCCTCATCATGAGAAGCAAATTCATAGAAGAATAAAAATGGGTTGGATCACATATGGCAGACATTGTTAGCTCCTGACTTGAAGCTTACCATTATCATTGAAAAGGAAGGTGTACAATCAGTGAATTTTACCAGCGCTGACATATGGGGCAGAGACTTAGAGACTGACAAAGGAGCTTGAGAACAAGTTAAGGACTGCACAAAGAACGATGGAATGAGCATCGCTAGGCATAATGTTAAGAGACAGAGAGCGGTTTGGATCAGAGAGCAAACGGGTATAGACGATATTCTAATTGACATCAAGATAAAAAAATGGAGCTGGGCAGGTCATGTAATGCGCCAGTTAGATAACCGTTGGACCATTAGGGATACAAAATGGGTACCAAGGGTACCATGGGTACGAAGGGTACAATGGTTACCAAGAAACGTAGTCAAGGGCAGCAGAAGACTAGGGGGAGTGATGTACTTAGCAAATTTGCAGGCTCTAGTTGGAATCGGTTGCCGCAGGACAGAGGTAATTGGCGACCGTAGGGGAGAGGCCTTTGTCCTGCAGTGGACATAAAAGAGGCTGATGATGATGAATCCTAATGATCCATCAGTGGTTCGTCATGCACAGGAATTGAGATTTCAAAATGTGCTGCCACAGTGAACGTGTTAAGTAATCAGTAGTCATAAATTGTCTCACATTTTATTATTAACTTTATGGCCACAATGTCAGTACAAGGTTTGCAGAGCACTTTTGAATACATCAATTTCAATTGTTTGCAACATGCTACCTTTACACAGCCCCTCTTTCCCATGTTTAAAGAAAGCCTCTGTAACTAGCAAACCGCAAGCAGTGACGGCTTCTAAATTATGTTGTACTTTATTTTTAACATGGTAAAAGGAGTTATGCAAATGTGTTGCAATATAAGAATGGTGTTATCAAGTCTGCTATATAAACCTTGTATTCTTTTGACATTGTGGCTATTCAGTTAATAATTAAAGTGTTAATTAATCAGTAGTAATTGCTTAATTAAAAAAGAACACAAAAAATATTGGAGGCTTCTTTAGGTTGCTAATGACAGAGAGTTGCTTTCATCTGCATAGAAGGCTTCATTCTTTATCTTTTCTTAACTTGCTCCATGTTAGATTGGACACCCAGTATACTCGCAATGTTGACTCTGCAAAGGATATGACAGGCCTTTCAATGGCTTGTGCCAACTTCTTTTTATTCTGTGCTTGTTTTAACTAAGGGACATACCTTTTATAAAGCCTAGTTCTAGCATAATTGCCTTGAGGTTTATTTTATGCAGTGAAATAGCCTATAAAGAATAGTTTGTGTCAAGGTTACTAGCATTCCAATTTGTTACCAAATCTACACTAAATAAAGAGATCCTATGAAGATGGGGCCTTAAATGATCGGCAGTAAGCAAAGAAACGAAGCCTCCCAGAGCCAACATTTAAAGTCTTCATCCACTGTTGAGCAATTTGTCCTTAGCATGTTTTAGAGTTTAACAACTCACATTTATTCTAACACACGGCAGAAAAGGCATGTCAATGTTTAGGGTTGTTGGCAAAAAGCCACAGAAGACTTGACAAGTGACCTTCAAGCCGTTATTAACACAGAGGCTGCAGGATGCAGAAAGTTTTAGCTACCATTACAGCCTATTCGCTATATAAAGGTGCTTTAACAAATATTGCAAGTATAGCCACCAGTGCAAAGAGAGACAAAAAGAAACAAATAAAAAGAAAATGCATGCTGAAGTAAGCAATCACATGAAGTTGTTCCTTTACACCTGTGTTTATTTCTTGAAATTTTTCTGGTGCTGTATGACTTTTTTTTTTTTTTTTGAATTTCCAGTAACCATCATCATCAGCTACTGATGCATCTGAATGAAGCAGACTGAGTGTGGAGAGGAGTCAGTTTCTGAAGTTTGAAGAATTTCTCGGGGTGCTTCCTGCCTTTTTTCATCCCTTCTTTTTTCATACCCTTTTATAGCATGCTGCAGTCTTAGTATTGCCGTCTTTTGACATCATTGCATCAACTAAGGACGGCAGGAAAGCACTCTTTAGTCTTTTCTGTGAGATGGTCTGACAGCTATTGACTCTATGCTGTCATGATCGGAGAAGTAATTTTTTCTTTAATTTTCCTGGATTTCCATGCGGCATATAGTCAGTATAAAGTTATGCATAAGCATGGAGGCCTATTTCATGCAGATACTGCAACAGCGACATGAAATGTATTGTCCATGAGCCATTGTTCATAGACTTCAGGTTGGTTGCTTCTAACCTTCACACCCCTAAGTACGCTTTCGTGGACTTTGTCCCTAGTCATGTCCAAAATAAATGGCGAACATCTGTTGCAGATACAGGAGCTGAGCACTTCAGATAGTGGACATTGTCTTCATATTGTTGACCCCAGATACAAGTGATGCCTGGTGTAAGTGGCCGGCATGAAGTCTCCAAAGGATGGACCAGTTATTTGTGTTTTGTTTCTAACTGTGTTGAAACAATCCGAGTCTTGGGGCCAAGCACATTGAGTAAATAAACATTTCTTGTCAGGCTCATGCTCAAATCGAGTGCACGGGGGTTGGTTACATGTTGAATGAGCACCTTCAATTCTTTTGTTGAGCTGGGCATTGTGCTGTCTGCCAGCTACACTTCATTTATTCAGTATTAGTTAAAGCAAAACGGGCTTTTGCTTTAAATAGATGAGGATAGGATTGGTCAGCGATAGAACCTATTGTCAGATTACCAATGTATCTCAGCATCCTGAGTTGTTAGTGCCTACTGCCTGGAAGAGTGCAATACAAAATTTTTGGGTTAGTTGTTTTTTAATTATAGGAATATGTAACCTTTTAAGTGCCTTTGTTTGTACTGTAAGGAAATTCTGAAACGGAACATACACATTTATGACTGTGCAACAATGAACACCTTGAGCATTTTTTTTTTTTTTACAAAAAGAGGAGGTCGTTAATATTGTTTCTTTGCACCTGTCTGTATCATAGTGCCTGGTGCATAGTTGCAGGTCGTTTAAAATAAGCTGTGGACAAAACACATTGCACAACAGGCTAACACGCTATAATGTAGAAGTGTGGTGAGCAATTGAATAAATAGTAAAAGTATTTTATGGGGATATTCATTTTCATTTTAATGTCCATGAAGTGTTTTGGGATGGTTAGCATATGAAAGAGGAAGTGGGCAAGGGTGCTGGGAGTGCTCCAAATAGTTCGGCGTAGACTCGCCAGGAAAACTAGTCTAATTTAGCCCCCCCCTAATGAAAGTTCCTCCACAAGTCTATGTACAGTTGCATGCAATATGGGCTGCAGCATGGAGCTTGTGGTCGAAGGGGCCCAAGACTGCATGGAGACAACCACATATGAAAAATTGGAGAAGTAAACACCATGCCAAACAGGTATTTATTAAAGTAATTTTCTGTATGTCTGCACTGCCGTGCCATCATGAGGCCCCTTTGACCATAGGGACCGTGTTGCAGCTCACGTTGCACGTGCCCGTACATAGAATGTTCAGTAGAACAGTAGTGCCCTTCCATGAGAACATATAAAGTCATTCAAGGACTCAGTTTGGTAATGTTGCTTTTTCCAATGCTATTCCTTTTCACGCATCGTTAGCGGTCAGAGCAATGTTTTGCCTGCATTATCAACAGGATCAGCTGGCCATCAGTGGTGGATGGTAAGACTAGTGTAGAATTGAGTGGTAGGCATCTCTTCAAGATTGCAGTCTAGGCTTCACAAAAGAAAATTGGTAAAATGGAAAATATATTCACTGTACTTTTCTTACTTATATTTTTTTTTTCCTTGTGTAGTTTCTGTATCGCCTCAAAACAATAATTCAAAAATGTAACACTCTACTGGAGAATACACCCCACGGCATCTGTAGTATTCCGACGGCCCTTTTTTCACAGTCCCTCGCGACAGGCACTATCCCCGATGATTGGCAAATAGCCAAGGTGGCACCCTTTTTCAAGTCAGGCGACCGTTCTTCACCATGCAACTACAGACCTATTTCGCTAACAAGTACCATATGCAAGTTCATGGAATACGTCATTCACTCCCAGACTGCCAAATACTTAGAAAGCCACAACATAATATACCAGTATCAGCACGGTTTCTGCAAGGGCTACTCTTGTGAAAGACAACTTGCAGGGCTTGTTCATGACCTACACTCGTCCGTTGACACTGGCTCACAAGTAATGCAGTTTTCCTTGATTTCTCTAAAGCTTTTGATCGCGTTCCGCACCATAGACTACTACTCAAACTTGCATGCCTAAACTTTCACCTTAACGTCCTCGCATGGGTTAAAGCTTTTGTTTCTTCGAAGCTCCAGTTTACTTCTGCTAACAACTACAATTCTTCTTTTGCCCACGTTACTTCCGGTGTCCCCCAGGGCAACGTGCTAGGTCCTTTACTTTTCTTAATCTATATTAACGATCTTCCTTCTTGCATAACATCCTGGGTTCGTCTCTTTGCTGATGATGTCGTAATTTACCACACAGTTTCCTCTGATATCGATCGCCAATGCTTGCAATCTGACCTTGATGCAATTACCTTATGGTGCTCCAAATGGCTAATGTTGCTTAATATCTCTAAAACCAAGGTAATGACATTTAACAGCCAAAAGTCTCGAATTTGAAACACTTACTTCATTAATAACAGCACGATTGAGTCTTCCACTTCCTACAAATATCTTGGCCTTCATTTCCAGACTGACCTAATGCGGCAGCACCATTTAGTTTAACCCTGGCAGCTGCTAACAGCACTCTTGGAATACTTAAACGAACCTTCAAGCAAGTGCCACCACTCATACGAAAACTGGCATATATCACAATCATTCGCCCGAAAATTTAATATGCTGCAGCAATTTGCGATCCCATCAGGTATACCTAGCCTCTAACTTTGAAGCCCTGCAGAACCATGCTGCTCAATTTATTTTTTCAGATTATTCAACGTTCACCAGCGTTACATCATTAAAGAAATGTGCCGATTTGCAATCCCTGAGCCTTCGACGCAAACACTCTCGCTTATCACTATTTCATAAAATTTTCCACCACTCCTCACTCCGTGATGATTTTTTTCAGTCACCGTTGATTATCTTTCCTCGCCGCAATCACCCTGACAAAGTGGAATGCATTTTGTGTCAATCATCAACTTTCGCTCAATCCTTCATACCATGCACTATCGATTGGAACGATTTACCCTCATACATAGCCATGGAAACTGACATAGCCAAATTTAAAGAAATAAATTTCACTACTGTGACGTGCTGTTAAAAAAAGTTGTGTTTTCTTATTAAGTGTGTTTGATATTTTTGTTGCTTTGCGAATTGTTGCTTGCTCCACATATTTATGTACATTGTTTTTTGGTTCAATTTCACATATGATAACTACACTGCCTTGTTGAGCGGTAAAAATTGCTTGTAAATGTTTTTCCTTTTATGTATGCTGTACCTGAATGTACACTTGTGTTGTTTCTTGTAGCCCCCCCCCCCTATGTAATACCCTCCTTTGAGGGCCTTTGGGGTATGGCAAATAAATAAATTCCTTCCAGAGCTGTGAAAACTGGTTGTGCAGTTTTCCTCTCTGCACTTCTCATGAACAGTCAGTAAGAGTTTATTCTGCTGTTAAAATTCACTGCGGCCACATGTAATGTCCTTCTGTCTGTGGGCACCAGGCTTCTTGTGTGAATGCTAGCTAGGTATAAAGAATCCAGTGAAGTCTGTAGAGCCCTTCAAACTCCATAACCTGCTCCTGAGCATCTTGAATAAAATTGCATTTGCCTAACAACTCTGCGTTGTCAGTTTGCTTGAAGTCTACCTTATTCTGTGTGCAAGTCTGCATACTGCAATGAAATGGTTAACCAGCCGTGTACATTTAGTCCCTTGGACATATAGAGTTGCTATATGCCTATTCTGTTTGTTTTTCTCCCATTTAGATTTGACAGTGCCACAAAGATTGGTGCATAAGTTCTGAAACATTGCAAATTTGTCACTGTTGATTCTATGCAGGTAAGATTAGCATGCATAATTTAATTGGCATGTCCTGTGTCTATGTCACAGCACATAAACATGGTTGGTTGTAATTTGTGAAGCACTTGAAAATTCACGACCGCTAAAGAGAGATGGGAGACTTCAAAGGTGAGTCTTGAGTAGTTCTGAGAGCGCCACAGTAGATACAAGGGCCGCCATCTTTATTTGAACCCTGTACACGGCAGGCTAAAAAAAAAAATACGTGATGCACTCGTGAATGTAAATGCACGAAGGAGCCCACTGTCGTATGACTTGCCTAAGGCAAGTACTACTAGTAAGTATACTTTTCTAACTTCTATCACAGCCGTATGCCGTGCGTGCTGTGCTGAGGTGGGAATTACTGCTAGACAGATGTCGCCAGTGCGGCGACTACTCGTTTTCGTACATCATGCGGTAACGTCAGTAACATGCACTGAACTGGTGACCGCGTTAACGTCTGTTTAACGTTCGCAAACGTGTGATTTGCCGCTGGAAGGAAAACGCCTTTCTGTATCTCGGTCGATGGCACTTTTTACCGCATTGCCGACACAAATCTACCACCAGGAATGTTGACGGTGTGTTTAACATCAAATTGTACGTGCGATTACATCCGGCGCTGGTATCAGCGGAACTACCGCTATCGCAACTACTTTCAATCGCTTGCCAAGCGAGTGCACGAGTTTTGAGTGGGTGAGGGCGTTTCGTTCATGCGGCGGCTACTCGCTGGCGGATGCGCACACACGTGAAGACAGCCGTCCGTCCGTTCGCAGCGGCAAGGCTCGAATGCGGTGTGCGAGCAGGCGCTGGGTTTCTACATGCAGCGTGGCACTGGCATTGTCGAATTGTGCTTTTCTCGGTGCTCGCCATGAATGGGCAGCGAACGAATGACTCCAAGAGTCGGCATTTCTGGACTCGTCTGCACTGATTCGCCCCGCCAGCCTCTGTCGCAGCGGACTGAAAACGCCTGTACCTTGGCTCGGCGACACGGCCAGGAAAAATCACCCCTAGTTAAGCTACCTGAATCAGGTGAAGAGGGGCCAAATGACGGCTACAGATGCGGACTCGCATGCCGTGTGCTACAGGATGCTCGAAGAATTGATGCAGGACACGGAGGTCGTCGTCACGGACCTCAAAAGGCACGGCATCAAGCAGAGCTGCGGTGGCAGCAGCGTCTTGAGTGTTGTCCCTTCAGCTGCGCCGCTGGACGGATGTCTCAGTCCGCAGGAAGACGAGCAGCTGGTCACCAACGGCGGCAAATGTGGGAGCAGCGGGAGCGTCGATGACGGAAGCAGCAGCTCGACGGACGAAGCCTCGGATGTCACAGGCATCGCGGTAGCGCGTCGCGGGTCGCCGGTCAGCTGCTGTTGCGGTGACAACCGCGGTTTCAACGTGAGGGACAACCAGAGAGACGACATGACTGGAATCATGGTGGCCAATGGCGGCAGGTGAGAGCTCTTCGCGCACTCGTATATGTGCGGCTTATTAGTTTAGTTCGGAGGAGGAAAATTAAACGCATGGGTCGATGTCAGAAGTTTTCTCACTAGTTTAAATTCTCTGTTACGACGTATGTGCGTTCCCTTACGTCTGGGACACGCATTGCGCGAATAAACTAACGTTGCTGGCTTGCTGCATAATACGTGAGTGTTGCTCCTTTTGCCATAGCTAAATTCTCGCGGGCTTGCTTGCGTGCGTGTGTGTATGCGCGCGTGTGTTTAATGTTTGGCGTTTACTGGTTGCCAATTACGATACCATGGTGTTGAACTTCTCGCCCTCCGCGGTGACTCACTGGCTATGACGCGTTGCTGAGCGCGAGGGTTCGATTCCCGACCGTGTTGCCCACATATGTCTGCGGGGGAGGATTGCAAGAACGCCCTTGTACCGTGGTTGGGGCAACTTTGGGCTTAAAATGGTCCCTTGCTTGGCTCGCCTATGAAGGAAGCGCGTGGTGCCACGTGTGAACGGGCCGCGGCATTATGGCGAGTGGTAGCCTGTGTGAAACCTCGGCATGCAATTTTGATGCGCTGCTGTTCTAAATGTGTTTTGCGTGTGTAGTCAAGCCGAATTTTGCGAACTGACGCGACGTAGTAGTCAAATCCGTGACATCGCAAACGTCTACCATCCGCAGACAAAACAAATTCGCAGCAAGTACGAACAACGTTGTGTGATAGTCTTCCTTGCCTTTGTATCAAGCACTTCGTCGCGCTTCTCGCCGCAAGAATGGAACGTCAGCTCGACCAGCTAACTATCCTTATCGAGGATGGGAAGAGCGTCTTTTGATAAGTGCAAGAACTTATAATGTATGTTACACGGCGGCTGCGTCGTCGTGAACTGCTCCGCGGGGTTATCAAAATAGTACCGCAGTTTCGTTCAAAGGACTCAACAGTGACAGCGATAGATGGCGATAGTAATACTTGCAGCATGTTTCGAACGATGCCCGGAATGCACTGCTCTACCCAGTGTCAATTCAGCGTGCAGTATTTTTACTTCGCATTTGTTTCCTTTGCCTTGACGGTCGACTCCGATTCCCTGTCTGGCTATAACCATGTGACGTTGTCGAAGTCATAAAGCGCGTATAAGAAATGTAAGGAACTCAACCAGCCAGTAAGGGCGCACTGAAAGATCTCGCCGAAAGTGACTGTCCCAGGACAGGTTCCCAGTGAAAGAAAGAAAAAAAACATGCTGGCTTCCTCGTAATCGAGAGTAGATTTAAGCATGAAATGGCAACCGGCGAAGCGATTGGTTGAAGATACCAGCCACAATCTTAAAATAGGTGTCGTGCATGTTCGCAACGGCACACGCTACACCATGCTATACTGTGCACTGGGCCATATGGACGCTGCCCACCTACATCTCGCTAGGCGACGCAAAACCCGCGCTGCAGAACTCGCGGACCGCCGGCGATGAAGTGTATGGTGCCATGTACCTGCCTTTTGAACGTCGCTATCGGACATGACAAATAAAACTTCAGCGTACTAGACAACTTGAGTGATACTGTGAACAAACATTAGGAAGAACTCCGAAGCAATCTTTTTGTAAATTGTTTGGGCAGTAACTATCCTATATAATGCGGTCCTGTAGAAAGGGTTGGGGGCCAGAGACTGCATTTTCTTAAAGGGCCCCTCACCAGGTCTGGCCATTTTGAGCTTACAAGCGCAGAGCATACATTGCGCAATAACAGTCGTCTCTGCAAAGTATTACATCGCTACGCGCCGCGGGAAGATCTGCAATTTCAATCCGAACGCCGTTTCCCTCTTCATTCGCGGCCGCCGCGCTCCAAGCCGGACGGTGACGTATCGTGTCCGCAGTGTGACGTCGCTTCCCTCGTGGTGCACGTGACTTCGAGAATTCAAGACTTCTGTTATCTGTGCGATCTGTTGCTTGAATTGACGAATTGAAGTTTAGAGAAATAATAAAACACACAAACGGAATGTGTGCATGTTTTCTTGTGTGTGTTACTTCGCACCGAAGCAAGAGAGAGGTATTTCCGCTTCGTCTGCTTGTTCCCACGGTCGTGCGATCACGTGCGCAGGTGCCGAAACTATGCCATTTTCTACCGTGTTCGAGCGCGGGATCACGCTCTGCGATCCGCTTGTTCTGCCTCAGTATTCGTGTAGCGCTGAATTATACCGCGAGTCATGTTTCCTTGTGCACAGCGCGCAAAATCGTGCGCTGCGTGAACGAGACAGCAGCTCGCGCGCGACGCCGTCGGTGGAAGTGCGTAGCGCCGAAAAAAGCAAGGAGAAAAAAAAAAAAAAGAAATGAAGACGGGGCCTGTGACGTATGCGTCTCACGATCCCCGAGGTCCGGTATGAGAGAACGCAGGGAAGGAATTTCGCTTGCGTAAGCTAGACAGGGCGAGTGGAGAGAGCGTCTTGCTTGGCAGTGGAGCCCGCCTGCTGAAATCATGGGTTCGCAGCACTGAAATATTTCTATCTCGACTATTAATGAGCCGATTTGAAAAAAAAATTGCGGCAGAACGCTCCCTAGAGGATGCGTAACAACTTCCAGCGTATAACCAAAATTAGCTGTGGGACCTGGTGAGGGTCCCTTTACGTTTTGACTGGTTGCCCGGATGTTCTCGACTGAGTGCCCGGATAACGGCTGTTGAGACTCGCGGTACCGTTTAGGCAAGGAATCCTTCGTTCCACATGGACGAGTACGTCCGCGAATGAGAATGAGAGATAAGGGGGTTATTTTACATTATTTACATATTTAAACAAGTCGTCAGATGCTAGTCAGAGCTCACACATGTCTACAGACATCAGGACGCCTCAGCACACTTCTCGCTGCACCAAAGATCCGCTTTTTTAAAACGTTATTTCCTTGTTCCGTAAACAATGGATTTTGGTGACCTTGTTGTGGCCAATCAGAGGGGTCGTAGAGTTCACAGAACTCCGCTTCTGATATTCAGCCTTCGAAGCAAGGACGAGGCAATCTGGAAACAGATAATCGTTCGCGCTCTTCCCACGAAAATCCACGAAAGTCTTCGACTGGCTTCCTTTCTCTCCGTGACGGTCATCCCGTCAGGGTCAGGAGATTACTCTTCACGATCGTTACTGCTTCCACGGAGGCTGTAGCTTCCAAGCAAGCCGCTTGTTTGTCCGTCACGGTCAATGTCGGGCCCCGTCGCCAGGTAGGCGGGCGCCGATGAAGAAGGTTGCCTCGGCTGAAGCACCAAAAGAGCGCGCACTGCCGATTTGGGGCGCAACACGGCTCTGGCTTATGGCTCAAGGTCACTTGAGGGACGCTGTGCTGCACCACAGCAGCCCCCTTGTCCGGGAAGGACCGTTGGCCCGAACCAAAGCCCCCCGCCCAGTCAGCCCGGGTAGAGGGGGAGCGCCGGGGTCAGTGTACCGAACGATTCTGCGTTGGTGAGTATATGAAAGCTCTGGGACACGGCACTTCCGGGTGCGAAGTCCTCTTCCCATCTGACAACGGCGCTGACAACGGGAGCTAAAACCAAGTCATGCTTATAAGTTGCAATAAAAATTTTATTTGGCAGTAATTAAAGGGACACTAAAGGGAAACAATAAATCAGTTTAGACTAAGGAAGCATTGTTTCAGAACTCTGCAGGCAGTCATTTCAAAAAGATAGTTTGAATATTAGATGAGAAAATGAAGGCCCAAGTATCAGTATTTGAATTTCGCGCCGAAACCCCAGCGCCGGTACGTCAGCGTGACGTCAGGGATTCCAAAGTATGTTTGCGCATTTGGGCCGCGTTGGCGGAGTAAAGGTTCCCGAAACTTGCCATGTTTATTATCTGGTTCCTTTAGAACACAATGTAGTCAATCTGTACCGCTATATATAATTAGTAGGCCCTAGAAGATGCCATCAAAATCCAAGACGTCACAGCCCCCAGGTGCGGGAACTTAAGTAGGCGTCGCCACCCGTATTTCGTTCTTGCGCTTTTTCTGGCTTATCAAACGTCTTATCGTTGTAAGAGCGGTGTTTTTGGTGTTGTAGAAAGGTAATTTACTGAAGCAGAAGAAATCATTTTTCACTTTAGTGTCCCTTTAAACTACACGTATTTTAAGACGTTGCCCGCATACATGACTCGCCGGTATAAACCTTCCCCCACTATGTAGCTATTTCGAGAACTTGTTAAAGGGGCCCCTGAACCACTGTTCGGTATTGATGAAAAAAAAAAAAATAGTCCGCGGATAGCATTCGCTGCTGTGAACATCTTTGTTATCGCCGATCGCAAAAGTTTGTTTTTCTTCTGTGAGAACCATGACGCATCATCACAAA
This sequence comes from Dermacentor andersoni, assembly GCF_023375885.2. Classification (NCBI taxonomy): domain Eukaryota; kingdom Metazoa; phylum Arthropoda; class Arachnida; order Ixodida; family Ixodidae; genus Dermacentor; species Dermacentor andersoni. The sequence continues at coordinate 124,762,153 of NC_092817.1, read as the reverse complement.
AGGGTTTCTACTCGTGGATGAAGAAAGCGTCACAAGATGGCGGTACAAGCGCCATATACTTAGAAACATTTGACATTAAAATAACATAAACACTTAAACAGCAGTCTAGTGTGGTTTCAAAGGGGATTACGCTCCTAACGATCATCATCACTGTTGCGGTCGACGCCTCGTGTTCCGATATTCCGTAACTGCAAAACGTTGACGAGGCGGAAACTTCCTAACAGACGTCCTATAGCCGGAGTTGGTCAAACCATCGAAACGTTGCGCTGAACTCCATGTGCGATTGTAAGGCGTGCGAATAGCTATTTTTGAGATCGAATACGAATAGAATAATGCTGGAAGCGAATCTAATGCCTTTTAAATAATGAATAGCCGTTATCACAATTAATATAAAACGATGTTCACGTCCCAGTATTGGTTCCTCAGTGGCTATGGTGTTGGGCTGCTGAGCACGAGGTCGCGGGATCGAATCCCCGCCAAGGCGGCCGCATTTCGATGGGGGCGAAATGCGAAAGCACCCGTGTACTTAGATTTAGGTGCACGTTAAAGAACCCCAGGTGGTCGAAATTGCCGGAGTCCTCCCCTACGGCGTGTCTCATAATCAGAAAGTGGTTTTGGCATGTACAACCCCATAATTTTTTTTTAATTAAGGTTAGCGAGTTTTCGTTACGTAGTACTTTACGAAGCGCTGTTTATTAAAGGGCCTCTCACCAGGCCCCATAGCAAATTTTGAGTATACGCTGGAAGTTGTTACGTGTCCTCTAGGGAGCGCTCTGCCGCAAAAATTTTTCAAACCGGCTCATTAATAGCCGAGATAGAAAAATTCATTGCCGTGAACCCATGCTTTCTGGAGGCGAGTTGCACTGCCAAGCGAGACAGTCTCTACACTTGCCCCGTCTAGCCTCCGCAAGCGAAATTCCTTCCCTGCGTTCTATATATATATATATAAAGAACGAGAAGAAAGAGGGTGAACCGAGGGGCCCGATTTTTATTAGCCATATCATAAGAAGCCAACAAACACTGACACCAAGGACAACATAGGGGAAATTACTTGTCCTTATTAAATGAAATAAACGATATAATTGTAATTAAAGTGGATGAAAAAACTGCCGCAGGTGGGAACCGAATCCACCTGCACAATGTGAAGGTTGTGGGTTCGGTTCCCACCTGCGGCAGTTCTTTTTTTTCATCCACTTTAATTACAATTAATTTATCGCTGTTTTATTTAATTTAATAAGCACAAGTAATTTCCCCTATGTTGTCCTTGGTGTCAGTGTTTGTTGGCTTCTTATAATATATATATATAATCTACGGTGTTGACTGGAAGGCCGAGGCGGTGGTATGCGGCTGCCGTCTCCTGTCGCTGATAGGCTAGTCCTGGACAGTGGCACAGGATGTGTTCCAGGGTTTCAGGGGAGCCGCATCTCCTACAGGCAGGTGATGCGATTCTCCCAACACTGAATTTCCGGGCGGCAGGCCAAACGCCGCCTGTCCTGAGGCGCAGGAGGAGTACCTGTTCTCGTCTCGCGAGTCCCTTCTCGAGGAGGGGCTGGGGTGGCTTGCCGCTAGCCACCCGCGCGTCCGGGTGGGCTGTGGTCAGCAGTTTGAGTAGCCGGTGCCGTGTATCGTCGGATGTGGCCACCGCAGTGGTAACAGAAACCGGAGCATAGTGGGCTGCTTTGGCTGCAGCATCCGCCTCTTCATTTCTGGCTATCCCTACGTGTGAGGGCAGCCAGTGGAGCGAGAGGGGGGTGCCACTCCTCTGGATAGCAGAGAATCTAGCTAGGAGCAGCGTGATGGTGACTCCAGCTCGATCGGGTTCAAGTAGCCCTTGAAGAGCCGGGCGAGAGTCTGAGAAGATGGCTATTGGGACCTGCGGTGGGTGCTCCGCAAGGAAGTCGGCTAGCCCTGCCGCTGTGGAGTTCGTAGCAAATTAATGGAAGGCGGCACTGCAGGGTCGTTCCAACTGCCGGTACTATGCAGGCTGCAGCGGCCGAGTCGCTGGGAGGACAGGCCCATCCGTGAAGATGCGGAGATGCCCACCTAGAACGTGCAGCTTGGACAGCTCTGCCTGCGCCTGCTCGCATGGTGGATACCAGGCCTCGCGAGGATCGCGTGACGCATACGTCACGGTCCCCGCCTTCATTTTATTCCCTCGTCGCTTTTTTTGCGGCGCGGCGTACTTATACGCTGATGGCATAGCGCGCGAGCTGTTGTCTCGTTTCGCGTAGTGCACCATTTTGCGCGCTGTGCACGAGGACACCTGACTAGCGCTATAAGTCAGTGCTACACGAATGCCGAGGCAGGCACATGCGGATCACAGAGCATGGTCCCGCGCTGGAACACGGTAGAACATGGCATGGTTTCGGTGTCTGCGCGCGTGATTGCACGACGTGGGAACAAGCAGACGAAAGGGAAGTACATTTCTCTTGCTGCGGTGCGAAGTAAAACAAAAAAACATGCAGGCATTCGGTTTGTGTGTTTTAGTATTTCTCTACGCTTCAGTTCGTCTATTCAAGCAACATATTCCACAAATAACAGATGTTACCTAGAATAGCACTCGAAGTGACGTGTCACCACGAGCGACATCGCAGCAAACACGTGTACGTGTAGGCGCACTAGCACGTGTACGTCATCCTCCGCCTTGGAGCGCGGTGGCCGCGAGAAGGAGAGAACGGCGTTCGGTTTGAAATTTCAGATCTTCTCGCGGCGCGTAGCTGTCTAATACTTTGAAGATGCGGTCGTTGGCGCTCATTGTATGCTCTGCGCTTGTCAGCTCAAAATGGCCAGACCTGGTGAGGGGCCCTTTAAAGTAGGGCATTAAGAACCAACAAATAGTTTATTCGAATGCCCAGGGACCTTCAGCGAGTACGAATGATAGCTGTACAGCCTGTAAAGCATGGCTACCTGAGTGACGTTGCCTGCGTCACTGCAAGTTCTCGTGCTTTACGTCTATACTATGACCGCGGGGGTGCAGATTCGCCGTACTTTTGCTCCCAAGTTTGGTTACTTGGGCGCAGTTGACGTTGTGAAACATTCGATATTCGAAAAATATTCGCACTTACGAATGGTGACTGTTCGGTCCGAAGAACGAGTCGAACAGGACACTATTCGATTCCTTATTCGAAAGCCTGGAATATTCGTACACCTCTATGTACTTGTTTCTCGGTTAATACGAGTGAAGAAAAAGTATAATAGGATGCGTTGTGCAGTTTTTACAAATTAAGTTGAACGGTTGAAGCAGCGTGACTTTCCCTGTCAGCATTTAGCGTTTCACCGGTTCTTGTGTCCTTCCTCTAACGCTGTTCTGTCATGAGATTCTGGTTACTTCCGACATTAACATGCACTTCGTATCAGGTGCGACTCAAGGCCTTCCTTAAATCTCATGCAGTTATTCCCTATTTCCTATTAAAATTTTTATGCGAAGGCATTATATATCCCATGAGGCAGAAAACCAGGCGTTGTCCTCAACGAGGGCTAACACAGATCATCGTCATCAGTGACGTAATAAGCGTCTTGTAATTCGTCAGTAGTAATAAAGAATTAAGGTTAGGACAAGTTACAGTAAGGTGACTTAATGGAGTAATGTGGATTAAGGTGAAGGAAAGTGAATTAAGGTAAATTAATGTCGATAAATATGGATTAAAGTGGATTAAGGTTGGTACAATAAGAGCAACGTATAGATGAAAGTGGATTAAGGTTGGTACAAATTAGAACAAGGTGTTAAGGTAGAGTATGGTAGAGTCGCGAAGGACACGTGCCAATGTATGACATCACGTATCATGGACGTAACCAATTTAGAGAGACCATCATGTTTTCGCATTCAAATCACATAAGAATACATAATTGACTGTCATATTTTTTTGACGAGTTAGTGCTTGAACGCCGTGGTATATCGGGCGCGGAGTGACACACAGCAGACACGCAAACACAAAAACCAATGCCAAGTGAATTTCATTCTGCGAAAGAGAACTTGTACAATCCTTGAAAGGGGTACGCTAGAGTGGACGTGAAGTGACACCACAAATTACTCCCAAAATGAAAATTAAGCGGCATACAGAGAAAGTAGCATATCGTTGACGTTTTTCACTGTCACCCATTTTAAAACATATCGCTCAAGTGGCAGCCCTGTGCCGAACAAGTGAACAAATTCTGCTTACATTTGCAGGATGTGAATCACCCGCCGTGGTGGCTATTGGCTTTGGCGTTGCGCTGCTAAGTCCGAGGGTGCGTGGTCAAATCCAACCGCGGCGGCGGCGTTTCGCTGAGGGCGAAATGTAAAAAAAAAAAGCTCCATGTACCGTGCATTGGGTGCACATTAAAGAACCCCAAGAGGTCTAAATCCGTAGTCCCCCACTACGGCGTGCCTCATATTCATATTGTAGCTTTGGCACGTAATATCCGAAAATTCAATTTGAATAGGATGTAAGTCGTTCGATTATTCGTTCACGTGTAACCAAATAGCTGGTCGATAAAGGAATTTATCACCCTTTCATTTATTCGACCAGTACCTAATTATTTCGTTAGTTGCGTCATTCAAACCTCCTTTAATGAGGCTCGCTGTTGACCTTTCCCAGGTTCCCCTGCCTGCACATCGGTTTGACTGGGCTCCGCCACAACCGGCGTTACTTCCTGGCCCTGGACTTTGTCGAAGTGGGCGGCGGGGGCGGCGACGGTGTCCCTCTCTACTGCTACACCGGTACGAGCTCGCGGGAGACGAGTATATATGCCGCGTGTTCTAGCTAACGCTAGCCAAGCTGTTCAACATGAAAATTCACTGACGATTAGATACTTCCTAATGCTCAACTTGAACGCAGCTTTATACGTGTTTTCATTTGGCGATATATTGGCTGGCGCGAATAATGTCTCGTGCGGCGCTTTCCAAACGAAACGAAGTGTGGCGCAACTGCCTCGCTAATCGGGAGGTCGCGAGAGGCAGCGCGTGGCTGACGCGTGGGTACGATTCACAGCGGCCGCCGCAGACAGACCTCCGCTCATGCAGCGCTTTGGTGAATAGACGACGCGTTGAGTGCCTCGATGCGTGCGCACTCGCGAACGGAGCGGAGGCGAGCGCATCGAGGCAAATTAACGACGCGCGCGACTCTGGCGCCACCTCGTAGCCATCGTCGCCATAGTCCGTCTTGCGTGGCACTACGCTTTTCTCGCGCTTCTCACGGCCGCCTCTAAAGACCGCTAATGAGGTCCTCTTCGTGAGCGGTCCATGCGCTTTTACTCTAACGTAGATGTCAAAGGACTTGTCGAAACACTTTTTAGAAATGTTTGTGACAGGACAGTGGACTCTGTGACCGGAGGGCGCGCGTGCACGTCTATACGCTTGACAAAACGTTCGTGTGCCGTACCTGGCATCGCATCCAGCTGTGTAACGCCTCTGTGCTGGCTCGAGCGGCTGAGGAATGGTGGCATCAGCGAAAAAATTCAAGGTCATTCCACCCTGGGAATGTGGATGACCAACGTAGCTGTAATAAATGTCGTGTTAAGAAAAGTTGTGGTAAAAAATACATAATTGACTGTCACTTTTTTTTTACGAGTTGGTGCTTGAACTTTACACGTACCCTCACGGTGACGCCAACGCTAAAGACGAAGGCAGAAATTCGCCCGCAGTGTCCGTATAATTGCTATCGCAATAAGAAAACTGCTATAGACTGCTATAATACAGCTCGAGGACTGCCCTGTGCTATATGCCACAGGCCACTTTTATGAATGCTGTATGCCCCTCAAAAAAAAAAAAAAAAAGCACCCCGTACAGTGCTAAACCTTCGTTGCGAACGTAGTCCTCACAAACTTAGGAGTTTTAGACATGACATTCGCAACGCTAAAATAAATGTTTTTGCAAATTTCGTTTGGAAAAACAGCCAGGGCTATCTCGGAAGTTGTGAAAATAGGCAGTATAGGCAACAATGCGACGGTAAAAATCTGCTCCATTGTAGACACCCGCAGCCCAGTGCTTAAGGGGGGGAGGGGGCGCTGACCCTCTCTCCATTTTCCAACGAGGGCGGGGGGGGTCGAGCATGCCAACTGTAGCACTGCGGTGCCCATTTGACAAGCGCCTGCGGGGATTTTATTACCAGTAGTGCCTTGTGCAGGGCAATTCTAACTCCAATTTTCAACTAATAATTTCATGGCGATAAATCGGTTCATGTGGCACGAGCATAAACACGAAAGCAGGTATTGTAGTACTGCTGCATGCGTTTCCTCAAGGCATTGCACACGACGGTCACCACCCTGGCTCGACTAACCATGGCACAGCATACTATTTCACGAGCCAACTGAGCGTGAAGCCACCTGCTCGGGAATTAGTGAAGGTTCACCTTGGTTTCTTTAGGTGACCAGTTCATTGTCATTCGTTTAGTTGTGCATTATGAGTGCCCTGTTATACCAAAGACTCATGCATTTTGTGCCCTTTTGTAGGTAAGTGGGTGTAAAACCTTAATACTATATCTGGTTGTAGTGCCTGAGGTTGTCAGTGACGCAAGTCAACTAATGTTCTGTGTTGCTGCTATATAGACTTATTTGCTTTGAGTTCACATATATCTTAAACCCTTTACGTCATTACTTACTTTTGAAAAAGACATTTCCAAAGATGCCAATTTTTCAAGCGCTCAATTGAATTGGTGCATTAAGTGGCCAAAATACTCAGAATAATATATTATTTGAAGAACACCCATAACATGAAGTTTTCTAGAAGCGTTAGGCAATTCGCTTACCTTGACAATCATCGGCGATGGTTCGAGCGCTTTTTTTTTTTTTTGCCGCGTCTTCTTGCTTGCTCAGAACATGCGTCATGATTAGCAGACGCCTGGGCGCGCATTATGTGAGGCTTATTTACATTTTGTCATTCGACATCGCCCGTCGCAGCGAGTGGCTGCTGCTGACGACAGCGAAGGCTTGGCGTCTTGCCAAGCGTTTTGTATATAAAGGGCATACAAAAAAATGGAAAAATTTGAATAAACGGTGTACGCGGTGTGGTACTGGGCCCTTTCCGTCCATTAATTCGATAGTTGTGTTTCAGTAACTTGTTAAATTGAATGCGAACGTGTCCCAACTGTGTTTCAGAACCCTACTTCACGCCGAGGCCCAACAACCTGTCTGGCATGCAGTGGATGGGCACCGTACTCTACTTCAATCTGAACTCCATCGCCAATGGCGGACTGCAAGAGAGCGGCGTGAGTATTGATTGATTGATTGATTGATTGATTGATTGATTGATTGATTGATTGATTGATTGATTGATTGATTGATTGATTGCCACAATACATGCGATGGGAAGCGAAGAGAAAAGCCATTCAAGAATGGCTTGAGGGAGTCTTTCGACCCGATATTGGCAAATACAGCAGCAGAGGCACAAGTACTTTGTTTACATTGTCGTACGCTTTGAGGAAACCATCAAATTAAACGCATCACTAGTTACAGGGCGTAATGCGTTAGTATACATCACTTCACATCTGCATCATACATCAGCACAACTCTTCGTTACAACGTACGCATTGTAATGGCGGAATTTAAGAATATAATTAAATACATGTCAGAGACCACTCTAGAGGTCAATCTTAGGCTATAGAAAGAACACGTACAAGACAGATAGTTTTACTTCACGAACATCGATTTGTTTTTTTATTGGTCATTTAGCAAACGCGGAAGCTTCTTGTGAAGCATTTGCTGACCATAAACCAGTGCGACAATACGGAACAATCGATCTTTCTGTTGTTCTTGTGTTATGTGATACTTCTTCCTGATGGAGATTTACTAGCCCCATGAAGAGAGAATTATGACGGTCATAATTCAGGCGATATTCGCGCAACAATTTGTACTCGTATGTGTCTTATGTAATTATTCTAAACTGCTTAAAGAGCTGGGTAGTAGGATGCATAATTGGCACATGCTCAATCGTTCTCAAAAATCTTTTTTTGCACTACTAATAGCTGCGAGAGGTTCGATTCTGTAGTAGCACGTCCCCAGTCCAAATGACAGTAGTTTAGATACGAAGCAAACAGGGCATTACAGATCAATAGTATACTAGTTTAGCTTAAAGTAGTAGTAGCAGTAGTAGTATGTAGTAGTAGTAGTATCTAGTACTGTGTAGTATAGTACTGTAGTATCGTTGACCTCTCCAGTGTGTTGCACTTCACTTCACAAATGTCCTATCTTGAACGCGTCAGTGTACGAGGAATGAATCAACGTAAAGGAATTGCTATTCGAGAAACCGTTAGAAGCTTCAGAGAAGTGCGACGCCGGAGGCAGTGGGCCTCAGCCTCATATGCGCGTGCTTTCGCATGTGTGGTCCGAACACTTCACCTGAACTCACTAGGTGTGCTGACATCCGGAAAGCCACCCTTCTTAGTCTTGCACTCACGAGCGCGCACTCAAATAAGCATGTTGACATTACGCAACACGACTGCGACCTTGCACAATAGGTCTTCATGCATAGTCAACAGAAAATTTGAACTAAAGATATAGGAACAAACACTGCAATGATGCCAGAAATTGAAATGTGCTTTCTTTTTGTCGCGCTACCCCTTCCTCTCTCTCTCCGCCGTGACTCGCAGCATACGTCATCCGCTCATGCGGTAAACCGCCCAGTCCGCTTGCATCCGGACACGCTAAAAGTACTTCATATTGACGTGCGTTGTTGAAAAAAAAAATATAGGTTGATTTGTATTAGTTATGACGTTCCAGCTCCTTGTGGTTTCGTGACTAAATGACTGCAGGCCTCCAATGGTTGAGGAGGTATTTCTACACGCCGTTGTTTTAATTCTTGCCGGCTTTCGTTTTCACCGAATTATCATTTATGAAGTCATCGCTCGGCGCGAGACACACCGCTGTCCGAAATTTCTTGAACGTTGGCGCAAGGATGTGAGAATATAATTGAGAAGTATTGAGAATACAGTGTTGTACGCACATTATCAGATGCACGCGAGCGCCAGCGCCAGCACTCTGGTACGTATAATGAGCCACGGATAAACAGCCGATGCACTTGACTTGCGAGTATATATACTCGCAAGTAGATGCGACGACCGACGACTGTGCTCGCCGCATGCCATAGTCGTGGTTTTGACTGTTACTTTATCTCTCTCTCTCTCTCTCTCTCTCTCTCTCTCTCTCTCTCTCTCTCTCTCTCTTGGCACAAGTTCGCCAAAGGAGAAGCTAGAAATTCACGACTCACAGAATTTGTAGTGTTTGTTCATACGTCGTCAGTGCACCGTGGCATGGGACTCTCATCATCTTTATGATAGGGTACACGCCTCGGTGAGATACGAAAACAAACGGAGAGAACACCTTTCCTTCTTCGGCTTACATCTCCGTCCTGAGCGCTTTTATTTTAACCGTAATTTTTCTTCACGCACGTCCTCCTCTCGCCGCGGCTTCGCGCCACGCCACATTTAAACATTAGGAAAGGGAACGCCCACTCGTGCGTTTCCGCTTTCATAAGGACGATAGTACGGTGACCTTACCACGAGCGAAATGGTGCCGGAAACATAAGCAAGGAATGTTGGTAAATCGGGGTTTTGGACGCACACTTCATGAGAGAGTTGCGCGGAGTGCCTACACGAGAAAAAACAACAACAAACTCGTGAAATTACTTTTTTTCTCGCAGTGCGCATTTACCTGACACGTGAGCGGGTGTGTACACAACGTTTCTCTCCCCCCCCCCCCCCTCCATTTCTCCCCTCGCCGAGACAGACGACGCTGAAGGTCGGCGGCGAGTACGAGCCCACGCTGCGGCTGCTGGAGCTCCGCGACGACCAGTGGCCGTCGGGCAACTCGGCGGTGCGGTTCCCGCTGCGGGGGACCGCCTTCCTCGTGGTGTCGCTCAGCAGCGAGGTCGGTCGTCCCTTCTCCTTGTTCCCGGCCGACATCGAGTAGAACTTGTTGCTGGGCGAGTTGGTTGGGATCGAAGGAATATATCGTTGCGGCAAAAAGGAAAATAAAGACTTGGGAGTGAGAGTATGAAACGACAGATCGAGTGCTGAATATGATCGAGCGCAGACTTTGTCGCCCTCATTTGTGCCGGTGTCGCTATTAGAGCTGCGATATTTTTATTTTGGCGGCCGTCGCGCTGATCGACTGCAGGGCCGCGGCCGCCAGGGACAAGCAGGAGTACATAGGTTCGATCATGCTGCTGCTCGCAAGGTCGCGTGGTCGATTCCCGATCGCGTTCCGAAGGAGGCGGAATTCAGAAAAAAAAAAAAACGCTCGTATGAAAGAAGCCCCTAGGTGATCGAAGTTATTCCGGAGTCCTCCTTTCCCTACGGCGTCCCTCGTACCGGCGTGCGGTGTCAGGACGTTAAACCCCGTTATAATTTGGAGGAAGAGCAGCGTGCAATGTTCCCGGGCCGAGCGAACGATCGAGGTAGCTAATTGTGCACGTAAAAAAAAAAAAAAAACCTGACATATCCCTTAATCTGTCACACATGCGCCATATCTGTGACCTGTCGCGCAGCTACGCTGCGTATTGTGTGAACCTGTGGCAGCAGTATGTCGTCCGTTCACTACGAAGCAGCCCTATAAGCTCTGCGCGGCGTCAGTTACCGCGGCAGTTTCGTCGAATAAGCGGAACAGTATACGAGCGCGTTAAGCGGGAAATACGAAATCCACCCGCTGGTTATTGTCGGTCAATCAGTAATCTTTGTACATCCCGCGATGTCAGCCCATTGTAAATGACATTAACACGTTGCGCAGTTGCTGGTGCATTTATGAGAAGAAACTTGTGAGTTTTTTAGCCGTACTCGGCTATCGCCATTACATCTCGTTTACTTTGAAATGCGCGGGGCCTCGCATATTTTTTTGCCTACAGCTTTTGTGTTTTCGACCGAAAGTAACATTCGCGCGTATACATTTAGTCTACAGTCCGGACACCGTTGTGTGTGTTCACTAAGTATGGACAGCTGGGCTAGTTGGCTGTGATTGGCGTTATGAAACATCGTTTCAGCACACAATTGAACACGGAACCGGCGTTCGTGTTGTCCTTCTCTTCTCGTCCGTGTACAATTGTGCGCTGGAACGATGTTTCATAATGCGTGTGTTCAGTATGCTACAAGATATTGAGATTTATTAGTATTTATGGAAAGTCCCTTTATCGGAAAATTTTATTTCAATTCCTGGGTTAATACGAATGATAAGCGATATGCGTACAATATTTTTCGAGTTGACACGGTTATTTGTTCAAAATTTTTAAGATAGTGTTATACTGTGCCATTTTCGCAGCTGCGTTCTAATAGCGCAGGATATTAAAAGCTGCCTACCGGTTTTCTTGAAAGAGTTGTTACATTGGGGGCCAGACTCTTAAGAGTAGCCATCTTGATGCTAGAGAATTAAGGGAGGAAAATTGCAGAAGTGAACTTTCGATGCATGATTGCGTACTGTAGCAGTTACAGAAGGTCTGATTTATTCACAACGCGCTCTCTCTTGCTCTTCTCAGGTCCGCATGAACAGAACGGCACTGGCCAGCGAGTTCTTGCTCGTCCGCAAATCTGAAATGTCCAGGTGAGCTAGCGCTGATTAGTTGATCTCAGAAGGAAGTTATAAAACGTGGCATTGCGGCCGTTGGTGTGTGTGTGTGTGTGTGCGTGTGTGTGTGTGCGCGTGTGTGCGTGCGTGTGCGTGTGTACTTGGCCTACACCGAGCACGCCTTTATTCGTTATCTGTGGTCATCTTCCCTTTGTTTAGACATTCACTTTAGTTTGTAAACGTGCTGCTTGTCTAGACAAAGATTGTCTTGTCTGTGAACAGAGGTTCTCAACAAAAAAAAGGGGGGGGGGGGGAGAGGGAGGGGTTGCTCGCTTGTTTGCTTCGCCGTCCGTAACCTTTAACAATAACCGTCTACAGAATATGTTTAAAAGCTTGGCATCAACTATTAGTTTCGTCGTGTCGAGTGCTAGACGAGTTCGTCGTAACTGTGTTAATCATGCTCACAGTCTCCCGTCTCTCCTACCGTTAGACTTGCACAACTTCGGCGATGCTTCCACACGCGTCTGTCGGCCTTGCTCTTCGCGGGAACGGATGTTCCTTTCGATTGCGCCAAAACTGAAGGCAGCGCCACCGTGCGACATGTTTTGCCTCCTGCCTAGACTATACTTGCTCTGTATCCGCCATGGAGAAAGAGGAGAAAAAAAAAGCTAGGATGGAGCGTCGCGTGATAAAACTGAAGCACGTAGAAGTCGGCACATTACGTGATCATGTCGTGGTAGTCTTTAATGAGGCTGCCCCACCGCCGCGCGCAGCGCACGCACTTCCTAAAAGACAACGGGTCCGACAGCAAAGCGCGGCTGCGGCATTCGCACGTTACAACGAAGACGATAAGTGCATACGTTGCAACAAACCTTAATCGTACAAGCATGTCGGGAAGGGGAAGGAATGATAGCGAAGGCCAAAAAGATAGCAAAGATAGAGCTTCGCGTTTGTTACCCTACTCTTGTGGAAAGGGAAAGGAATGGTTGGAAGAGGGAGAGAGTGAACGCTCTGTGCACGCAGGAGGGATTCACAGGACGACTATAAACTGTCACACGGGCCGGTGCACTTCAAGAGATGCACGAATATCTTTTTTTGAGCCAGCGACGGATGAGGCCGCCGTCCGAGTAGGCCTTCGACTCATTCAGATGGTCTCCAGTTCAGCCGGTTTAAAGTAGTCCGGAGGTACAAGGGCGTTGGACGTCATAGCGAGGACGGACATACAACAGGTGCTCGATGGTTTCCTCGCACCTACAGAAGTCGCACTTGGGGCTGTCGGCCATTCCAATACGGTACGAGACCCGCCGCGGTTGCCCGGGGGCGATGGTGTTGGGCTGCTGAGCACGAGGTCGCGGGATCGAATCCCGGCGACGACGGCCGCATTTCAATGGGGGGGGGGGGGGCGAAATGCGAAAGCGCTCGTGTACTTAGATTAGGTGCACGTTAAAGAACCCCATGGCAGGTGGTCGAAATTTCCGGAGTCCTCCACTACGGCGTGCGTCATAATCAGAAAGTGGTTTTGGCACGTAAAAGCCCACAATGTTTTTTAATGCGGTACGGGAAAGCGTTGGTAAACAACACCACTCCCAGTCATAAGCTGTATAACAACGTTGATTCGCAGCGGGAAAAGCTACATGCCAGTCGTAGCCGTACTGAGAGGTCCGGCTCATCCAGTCGGAAATTGGAGATAGTCGGAGAACTCGAGAAAATTTGTCTTTGTGCGGGCAAACAAGCGAAGTTTTCTTTAGACAAGGAAAAAAATCCATTTGAGTGGGCGAAACCTAGGAAAGAAGGAAGGAAGGAAGGTGACAGGACAGAGCGTGCTTCCTTTCGCCTTCTTTCCTTCCTGCGTTTTTGCGCGCTAGGGATAATTTTTCCTTGTCCGAAGATCGTTTCACAAACCAGCCCCAAGCAGCCACACTCTCCAAGTTTCCTGTGCACAGAGCGCGGTTAGCTGATCACCCGAACAAGTGCGTATCGAACCAAGCACACTTGACCGAGTCCGCCGAGCAAGGTTCACGCTTTGGGCCGACTTTCTCAGGCGCGGGAGCGATGAAAACGAAGGGGGCAGCTTCGTTGAGTGTTGGCTTATATGAAGGCTGGCTTGGTGACGTCACGCTCCCTCTTTCTATCCTTCGTGCACGGAGTTTGTTTTTCCTGCATCCATGAGACCATGACTGTTCTGTTTTCTCGTTTGTTTCGTTGTTGTGAACGTTGCCTGCTTACTGTTCCTGTTTCAGCGACCCGCTAGGGCTTCTTCCACCGGACCTGCACTGGTGCCCTTTCTGCAACGAACTCGTGACTTTTGGCCTTGACTTTTAAAGACGTTGCATCACCCGACGAGTGCCGCCGGCAATAACTCCGCACGCAGGCGGTCGCGAATTTCGGGACGGAAGGGGCGTTGAAAGAAATTAGTTTAGTAGAAGGACACGATGCCGAATAGACTGATTACTATAAACAGTCGCAGCGAATCGACCCGGGTGTGCACAATAATACGTCTTTTGGCGATGCCAGCCTGCACCATGCAAGTACGTTTTCAACATCACGCTGCGCTCGCGCCTTGACGTGCGCATGCGGGGGCAACGTTGGCACAGGAAAGCGGTTCCAGCGCTGCGTAATGGTGATGAAAGCGCATGACTAACACCGACCACTAATGATTTGGTAATGTTAAAGTTCAGGCTTCTACGCGGAGTTCCTATTCATAATCAATGTGGTCAAGGCTCCCGCGTTGGCGCCGAAGCGTTAGCATCACTAAGTCGTTCGCGGTCGGTGTTTCCCGTCATCTTTCATCATGTTCCATCCTGACTTGACGGAATTCCGTCGTAACTTTCGACTTCGTTCGTTGTGAAATGACCGAAATACTAAAAGTATACGAACACTTATTTTTTCACCGACGAAACGAGACTTGAAGAACGAAGACGCAGCACACTTTTCACCGCACATTTGACAGCCACCGAGTAAAGGTACTAATCAATCTTTGCTCAAGTGGTACAGACTTCTTCGCTGTCATTCTTTTCCAGGCACCAATAAAATAAAAAAAAAAAACTTTGCCGTCCAACTAGCCCTCCAGCGTGTGTTCTGAGTCATTTCCCTCCTCTCTCCCTGTTCATCCTGGGACTGCCGCGCCAGGGGCCGCTTCCCCGCTCAACAGCAGCCGCAACCTCCGCAACCGCAGCAGCAGGAGTGCTGTCGCACCAGTCCCCCCACGCGCAGCTACCTCGAGCCGACCCCCATGACCCCCACAACGCCGCAGTCCGACTGGCGCCGGCTCCTCGAGCTCCGTGTGGGGAGTCACCAGGCCGCAGCAGCAGCAGCCGCGGCGAGCAGACTGATGCGCACGGGACCTGCGCACCACGGCCTGCAGGTGAGCTTCCGCTAGAAGGGTGGCTGGGCCTGCCTATAGATTACCTCGGCGCTGTGCAGACACCGTTATAGTTAACCCAAACAGTGAAGACGCATGTCTGTAACGGCGTATGACGTTATCAAACACTGGCTGTATAAGCAGAACGCATCGGATGTTTTGGAAGAGACATTAAGTTGAGCTACAAACTAATTCGCGACACCCAAACCAGAAATCTCCGGCACCTTCCGGGGGAGACTCAAAATGGCGGCGTATCCGGGTTAAGATCGCACCGCATACTGCACAACCAAGTCTGTACGAACTAACGAACACGCAGTCTTCAAATGCGTAAGCATGTACCCAACGAGGAAAGTCGTCCGTCCTTCCGTCCGTCACGAAAGACGATCACTTTCAAGATAGAGCCCGCAGCAGCGAGCGAATGGACCTTCGTGCTGCCTCTCGCTTCAACGCGAACTAAGCGGCGAGAACAGCGCACACGAAGCTATCGGCACTCGGCGCTTTCTGCCCCCGTGGAGATCGCTTTCAAGATAGGGCAGCGCCGTACGCAGCCGCCGCCGGATTAAGGTTGATAACGGTTCGACGCGTATGGATAAGGCGCTGAAGAGCGATAAAGGCTTATAATGATCCGAACGTCATCAGCGCACATTGCGCCGTCACCTGCAGTAGTTCGCTTGCGTCATCGATTCACCTTGCGCCGCGGTCCGCAGCAGTTCGTGTTGCCGCAGCGCTCTCGTTTATACGGGTCGGATCAAGCTTCATAACATCGAGAATGACACCGGGCTGCGTGGAAATGAGCAAGCGGCATACTTGGACAACTCCCAGAAGAATTTCTGCGTTTTTTTACCTAATAACTGGCACTCGCAGTAAAAGCCGGGCTGTCGCCGCCATATTCGCGGCTGTAGCATGCACCCTCTGCTGAAGCATGGCCTCCTAGATTGGGCGCCACCGCCTGCTAGCAATGGCGGCGTCTGACGGATAATGCACGAGGCTTCCGAGGGCTTGCCGTGGGCCACGAACGGGTTGTCTCCAGGGCCGTGAAAACGTGGAAATGCCGATCTGTCTATACACCGTTCTGCGATCGCGTTCGCGTGCTTTCTTTGCGCCGAGTGGAAACATTGCAGGGAAAGAGGCGGGCAGCTAGGGCAGCTTTTGCCCTGTCCGCCTCGCCTTTCTCATTTCCTTGCAATTTTTTCCGTTCAGCGCAACCTCCACATACGCTGCCGGCTAGTCCAATTGATAGTCAATTGCGCTAAGCGTATACATTCGCTGATTGTAGCAAACTCTCGTGCTCGTTAAAGAACCCTCAGGTGATCAAGATTAATCCGAGTCCCCAACTACGACGTGCCTCATAATCGGGTCGTGGTTCCTGGCCCGTAAAATCCCATAATTTAATTTTAGTTACATTCTATAGTTTCGCCAGAAGCCCACCACGCGTGGCTATACATGGCTCTGGCGTTGCTCGGCAAGAAGTGTCGGGTTCTATTGCCGGCCACGGCAGTCTCGTTACTATGGGGGCGAAAGAACAAAGCCTGTTGCAGCATAACGTTCGCACCGACAGTAAAAGCGAATTCCTAAAGTGTCACAAAATAGTTCGCGCTCATACGCAGGACCATAAAACATTACCAAGTCTGCCTCACAGTGATTGGGAGCGGCGGGTGGCGGCTGCGCGTGTCTGTATTCAGGAGGCGTTAGTTGTTCGCGCCTGTTTGCGCTGCGTAGAGATCATATAAGCTACCAAAGATAGCAGGCTCGCGCGTAGGTCCGCAGTCTTGGGCGCTTAAGCATCCATATACTATTCGGGTAAAGGCACTCCTGACTACAGGAGAGGCGCTCGAGCAGCGGCGAGGATGCGCTCTCGTTCGTAGGATGCGCCGTAGCTGCGTAGCCAGGCGCGCCAACGCGAGGCAGCCCATGCGCGCGATAAGAAAGAGGAGCTGTTCAGCGAGATCGCGCCGTGTTTCGACGCCTACGAGCCGTGCCGTACCGTCTGCGCATGCGTGGGCGCGCGGACTCGAGCTTGCACGCGTCCGCAAGCGTACGTACATGTGGTCTGGGCTTAACTCCAGTGCTGCGCTCGGTTACAGCTCGGATTTAGCGCGTAGGAGAAGCAGTGCAAGAATCGGTGGAGCATGATTAGCGTAACCGACGGAGCTTCTCGGCGGCAGCTGCAAGCCACCACAGTCGCGTCGTTGCAAGGGATAACGAAACAAGTTGTAGTGCGGGCTCCTCGTTTATTTTTTATTTTTTCTCTAGTGGAGAATTGGAAGTGAAAGCACTGTTTTTCACAGCCCTTAGGTGCTCATGAAGAGATTTCTTAGCGTGTTGAGTGATGCAGCTGTGTCATCGTAACGACCGTGGATGTTTAATGACGCCAAGTGCGCGCTCGAAACAAAAAAAATAACTTTTTGACAAAGGCTCACTTTTCGAGACTAAAAAGTTCACTTTAGGAGGTCTCGCCTTTGCTAAAAGCGGTAAGTAAAATGTTGCACATCTTGAGACGCATGTACATAACTATCTCGAGACGTCTCGAGACATCTCGAAACTATCTCTCGACATCTCGAGACGCATGTACATGCTATCTTCTGGCGCTCTTTGGCCATATATAAATGACCCTTGCGCCACAAAACACCACGTATTATCAGCTGTTCTGTTTGTTATTACCGTCCGACCTCTCTGCCGTTTCCTCAATTTTCTCTTTCTCTGTCGCTACCGTATGTATATTTGTTTCACACCCAAGTTGTAGTGGTAGTGAAAACGTCTTTTCTCATACGAGATGTGCGAGACGTTGCCCCCATGCCCCAGGTAGGCATGGCCATCGTCCGTGCCGAATTCAAAAGAAGCATTATTAGCTACTCAGTAGTGCGCAGATAATTTCTCGGAAACCCACATATCATGGGCCTGTCAAAATATTGAGTCCCCAACTATCTATAAAATTAAAAACCCGAGTGCGGAACAGTGGGAGAGTATGCTTTCCAGCGTAAGCTTGAACGGCCAAAAGCGCCTAGTAGAGCGAGCTCGCGGGTTGGCCATACTCAGTGGAGCCTTGGACTAGGGCACCAACCCTGTGATTGCAGACTGAAGAATCCATCAGAAGATGGAAGAGGCCGTCTGAAGCCGCGAAGATCTCTTTTCTAGAGCCCAATAAATGTTTTCAGATTCCGATTCTCGGAAATCCAAATTGTCACAGCGCGACAAAGACCGACGAACAATTTGAACGGGAAAATTACTCGTTAGTTCTTGAGTGCCGCAAGGTGCCGCGGTCAATACGAAGTTATCGCCACCGTAACGAAAACAACCGCAGAGTTCGCGTAAGGTAAAATATTCTTACACATTTGTTTTAAATTTAACCTGTATATTCCATGCGCATGCCGTCGAATGTATTTAAGAGCACGATGTAAAACTGCGCATATGAAGCAATAACTGAAATGCACATTTATCTCGGTGACTCGCGCGTTAATGATTGCATAGACTCAGCTAAGTCTATTTACACATTTAAAGTCGAAATTCAGCTCGATCGTTTCGACTGTAGTGGAAACAATCACTTCGCAATTTAGTTCTTTTTTCTTCCATGCGCTTTTCACATACAAATTTAGCAGGCAATTACAGGTTAAGCCGGATAAGGCTGATATGACCGATGACAGTGTTGAACCGGCAGCGCTGTCTCAATAATCGACTGGAGTTGTGAGGATTCTCTTAACGGCTCCGCTATTCCGCACAACTTCAGAGCCTTCTTTACGAGGTCTGTATTTAGATTCGCGTTGGTAAAACCAACTTTTATCCGAGTGATTTTGTTGAGCCACGAGGAATATATTGTCCCCTGTGCTGGCGAATAAGGAGCTTCACTCTGACAATTTCTTACTATACGTTGTATCGCGCACAGCGCGACTTCAGGCGGGGCAAAATGCCTTCGAGCCCGAGCCGGTCCGCGCCTCGCCTTGAAGGTGTTCCCAGGACGAGTCGCGTGAGCGGCGTCAGCCAATTCGGCACTTAGGGGACACTAGAAATATCGCCAACCGGTCGGCACGTCGGTGGTGGGCCGGAACAGTTGTCGAAATAAATGGAGGCACGGCAGATCTCAAGCGCTGCTACAACAGCTTTCTCGATAAATATGCGTTCAGCACATAGTTTCTACCCCGTTCAAGGCGTGTATTGCAGCGAAGATGCACTGCTGGTCAGCACCTCCGTATATCTAGAGTAGGAGCCGAATTAATTAAAAAAGAAAAATGAAAATTCTTGCCGATAACAAAAATTGCGGTTAAGCTTCCTGAAACAAATTGTTGGAGGTGAAGCATGCAACCTTTCATATATATATTTTTTTAGGTGGGCCACCTGAATGCAGGATTCACAGCTCAAAACATGACACCAGTGCAATTTCTGCGATATAGTCGCAAAAATTTATTTGCAAATTGGCTTTCTTTCTGGCTCCTCCCCTTTTGCACGGGCTTTAGACTTTGCGCCATAATACGTCGGATTAACTATGCACCATTAACTATGCACCAGCTGAATGGAAGAGGCGGGGCGTCATTTCACCTAACCTAATACCGTGGCCTCAACTTACTCATATCCAGACCCACGCTATCTCTCTCTCTCACTTCGACTCACGCAGACTGGCACTGTATACTCACTCACTCATGCTAGCTAGCTCGCGCCCACTGACACTCAATGGGACTCGCTTCGATTCAGGTTCACGGGTGGCCGCGAGCCACTACGAGTGAGTTCGCCAATTGATACCATGCAGAAATCGTAACGAAATATGGCGGTCTTCTTTAATTACCGGTGTGCGTGAACTAATGCGAGGGGACCAGCCTACAGTATGCGACGCGCGCGGTGTCGCGATGGGCGTGGGGCGAAATATTTCCACGTAGGGAGCATAGCTAAAGATGCGCATACTACGTGTTCGGATCATTCGCTGTGAGCCCCTCTTTAGCCGTAGCCTGCGTCACTTTTCTTCCCAAACTCCCCCACTCCTCATCTTCTTTCTTCCTGTGTCCCGCTACCCTGTATGACTGTAGTTGTCCACACAGTCCATCTCAGCTTTTACTTTCTTTCTTTCTTTTTCTTTCTTTCTTTCTTTCTTTCTTTCTTTCTTTCTTCTCCATCCTTGTCCTCCTTTACAGTCACGTCGTGTCCCTTCTTCCCCGTTTTCCTGTTTCCTTGTACTGTTTAGCCACAATGAATTCATGCCGGCTAGCTCAACTTTCAATGCTCCTACGGTCCTCGCAGTAGATACACAACAAGCATCACACGTCCCCTTTTCTTCCTATACCCTACTCTGTCCAAAAACAATCACTCTACCGCGTAAGTTCGTGTGACTCAAAGCGTGAGTTCGGCAAGTAGGTAGGTTGGCAGGCCATTTTTTTTTTCTCTCTCTTCCAAGGACATGAGGGTCAAAGGGACCGGGCAAACTGTCGATCAGACGTCAGTCGCCGTGTCCGTTCCCCCTGTCGCTTTGTCCCTGTCTCTATAATAATTCACTTTCGACAGCGGCAAGCTCTACTGTTTCGTCTTCACGAGATCAGAAAAAAAAAGAAAGCCTCGAAGATTGAATTCGCCGACCGAATGCCGCAGGCACTGCCCGCTGCCTCGGACCCCCTGTCGGTGGGCGGAGGCAACGCGCCCTCCTCGCTGCGGCCCGTCTACGCGTCGGCCAAGACCGTGGTGCACGACCACTTCTCCGGCGGCGTGTGGAAGTCGCTGCCCCCTCAGCCGCAGCCCAGCCACCAGCCGGCACAGCCGCCGCAGCAGCCGCCGGTCGGCTCCTGGCACTCGTCGGCCCGGCAGCCGCACAGCTGCCTGGCGCCCGGCGCGCACCTCGAGCTGGGTGCCCTGCTGCACCAGAACAGGGAGGTGCGTGGTGTGTACAGCGCCCTCTGGCGCACCTCTTTCGCGGTGGCGGAGTCCCGTCTGGAACGGCCGACTCCGGTGATAGACACGCGGGTGCATGGTGGGTCCGCGCGGGGAAACGAACCGCGCGGAGTTCGATGTATCGAATGTGGATAAGATTTTTGTTCGATGTAGCCGTATATTTTGCTGTATATTCTCGCTGCGACTTCGTGTTCAGAAAGTGTTCCATGTATAAGAAGCAGCCTCCCTGGCTCGGTGGCTGTGGCGCTCTGCTGTCAAGCGCGAGGTCGCGGCTTCAGTATTTTTTTTTTTTTTAGCCGCGTTCCGATACGGGCGAAATGCAAGAACGCTTGTGTGCGTTCACGGAAAAGATCCCCCGAGTAGTAGAAATTATTCCAAAGTCGCCTTCTTTCCCACTTCTCTCACTACGGCGTCATTGGTAACCCACTTCGCAGTTTCTGGACGTTAAAACACCGTATGAATTCATTTGATTCCATAAAAGGGACAATTAGATTTAACCGGGCTCAATGTTGTCGCGGGGCGGAATTAGTGAAGCGCTTACGTAAGAAAAAAAAAGCTCGTTTAGAGGTCACTACAAGTTTCGGTAACGCTTCATTTAAACAAGATGGCTGCCCGAAGCACCTGCGCGCTCTTCCTGTGAATCCTGTTCCGTCAAATCTTTGTTGAGAGTCGTCTGCGTATTCAGCGCCACGCCCCCACTGCTCTGTAACAACGGAATTGGGGTTTTCAATACACCTCACGAAAGTACAGGGTGAATCGAATGTACCTAAGTAAAGGCCCATGTTGTTCATTAAAGTCGCGAGCACACGCCCAGGAATTTTGGACATTGCCCCTCCGGGAATTTGGTGAACTTGACCGTAATGCACCAGCATAACTAATTAATTTGCAGACTTGTTTTGGTCGAAACCGAAACGCTGCTATAAACCCAGCAATGATTACCGAGTAAGTGCCGCAAATGCGCGTGTTATTAGAAGGAAGTACCCTCATTATGTTGCTAACTGAAACATGTTGAAACTCGGCAGATCTCTCGAAGTATATTTTTGAGGTACGGCTGATGTATTGCAGTGAAGTTCACCAGATTGCCGAAATGGCAACGTTCAGGATTCCTGGGCATGAAAAGCCTGGAGACCACAGATGCCGCGATATAATTTTTTTCTTCGCAGCCTATATGGGAGGGTACAGAGTCTGCAGAATTGACAGCAAGTGGTGCAACTTACGTTTGCCCACTGCAGTGCATTGAGTCAATTCCAGGTTTCGACGGCTGTGTTATGAGGGAATTTTAGCTGGTTTCGGGGGTCTCTAGATGTTCGCTGGTGCGACTGTACAATAACTCTCTCTCGCTCGCTCGCTCGCAGACCCTATCGTCGCTGGTGCATCACAGCGGCGTCATCTCCCAGCCCAGGCCCCCGCTGTCCGACTTTACCGGCGGCCGAGGCAATGGCGGGCTGCTTGCCGCGGAACCCCGGCCCTCGCTGCCGCCGTTCGGGGGCTCCTCGTCGGCAGCCGCGGTTGCCGTGGCCGCGCACGCCCTCCAGGAGTGCTGGACGCGCGGCAGCGCGCCGAGCGCGGCGACCCCGCAGCAGCTGTTTCGCCTCAACTACGACCTGCTGCCCTCCAACTGCCTCCATTGGCTCGCGCTCGCCAGAAACAGCGTGGTCAGGCCGCAGGCCGTTGCCTCCTCCGGTAAACGTTCTTCCAGTGTTAAGCGCAGAGAACTACAGTCCACTAGTGTAGTAGTAGTAACCCGCCGTGGTTGCTCAGTGGCTATGGTGTTGGGCTGCTGAGCACGAGGTCGCGGGATCGAATCCTGGCCACGGCGGCCGCATTTCGATGGGGGCGAAATGCGAAAACACCCGTGTACTTAGATTTAGGTGCACGGTTAAGAACTCCAGGTGGCCGGAATTTGCGGAGTCCTCGACTACGGCGTGCCTCATAATCGAAAAGTGGTTTTGACACGTAAAATCCCATAATTTAACCTTTTAGTAGTAGTAGTAGTAGTAGTAGTAGTAGAAGTAGTAGTAGTAGTAGTAGTAGTAGTAGTAGTAGTAGTAGTAGTAGTAGTAGTAGTAGTAGTAGTAGTACGACTTTCATTCAGCCCAAAATTACAGGCCGAGCATATCGACCACCTGGGCGGCCAGTCGACGCTGCTCTTCTTCCCCTTCAGCGCCAAGCCAGTCGAGCCAGGTGGTGATGGAAAGGGAAAGGGGAGGATAGGAATCTGATGGCTGAGCAACCGGACAGTAGAATAGGCAATAGGATAAGTCTGCATAAATAGAGGGGCAGCAGGGCTCGGAGCGATAGCGATAGAGAAAGAGACTGGAAAGGGTAATCAGTGCGTTCATTTGGATGTGCCGCAGAAGGCGAGCCTCCGGCACAGTGAGCGATGGATAAGGGGGAGGGTAGAAGCGCTTGTCGAGGCGGAGCTGGAGGTAAAGTTCCTTGAATGTAGTACAACGTGTTGGCCGCGGTTCGTACATCCTGTAGCTCTCGGCGCACACAAAGACGAAACCCACTGACGGCGAGGATGCATGCAGTGCGCTATACTTACAAATTTCTTTTATTTCGGGAATGTATTACGCGCACGCGATACCATTTCTTGTTGGTTTGTGTCTTGCCTCAATTGCCTGTGCTCGTGACACAACTTAGAGGCTGTTCGTTGTATCGGAAATGGGCAGGTGGAAGTAGCACATTGCGTTGCCGCTGTCTGTGTTTCGTTTCTTGTGTTTCGTCTTTACGCAGAAAGCCAAGATTTAGCGAGAAGAAGACTCTACGCAAGGACAGACAGTAAGCAAGTATGCTTACAAGCGCCAACTTTCAATGACCGTTTATTGGAAGCCTAACACGGGTTTATATGCCCAAAGCTATCGCACAAGGCATGCACCTACTAAGAGCAAGCAAGACCTGAACTCTTTCCTTGATACACACCCTATATGCCGAGCTTATCGCTTCTTTCAGCTTCAATGATTAATTTAGTCGGTTTTCATTTTTGTTCCTGTACACAATTATGGAACAAGCGTGGGACCCCACGGGACGTGCCGCAATCGTGCCCTGATTAGTGCTCTCAAGCCTGTCTTTGAGACAGGCTTGCACAGTCAGATGTAGCAATGCCGAAACTATACGCGCACAGAGTTTATTCCTCCGATACACCAGCTTCAGCTAGCCGTACTACAAGCAAGTTTGTGTGTGTGTGTGTGTGTGTGTGTGTGTGTGTGTGTGTGTGTGTGTGTGTGTGTGTGTGTAGAGAGAGAGAGAAAAGGAAAGACGGGTTAACTAGGCTGCATCTTGTTTGCTACCCTACACTGGGGGATGGTGAAGAAGGAAATGAATAAGAATTGCACATCGACAGTGCAACATGTGGCCTTTTCTCGTGGCGTTCTGTGTGGACGGTGGTCGAGTCCATGGTCCCAATCCTTTCTCTGAACGTCCAGTCGGCTTAAAGATGATATCATCATCGAAAGAAGAGCGGTAGATGAGGTTGCGTGCTACTCTCTCTGGTCGCAGTTGCAAAAGTTTTCTCGAGGCACTGTCCGTCTTGAGAATTGCAGCTTCAGCACAGCGCTCGTGTTTGTTCGTTCTGTGTTACGTCGTTGTTTCGAAGTGCGCGCTTTCATACTCCGTCCTGAAAAGTGGTAATAGTTGCATAGATAGCCCCCTATAGTGTTAGTGACACATATCCACTTCGGAGAAATGACCAAGAATTGGGTAGCACAAATTAAGCTCCGGATGATAGCGTGAAGAGGTGTTTCTTCGAACCTTCCGAAAGTCGCGGCGCCCCTTCAGACAGCGAGTGTCAGCGACACGTTCCTCGTCTTCGCTTCTGCAGATCACCCGCAGCACTAGCTTATCTATGGCGTTGCCCTGTACTACATGTACACGAGGTCCATGGTTCGATACCGTCCGCGGTGGCGTCATTCCGATAAGGGCTAAATGCAAAAGAACGCTCGTGTACCGAGCATTGGATGCACGTTAAAGGACACCCCGGGCGGTCAGAATTATTCCGTAGTCCTCCCTCACTATAGTCCGTAGTCCTCCCTCACTATACGGCATCCCTCATCAGATCGTGGTTTCGGCACGCAAAACCCGACCATTTAATTTTACTTTTTCCGCCCGAACGTATCTCCTTCTAAAGTGCGGCCATAAACGTACTGCAGAGTTGCACGTATCTTGAGCAGGTATACGACGCCACGAAGTGAGATCAGTTTCAGTTCAGTTTCAGTTTATTATTAGAGGTGTGTACCGAGTTGATTGTAAGGACCAGAGGTGTGTATAGAGTAATTATATCATTCCGCCATGTTTATTTCGGACCCAATGAGACTATCCACTACAGATAAGCGAGTGGTGGCGTTTGGCATTACTCGCTAAACTTCATCACTCGCTGAATAGATCAGTGTATACTGCAGATTTACTTCAGGTTGAGTAGAAACAGCTCTCTCCTGAAGACCTAGCGTCCCTTCGGGAAGGTTATCCTCCACGGTCTTCTTAATCACGTTGGTTACGTGTTGGCGTTCACGAATAGCAATTTTTGAGGCTGAATCAAATACGAATTGAATAGTTTGCAGGATGTAATCGAAAATCGAACACTTTTCGAGTGAGAAACGGCCGCTTTCACGAAAAATATAAAGCGATGTTCATAGCTTGTAGTATATATTCACAAAGTTAGGAAGTTTCTGTCATAGCATTTCTTGTTACGAAGCGTTGTTTGTTGGAAGTCTGAAGGGGAGCATTCGGAACACATAAGCAGATTGTTAGCGCATACCGAGGATTCTTGGGAAAGTGCGAACAATCGCGGTTTAGAAGGAAACTTCTGGCTTCCTGAGCGATGTTTCTAGTGCTCCACTGATTAAATTCCCGCATTTTATGTCTACTGTGGCCGCCGCCAGAATGAAATTTGTCGCACTTTTGCCGGAATTTTATATTTGATAGCGCACACTCCACTGTTGAAGCTAGTCGTAAGATATTCGTGCGTAGGATTCGCTATTGGAAATTCTCGACTATTCGCACACCCCTAATTGTGTGTGTGTGTGTGTGTGTGTGTGTGTGTGTGTGTGTGTGTGTGTGTGTGTGTGTGTGTGTGTGTGAGAGAGAGAGAGAGAGCGACCGGCATTGCAAGCGGTCACACTCTGACGGCCATCAAAATGGCAGCGCCCGTATATTCTAACATACGGCGGGACGATTTCGTTTCTTCCGCCACCGCAGCCCTCGACCACGTCCAGCAGTTGCAGCAGCAGCATCACCAACAGCAACAGCAGCAGGCCAAGCAAGACATGGGCGTGCAGACGGCGACAACGACGACCACTACCACCACCGCCAGCAGTAACTTCCCCAATATGGCGGCGCCGTCTCAGGACGAGGCCGAGCTCGACGTTGCGGACCCGTGCGTCGGCGCGAACGCGGCGCCCACCGCGGCGCCTGCAGCCGTCACTGCGTCGTTCTCCACCACGCCGCATGGCGGAGCCTTCTACGCGTCTGCCGCCGCAGCGTCGACACCGTGAAGCGCGTGTCCCCGCTAGTTATGCGAACTTTTCTTCGGGAGAGCATTTATATAAGTGTATAACTACACTGTTCGCGTCCAACAATCGCGCGTGTACGTTCGTTCAAACGACTAATCCCTAAAAATAACTGTTGAAAGGACTATGTGTATAGAGAACTGCCGTTCGCTTACGCACCGATCGACGAACGTTTTATTTATTTTGTTAATACTGAAAGCACATGTACATAGTATTTATGTAAAAAAAAAAAAAAAAAAAAAACTCGTTTACACCAATAACCGGCGAACTATTTCTTTGTTACTTAAAAGATGCATTTTCTCTGTCTACTAGTGTTCTTGTTTCATTTCGTAATTAGTTTTGAGACATTTCCTCATAACTTGTAGAGGAATACTACGAAGCTGTTTTAAGATACTGCCTTTGTTAACGCGTGCTGGCCATGTTCACAATTAGGCGCCGCGGGTGTCTATAGTACACGTTTTTACCGTTTCGTGCGACGCGCAAGTTGATGTCGCACGAAAGCGTTTTTATATAAATATTTATTTTAAATGGCACGAACCGCATGAGGGTAGTGGTTTACACTTTGTAAAGCATGAAACCGTATACTGTTTCTTTTTTTTAATTTGGGCGTCACTACTGCAGTCTTTGTCAAATGTGTGTAAAATATATATATATATATATATATATATATATATATATATATATATATATATATATATATATATATATATATATATATATATATATATATATATATATATATATAT
Organism: Dermacentor andersoni; assembly: GCF_023375885.2. Taxonomy (NCBI): domain Eukaryota; kingdom Metazoa; phylum Arthropoda; class Arachnida; order Ixodida; family Ixodidae; genus Dermacentor; species Dermacentor andersoni. The sequence goes on along the minus strand of NC_092817.1, from coordinate 124,735,208 downwards.
ATATATATATATATATATATATATATATATATATTTGTATTGTCACGTTGCAGTGACGGTGAAGAAGCCGACGTTGCCGGAAGTGTGAATTAAGAATCTAACTCTTAATGACCAAACTTATTGTGCCCCGAAATATAGGCACCAATCGAAAATCGCAACGATACCGTCGAGCATTGTCGATCGTCGGCCTTCGAATCTGATTGTAGTGACGCTGAAGCCTAAGAATCTAACTCTTTATTGACAAACTTGTGCCCTGAAATACGGGCGCCATTCGAAATCACAACGATACCGTCGAGCACAGTCGGCCGTAGAATTCGAGCGGATCAAATCCATCCGTTATATATACAAGCATCACCGCACATACCGGAGTAAACGCGATAGTGCTGAGGTACGATGCTCAGCGATTCAAATTAGATACTCGGTGTGCATGTTTGCCGGCGCTTGTTGTGCCACCAGTGGGCGCTGGAGACTCGCCGAGCTGATGCACATTTTTCTATCACATGAAAGCGAGAGCAATTTTTGGGCGAGCGCATTTGACCCCCCTTCAGCGAGCACCCAGCGCGCACGTACCGGTGGCGAGAGAAAAAACCTCTGGCAGCCATTCGCTTGGCGTTTCAATCTTCGCTGAGCACTGTGCAGTGGCGTGCAATATCAGCTGCAACATGGCTCCCGTGTTCAGAAGGGCGTCGAGATTGCACGGTGGACGCCGACACACGAGTAATTGAAGAACCAAACACCCTTACAATGACTGTTAAGTTCACTACTTAAAAACAATTATTTAATACTTCGCGATTAAGAGGATACTGGCTGTAAGTACACACGACTACGGCTGTATATATATATATATATATATATATATATATATATATATGTATATATATATGTATATATATATATATGTATGTATATATATATGTATGTATATATATATGTATGTATATATATATGTATGTATATATATATGTATGTATATATATATGTATGTATATATATATATATGTATGTATATATATATATATGTATGTATATATATATGTATGTATATATATATATATGTATGTATATATATATATATGTATGTATATATATATATATGTATGTATATATATATATATTTATGTATATATATATTTATGTATATATGTATGTGTATGTATGTATATATATGTATGTGTATGTATGTATGTATGTGTATGTATGTGTATGTATGTATGTATGTGTATGTATGTGTATGTATGTATATATATGTATGTATATATATGTATGTATATATATGTATGTATATATATGTATGTATAGTAGCGAAGAGAGACGCTAGTGGGTCGAACGCTCCTGCTCAGCAACGGCTCTCGTCATAGAGTTTCTCACTACATTACCTAGAGGGAAATCTGGCGCTGCTGCGCTGTGGTATGCACGGGAATGCCGGTATATTGTGGATTCGGATTGGCATTGTTCTCGTAGAGACAGGACACCTTGAAGATGCGCTTGGCAAGTACCGTTCCGTCTGTCACAACGATTCATTTTCTACTAGAACAGCACGTGAAAAGCTGTTTTAGCTTTATTATTACGCGAAAACATGTTCTGTTTAACTATGAGAACTTGTTATTGTGTGTACGACTACATGTTACGTAAAAAGTATCAGCGGGCCGCTAAAGTTGGAGGACAGACGACAAGGTTCGCGCTCGCTTTGAAACAGTTGGTCGTCTGTTCTTGCTTTTCTTCGCTTGGTCATGCGTCGTGGGTGAGTAAAGTTGTAATATGCGTGAATTGAAACATTTTATGAAGATTTTACTTTGAGAACGCGTTATTTGCGTAGCCATATCCACGTTTTAGACGAAGCCTCTTACAGCACCAGCCAACACGAGCCTCGCAGACACATATACCGTCATTCCCATGACGGCACGGTGCCCCCTTAAGAAACTCCCATAGACGGTGGCGCCAGATTACCCTCTAGGTGTTATAGTGAGAAACTCTATGGCTCTCGTGCTTGGAAGCTGTGACTTCCCTGCTCGTCGACGTTGCGCTGCTCCGAGCTCTGCCCAATAAACACCTTTTGAATATATATATATATATATATATATATATATATATATATATATATATATATAATCCATAGAGCAGCCCGAGACATGACACCATGCATGACGCGTGTCTCTGTGGTGGTCAAGCCATACGTTGTGTTACTACTTTGCTTCACTGCTAATCGCATTAACTTCCACATTCATCGTGAGATGGGCTCTGTCGCGTTTTTGATAATTGCAGGTACCGTTGCCACGAAAATTGTCTAAAGCACGCGTACACGAACGCACTCTTTTTTTTAATGCGAATAGCATTATTCGAGTACTTCACGCACTTTCCGGGGGCTCTTTCTGGCAAGGTCGCATGCAGTTTTCTCGCCAACTTGGTTCATTGGGTAGTCTAAGGTTATCGCACTGCTGTTATGAGGGAACCGGGTTCGAAACCAAGCTTGGGTCACGGGTGCATGACATTTCATATATGCCGTTCATCAGTTAACCAGTTTCACGCCAATTTCCGTTGCTGGAAGTAGGTATAGTCCATGGTACAAAGGTAGCGCTGATGGAACATTATTTAAAAGCAACTGACGGAACAACTTGGTTTACTAGGTGTGTAGCAATGGGTATGTTCCAGTGTTTAGTGAACCTCTTCGATGCTAACTTGAAGCATTGGGTATTGTCAGGATTGGGGGCTCAATCCCATCGCTCGTGATCCGTTGTCAAGATTGGAGTCCGGCATGAATTCGAAGGTAGCTGGCCCATGCCGTCGTCCAACTTATCCACGCTGAGGACGTTGATGAAGGGAAGCACTGCTTCTCATCGAGAACGAGGAATATGGGTTTATTTACAGTATTTATATCAGTCTAACATGACTGTTTGAGAAAGTACATCAGTCTAACATGACTGCTTGAGAGAGAGTCTCAGTCCAACATGACTGCTTAAGAGAAGTGTGTCGAGCATCCGCACAGCAGCAGTTTTTAAACACTCGGTCCTCCCGCGATACAAGGTGATGCGAACGTTCATTTAGTCATCGCAAACTATCCGCCTCTCCGCAGGACAGTTTACACACACACATGCACACAGATACGGGTTTCCGGTCCGAAACCGACACCACGCGAATTTCATAGAACTCGGAGCCGTTCCGGGTAGCGCGTTGTCTTGCGTCTTGGTCGGGGCGTGAGAAGGAGCGCAAAACGGCGTTCCCGCGGCAACTCGCGCACCCGTAGCAGATCAGGTCCGCGTTGGGGAGTTTGGTAACAATAGTTGGCCCGCCGAACTCATTCCGTCACAACGGCTCCTAGCTGAACCGACGGAGAGTGGAGGATGCGCGTATTGATATCGACACAAAATCGACTTCGCCACGCCGTGGCTAGAGGTTGGCGGCGATGCTCCCGAGATGTTGCTTCCACAGTCGCAACTGGTTGGCAAAACTTGTACTGCAGCTGGCCGTTCTTAACAGTATGTGCCACTTGGTCTGTACCGCTATTCAATGAGCCTGACGCCAAATTGGTTCCACTAGGGATTTCAACGAATTTCTTTGAGGCAAACTTGGGTCACCATGTAGGCGCCACTGGGCATCTGTGGCTCTTCGATGAATCTATTTGACGCCAACTTGAGTAACTACGTGCCACTTAGTAGCGGTAGTGGGCGCTATCGCATGTCATATATAATCGGGAAAAACCCTGCTGTTTACACGTCCCATTCGCGACGCGTCTCTGCGGAGGCAGTACCGTGTATCGCTACTTTGCTTCATTTATAATCGCATTAGCGTAGACATTCATCGTGAGATGAGTTCTGCCGCATTTCTAGTTTTCTGACAGAACACCGCACGCGAAACCGATGGGAAACGCGTAAAGCGTGCTTCTCCGCAACAATAGTCTTGCTGTGGGGAAGCCACTCGCGATAAGCGCGCGCTGTTAAGAATGGCCGTATGGGGTGGCAACGTGCCAGCTTTCAGCCCGCGGCACGTGTTCCAAGCCCACCAGTCGGGGCGCCCTTCCTAGAGCTGCGAACGGCCGGCAGCCACGAGGCGCGTGATCAACTCCGGAAATTGGTACTTGGCCGAACCACCCGGGACAAAGCAGTTCTACGAGGCCCTCTGACGTCGGCACTGAAAGCTGGGCAGTACCGAGAACTGCGGATGACCGGCAGCCACGTGGCGCGCAGTCAGTTCAGGAATGTGGTACTTGGCCGCGCCACCCGAGACGGAGCACAGTTCTACGAAGCCCTCGGTCGTCGACTCCGGAGCCTTTGTGTGTATGGGTTCGAATGTGTGTGCCTTTGTGTGTATGAGCCATAGTGCGGGGCGGCGGCGAGTTTACAATGCTTGGACGAACCTTCCCGACCATTCCTGCTCCGACACACCCCATCCTCCAAGTCGGCACACCTCATCCTCCAAGCCGGCACACCTCACCCTCCATTCCTGCTCCGTCCTCGTCCGAACGATGACGTCGAACTATGACGTCAAGCGGAGAGCTTATAAGCAGCGTTTGCCGGCTGCTAGGGAGTGCTCGTGTCGTGATCGTTGTCGGGAGCTGAGTGCTCTGTCATGCTAGAAATGTACTAGTGAGCTGTGTGCTCGTAAACTGTTTGCTGTATGATAGTTTTGCGGGCTCCATATGGGAGTCGCGCTAGTCTGCCAATGTATCTTGCTTAAACTGTTAATATGTAAATAAATCCTGTTCACCGAGTTCCTGTCTACGACCTTCATCTCCTTCAAATGGTGGCAGCGGCGAGATAGTCCGACGACTCCTACATCTGGTCGACAGCGGTAGGACCGTCCGACAAATCTTATAGCGCACCCTTCGACGCAAAGAGCGCAGCGGCACACGCGCCTGTGTCCAACGTTACTAGTCTAGTAACGTTGCCTGTGTCAATGCGTGCATAAAACTGAAGTCTGTGTTGTATCCAGCTGTGCGAGCGCCGGCAAGGAAGGCGACTGTCATCCTCCTCTCTCGCAAGCGTAACAGGGGGAGAGAGTGAGGGAAGGAGAGGATGGCTCTTCTTCTCGAACACTTCGCCACAGCGCCTGAACGTGTCGACCATTCGGACGTCCCACAGCTCTTGTTGAGGTGTCCTCATCTGAGAGACAGTTACTGCGCTGCACTTTACCCTATGTTTCCTCCTTCCCAAACAAGAATCTCTCTCTCTCTCTCGCGCCCAGAGCACGTGCGTCTCAGAGCTATAGTAGTTTGCGTTCGGCGACGAGCGCGTCTCGCAACTCGGCTGCGTGGAGAGCACGTGCCTATCTGATTTGCAAATGTGCCTTTGCATCGGCGGTGCAAGCCCGATCACCGCGAAAACAGGTGATAGAGCCAGACACAGCTGTTCCCCTAAGAAAAGTTTCATTGCCGAATAAGCGGTGAATTCGACAGAAATAAGCCCCTGTAAGGTCCCGGATCCACGATTCAGACCGCGGTCACCGCATTGCAAAGTGTTGTTCAGGAGCTCACTCGACACACGTCCTGCCTCTTAGAAGAATGAAGTGCAACTCACACTATATATAGTCATAGCGTGCGTTGTTAGATACGGGACCGTTTCCTGAGCCTACTTCGAGTTCCCCAGACCACATCTAATCGCACCACAGCTAATTGAGGGCCGAAGAAACACGGATGCCACATTCCTGAGGCACGACACGTGCAAACAAGTTGGCGGACCTCACTTTGTGTGCAGCCGGTGCAGCTAATCACTGCTTGGCTCTTCCAGAAAGCGAAGCGATAGCCTGGCACTGTTCCAGGTAACGTAAGTCCCGAAGCAAGACGGCTGTGGTGTACCGGGAAGGCCTGGCAGCGTCGCCCCCGTCCGCCTTTGAAGAGGGCATTTGCAAGCCAGCGAGGCAATACCGCAGGGAGAAGAAAGCCCTCGGACAATTGGGGCGCAAGCGTCGTCCCCGTCCGCCCATTGTGACGACGCATTGCAAGTCAGCAAGGCAAGACCGCAGGGAGAAGAAAACCCTCGGACAAACACCAAGCAGCGACTCTCTTCGCCGGGTGTGACTCCATCGCACGGGCGCCTACCATTGGCCGAAAAATGACGGCACCCGAGCAGGCTCGCCGATTGGCCGAACGTGACGTGTCTTATCGACACCGAATGGCTTAAAAGACGCAGACCGGGAGCAGCAGGAGAGCTTTCCTAGAGGATTCCTAGAGCATGCCTTGATTCATCTCTCTCGAACTTCTTGCGACGGGCCGCAGCGTCCGAGTTGCTGCCGGCCCGTAATGATTCTAAGACTGTTAATTGACGCTCATTGTAAATAATGTAAATAAACCTCCCAAGTTTTTCATCCCGACGTCCTCCTCAACTCCTACAACTGGCGCCAGCGGTGGGATTTCCTCCAACTCCTACAGCGTGCGTGCGTGTATGTGCGTATATATATATATATATATATATATATATATATATATATATATATATATATATATATATATATATATATATATATATATAATGAGAAGGGGGTTAACCGAGGGGCCCGATTTTTATTAGTCATATCATAAGAAGCCAACAAACACTGACACCAAGGACAACATAGGGGAAATTACTTGTGCTTAATAAATGAAATAAAAAAACGATAAATTAATGGAAATTAAAGTGGATGAAAAAACAACTTGCCGCAGGTGGGAACCGAACCCACAACCTTAGAGCATCGCACGCGAAATGCGAAGGTTGTGGGTTCGGTTCCCACCTGCGGCAAGTTGTTTTTTCATCCACTTTAATTCCCATTAATTTATCGTTTCTTTATTTCATTTATTAAGCACAACTAATTTCCCCTATGTTGTCCTTGGTGTCAGTGTTTGTTGGCTTCTTATGATATGACTATATATATATATATATATATATATATATATATATATATATATATATATATATATATATATAATCGTGACGACGGTCAGAACTTCAAGGGGAGTGACACGGTAGTTCACAGGGGACGTTTGTTCTGTAATGATTTAGGGTCCTAGAAAACGCGAGAGGAACTTTTCACTCGAGCCGGGGGCAAAACAGGTGTCCAGAGCAGCACCTCATCTGCGGGACGAAAGGAAACGTGGTGAGAGCTGTCGTAACGCTGCTTGCGGTCTTGCTGACTGGCTTCTATATTGAGTTGAGCACTTTTTCGACATTCGTCAAGTCTTGAGACGAACTGGTCGGACACAGATGCTGATGAGCTAGTAGGGACATTAAATAAGCACGGAGCATAAATGTCGGCGAACGGCCGTAAACAACGTAGAAAGTGTAGTAGCCAGTAGCTCTTTGTGCAGCGGTATTATGAGCAAACGTCACAAATGGAAGAATTGTGTGCCAGTTGTGGTCTGGTCCGATATATAGATATATTAGCTAAGAACGACAGAAAGCTGAGCTAGTTGGTAAGGATTCATTATGCAGAAAAGGTGAGGCGTGCAGACAGGACACGGCGCTCGTGTTGTCCACTTCTCGACTCTTGTGTCCTGTCTGCACGCCTCACCTTTTTTTGCATATTAGCTAATGTGCGATGAAATGGCTCTGTCAAGCCATTTGCTTGTGGGCGGTAAGACGACGTCGTCCTATGAACTGCGCGACATGTTCTGAGTATTCGAGGATTGTCGACAAAAAAAGTCTGGCCCCGGTCGCGTATTTACAATTGCTAGTAGGTACAGTGGGGCGTGGCAATTGCGGAGACGACGGACGTTTGCGCGCATGCGCGAGTAAGAGCGCGTGCGAGAGAGGAAATCTGGGGACTTTTGCTCCTTGAATATACGACTCTGCCTAGGCACTATGGAGGAGTTCCTTAGAGCGCGTTGTATGCGTTTGTCCCTAGGCGTGCTGGCAGAAGTCGCAGGGCGCGGTAGTGCTGAACTTAGCATCGCAAGTTGGCGGCTGGACGTAATTATATTTATTCAATCGTTTTTTTACTAATTAAAACAACGTGTCATTATTTCGCAATATTGACGGCGCCTCCACGACACCAAAGCGGCAACGGGGACATCAAAGCTAGAACCCGTAATGGCCCATGGGTTGAGGCTCGCCGAGGCCTGCGCGTGCCAGGGGAGTATAACACTCCCTGGCAACCTTCGCCTTCCGCGGCCATAACCCACGGGCCACCGTGCTTCCAGCTTTTGTGATGTCCCCGGTACCGCTTGGGTGCCCTGGAGATCTTGCGCCGCCTGCTTTAATATAACCTAAGGTGCTCTCCTGAGGCCCCCGTTTGCCGGCTACATGTGCCCCCCTGAAGCAGTGCTTGTAAAAAATGGAATCTATCGTCACGAGTAAAGAATCGACCCGCGACTTATATAGCACCAGTCAGAACCTTGCCCCTTCAGACACAGCGATCACCAAATGGGGCGTCCGTGCCCACTGCCTCACCGCGCGGGCAGCCAGCGGCGGAGCGTAAACAAACTGGACCGCACTCCGCAATGCCGACATGCCTAGGGGACAAACGCATACAACACGCGTTAAGAAACCTCCTCCGTTGTGCCTAGGCAGACTCTCATATTCAAGGAGCAAAGACCGCCAGATTTTCTCTCGCACCCGCTCTTACTCGCGCCTGCGCAGAAACTTCGACCGCCGTGAGAAACGCCATGCCCCGCTGTACCTACTAGCAATTGTAAAAACGCGCCCCGGTCACTGATGTGAGGTGCTCCATGACGTAACACGATGGCTTCCACAAAGAAGGTGGCGAAGTCTGACGCAGAGTCATAGCGCAGAGGAGATGTCTCTGCGTAACGTCTAGAGTGGTCGACAGCAGTCACAGTCCATCGATGTCCTGTCAGCGTGATAGGAAGAGGTCCGAAGAGGTCTATTCCAGTGACGTCAAATAGTGTCTCCGGACATTGAATGGGTTGTAGCAGGCCAGCAGGAGGCGTTGTTGGTCGCTTCCGCCGTAGGCCAAGCGTGCAAGAAGCGACATACTTAGCCGCGAAGGTAGAAAGGCCAGGCCAGAAGAAACAGCTCCTAATCCGGTTGTAGCTTTTGTGAAAACCTAAGTGGCAGCAGAGGGGTCGTCGTGGAAGGCTTCGAGGACCTGTGAACTCAGTGAACGAGGAAGAACCGGAACCCAACGGTGTCCATCAGAATGATAAATGTAACGGTGCAGCACATGGTTCTCGAGCTTAAACTGCTTCAGTTAACGACGAAGCCTGGCATTAGGTGGACGTGAAGTTCTGCATAGACGTTGAATAATTCAGTGGCAGTATGGGTCAGCTCGTTGATGAGAGGCGAACGCAGTGTAGTGGTTGGAGAGCAACGTGTTGATAGGCGTTAATGGTGACAACGTCAGTGAAGACGTAGTCCCATGGCCTCGTGAAGTGTAATGCAGAGATATGCTCGTAGGTGATAGTGGCAGAGGGCTACGAAACAGCGTCGGCATCTTGATGTTTCTCGGCGGACTTGTAGGTCACGTCAAAATCAAATTCTTGCAACCGGAGAACCCAGCGCTCAAGGCGACCACATATATTTTTCATTGGTGACAACCAGCATAGCGCGTCATGGTAAGTAACTGCGGTAAAGTGGCGTCCATAAATGTATGGCCGGAATTTTCGCACGGCCCAAACTAAGACATATTCCTGCTCTGTTATGGAGTACTGTTCCACAGCCGCTAGTCTGCGACTGGCATACGTAACATCTCTCTCTCTCTCTCGTGAAGTGCTGTCCCTTTGCAAGAGGACGGCGCCGATCAGGTGACCACTCGCATTGGTGTGGAAAAGGGTAAGCGCGCTCTCATCAAGACGACAGAGAACGGGATCGGATGTTAAAGCACGCTTGAGGGCTTGGAAAGCAGACTCCCAGTCGTCAGTCCAAGTGAACGTAGTGCCCGAGGCCAACAGCTTGTGCGGTGCCTGCGAAGTGCCGGATAGCGCGCCGGAAAGCGAGGCCAAAGAAACTCCGTGTTTCAGGTGTTCTCGGCGAGGAAATCGAAGCACAGCAGCAATCTTGTCAGGGTCTGGTCGGACGCCATCCTTGTTGACAAGGTGGATACCATAGGTAATGGTGATCTGTTCCTCGAACCATCCGGTCGCCACATCTCTTGTGGCCTCACTATCGCTCCTCGCCTGGTGAGGTTTCACGACAGAAGGGCGCTAGTCACGGCATTCAATCCATCTCTTTCGCAGATCGTGATGGCCCAAGGCCATCCTTGATTCCTTGATTCCTTGATTTACGGACACCGAACCTATTACGCTTGCTCCTCTTCACATGGAAACACGATCTTTGCCTGCACCTTCTTATGATGATAGTACGGCAGCTTTAACAGTCACGATAAACGACGATCTCACTGTTGCGCAGAACGAAGACTCTTCAATGCTGCTTCAGAAACACAGATCTTTATTTGACGTCCGCTCAAAGCTTCTCGGCCGCACTTCCGCAGCAGTGTATCGCATTGCAACCAATGGTGGCTTCATTGTACGCCGCCGACCATACCACGCGTCGTCAGCGAAGCGGAAAATCATCGAGGAAAACGTCACCGACATGCTCAAACGCGACATTATCAAGCCCTCATCAAGCTCTTAGTCGTCGCTTGTTGTGCTAGTCCGGAAGAAGGACAGTTCTGTACGATTTCGCATCGATTTGTACCCGATGCCACGAATCGACAATGCCCTTGACTCTCTACAGGTTGCTGAATACTTCTCAAGTCTCGATCTTCGATTGAGTTATTGGTAAATACCTATGCACGAAGCAGACAAGCACAAAACCGCCTTTGCGACACCAGACGGACTGTACGAATTCAACGTAATGACCTTCGGTATGTGTAACGCTCCTGCAAACTTTGAACGTATCATAGACACAGTTCTACGTGTCCCGAAGTGGAAAACTTGTTTGTGTTATCTTGATGGCATCGTTATTTTTATGCGAAGCATACTAGCCGCACAACCACGCTCTTCCTTGCTGCGCCGCGCGCGGCCGCGTAGCTACCATATGACGTCATAACAGCTGCAAAAGCGGAGGCTCAAATCGTGCGCTCGCTTGCGGCCGCGTAGCTACATAGCCGGGTCTCAGCTCGTGCGCTCGCCTGCGGTCGCACAGATGGTACTGCGGCCTAACTCCCGCTCCTCCCGCTAGGGCACTGACGTCACAACAGCTGCAAGCCGGGCTCAACTCTTGCGCTCGCCTGCGGTCGCACAGCCGGTGCTGTGGCCTAACTCCCGTTCCTCCCGCTAGGACACTGGCGTCATAACAGCTGTATAAAAGAGCGGCGCGCTCTCGTCGAGGCCAGTTGTATAGCACGATGGCGGCAAAGGAAAGGGCCGCTCGTCAGACCGCAAAGCGCAAGTTACAAAGAGCCACGGTAACGGCCGAAGAACGAGAAGTTCGGCTTGCCAAGCGACGTGCACAGTACGCGGCTAAACAGCAGCGTTCCTCCACAGAGTCCGAGGTAAAGGATGAAGTTGCGAGTGTATCTGGGAGTACTTCTACTCTAGTATGCTTCGCATCCTGGGCTTAACCTTAGCTAAGCCACAGCCATTTTTTTTTCTTCGACTTTTCGCCAGCGCCTCCAGCGTTTGGACGGAGTGTTGACCTGCATTTGTAACGCTGGTCTTGAGCTGAACACCAAAACGTGCCGATTTGCCAGCAAGCAAATCGAAGAACACATCACCGTTAACGGTGGTATCCGAAGCCAAGGCTAGAATTTGCTCATGACCAGGTGGAATCAGACAATCGGCAGCTGTGACGAAACGCAGGCTGTGTGCGGCGAGTTCAGATGAACATCCAGTGTCTCTCAGATGAATTACACATTGCCGGCAAGAGATCAAAGCTGATGTGGACGAGGGATAATCCCATCCTAAATATGAGTTCATGAATGCAGGAGGACAAGACGAGACACTGAATGTGGTGACGTATGCCTTCTATGAAAACGCGCACTGTGCAAACTCCGGAGGGTTGAACAAGGACGGCATTAGAAAAACGAAGGGGTGGGCCATTGTAGGGAGACTTGACTTTTCGCAAACGGGAACACAAATCGGCACTGATGACTGAAAGCGAAGCGCCCATGTCAATCAAGGCTTCAAGCTGCACGCCTTCGACACGCACCAACAGACGGAGGCTCCGGAGGGGGTGGGTGTAGTCAGAAAAACGCAGCTTTCCCACCTGAAGTTGCCCTATCTAATTTTCCGAGCGATGGTCAGGAGACGAAGTGGCCGGACGAAGAGGCGAGGAGGAGCGTCGTACCGGCGAAGGAGAACGATGACGCGCGGAATGGAAACCTCCGTTTGTGCTGACGTTGTCCAGAAAAGGAGAGGCATGTCCATAACGTTGGTAAGAGCGGCGTCGTTGTGGTCCTGGAGCAGAAGGCACATCTCTCTCAAAAGCTTTATAACCACGTCATTCGTCCTGTTGGCGGCGTCGGCAAAACCTTGAAATATGGCCACGGATGCCACAGTAATATTAATAGCACACCGGTCGGGTTGGGCGCTATGTGTTTTCGTAAGGCTGAGCCGGTACGTTTGCTGAGAGGGAAGTGAGAGATCCATGTACAGCCGCAGGTGGCGGGGGCTGCTGGAAAGGTGATGTCACAGCAGCAACCTGAGCGTAAGTAGGCTTTGGTAGGGGCAACTGGCTTGGTCCTTGCGCGCACGCCACTGAGTCTTGTTCTTCCCTCACGGTGTTACGTAGGCCGCCCCCAGACGACGCTGTATGTACGTTGAAGGCCCACGGTGAAAGGTGTGCCTGCAATTCCTCGCGAATTATGCTACGGATGAGTGCATGCAGCTCGATGTCGTTGGTTGACCTGTGATCAGACGCGTGAGGCTGCAAGCGGTTCGAATAAGTTCACTGAGGCACTGGCACGTGGCGATGGTGTCGGCTGCAGTAGTGTGTTTCACGACAAAGGCATTGAACACAACGGTCCCAATGCCTTTGAGTAAATGGCGCACGCGGTGATTCTCCGCCATGTAGTCGTTGACACGGCGGCAAACGGCGAGGTCGTCTTCTATATATGAAGTGTACGACTCGCCGGTGTGTTGTACACGCTCGGCAAGTTTCTTTTTCGCGACCTTGGAGCGGACAGCGGGGATGGCAAAAATCTGTCGCAGCTGCTGTTTAGAACAGTTTCAGTCTACGAAGTCATTTTCATGGTTGAGAAACCAAGTCTTCGGGACGTTGGTTACATACAAGGCTACATGAGTGAGCTTCGTGGAATCGTCCCAATGGTTAGATGCACTCAAGCGGTCGTAATTTTCCAACCAGTCCTGAACATTGTCGCTGTGGAGACCAGATAGCATCTGGTGATCCTTCTGAGTGCTAGTAATGGTCCAAGAAGGTGCACCCGCAGGAGCAGGCATAATGGAAGCTGCCATGTTGGGCTGCTGATCTTGCGACATCGCCGAGGGCAGTTGATACAAGCGGTTACCTGAGCGGAGCTCCAGGGATGCACTCCAGGGTGAGCTCGATAGAGGAGAGGACTACGGGGCCAGAAAGCAATTTCCACCACTTGAGAGACAACGGTTAGGCCGCAGGCCTTCTATTTCGACGAGCGAACCACCCACCCAATATTGTATAATTTTGTTATTTTTTTCTTTTGTACTTGTTAATTGTATAACTGTTATTAGACTGCAATTACCTTTGTTTTAAAAGCCTTGCTGTGAAGCCACTGCCAAGCGAAAGGGGGCTGCGGCTTTGTCAAGCTGTTTCCGACAGCCTTTTCTGCGCCTCCGCTGTCTGTATTTGAACAAGGCAGAAATAAAGAATTTGGATTTTACGGTCCCGAGTGGTGATGCTGAGCGTGTACAGAAGAGGAAGAGGAAATGCAGACAGCGCTCACAATATATATATATATATATATATATATATATATATATATATATATATATACGTGTGTGCGTGCGTGCGTGTGTGCGCGCGCGTGCGTGCGTGCGTGCGTGTGTGTGTGTGTGTGTGTGTGTGTGTGTGTGTGTGCGCGCATATGCATACAGAGCAGCACACGTTTCAATAAAGAACAAAATCAAAACGAGCATCTGAACCATCAATAAAGCATTGCATACCCCCCTCGGAAGTACGCTACGGCCAAGGATGCTCTCGAGGCGAGAAACGAGGTGCGACGTGCGAAGCGGCGGGAGCAAGGCGTTCGGCCGCGAGTGCTGCTTTCCCCTGCTGAGAGGGTGCAACGCAAAGTAGAAGAGAAACGTCGTTGCGTGAATCTGACCCCGCTATACTAGCGCGCGAAGCCGCAGCTAAGCGTCGAAAACGCGCCAAGGAAGCCAAAACGGCGAAAGCAGCAACGTGAAGATGCGAGAGGGCAACGTAGAGAGGAGGCCGAAGCTCGCAGATAGCGAATTGCCACACGTTTACTTCACACTGCGGCTCGTTATGTCTTGAAAGAACTCTAACCGCTCCTATCGTATAACTTAATACATTACTAAGTGTGCAGCAGGCTTTCGCGTTCACGCGTTACAGGAGTATAACAGGCTGATTTTTTGCCAAAATTGCTAGAACTGTTATATTGTCGCAAAAATTTTCAGAAACAAAAGAAAACAACCTGAGACCGCACCCGGCTTACGGGCCCCGTATGCGCTCAGCCGCACCGACAGCCTTGCCCAGCCACGGTCGGGCTAGAGGAGAAGACGCGCGCTCTCCTACCCTGTCGCGCGCTTGATCGCGGCCTCCAACACTGAGCGCGCATCCATCCACCATCCTTCTTGGCTCACCCTCGCACTCGCAGCATACGGCGCGCGGGGCGAGATCTTATCGCACGTGAAATCTGTACGGAATATCACAGTGACAGTGACAAGAACTTTATTAGAGTGTCCTGAGGAACTTGATTGGGGGGAACCGAAGGCTCCTCAATCAAATTGGTGGCTCCGCCCAAGACGGGACAGGGAGGTTGGGACTCTCCTCGACGTCGGGGGCCCTCTAGACGGCCTGTAGTTGGTTCGTGAAATCCGAGCTCGTCAGAAAGGCGTCCCACTTGGACTTGTATTGAAGGTCGGAGCCCGCGTTGTACGGGCACAGCCAGAGCATGTGGTCGAAGGAGCAGCATGCGTGACCGCATTTGGAGAACGACTGCGGGAAGTTCGGGTCTATCCAACTAAGCGCTCTGGGGTGAGGTAGGACCTGGTCTGTAGGAGCCTGAAAGTAACGGCCTGAGCCCTGTTAAGTTTCGGGCTGGAAGTAGGGAATTTCCTCCTGCTGTGTCTTTAACGCGACGTAATTTCGTTAAAGGTGGTAAGATGATCTTTGAAGGGGCAATCCTGTAGGAGAGCCGGACCGTTAGCACGGGCGCGGTTCGTAAATTCACGCGCCAGGCAGTTGGCTCGCTCGTTAGGGTTGCAATCCGCTTGGTTGTTTAGATCGTTCACGTGGGCCGGGAACCATGCTATGGTACGACCTCTAGTTTCTTTTCCCGTACTAATACGAAATGATCTGTTGACTATGCCGTCTGCGTGTTTAGAAACTAGTCCGGGTAAGCATTTCTATGCCTACCC
Source organism: Dermacentor andersoni (assembly GCF_023375885.2). Lineage (NCBI taxonomy): Eukaryota > Metazoa > Arthropoda > Arachnida > Ixodida > Ixodidae > Dermacentor > Dermacentor andersoni. The sequence continues at coordinate 124,719,805 of NC_092817.1, read as the reverse complement.
AACGAGGAAACCTGTCCGCCACGTAAGACTAATCACTATAAAGAAAATAATGTATAAAGCACTGTTTCTATGAAGGCTTTGTTGAAATACCTATTTGGTGATGGTGGAATAAAATTAATCTCTGGGACCACATTCAGAGCCGACTTGGTGCATTGTAGACATCAGGAAAATCCAGCATTGCGAAAATTTACTGCCAAACACGCGACATACCCGTTGTGTCTCGGTGGTCGCGGGATGCGCCTTCCGTTGGGGCGTTTCTTCACCGACCAAAATGCCACCGATCTATGAAGGCTTATGCGAACCACGTCGCGCAACACATATACGAGGGGCGTTCAATAAAGATTTCCCCTGACCCACTTCCTGTGGACGGAGAGCAACGAAACTTTGCAGATTTATTAGTCCTTCTCTGCGCATGTGCCACCCAGGGACACTCACCTATCCCATCTTTTTATGCAGCTGTAAACACCTCGCTTGTAGAAATCGACAGGTTGCCCCAAAAGCCATGTTGTGACTTCAGAAATCAGTCTCATCATCTGGAAAATGCTTGCCTTTCAAATATCACTTAATTGTTGAAAGGAGGTGGAAGTCCGATGGTGCGAGGTCGGGTGAATAAGGAGGATGCGGTAGGATTTCAAAGCCGCAGCAGCGTGCTTCCCTCTGGCCAACATGTGAGTTGTGAACTGGGGCATTGTCTTGCAGAAGGCGGACACCTTTGGCGAGCATGCCAGGTCTCTTGCTTTTGATGGCCTGCCGCAATTTCCGCAGCAGTGAAGCATAGTATGCCCCAGTAATCGTGGCACCCTTTGCTAGGAAATCCATCAAGACTACTCCGTGCTGGTCCCAAAGGTCTGTGAGCATGACCTTGCACGCCGAGGGCTGGGCGCGTGCCTTCTTTGGAGGCGGTGAGTCCAAGTGCTTCCATTGCATCGACTGGACTTTAGTCTCCAGATCATAGTGATGGACCCAGCTTTCATCCTGTGTAATCAGTCTGTTGAAAAAGTCCTCCTGGTTTCCATGGCACATGGTCAAAAGAGCCTGGGAGCATTCGACTCGTTCCTGCTTTTGGAAAGGTGTGAACAGCCGGGGAACCCAGCGAGCGGATACCTTGCGCATATGACGATTGTCCTGAATGATTTTTTTCCACGGACCCCACACTAATATCGACATTTTGGGCTAGGTCTCCAACGGTTACGCGGCGATTTTCCAAAATGGCCGCTTCCACTTGCTGGATGCTGTGTTCAACGATAGCGGAGTGGGGTCGCCCTGCAATCGGAGCCGTTTCCACCGAAGTCCGACCACATTTGAATTGACGATGCCAGTTCTTCACTACATCATATGATTGGGAATCCTCCCCATAAACCTCTTTTATCTCATCGAACGTCTTTCTTGGAGTACGGCCTTTCAAGTACAGGAACTTGATGACCGCTCTGTATTCCACTGCATCCATTATCACACCTCACACCACTTCAGCACCTGTAAAAGAAAGACCGTTATTAGTTCAAAGTTGCACATTGGCACGTGACCTATAGTGACTTATGTCATTACGCATGCGCAGTTTCAGCATCCTGCAATAAATAGAAGTGAGTCAGGGGAAATCTTTATTGAACGCCCCTCGTAGATAAGCAGTCCATTATTTGACAAGGATGATGAAGAGTCATGAGCGTTTATATGGGTCTCATCACGGTTTAGAGTGGCTCGACGCGGATGGATAAGTTGCTGAAGAGCAATAAAGACTTATCACAGTCGAATCAATTCTGATGACGTTATTAAACAGTGATAATGGTTGATAGGGGTTGGATCAATTGCTATAAGGTTGATAAGGGTCGGATTAAGTTCGATAAGGTTGATAAGAACAGTTAAGGGTTGATACAGACCGGATCGATTTAGTTAAGTTTGATACCGACCAATAAGGGTTGTTAGGGGTCGGATCTAGTCCGATAAGTTTGATAATAAATAATAATAATAATAGCGTTCGTATATAAGCTTTATACTGGTCGGATCAAGTTTCATAATATATATAATGACACCGGGCTGCATGGAGATGAGCAAGAGGCACAATGGTTACACATGCTTAGACAACTCCCAGATGAATTTCTGCGTTAATTTTTTGTCAACTTGGCTCACTGCAAGTGGCACAACAACATCACATCTACACTGTGACATTAACTTAATGCGACTTTTCTTGCATATGAAGGTCGTCGTCGACATTGTAGTTTTTCCGGCTCTCAAAAAGCGCGTTCTTGCCAAATATGCCCCTCAACATCGCATTTGTGTTTTTTAAGGGCTTTTCAAGGGAGATATTGAGCTAAGAGGCTTTCGCTGCTACCGAAATGGTTCACGAACACTGATCTTATTTTCTCGTTAATCATACAATGACGAAGTATTTATCATAAGACTGCAAAGGTTCCCAGAGTGACTGCAGTGGCTATGATCGATAACACATAGGCTTGTGCGTTTATTATTCGGCTCCAACAACGGCAGAATTTCGACGAGGTCGCCCAGTATACATGGTTGCACGAACCCTGACGCCGCAGGCACAGAAGCACGATGTTCAAACCGTACGCATGATTCTCTCATGCCGAAGCCAATTACAGTCGAGCACCTGTACAACAAGCGCCTCTAGAACGGGACGACCTGTATGAAGAAGGAATAACTGTCCCTGTTCTTGTGTGAGCTGTGAGCTGCGCGAGAGGTGACCTAAACGAAGGATTCCGGAGGCCCTATGTACTTCGTTGTAAAGGCGTTCGACTGTGTTACACTTCTTTGACACGACAGACACGCATACGTAACGTCCCACATAGCACGAGCTAGAGTACATGAGTGCGCTCTAGCTTCCATTCGGCCACTGGAATTAATCGCTTTCTCCCTTGCGTCACGAGCAGGAACGTATCAGTTTGTCCCATTCTCGCCTCGTGGCAGCTAACATTTTGGGACGCTTTGTTAAACTGCACCCCCGCCTTCGGGGACGGCTTTCATTGCCCAGTCATTGCCAGGCAATGCGTGAGTTACGCATGGGCGCAATTCACAGCAGCCGCCGCAGACAGTCCTCCATTCATGCAGCGCTTTGTTACCATATATGGTGTCGGTGGACGCGCTCTCCGCATGCCAACGGTGGACGACGGTGCTAAAGCCCCTACGTGAAATAAAAGTAGCGCCATATCCTCTCTCCGCCTCCTGCGCAGGCGTTCACTCTCTCCTCTGTGGCCGAGGCTCCGCCTACGCGGCGCTCTTTGGCGGCATCGCAGATGGCTTTCAAGGTACGGTCTGCGCGGCGGTGCCTCCGGCCGAGTACGTTTGGTCACGGTTCATAACGGCTCGACGCGGATAGATAAGGCGCTAAAGAGAGATAACGGCTTATAATGATCGGAACGTCATCAGCGCACCTGTTTGCCTACGTAGCGTCACCGCTTCGTAACGTACGGTGATACACTCCAAAGGTGCTGTTCGCATGCATTCAGGCCAAACAAAGACAACGCCATGGAATGTATTATTGAGTCGACGAAAAGCGCGTGTGTTTGAAGACGGCTTGATTGAAGTCGGGCACGAAAGTTGCAAATAAACGCAACGCCAACATACAGCACTTAGGGGAGCGAAAAACTAACGAAGCCGCATACAAGTGACAGCATAGGAGATTAGTGATGAGCGACGAACCGCCCGCTTACCTCGCAGAGCCTGGACCATTAAAAGAATCAGCCGGGGTGATTCTTTGAAGCCAGACATTCCTTCCGTGCCGCGTCTCGCTTGGCAGATGGAATACGGAATAGTCGCTTGCCGTGCCTTTCACTTAATTGTGCTGCGCCCGAAGGCACAGCAACGCGGCATCGAGAACACAGAACTATGCTACAAAAGCACAAAGGAGGCGCGAAACGTGGTGCCTGCGTACGCCGCTCGCAATGTTTGGCACCGCGATGGCGGCGGAAGCAAAAAAACAAGCAAGAAAAAAGCGCGCGAGAGCACGCGACGGCGTTCGGCCAGTGGGAGGGCCGAGTGTCGAGGAAAAGCGCAAGGGAGGAGAACGGCGGCAATCTTCGAAGGATGGCGCTATTTTTCATTTTTATTTAGGGGCTTTATACGGTGCGCTACTCTGGCCTCATCCCCTATAGCGGTCGTCGCCGCAGAGCCCGTCTAGCGCGGTACTACGCTTTTCTTCTCACGTTTTCGCCACACCCTCCTCCTCCGCTTTCCTCCTCGCACTCTCTTCGCTGTCGCCGTCTTTCATGCCCCGCTGCGCTACGCGCTCGCTCTTTCATCCTTCGCTGTGGTCATTCGCTCGGTTACGGCGAGGAGACGTACGTCTCCCTTCCTTTTTTTGTTTCTTGAGCTGTTTCGCATATCGCACATGTGTCGGTAAGTTCCCGTTCACTGTCCGTTGTAATTATTTTTATATTTGCAATGCTTCGTCATTCTTAAGGCTCAATACACCGGCGACTTGAGGAGGTCGCGCGACCATTTGCGACTGGCGACCGAAAAGCGACTGAAAGAGACCGATGCTCACACCGGCATGCCCGGCTGAGCGCGAACTGCAAGTCGCAATCCCAGGGATTATCGTTCTCATCAAGAACTATAGCGATCTACTCCGTTCGCGCGCAGTTCGCTGGTTTCGCGTTCTGGTAGCAGCCACGCATTTTGATTCGAGCGAAGAAGTCGTTACTGTGCTGTTGTGCTCTGCCGTGGTACCAGCTGCGGCAGCACGGAAGCCTCTGAAGGAAAAGCGACGCTAGCGGCTGCGCGGGCGGCCTATAAGTGGCCGACCACGCAAGCCGCCTCCTCGCAAGCCGCCTCCGCGCGCATGACGAGGAGTATTATCGAGAGCAAATTGTAAGTTCTAGTTCGCGTTGCGTGGGAATCGGTGCACAATTTTTGTGCTCTCTTTTGCTGCTGTTTAGCGTGCGTCCTGCGAATCCGCACCGTGTACATTCGACACGTTGCTAGAACTGCTGCGCCTCAGAATCAGAAGGCAAGACACGAATTAAAGGCCTGCAGTCTGCCATGATGGCGTATGCTTTGTATTTGGCGCGACGCAGAAAGGACGCCGGATGAAAACGCGTGACAACGTAACTAGAGTGTGCTAGAACAGAATTACCATAACTTTCGCCGCGCCGCTGATTGGTCGCTTCTCGAGAAATGGTCGCTTCTCGAGAAAAGCGACCATTTGCGACTGGTCGCTTTGCGACCAACTTGGTCGCACGACTACTGTCAGTCGCCAGTGTGAATCAGCCTTTAACGTCTTAGAAACTAGCCCAATATCCACTCATGGTCCATTTCGCACTGCTTAGCGCGACGAAAACCGTCGATATAGTGGCAAGTGTGAACACGCCGGTGCGTTTGCGTTCGCCGTCGATGCGCAGCAAACAGTCATGTGCCGGACGCAACTAGAGTTGGGGAGCGCGAGGAAAGGAAACATACCCTAAAAGGAAGACTGATGCCCCGACAAGACGGCAAAATGGCGACTACAAATCTGAGTGTTCGCCTTCGTAGCCCAAGCTCCGGAGCCGTTACAGCTGCGGAGGCGAAGGCAGGCAATTCCCATGGGACACGAAGCTCTTGCGTGTGAATAACGGCTCCTCTATTAGCGTTAGAGCTACTAGCCCATAACAAAGCGACGTACAGTGCAGAAATGTACACTGCTCAGTGATTGAAGCCCAATACTCGATCGGAAGGCACAACTGCCACCGTCCCAATTTTTTTTTTTTTTTTTTTTTTTGCGCCACAGGTGAGCCCTACGTGGTTTCTCTGGGACCAAATGCAGTCACAATACGTCACAACGGTTCTCGCTTTCACTGTATACCACGATGCATCAGCTCGGTGTCCCTAGCGCTTACAGCTAGTCAGTGCAAGAAGTGTCAGCGACCATGCGCTTCACGTATCGCGTTTCACTTGCCGAGCACTGTACGTCCATGCTGTTGCCTACAGACCGCGCGTACGTATCCAGTCTTCCCGCCGTTCCATCGGGTGAGGGCGCAATGAAAAACGATTGAGGTGAATTATGGCCTAAGCAGCTACAGTCACGTTTCAGTATTCGTGCGACCAAAGCCTCAGCATGTTTGATCAGATGTGGTTTCACGTGGTATTTCGGCCACGCAAAACAGAAGAAAAAAACATGACAGAACATATTACATCAACGTAGCTTGCGGCAGCGCCATGCCGAGCCCGTCCCAGCCGTCACATGCCATTACATTGCGCCACCGATCCAAACTCATCCCGCGTCCGGTGCCTATGCAGAGGTGAATATTGTCAGCATATGCTCACCTGGTTCTTCAGTTTGGCCTCGCGCGCCAGGGCTCACAATGTCTGTCAAGTTTACAGTGCACTTATGTAACTTGAGAATCGTGTTACCGAGTATCTGATTACCCATGATGCACAAAATTGGCAATAGATCGCCTTTATTTGTATTGTCTTCACTGCTTGATGGGTCTCAGCTTTAGTATGTGAATGTCGTGACTAAAAAAGTCCGGGTGCTGCTCCTTGCTGGGCACCTCTTCAATAAGGAAGTGTTGCCGACAACCCTGACGAAGAAAAGGAAAGAGAAATTATAATCAGGATTCGCCAGCTTGGGAAGAATTGGACGGAGAAAGATGTTTCAGCGCTTTTTTAATAAAACTTCGCTCCTTACAAGCATTCGCATAAAAGAGAAAAAAAAAAATTTTTTTCTTTTTCGCTGGCAGGCGATCTCTGCAGCAGTGGAGCTCAATGTGCGCCTTTGCAAATGTGTCGATATCAAAGGGCTGCTTTAAATTGCCGATGTGTGTGTGTGTGTGTGTGTGTGTGTGTGTGTGTGTGTGTGTGTGTGTGTGTGTGTGTGTGTGTGTGTGTGTGTGTGTGTGTGTGTGTGTGTGTGTGTGTGTGTGTGTGTGTGTGTGTGTGTGTGTGTGTGTGCGTGCGTGCGTGCGTGCGTGCGTGCGTGCGTGCGTGCGTGCGTGCGTGCGTGTGAAAGAGAGAGGAGGCAAGGGGGAGGGGGGAGCCTCTTAAATTAAAACTGACCTGGTTTAACAAGCTACACCGCGTTAACGCGATGATGAAATGATGCACGCAGGACGTACGACCACATAACACACGGAACTCAAGCATTTCATTGAAACCAGTGTCTCGCGGAAACATTACAAGCACCTTCACAGCGCGGAACGCACAGGGGGCACTAGCTCACGGTCTGTTAAGTACGCACATGTTGTAGCTGAAGGTGCGGTCCTTGGGGTATACTTACATTTAGTGAGGTCATTATTAAGGCGGTCTTTTGGAATGTAAACCGGTTTCAATTGCACAGCAAGTGCGAAGCGTTGGAAACAACAAATCCGCAGTTAAGACAAAAAAAGTTCCACTGATATTATGTTCCGGTTGCGTTGCGTAAGGCAGACCGCGACAAATTCGCTTTCGAATACTGCGTTCAAACCCGCCCCGGTGGCTGAGTGGCTATACTGCGTCCGTGCTGCCGAGCACGAAGTCGCGAGTTCGATGCCCTGACGCGATGGCCGCATTTCGATGGGCGCGAAATGCAAAAAGCGCTTGTTCACCTTTAGATTTAGAGAGAGAGAGAGAGAGAGAGAGAGAGATAAAAGAACAGGAACAGGTAACAGAAAAGGCGTTCCAATTACAGGCGTTCACACAGGCTGGTCGATCTTAAGAAGTGCAGTAGAGCTTGCACGGCCTTCTGATGCGATGTTAAGTCGCGTCGATGTTGTGAAATTCTTTCTTCCGACGGAGGCTCATCGTCCAACTAGTCGAGCACGACGGTAAACTATTGTTTTTACACGCTGTGCTGCGGGCACTTGCCTATAACATGACGAATCGGTTCCGCGTCGCCGCAATTGCCGCATGCTGCGGTGTCGGCCATCCCTATGAGGAACGCGTAGGCATTCGTAAACGCGACGCCCAGCCATAGCCTACACAAAAGGGTCACGTCTCTTCTGGGAAGTCTAGGTGGAAGTAGAAGGCTTACGATTGGAGCCAAGGTGTATAATCGGCCGTGCATAAAGTGTGGTTTATTCCACTTTGATGTAGTGCATTGGCCTGCAAGTATAGGCGGCGCATCCTTGTAGCATCTGTCCTAGACAGCGGGATTGATAGACGG